>NC_065583.1:92972306-93590806 GCF_024542745.1 Macaca thibetana thibetana
CTAGCTTGTTTTATTCATGCGTAAGGATGTAATAAGGAATCTGTAAGCTGGTATTAGACTGTGCTTCTGATCCTCTGAGAGGTTCTTCTGGCTGTGAGGATCCTTAAAAGTCGTTGAGAGAGTCATTTGGGACTGCTGTATGCTGATGACTCTGAACTGAAAGACACATCTAAAGTGAAAAAAGAGTTTCTAAACAGCCAGCACAAAAATAAAGGCAGTCATTGGACATCAAGCAGAAATTTGACACAAAACTCTATCATTACCTGACATTTTGTTATAAGAAATGCTAAAGCAGATTAAGCAGAAAAATAAGTGATGCACAGGCCTGGAATATCCTCAACCTAGCAAGAATTGAAGACTCCAACCCACAACCTGGATGCGATACACTGACTTGACCCATTTTGATTTTCATCATATCTTATTCAAGACTGAACCCTTACTTCATTCCAAGATGTTTGGTGCTTGAAAGATGAACAAAATGAAGTTCTTCTTTTAATGACTTTATATTCCAGTAAAGATGGTCATATCAAATAAGAAAAGAATATAAACCCAAAAAAAGATGGACAGCCAGCATCACATACTTACTTAGGGGAAATTGAGACCTCAGCTGAAATAAGTGAAGGATTCTGTACCCATTTAGAAATGTGTCTTCTTTAATTTTCTCAACTTACTTTATACATTCTTCTTCTACTCATCTAAACCTGTAGCTACTATTGTATTCTCTAGACACCAAATATTTTATCTCTAACCTCCACTCCTTTCTGTTTTCTTTGCAACTACTTTTCTTAGGTTTTCAAAAGCTTTTTGTTTGAACTTTCCCTGGAATTATCTAACTCTTTGCCTTCTCCTCTTCTGTATACCTCCCTTTGGTCTAAAACAAATTCATGTCACCCCACTGCTTAGCATCTTCCCCAAACTTCCCTATCACTTGCAAGACAAAGTCCTTATTTCTTAACATGACTTATAAAGAACGTTTTGTATTAAGACCTGTCTACCTTTTCAGACTCATTGCTTCCACCTGTTCCTGGACCAGTCCTAGATGCCAGCAATAGAGAAATCCCTGCAGTTCCCCAAAGGTACCACATTCTTCTTTATGTCTCTTCTCTTCTATTCCATTTACCTGGAAAGTCCTTTTCTCCATTTATCTGCCTGCTGATTTATTCCAATCATTCCTCAAAAGTCAACTGAAGTTCATTTCTTTAAAATGCCTCCTGCCCACATTTCTAGACAAAATCATGCACTTTTGTTTCTGTGAGCTCTCATCACGAGCGGTAATTTTTTTTTTCATTTGTTTCATTATTTAGGATGTGAGAACTCAAAGGGCCAGTAACATGTGTTTGAGCATGTATTTATAGATACATAAACTCATCTTGTACTCCCTATGTTTACCACAATTTCTGGTTCAAAACCAGGTGCTTAAGAATAAGAAAGAATAGAAAGAAGAGCAAAAAAGAAAGAAAAAGCAAGCAAGCAAGCAAGCAATCAAGACTTTTCTATACTAACTATATACTGTTAGTATATAACAGTTAGCATAAACTGTTCTAATCAACACCCATGATTGTTTTACTAAGGTCTTTAAGAGCTCTGTATTCAATTATTTTGTCAACATAGAAACATTAAGATTTGGTGAAATTTAATCTTCATATACTTTAGCGTCTTATGATTTTTGCATCTCTAGGAAAAATGTCACATGTTCATGATTATTAAACACAGCTGTTTGATTGGCATTAAAATGGATCTGCCTGATAAGACCTGGAACTGAGAACCCAAACAGAGCCTAAGGTAAGCTCCCAAGGGAAGTGCTGGCAGTAGATATTCAGAGGCATTTTGGACAGTTGGACAATCAGAGTGAGACTGACCCACAAGCAGGCAAAACGTGTATGCATTAGCAGGTGTGTGGAAGAGGGCTAGGTTTTGACTGAGGGTTGGAGAGGACATGAGCTGGTTTTTGCCTAATAATGACTAATGAGTGATTTAGGCAGATGGAACCTCCATGAAATCTTCTGGAGGATCCTGCTGTTAGTAGTGAATACCCAGTCACAGCAACTGACACTCAGAGGCAGCTGACAAGCCTCGGCAGCCTTGGCAGGAGGGGCAAGTCAAAGTTCTAGGTGTCAGAGTGGAAGCAGAGAATCAAGCAGAAAATTGGTACAGTAGGATGGAGACCCAGAGTATTAGGACAGAGCTGTGTGGCAGAGGTTGGGTCACTGTGGAGTAAAAAAGAACTTGTCGTGATCCTGGAAAGTAGCAGCAAGATTACAGTAGGGCTGGCAGGAAGGTGACCTGATACTGAAACACTGAATGTGGCCTCTGTTGTCTCTTCAGATACAGGATTAGGAGCCATTGGGAAAGGCTTGAAGCTATAGCTTGTGAGAATGACCCTCAGTGCTAGAGAGATAATGGACAATAAGTTAAACTTCATTTTAGTCAGGCCCTGGGCACCTGTAGTGTCAAAAGCTTCTTCCACTATTGAGAATCACTAGAAAATTACCAAGAAATACCCAGTGGTCTATTTATTTAGTGGATGCATTAAAAAAATTCTTCAAATAGCCCCATTCTTAGTGTGCTTTGACCTGTACACTCCCTATAATTCAGAAGAGTGAAGAAAGAAACAGTGGAGGAGAGAATGTACTTAAAAATATACAGTTAACCTTTTCCTCAAAGCCAAAGCCTAAAGGGAGAATGGCAGTGTAAAGAAAGTAGGAGGAGGGACCAGGATGACTTCTAAGGGAAAAAGAAAGGCATCTTTTATCCAAAACTAAAGCAAAATAATGGCTATGTGATGTTGCTTTTTGTCCATAACTAGGTCATAATAGACAAATGCATTTCTAATGATGAAGAACTCTGGAAGGGATAGGATCAAGGAGGGGAAAAGCAAGCCTCCCTCAATGTGTACCACATTCATTTGGGACAAAGATGATGTAGGTGTGCTGCCTGTCAACTAGAATGTGCATGGGAAGGGGAAGAGATGAACAAGAACCGAGAATTACTCCTTGGGCCATGTTGGTCATTAGTAGAATAGGTCATTCATTTTGTCTTCTAGGATAGAATCTTTCTTTTTGATACCCAAGATGGCTTTGTGATGTGTCATCTTGGCTATGTTAAATCACTTTCCCCAGAATTCCCGTTCAAGTGTGTTTCTGGTTAGGGTGGACCTTAAAGGAGATTCTCTCACAAGAGTTGAAAGACAGAAGAGAGGCAGCTGTCATTTAATAGTGTACACACACCATCCTCCAGATATTCCATCAAATGCTAGTGTAGGTGCTGCTGGGAAGGGGTTTTCCAAATGTAATTAAAATTATTATACATATAAAAATATATGTATTTTTAAAATACATATATAAAGGCATCTTTTGTCCAAAACTAAAGCAAAATCATGATGATGTGATGTTGCTTTTTGTCCATAACTAGCTCATAATAGATGAATGCATTTCTAATGATGAAGAGCTCAGGATGGGATGGAATCGGGGGGCAGGGGAAAGAAGGTATTTATATGTATTTTAAAATACATATATAAAAATATAAAATACACATAAAATATGCATACTGGTTCTGCTTCTCTGGTTGAATCCTGACTGATGCAATACCTCATTTTTAGCATATTTTTGTACATCATGTTAGAGTTTGCTAAGGACTTCTGCATGTTTTGTATTATGTCCTAGATGACAAAACTGGGGCCCAGAAACAGTAAGTGACCTAACCAATGCCATGTAGCCAGTCAGTGATCTAATAAGACTTGAATTAAAGCTCAAGTTCCCCAACCTAACAACATTGCTTATAACATTAATGTTAAGGCCGGGCGCGGTGGCTCACGCCTGTAATCCCAGCACTTTGGGAGGCCGAGGCGGGCGGATCACAAGGTCAGGAGATCGAGACCACGGTGAAACCCCGTCTCTACTAAAAATACAAAAAATTAGCCGGGCGCGGTGGCGGGCGCCTGTAGTCCCAGCTACTCAGGAGGCTGAGGCAGGAGAATGGCGTAAACCCAGGAGGCGGAGCTTGCAGTGAGCCGAGATCGCGCCACTGCACTCCAGCCTGGGCGACAGAGCGAGACTCCGTCTCAAAAAAAAAAAAAACAAAACAAAACAAAAACAAAACAAAAAAAACATTAATGTTAAAGTTTCTAGTGTTATGTATAACAAAGTTTAATAACAATAAACATACAAGTTAAAAGTATAATAAAACTTTTTTGGGCATATAGGAAAAGTACAATAAAACTTTTTGGGGGTATAGAAAAAAACGTATTACAATTTGTATTGAAATAACAACTTCTCTTTATATTCCCGAAAATTATATAGAACTCCATTTTGGGGAGAGGATTGAAGTTTGTGATTAATTCCAATATTTATATAGAAATTTTTTTTAAAAACCCAGAGAATTTAGCAATGGGTTTACCATTTTATATTATGATGCCTCCTGGGCTGGGTGTAGAGTGGCTCGGGAAGGCTGGGTGAGGACAGATCTTAAAGATGTAACAGATGTAAGACCCAGTAATAAAATAATACACCTGTACAATAAGCATTCTATATTCTCTCATGTATTACTCAGATATAACAGTTCTAATTTAATCAACAGAAAACATCATATCCCATCCTTGCTGCTCTCTAGAAGTATTTAGTATCTTGATCACTGAAAGTCAGCATTGAAAAGGCTTTAATCTCTATTATCTATCTATCTATCTATCTATCTATCTATCTATCTATCTATCATCTATCTCCTGTCTATCATCTACCTATCTATCTATCTATCTATCTATCTATCTATCTATCTATCTATCTCCTGTTTATCATCTATCTATCTATCTATCCATCCATCTATCTATCTATCTATCTATCTATCTATCTATCTATCTATCTAATTTTTTCCTCTTGGGAACAACAATAGGTATAAAATCCTAGGATAAGGGAAAAATTTTGGAAATAGTGATAATTTTTAATTTTTAACTTTTAAAAATATTTTTATTGCTATATCATAGTTGTACATATTTTGGAAGTACATGTGGTATTTTGATACATGTGTACAATGTGTGATGATCAAATCAGGGTAACTAGGATATCCATCACCTCCAACAACAGTAATTATTAAATTATAGGGTAAAGGGCTAAAAACAATGCACTTAACCTCAAGCATCAACATCTAACTATTCTTTTTTTTTCTCTCTCTCTCTTTTGGTCTTCACACAAACTGAGAAAGCCGCAGCCCATGTAGAATGGAAATATACTATTTTAAACCTTTTTTCTTCTGGATACAAAACCCACTTCTTTGCTAGGAAATTGCATTCCCATCCCCATCAGTCTTAGTTAAAACCACTGATTCAGGGTAATTTCCCAAGACATAGTGGGTGTTGTGGGGGTGAGAGCCCACATAGAGGGAACAACTGACTTAAGGAGGGCCTAGGAGGGTCCTCCTTCAGGATATCCTATACACGCGTGTAGGGCAGAGGGCCGTGCCTTCCTGTGTGGTGAAGCTATGGAAGAGGAGTTGATGGGGATTTACAGCCATGTCTTCCAGAGTATGGGAAAAGACCGTCTGCAGTAGGACTATCTACAGCTTAAAGCTAAGTTGTAGAGAGATGCAAGGAAATGAGTCAGCTGAGATGGAAGCCTGGTACTTCCAATAGGTGGCTCCAGCTATCTCTGAAGCCCCAGTGCTCTGTGGGGTTGCTAACTTTTGGATTAATATAAACTTCATTTCGATAAGCAACCAAAGAGACTGGGGAATAAGGATTGGTGAAGTGCTCTACTTCTAGAGACTTGTATTCCAAGATATGGGTGAGAGTTTTGTCTGCTGGGGGCCAGGCTAGTACCTGAGAAGTCTGGTCTGAGCTTGCATCTTTGTGGCCTGTGGAGACTTAACATGGAATGGGAGCATCCTGGTAGTTTATCCTTACACAAAATGGATTGGCCTGGGAATGAAAACTAATTGTATTTGTAAAGGTTCAATTGTCTTTTCTTTAAAAGGAGAGGGGGTGCAAAAATTGGGGAAAACTGTGGAAGGGAAAAGCATTTTGAAAAATTTTTAAATGCCCCTTATTATTTTGTAGTTGCAGGATTTTGGTTTAATTTGAATCAGTTAACTCTCAGAGGACATCTGTAGCATTTAGAAAAGGATGGCTAATTTGCAGCAGATACGAGCTTTTGTGCAAAGGCAGAAAGATGTACTGTAACATATGATGCAGATCACTTTAGAGTAATTGAACCATGGCTTTTGCATGCTTTCGATCTTAAGCTTATCTCTATCTGAAGCCTGTAGAAAGTCTTTTTCCATTTACATAACAGGGCAAGAGATTATTACTACTAAAATTAGATCCACGAATTGCTATGCATAGTGCTTTGTAGCATAATCAAATTATGATAAAATAGCCTTTATTTCTTTATAGCTATATAATATAGTTAGGTTCTTTTGCAATTTGTTTAGAAGTAAACGGTGGCAGTACTATTTTATTATATTAAAGCATTGCTGATTTTTGGCCAAACTGACAACCTTGCTTGATTGTTTTTTAGAGATGCTTATTTGAAGAATGGGGAGGAGTCTGACAAAGGCTAATTTGTTTTCTTTTCTTGCCACTCCTCCCCCAGCCTTTTTTTTTTTTTTTAATGTGAGCCACTGCTCATAAGTTCTTCCTGCACATCCTTATCACTTACTGTGATAATACGATCCTGAGAAAGTGGTTCCTGTTCATTTGATGTGACCAGATAAAGTCAAAAGCCTTATGCCCTGGCGAACCCTTAACTGTTTTCTCCCAGATTCTGAACAGGGCAAATCACAAAAACCTTGTCATCAGTTAAATTATTTCTGTAAAGATGTAAATATGGGAGGGAAGGGAAAACAAACTCAGAGAATCAAGGGAAAAAAAGGTGGCAGTGGGGGAAGAGAAGAAAATGGAAATTAAGACTTGTAATGGGGGAAAAAAACAGCAGAAAGGAGAGAACAGAACACATATGACAAGGGTATGTCTATGAGGGAAATGAAGGCTAGAGAGAGGGCAAAATATAAAACGACGGGAAGCTTAAAACATGGTGTAAGAGCAGATTCCGCCCCATTTAAAGGCTCTGAAAGTTTCTTGATGGCTCTATTGAGCAGAACCCCCTACCCCCATCCCATTCTATATTACTGTTAATGCTACTGTTAATGCTAAAGGTAGCTATAGCTGCAGAGGTGGCATTTCTTCTAATTTAATTTTCAGTTACGGAACTCAGTTACTGACTCTTTAGAGCCTGAGGGAGGATGAGCCTTTGTTAAAGCTGCAGCCGTTAACTTTCACTTTTCTTTTCAACCTCATTAGATTTCCTGAGGTTTAGTTCTAGACTTAAAGCACTGCACTGTGGCTAAACTATGTAAAATAACATTTTTGGTGAAAAGCAACACCTGCAAAAATGTCACACAAATTTCAACTTTAGTTGTACCCAGTGATGTCACCAAATGAAGTGCTAGTGCAGACGACACAAGTAATAGGGTATTAAATTTGTCACCGGCTTCATGGAAGCCACAGCCTGTGACTCCTTCATGGCAACCTGCAGTGTAATGATGAACCAGAAAAACTCCTTGTCTGGTGGGTACCTTTATATTTGTGTTCAATGAGTAGCACACCCATGCAGACATAAGCCTCACTGAAGCAGGATTGGAGAAGAGGCTGCTTACCTGGTTTAGTCCACACAGGGCAGCAAAATTCTGATTTAATTGGTAAATTAAATCCCCCATACTTTTCCCATACTCTGGAAGACATGGCTCCCCACGTGTGGGGAGATTCTTGAACTCAGAATATTACAAAAATGACATTTTCTTGATTTCTTGAGAATGACTAAAGGCTGGAATGAAAACTAAAGATGATTGACTCTGAACAATCAGGGACAATGATCTACAAAGTTTATACAATGCACGCGGTGATCAGTCTCTGCTGTCATGTCTTTCAGAGAAACGTCTCTATGCTGGCCCAATCTGTGGATCCTGGGTTGGTGACCTCGTCCCAGATGGTCAGCCACAACCAGGGAGGCTTTACTGCTTCAAGACTCACTTTGCTGCTCAGAGGGTCTCTGTGCCTCTGGTCTCTATGACAAGCTGTTTTCTCTCCTCTGGTGTTGCATTCTGTTCTTTACATGACATAGAAAGACATTTTAAAGCCACCTAAGTGGGACAAGTCTCTCCTGTGAAGAGTGTAAATCTAATTGGATCCACCATCTCCTTGGTGCCTTGGCAGTGCCTATGCAACACCTTTAAATCTCCTCTAAGCAATGGTAACTTGGGCGTACTGTGTAATCACTTCTTGTCCAATATCATGTACATTTGCTTTTCTTGACATACTAGCTGTGTAAAAGTCACTCTAAAGGATACATAATAATACAGGAATTACTAAAGAAAAACTTGGCTGGGTGGATGGCTAAAACATTTTATATTTCATTATTCTACATTAAAAAGGTAGTGAAATAAAATCAGATTTATTTGATAGAAATATGTACCAGATTTCATTTGGACTTGTTCTAGAGGAATATCTTCCACAAGCCTTTATTATTATTATTATTATTATTTTTAAATTTTAGGTACAATAGGAAATACATTTAAATCATGACCCATTTATTACAATGCACACAATTCTTACTAAGAAACCATGCGATGTGTTCTGATTCTTTCTATTCTATTTATTTCATTTAAAAATGCTGGTTACAACCTACACATTTCCTTCATTCCCCACGAATGGGTAGTGATGCACAGTTTGTAAACTACTTTTCTATAATTTTGAGCACAATACGCACAAAGGATAAAAAAATTTCAGGCAGTAGAAATTAAGTAGTAGACACATGAGTCTAAATTCTAAACACACAGTAAGTGTTTTGTTCTTGTTATTTTAAATGTTGGCTTTAATTGTGGATTATTTTTTGAAGATTTTGGTGGTAACTAAGCCCTTGTTGCCCTGAATTCATTAAAATGTTTCAAACTAGTTTTTAAGCACAGCATTAAGGCTTTTTATAGTTATTATCTTATTTAATCTTTAAAATAACACTATGAGATAAAAGGCTTATTGGATGAAGAAACTGAGGCTAAGACTGAAGGCAATTTGCTCCAGGTTAAGAAATAGTTAGTAAGTAGTCAAGCCAATGTTCTCCCAAGTGCTGTGACTTTTCCACCTACTGCCAGGCCCTTAGCTAGACAGGGGCCAATCAGAATCACCCGAGAAGCTATTTCGACCCACACAGTCTCTCTTCCTATCCCTCCAAACTCCATCACACTTGGCTGCTGCTTAGACTAATGGAAAAGGAAAAAGCAGTTGGATTTTCTTTAGCACCGTAAATAGACTTGATCTCTACACCTCCCAGCTTGACATTTTTATATTATAGTATAACTTGATTATAATATAAGTTGGTTTATTTAATTTACCACTAATGACTCACAACATAGCGTAAGTAGATTGAAAATTACACCAATTTTTCATGGAAATTTAAAAAAATTAAATATAGGCACAATTTGTTACTCTTTCTGAAGACAAAGTAATAACTTAGAGGTATTACTGCTTCTAATAAAGAAACCATCTATCAGTTAACCAAAGCGTTCTTTTGAAAATACAACAGCCAAGAGAGGGACACCTCCTTCTTACTCCCCGGCTTTCTCCATGACCTAGTTGTTGGACTGAAGCTGTTGTTTATTGTAAGTAGACTCAGGTCAAAGAAGCTGGACCTGAGATAGGGTATATATAGTACTAAATTAATTGGTTACAAGCTCCCGGAAATAAAGAATAGCCTTGAAAATATAGCCACTAAGTTACTAATTTTAAATATTTATTTTTAATTATTTAAAGAAAAAACAGTATATTTCTCTGCCTCAGCCTCCTTCACTTGATTGAGTAGAAGCCCTCATACTCCATATGCCTGGTACAGTAGGTTGGTGTGGTGAACACCACTGCTGCTCCCTGGTTTTTCCAGCTCTTCTCCTTTTCTGGCACCTGGGAGGATTATGCTTCTCCACCTCCTTGAATTTAGGGGTAGTCACGTGGCTTGCTTTGGGTAATGTGCAGAAGTGAAGTACATCAATCTTAGGGGGCATTAACGTGCCTACATGGGATTCTTCATGTTTTCTCTTTCCTTTCCATATTGACCCAGGATGGCACATGCTTCATATAGTAAGTGCTTCAGATGCTACACATGGAGGATAGGTTACAAAGCCTCCAGATTTAAAGTGAGCAAGTAATAAAGATTTGTCATATCATTCACTGAGATTTGGGGGTTGTTTGCTACCACAGCATAATCAAGCCATGCTTTTATAGCTGGTAAATCAAAAGAGCTGGTTAAAGCAAGGAATCTTAAATAATAATTAAATGTTCTTTTTAATTTTAATTTTAATTAAAAGTTCTTTTTAATTTTTAATAAAAAAAAATGTATACAGAATGACCAATTTTTTTTGTTGTTGTTAGCCAGGACTTTTCTTCAATGATGTGTATGCTGACTGTATTTCCATATTGTCTTTTGTGCAATACCAAATAGATAATGCTTTATGCAGAATTTTTCCATGCAGGAAGAATGCAAAGGCATGGGTGAAACAATATTAGTTCAGACTCTTCTGGCTTCTTAACATTGCCCTTTGCAAAGATTTCACTTTCATCTCTCTTAGCAAACCTTTTTCAAGAGACTTACCTTTATTGAGACTTTCGAAAATACTCTTTCATTTCCATACAAACACCTTTCATTCTTTTCACACTCATATTTTACTAGTGTGTGGTATTTAATTAAATAATTGTATAATTCAAATAACAAGCACAAATGGCAGAAACAATTTAAGAATAAACATAAGTGATTCTTACAAGCATGTAATTCATCAAGTTAAAACACAAGACTAGAGAATTCTAGAGAATAGCCTACTTGTCATGAGTTTTGAGACTTTTACAAAAGGCCTAGAGAATCAGTATATTGGACACAAATCATGTGTATCTTCTCAGATCCCCTAGTTGACATTTCTTCTTCTGTTTCTCAGGTGGTATTTACTTGTAACAAGTCACCCTTCCACTTTAGATATGAATAAAATGCCATGTTGCAAGCATGGGATTTGGCCTCCTGAGTGGTTACCAGGGGGCCTATCAGTCCATTGACAGTGCTGGAAGATGTCTCCTTGTATGATGAATCATGACCAATAGGAAATGAGAGATGGGAGGCGTCTTGCAGGTGAATCTCTCGTTTCTTCATTCCAGGGACAGCAACAAGGTAAGCTTCTCCTTATAACCTTTTTAGGAAGACGTCCCTTTGTGCTGAGTAAAGTCTGCCTTGTGTACTGTTGTCATCTCTTTTGAACTCCGTGTGAAGTGGCGACCATCATGATAATGATTTGCATTACTCCATGTCTTTTATTGCCTCACTTCTCTCTTTCTCTTCATCTTTATTACCCTGGGCTTATATGTCCCTAGTGTCATCACTTTAATCCCTGCCTCAGGCTCTGTCTTCTAGAGCAACCATACAAAGACAGTCAGTTAATCTGATGAGTCAGTTAAACAGAGGTTGACTTAAAAAGCTTCTATGGAATAGCATTAGTGCTAGCCAAGGAGACGGTAGGAGCCCAGAGAAGTGGTGGAATATCTAGAGTCATTCACAGTCTGTTGGACTTATTCAAGGAATACAACATATATTGAGATATCCAAAATTAATGAGGCCTGATGGACAAAAATAGATCATTGGAGGAAACAAGGTTTTCAGTCTGGTAGGAAAGCTTAGGCATAATGAAGGAATAATAATACTATTAATAAAAATCATAACTAATATTTATGGGTTCTTACTAAGTTCCAGCTACTATGTTAAGTACCTTTGAAAACTTAATTAAATGAGACACAGTCAATTTTACTAATTTTTTAATGGAGAAACTGTGGCTTAGGAAACTTAAGAGGTTTTCACATAGTCACCCATCTAAGAAATAGTGGAGCACAAATTCAAACCCAGGCAGTTTGACTCTTAACCACAGGCCTAAGCAAATATGGGAAAATATTTAAATGAGCATGAGGCACATTAAAGAAGTAGAGAGCAGTCCAGAAAACTGGTAACAACATCTCAGACCCCAAATAGGAGAACCACTCCATAAAACAGGATGGCCTGGGTATGAGTGCTGATACAGGGTCCGAGGCTCTCTGAATAACTGTTCAGAACTTAAGCAGCCTCCCGGTACAGTAAATCAGATCTAGCTAGAATAGGCTCACTCCTTTTAGAAGAGACTGCTTCCACTTTTTATAGTAATTGTTGTAAATGGCTAGATCTTTCAAATTTATTATTTCATTTATCCCATTATTCAACACATATTTAAGATTTTCTCTGAGCCATGCAAAACTATTGGCACTGTGGATATACAGATAATTAAGGTACAGTACAAACCTTAAGGAATTCACAGGCTGATAGAGAGGACAGCCAAGTATTCAAAAATATGTAAAAGAAGAGCAGTAACATGTGGGTATGGGGAGCACAGAGAAGGGTATTGACCTCCTGTGTGAAGTTAGAGGAATGGGGAGAATTCCCAGAGACAATGAAGAAGATGAGTCCTGATAACGGGACATATTTTTCTCAGGAGACAAAGGGAAAGGAATAACACTCTAGGCAGAAGAAACAGCACTGGGAAAGAAATGGAATCATTAACAAGTATATTGCATTCCTGAAACATGTGACAGCATGGTAGATTTGCAGTATAGGCAGAGTGACCATGCAATTCACCAATAAAATCAGAATGATACTTTTGAGAGTGAAAGGGGTGCTTTTCCTGACTATTTTGGGACAATAAGAATAAGAAGGAACTGTCCCAGGTAAACCAGGATATTTGGTCATTCCAAGTAAGGAGACTACAGGATGGAAAGGGTGTCGGAATTACTTAGACTTGAGTTTGAATCCAGGTGTGGATGATCAGAGGCAGTGTCTGTGTTCAGTCATCTTTGCAGCTGATTATGTCTCAATGTCCTCCTTTAAATCAAAATGAATTGCTTAAAATCAATATTTCTTACTTGTAGATTTGTGTGATGACAAAATGAGATAACAGAAATAATATAACTGAGACAATACCGGCCTCTAGTACGTGCTCAATAAATATTGTTTCTCTGTGTATACTCTTTCCACCATAGGCCAGAAATGGGAGACAAGGTTGGAGAATTAGGCCAGTGGGATTACCACACATTGCAAAGATCATGCCAAGGAGTTTGAATTTTGACCTTAAAAAAAATAATTAGGCAGATAAATTTCCTAATCATGTTTTTGCTTTAGAAATATGAGTCTGGGCCAGGCATTGTGGTTCATGCCTGTAATCTTCACACTTTGGGAGGTAGAGGCAGGAGGATCGCTTGAGGCAAGGAGTTTGAGAAATACTGGCATAGAAAGACAAATACCGCATATTCTCACATATCAAGAGGAGCTAAATAATGTGTACACATGGGCATAGAGTGTGGAATGATAGACAGTGGAGACTTGCATCAGGGAGGGGGTGGTGATGAGAAATTACTTAATGGGTATAATGAACATCAATTGGGTGATGGGTACCCAAAAAACCCTGACTTCACCACTATGCAATCTATGCATGTAACAAAATTGCACTTGTACCCCATGAGTTTATACACACAAAAAGGAAATATGAATCGGGTAGCAGTGTTTAAGATGTTTATTAGGGCTATGGGATGTATCCAGAGCTCCTGGTAACCTCTGGCACCATAAAGCCATGAGCTCTTATGTGATGCTAATTTTAAAAGAATATGAATTCAGTATTATTGTTGGAACTCATCCTCCACTGATTTTGGAAAATGGGAGTGGAAGAATATATCACTGTGTTAAGGAGTCGGGCTGAGTCAGAGATGGTGATTTAGAGCAGGAAGTTCTGACAACTCCCTAAATCTGATTCCTGAAGTATGGTCCCAGACCACCAGCATCAGCAGCATCTGGGAATCTGAAATTGATAGAAATGCAAATTCTTGGATGTACATAGACCTACTGAATCAGAAACTCTGGGGGTGGAGATCCAACAATCTATTTCTACTAGACTTCCAGGCAATTCTGATACATACTATTGTTTGATAACTGCTGTCCTGATTCAAAGTATAGTGCAGAGGTAAAAATTAAATGGGAAATCAAGGTTAGCAAATCAGAGAATAGTGATGAATATGTCACCAAACAAAAGAAGAAATTGAAGTAAACATTAAAGTCAAAGGAATCTGGGGTTCCCCGGAGATAAGAGGAAGGAACCTTTGATTGAGAAAATAAGCAGTTGATATGATACAGCCTTTGAAAAACACCTGAAATAGGTACTGCAACCTATGTTAGTTTCCTAGGGCTGCTGTAACAAAGTACCACAAAGTAGATTGCTCAAAACATAAATTTTGCAGGGCACCACTCTCACACCTGTAATCCGAGCACTTTAGAGGCCGAGGTGGACTGATCGCTTGAACTCAGGAGATCAAGACCAGCCTGGGCAACATAGGGAAACCCTATCTCTACCAAAAAATACAAAAATTAGCTGGGCATGATGGCAAATGCCTGTAGCTACTTGGGAGGTTGAGGCAGGAGGATCACCTGAGCCTGGGAGATTGAAGCTGCAGTGAACAGAGATTGTGCCACTGCACTCCAGCCTGGACAACTGGAGTGAGACCCTGTCTCAAAACAGAAGCAAAACAACCGCAATTTATTCTCTCATAGCTCTGGTGCCTCCAAGTCTGAAATCAAGGTGTCAGCAGGGCTGTGATCCTTCTGAGCATCCAGATAAACTCCTTCCTGGTCTTTTCCTAGCTTCTGGCGGTGGTTTTCCATTCCTTGGCATTCCTCGGCTTGCAGGTACAACATGCCAAGCTCTGCCTCTGTCAACGCATGGCCTTCTTTCTGTGTCTCTCAGTCCATGTCCCTTCTCTGTGTTCTTCTTATAAGGACACCAGTCATATTGGATTAATGCCCACTCCAATGACTTTACCTTAAGTAATGACATCTGCAACACCTCTGTTTCCAAATAAGGTCACACTTTGAGGTATTGGGGATGACGGTAGGGTTAGGACTTCAATATATTTTGGGGCCAGAGAGGGGGACATAAATCAACCCATAACGTAGCCCATCATCAGTTCTTATATAACTGGCACTGGATAATTTGGGTTCCCTTAGAAATAGACCCTGAAACAGAGATTCATGTTTAAGCAGTTGATTTGGTAGGTGATCCCAGAAAATGCCTTAGGGAAGTGGGAAAGTAGGGCAGGGAGGGGAAAGCATACAATAAAATTACTGATTAGACTTACTTGGAGTTTTTCAAGGGACTTCATTTTCCTAGGTTTCTGAGAATTAGAAAAAGAATTTTGAGATAGCTCCCTGATGTCACAGAAAGGCAAACCTGGACAGAGAAAAACCTAATTTGCCCATGGCCCTTTAATAAGATATGGGAAAATTTAGAAAGAACATTTCCTGCCTCAGTCTCTACTCTGCTCCTTCAGCTGCTCAACTGTGTCTGACTTGTCTAGAAGGCTAAGTAAGCCAAATTGTTACATGATGCTCTTTCTAAAGAGGAATTGTGCATTTCTTAGTATTAACGTTTCTTTTTAAGGTGGACACCATGCATGTATATATGGGTAGAGTTTAACACCATTTTTATCATATAAAAAAGGCTTAGAGATTTTTCTTGCTTAAGATGATGCATCAAGTTTTTGAGAAAATCTGGCTTATAAGCCGAATTTTTTTTCTGTTTTGTATGCATTACTTCTTTTCACATAAACACAAATATTTTTTGGTTACTTACGAGCTATGTATACAATGTGATCCAGTCATCGGAATTGCTACAATAAAATATATTTTACTGGAGACAGAGGCACCCCACATAATCTGACCTTCTCATATTTAAACTGCATGACAAGAAATTTGGCATAGTTAATAAAGAAGTGTTTTCTCCTTTATAGATTGTGTCCTGTAACTCAAAGATTTTATATACTTGGCTTAGTTGCTACTTGGTGTGCATGTTTGTGTGAGTGTTGGTAAGAAATCCTATTCTGACTAATGCCTGAACAATGGAAATATATTAGGTTTTAGATATGCAAATGTTTATTATAACACTGGTATTGGAATAACAATAATACTAGAAACTGTAAATGTGAACTTCCTGCTATTGAAGGAGGCTCGTAACTTATACATATAGTATACATGCCCAATGATGTTTGTTTTGATATCTAATGTAGTAATACAAAATCTAGTATAATTAACCACTGTAACTTTGGATGATAAGCTAACTGAAGTTATATGTGAAAAAGTTTAGCCCACAAAGAATAATTTTTAACATCAGAATATGTAGCTGGTCTTGTGTAGTCAAGGGTGGAAAGAGAATCCAATTATTACTTTCCCAACATGGTATTTAGTGGGGAATCAAACTTCAAGGGCCCATAATTTACAGCAGTCTCATGCCAAAAAAATCATAGAAAGTATACTTGTGAGAGTTGTAATCCTACACAAAAATTTTTACTGGAGTTATGGAAGGTATGTGAATTTTATGTTTTCTTTTGGCCGTGATTAAAGTTATAATGAGGATTTTGTACAAATTATTTCTTTGTATACTTAAAGACTTGGTTTCAAATCCTGTCTCCCGCTTATTGTAGTATGATTGTACAATTTATTTAATTGTCCTCTGTTTTGTCATCTGTAAAGCATTTCAAACTTTTATTCCCATCTGCTAACGCAATGCCTGCCATATATTAAGTGTAATTAAAGAGTCTCATTCTAAATCAAATGACTTTAAAGGATTATCATTAGGATAACTGACAAAGCTTGACACGTAAAGTAGACACTCAATAAAAAATATTTTCATTCCCAGTCATGGTGTGTGCTCTTTGTAT
Source organism: Macaca thibetana thibetana (assembly GCF_024542745.1). Taxonomy (NCBI): domain Eukaryota; kingdom Metazoa; phylum Chordata; class Mammalia; order Primates; family Cercopithecidae; genus Macaca; species Macaca thibetana. The sequence goes on from NC_065583.1 coordinate 92,989,099, forward strand.
GTATCATGATACATGTTGGAAGAAGCATTTAAAAAAACCCTCAATTTAGAGACTATGGACACGTTATTCAAACTCTGACAACTTCAATTGTTTCTTCTCTAAAATAAAAAAGAAAGAACTACCCTTCAGTGTTGAGAATCAAATGTATTAATGAATGCATGAAGTTCTTTGATTTTGCTTTTTAATCTTGAAAATGTGAATTGTATTCATTACATATCTTAAAATGTTATGAAGGCCAATTTAGAGAATCCATCTGGAAACAATTTTTTAAAATCTGGTAAGTATTGTACAAACGTTAATTTTTGTCATCATGAAAAATTCTAGAAACATTAGATTTATTTCTGATCAGTAAACATTTATTCTCTAAACAGTGTAAAGTATTTGCTGCACTCTCAAACTTAATCAAATCATTACATTTGAATATTATCAGTATTGATTATTATCAATCATGACCCTGTATTTAAAAAAAACTAATTTGTGAATATTTAAATTTCTAGGAAACCAAACATACCTGCTAATGATTATTAATAACAGTTTTTTACATTTTAAAAGTGTTTTGTCACAAACTTCTTTTAATCAGTAAGGTCTACTTTATGTTAAATATGTGATTTGATTAGTAAAGTTCCATTTTACATTGCCTTTTACAATCTCACTGTGTAAAATGTTTTCCTGTAATTAAAATGAACAAATTAAAAATATTGATTAATCCTTTGGATGAAGCCACCTGCAAGGTAATCTCAATTACAAGGTCCCTGCCCTGAGGAAGCTTAGGTATGAAGTAGGATTGAAGACAGTCAAGACTGACATTGTCAATAAAATATCCATGGAGAAATTGACACTCAGGTGAGATGTTGAAGGCAAAGAGGATGGGAAATAAGAGGGCAGTGGCCTGTGTAAAGGAGAGCTGGGAATGGCCAGGCATTTTCAGAGAAAAATGGACATTGTGAGGTATAGTCAGTCACTGGTGATGAGAAGAAATAGGAAACATGTTGCTTGTGGTAGTCATTGTTTTCCAGACTAAGGAGAGAGTGGACAGACATTGAGTGTTTTTAGCAAAAGAATTATCAACTTAAAAGGGAAGTTCTGGGAGATTAACTTGTCAGTGGAGTTCAGAGTTGAATGGAGTGGAGAGACAGGAAAACTTCTAGAATATCTGTAGTTTGAATATGACTTGTTAAGGTCCTGGAATGAATATAACGACACCAATAGATGAAAGGTTAGGAAATGAGTTATTAAAAAAAATAAAAACTAATTCTACTTGCCAGCTGATCCAAATGGAATACAGGGAAGTCAGAAAAAAAGATTTTTTTTTTTTTTTTTTCCCCAGAGGGAAAGGTAAGGGCACTGTGGTTGGTAAGGTCAACGCAAGTATAGAAATGTTGGGTTAATCCGATTAGGTCAGTTTTGTAGCAGACTAGGGCTGGAGTCTTGAGAGCTGACTAGTTCTGTGAAGGAGAAATTGTGGGCTTATATTGCTAACCCTGGTCTCAGATACAGAACTCAGGAAAGTAGACTGAGTATGCTATAAATCTCCCATTTCTATTGTATCCCTGTTCTATTGAAGGCTTTCTCTAAGAGGCTCTTTGTTTCAAATTATCAGGTAAACTTTCTAGTTATGAAGGTTGTTTCAGCCTTCACACTGTCAACCATCATACTTATATCCTGTTAAATTGAACACCAAGAAAAGTTGTAGATTTTTGCATTTATTGTAATGGAATGTTCTTTGCAAAGCTTTAGCTATGGCCACTTAAATGTCAACATTGTTAACAATGCTGTCTCTAAATTAGATACCTACAGGAAAGCTCTTTTAGTTGGAAGACCTTGCATGTTATAAAGCCTCTTATATTTGAATGTGTTATTAATAAGAAGTCACTTACAAAGTATATGTGCTTCCAGCCTCAGAAAGACATTTCCACTGTTCTAATCAGTGGGTTTAAATTCAGTGTTAAATACTTTATGATTAGTTACGAAAATCAACCCACATCAAAAGAGAATTTTAGGATTTTAGGCATTTAAAATATCTTTTACCAATCTTAGAATTGATTTTAATAAAAACACAACTTGAGACAATTATCTCTATTAACAACATTCAGCTCTTTCCAGTGCTTTGTCAGTTTGGTAAGGCATCAGGATTTCTTCTTATCCCCGCAAGAATGGAGCTCTGGTTTTGCAGCGTTTTCCCTGCTGTGATCCTGTTGTATTCCTCTCTCATGACATATACTTTAGAAAGTTATGTGTGAAGAACTTGGGGCTGTGTGTTTGCGTGAGAGTGTGGACTCCTTTCTCCCTTCTGCTTTAAACAAATCACTCACATATGTAGCTTCCATGTTTTTCTCCATTAGTCTTCCTCATTTTCTCTTAGTGCTTCCTCTGGTGCAAATTCTTACATCACTAAGAAAGGTATCTCCTCTCGGTGGAAGTATTCCTGTTTCAGATATCCATAATGTAATGTGGCAGTTTTTCTGAGTCTAGCTATAGAATTTCTTTAAAATAATAATGAAAAAATACGCCAATTTTTTTTTTTTTTTTTTTTTTTTTTTTTTTTTTTTTTTTTTTGCCACTGAGCTAGAAGAAAAGTCTAAGGGAAATTTTTTTGTGCTTTCAAAGTCACATGGTTCTTTAAAATTATGAGCCTTTAAAGTTACAAGCCTCCTTCAATAGCAGGAAGTTCACATTTACAGTTGCTAGTATTATTGTTATTCCAATACCAGTATTATAATAAACATTTGCACATTAAAACCTAATATATTTCCATTGTTCAGGCATTAGTCAGAATAGGATTTCTTACCGACACTCACACAAACATGCACACCAAGTAGCAACTAATACAAGTTTTAGGAACTCAGTAGGGATTTATTTTCTTAATAAAAATAATCAATGGTTGCCAATATTCTTCCTTTTTACATACATACTGATTCTTTTCCTTTCTGAAGACTTTAAAATATGTCATTGAAACAGAATCTCTAGTTATTTAAAATTTCTATATAGCAAAATACAGTCTAGAATTAACTGAATAATAAGCATAAAATATAATAAAAGCACTCAAGTTATGAGATAAACATTAAAGGGGTATATATGTATGTACACAAGATGTGTAGCTATATATATATAAGTAGAGAGTTATAGACATATATGCATGCATATGTATACATATACACCTATATGTGTATATATTTACCTATCTATATATCTATCTTCATATCTTTTTCTACATATCTATATGTACATATACATGTATATGTGTCTATATAATTGTAACTATAACTATATATGTACAAACACATTATGTTTCATTTATCAGCACTGAATTTAATCCTCCAGTCTTTCCAATGTTTAGGCAGCAACACATTTTAAAGATTAGTTAACTATGATTTTCTTAATATGAAAATGGAAAATTCTACTAAAGTTTAAATTTAGAAAGAGTTACATCTAGAGTCTGCATTATGGTAAAATGCTAATTGCAAAATAACAACTAAATATTCTATTCTGTCATGTTTCACATTGCCTTAAGAGTATGTGTGCCAATTGTGGTATAAGCTGGTATAGGTTGGTATATGCTGATAAATAAGTGTCATTGATTAGTCTGCAGCTTGTCCCTTTGCTAATGTAAAGCACTTGTTCAGCTGCAAATCTCTCTTTCCTGAAGGCAAAGGACATGATAGTTGCCTGGCAAGGTGGAATTCCTGCAGCAGCAGCAGCAGCAGCAACAGCAGCAGCAGAGTCCAGGGTCAGAGAGACCCTCTTTGTAGATAAGGCTCCACCCTTTCTTCCTTTAGACATACTTTGAACCTCATCGAAAAATGAGAGCAATTGAAAAATGTTGTCCTAAATAACTATTTTTAACAACTATATTTGTAAAATGTCTTCAATCTAAAGATGATTTATAAAGTGTATGTATCTACATTCTGTGTCCTCATCAAGTGTTCTCACTCACTGTTTGCTCTGGCTCACTATTCATTAGCTGAGTTTCAACAATGAAGAAACAAGAATTGATTAGTCTGTCACTGTACATTGGGGCAGCTAGCCCCCAAAAACATTGCTAAACATAGTTTCCAATCAAATCTACAGGATGCTTTTGCAAAAGTGCATACTTTATCATTTGAGATTTCTCACATGTGAAAACACGTGAGATCCAGAGCGCAAGACCACTCTAATGATTTAAGTCTTTTATTTTCACTTTAACTTGAAAACCTTTGCAGGAATTTTTGCTAGCCTCATGAAGTTTACAACTTTGCAACACCATTCTACACAATGTTTTCCCCTCAATCTATAATAATTACTGTTATTTTCTAGCTATTGTAAATTGAGCATAGCATCATTCATTCAGGAAAGCTCTCCTGGCTTGCGTCATTTTAGACACATTGTTCTCTGTGGCAGGTAAGACTAATCCTGTAGCATTTTAACTTCAAACTTAAAAGAAGAAAGCAGCACAGCCAAGACACAACTGAGTATAGTTCATCTAACTAAAGAGGCCCTGTTGCCTTTGCCATAATGCAGTCACGATGCTCTGCCTTATGTTCCTAGGCTTTTCTTCTATTTGAGACAACTTCTACTTTCACACATTAACACCCTATGCCAAAATCCAGCCTGTGACTGCCTCGTCTGAGAGAATTGTGGGCAAAGTTGTAATTATTGCTTAGTTAGGTGCCTGCTCCATTTGACATACATGAGTCACTTTTGTTCTTTTCTTTTTTGTTGTCACAAGGCTCCTATCCCTTTATATTTCTTTTTACTTTGTAAAGGGGGAAGTCTCTCCAGGCTGTTCCCACAGTGTCCTCCATCCAATAGGTTACAAAGGTACTAACACGCTAAATAGAAATGGTACCCTTGGGAAAAAATCCATTTCTTCTGAGGTTGTCCCTGTTCCGGTGAATGAAGACTTCTTTGAGGTTACAAATACGTTTAGCAACATCTCCATACAAATGATTACAGGTTGTTTCATTCAGACTCCAAGGAGAAAGCCCTCCTATCCTGGATAGGCATGAGGTGATGAATACACTCTTGGAACAAGGAAGCTTTATTTAAAAGACGCTTTGTGTTCTTCTGAGTACCCTAATGAGCTATCCAGGGTGGTGCATCATTGTGGGAGCAATCAGAGAAGTCCTGTATCCTCTTTTCATTAATCCTGCTCTCTTTTGTAGCCGTGCTTGTTGTTGACTCACAGTACCCATCATTCCTTTGACTAAATAGTAGAAAAAACATGACTTTCATGTTATGGCCCACATCACCAAAACCATCCGTTTTTATATATGGCGAAGCAGCCAGGAACCCGATCTCTTGCCTCTATGCCTATGAGATTTTGCTTCTTCAAAGATGGTTGCAGAAAATACCAACCTGAAAACTTGAGGGGAATGCATGTTTGCTAAGTTCACTGTGTTTAATAAACCTCAAACCACTGGAAATCTAAATTGATTCCATTTGGATGCAGGCAGTCAGGCTGTATCTCTGCAAATGAAGTGAATATGTAGGAGCTTTATCCAGATAACTTGGGGCCCCTTGCATATTTCAGAAGTGTATTTGGTGCTTTCAAGATTCAAATAATGCTTCAATTCTTTGTTTCATGTAACATGTAGACTCAGCCTTAATGGTAATGTTTTCTTATCTTAATATTCAGGGACTAAAATTCACACTGCATTTCATTTATTTGAGACATAATTTATAATTAAACATTCACAATTTCATCATATTTTAGTAATATAGAGCCTGTGGAGAAATAGAATTCAAAATTAAATCGATTTCTAGATAAAGGTGAAATAAGTTCCTTGCTTAAAATATGCAATACTTTAGGTCTAATGTAAGGTTTTTCCATATGATTTATTTTGACCATTGTCATGAGTCTCCATTTTCCTTTGTATGTTTAATAAGAGCCTAAAGTATATATTGACACCATATTTAGAAACACTGCTACCTCTACGAAAACCCAAGGCAACATGAATATGTAAAATAATTTATTTTTGTGGAGTGTCATTTACACCAAAATACCATGAAACACCTCATGGTTGATTTGATTATAAGAAAAAGAAGTGAGTGTGTCACACTATCCCATTCAGCTGGTAGCCACAGACAGATGTAGGCAATTCAAAGCGGAGAGTGCATCCTCAGTTCCTGAACATAATTTTACTGGAGGAATTGAGAAACTCAGTGACTTTGCACGGCACTTAACTATCCCTTCAAATCTTGCTCACACTGTCTATGGAATACTTTTCCCTTTAAATAACAGGCCGAAAACTTTTGGCAGAGAGTATAAATGAATTAGAAAAGTTGTGTATAAGTAACTCAAAAACTCAAAACACTAATAATTCTCATACTTCTTGAAAAAGAAAACTACAATTCTTACCTGAAAATTAGTCAGTCAATGTACATTTCAGGATGTTTCAAAACATACACCTAAAACCTGTACCTTTTGAGGCAAGAAGACAAAAACCTCGTTTCTAATCCTTGTTTCCTCCAGCCAATTAGCAGCCCTTTGGCCTTCTGGCACTCCATTCTATTTATTTTTAATTGAAACCTCAGTTATGATTAAACAATTGTGAGTGAAGGTAGAATGCCACTGCTTTAACCCAGATAAGTTTGCCTGGAGTTTATGGGCACGAGTGTATGATGAAAGATCAAATATCATGTGCAGCTGACATGTTCTGAACAGGTCCTGTATGTCCATATATAACTGTGTGTCCATGGTATAAAATTTGAGTTAGTGATTTAAACCTCTGTACTTAGAAAGAAAGTTCCCAGAGCAAATGGAAATGGTGTTTGAGGGTAAAGTGATAGAAGCAATATCAAAATAGTCAGTGAAAATAAACTCCCTGTGTGTATTCCTATGATTGTGCCCAAGGTGCTAATTACACTAAGGACAGGAATTAAAAGGGAAAATACAAAGACCCAGAGCTCTGAGTGAGGCCTAATTGTATTTACACAGATAAAAAGACTAGATGGGGGAAAAAAAGAAACAACGGGTAAAAAGTTCTCCATTTAGTCTTTATAATTAGTTAAGAAACATTTAAATTAATAACACATTCTGAGTAATGCAGCATGTGTGGCATATAGCACATTTTAAATTAATTCTTGAAATAGTTACTGGTGTCCTACTTTATTTCAATTTTGATAAATTAGCTTACAGTCACTTTTTGATGGGTGTCCCATAAAGTAAAAATTAGTATTTCATCTGCCATTAACTACTCTTCCTGTAGAAAAAAAGTAATATATATAAAAGGCAGGATTGAAAATAGATATTTGAAGTTGATCCTATTAATTTGTATTTTTAACAATGGCATTAGAGAGGAAGAAAGGGTAATAAGTTTTATGAGCTTATTTGTGTAGCCTTATAGTAGAAAAATCTCTTGATTGTCCATGTTTAATATAAAACTGGTCACTTGCATTTACTGTTCCTCATTGATATGATACAATAGTCTTCTCTGGTATTTTGGAGCTCAGAGAAAAGGCCTGAGATTATAAGACTGCTTCAAAATAGCTAGCTTTTGTCCTAGAATTATGTAAAAATTTACAATCTGCTGATTACACTATTAGGGAGCTGCAGCCTCATTGACCTGATGTCATAGTTACCTTTGGAATCCTTAATGTCCTAAGGCATGATCCAGGGTAGCGCTTCTAAAAATTCTCTAGTTTGATTTTGTCTGTATCTGTGTATATGTATGTGCATGTGTGTGTTTGTACTTAACTGTGAGCAATTGGAAAAAAAAAAAAAAAAGCTTTTCTATGTGATCCTTCAACCTAGCAATGAATCAAGTTACTTTTCTTCATGTTTACTTATTTATTTTGTGTGCTTCCCCATCCAAGCAAGCAATTCAAGTATATGTAACCATCAGAGGGGACCAAATATAAACAAAAAAAAATGGTCATATGTAAAGCTCAGACAAAAGATTTAGGTACAATAAGATGAATTTAAGAAGTAGCTATAAGAATCATTAGCTTTATTTCTAGGTATTCTAATTTTTGTCCCTAAAAGTATTGCAACTCAAGAATAGATAAGCCCATCTTGTTAAATTGATGAGAAATAAATCAGAAATATTTCTTTTGATTTATAACTGTCATCAATGCATGCATGTTCATGGGTACATTATTTTAAAAATATTTCTTTAAGGACTGGTTAATTCTCTCTCATACTTCAGTCCCCTCCCCCACCCTCATCTTTGCATTAATTTGTCTACCCTAGCAATAAGTGTACGCTTTAATCATATATATTTAACCTACTCAGCCTTTCTAAAAGGACGTATTTATGTCTTAGAAAACCAAAGTGATTTCACTTTGTTCTGACAGAACAACGTACATTTCATTCAAGTGTCTTTTTTTAGGTGATACTCTTAGCAAGGGATTTTATTTACTGAATGACACTTCTGCTAACCTGGAAAGGAAGATATCCATTCTTCAAATATTGTCATTACCAAGCTTTAAAAAGACTTGATTATACCATGTTAGGGAAACAGTGTCAGATTTTCCATCAAACTTTCTCCCACTGTAATAACTGAGCATAAAAATGAACTTCGAGTGATGAAATGACTACAATGCAAATTAATGCAATCAAGTCATTAGTAACAACTCTGTCCATATCTGTTAAATATTTTCAAACTATTCTAAAAAAACACACCCAGAAGGCAAACTAACAGTGAATAGAAACAAAATGGTCAGCAGCGTGTGTCGCATGTTATTTGAATGGAAAGTAATTTATCGCGTCTGAAATAAAAGCTGTTTATTCTTGTGTTTCACTGTCTGTAACAATCTTTACCATTTATCTGTGAAAAAGTGAGAAACTGTACCGCTATTAGCATATGAATACTTGACACATCAAATTGGCTGTACAATAACAGAAGGACATTTGCTATTGGTGTATGCACACAGACAAAGCAGCCATTTTGAAAAAAATTGAAATGGTGTGGGTGGTTTAACCCTTTACTTATCTCGTAGGTTTCCCACTCCTGATTTTGACCGGAACAGTTTGGCAATTAGAATCAGAATATTTTTATAGCAAATAAAAGTAATCAGGGGCCATTATGCTCATGATAATTACATTGATACATTCATTCTACTAGAAAAATGGAAGCGGAATGACAATAAAAGAGTTTGTGTGAGTGTATGTATGTGTGTGTACATGCATGTGCGGGCTGGGGGAAGGGAGTAGAGGCCGGCAGTGTGTGGAGGGTGCAGCAATGAAACAATGCCTACGTACAGTTTTATTTCATGGCAACTACATAGTGGTCCTTGGGTCAGATGTGTGAAACTATTTCTCAAAGAAGCTGCATACATAATTGAGGCCCTCCAAAGGGTTCCCAGTTGAAGTTGCCAGGCTACATTCATTTCAAAAGCAAAGCCATTTGTTATCATATTTAAATTAACTCTCTGCACACTGAACTTGAATTTTAGAGTCCTGCTTACTTATAATTCTTAAAATACTTGAGAAAGGGGAAAACATGTGTCTGGAAAAATGGAAATAAGGTAGTCCCCACAAGGGACAGCAGTGGTTCTCATGCAGGCCTGCAGTGAAACAGCCTTTTACAGATTAAATTTAGAAAGATCTATTTGGAAACACTAGAAACAAGTTTTTATTTTCTCATGCAATTTTTTGTATAGATCCAGATTTGTTGCAAAATCTTGTCATTTGTAATCTGTGTGTCAGCTCGGTTTTTACCCTTATCAGGGTACTTACCTCATTCCCTTTCCTTCTCCCCCAGATTATTCTTTGCCATGAGATTTAGAGTAAGATAATTTCTAAAGCTGCACAAAATTTAAACTATTTTAGTCTAATATGTCAGTTCAATCTTGGCTATAATAAAATACACTTTTTTTCCTAATTCGTGAAACTTTATGCATCATTTTAAACAAAGTTTATGCAACTCACTAGATAAATGTTTTGATAATTTTGCAATTGCTGATACATTCATTCAAACAAACAAACCAACTCAGTGGAAATCAATACATGTAAACTGACTTGTGTTGGGACCTTCCTATAACTACACAGGGGAAAAACTTTCCAAATGAAAATATTATGCATGTTTTTTTTTACAAGATGCACAGAGACATAATTGCGCATTATTTTGTCTGATAAAAGTGTTTAAAGTTTAAGCTATCTCCATTGTTAGAATTTTCTCCATTACATGCGTTGGTGAAATTGATCACGGGACAGACTTTCATTCCTGCTAAGTTTGATACATAGAACTAAATAGCCCATTCTGAATAATCCATGTATTTTTTTCTTCTCTTTTGAAATACAATTTTATAGGTTTTAATCACTATTCCCTCCTCATTATAAGACACTAATTTGTTATAATTAAGAAAACCTGTGTTCATTGTTGTAAGGAAAATTTAGCTTTTTAGACTGCAATGCATAGCAAAATTTCATTTGAAGGCAATAGAAAAGAAGCAAAAAATAAAACAAAACAAAGCAAAAAAGTACAATGAATATAAAATACCATTAAAGCCGTGATGTTAAAAGTAATCTTCCAAATACCTACTGAGTCTCTCATATAACATAAAGAACATCTTATTGTTGTCTTTATAAGTAATTAGTACTTGTGAAGTACTACTATAGCCATAGAAAGCAGGAACTGGTCATCTTAACGACATTATCTATTAATAATATAACAATTGATAGGCAACATGAAAGTTGAAAATAAGTACACAATTTTAAATTCCTTTAAAATTGTTGAACGAACACATACAAAAAAATGCCTTCTAGTGTTTCTTTTCTTCTAATAAAATGTGATATTTTAAAACCACAATCCATCTGCTTATTTAAAGCTCTGTGTGGCCAACAATACTACAAGGTTAGTATGTCCTCGTAAGTGCTCTTTGAGAATCTTGTTTACTTATTGGAGGAAGTGATGTACCATACTTATGTATCCATGACAACACTGCAACATGCGGTGCAGTACTAGATCTTTCTTCTTCTTCTTCTTCTTTTTTTTTTTTTTTTGCAACTGCAATATGAGATTAAAAGTAAGAAGCTAAATCTTATTAAACAGCAGAAACTTTTCAAAGATAGAACATAAACTTTATGGGAACATATAAAAGTTGCTTGTGGCGATACATTTCTGCTATTTCAAAGCTTTATCCAGGTCCATCCTGATTATAAATAGTTATAAATGTTAGAAAAATTAGGATAGATAAAACTTTGGAAATTCTCAGATTGTTTCATAATACAAATAACGTAATTTGGCTGGGTCAAAATTGAATCATTAATAATATCAGTTTCATAGCTAATACTTATATCAAACACTTGTCCTCTTTGAAAGCTTCAAGTCATCTTTCTTATGTAAAGTTCTCTTAAAGAAAACTGTTATATGCTTGAGGGATTATTAACATATTGGTCAATTAACATTTAAAAGCCATTTATGACCAACAGTTTGTCCCTATTGATATTTCATATTTTTAATTAGAATATTTTAATTAATGTACAGGACAGAAACTTTTGAAAAATAAAATGTAAAATTTCTTTTTTTGTTTGCTAAAGAGGTAAGTTTTTCTTATTCTGCAGAATTATCTTAAAATGTGTAATTATTTCAATGAACCTAAGTATTGTGTAAATAACCATTTTCCCCCTCATTGGTCACTAAAATTACTCATTGAGTCTAGCAAGATTCTATTTAAAGTTCTATTTTGGAATATTTTAAAATATGCTAAGCTTTTCTAAACCCAAAATTAAAATTTGAACTCAAGTGATTATTAATGTTTGTTTCATTAGCTAATTCTGTCACTCATCATTGAATTAAATTTGGAGATGACTAGATGTCAACATACCTCAAATCTGATGGCTCACCTATTTGGTACCCTCATTATCTTGACATTCAATGTTTTTGGAAATTACCTAATAGTAGAAAAGCAACTGTGATATGACTGCAAAATGTCTCATCAATATTTACTGCAAAATGAAGAGATTAAGTTTTCAAAGTATAATGAAAAATAATTGTCTTCCCCTCCTCCCTTTTTCTCCCTCTCTCTTGCTCTCTTCCCATCTTTTACTTCTTTCTTGACCTCTGTTTCCTTCGTATTTCTCCTTTCTGAGCCTCTTAAGATAAGCCAATCAACTCATAGGCAGCATGCTCTGGAGAAACTGGCACACATATGGCAATGAACTGGTTTGGTAAACATATGTCTTTGCAGGCATTGGATGTCTTGCCAGGAATGAGATATTCCGTTTTGGGGAATGAGGGTGGGAAATGCTTAACCACCTACAGATGTTTTGCATCAAAAGCTAAAGAACTGCAGTCAAAGAGCTGCAAAATGTGTAACTTGGAATTTTTCCAGGTTTCTTTTTTTAATAAGAAAAAAGTTAACAGCTTTCCTATTCATCTCTTTTGAGAAAATTTACAGTCGTTTCCCAGTTCTGCCCCATTCTAAAGTAAGGACAAAAGACTGAAACCGAAGCTGTCCATCTGCTCCATAACAGTAATGTTATAATGGGTGCTGTCCATTTTTATGCTATTGCTCATGTGTGCCCAGGGGACTGGAACTATTTAATTCACTGATTTCACAGCTCTGTTGTGTGTCACAAAAGGTTAAAAAAAACCCAACACACTTTTTAGCACCCTGTTTACAAGGACTCCCTGTAAACCTAACTGAAGTAACAGATTCCCACCCTGCCCCCCATCCTAGCTCCCTCTAGTTTTCCTTCTAATTTGGTGCATTCGGATAACAGGTAATAGATGGAACTCACACCATTATTGACTTGTCCTGTACAAATAGTGGATATTTCAAATCTGCTGTGAATGTTACTTTCAAAAGCCCACAAATTCCAGAAGTAGATTTGAAAAGAAAGATGTTTGCCTTTAAGATTTTAGGATTAGACAACTCTGTTTTCCCAGAAGTCCAAGAATTAATGCTCTAGATTAGCAGAGAGTTAATGAAAACCTGCAGAGGAAGACTGATGACTTTTATTCCTCTCCACCAGGCAGGGGCTGAGCAGTCCACACGCAGCTGGTGCATGCTGGTGTTTTGCCAAGGCCGTAATGAAGCGTGTGCACTCCAGGGCATTTTCCTGGAAAGATAGAGGTGGCCAGAAAATATCCACTTGGGTCCATTCTGTGGTCTTCTCAGAGCAGTGGTGCGGGGTGTTGAAGCTGGCACTCATGTTTACTACCAAAGAGAGAATGTGGACATGAAGTTGAGGGGGTTTCTATCTATTCTCCACCCCAAGGAGGGCCTCAATAAGAATGTTTCAGTATATCAGATCCTTCCCGTAGCCCATTTGTGATCATGTGTTTCTGTAATATTTTTGATAATTAAAATATTAGCCATAAATAGCACTATTCAGATGCAATCTTCACTTTCATTTTGGTACCATTAATCAAACTCACTTCTCTATGGTAACTGTGAAGATATGTTTATATACCCTTGAAAACTAGCTTGTGTGTGAACAGGCTTAAAGGGCGGTGAGCCTCTCCTCATATGCCATTAAAAAAGTATTATTATTAAAAAACCAATTTTCTTAATTTCTGTTTTCAGTAACAATAGCAAATAATTATTTTGTATTCACAGGTTACAGGAAACTACTGGATGCAGTGGGCATCTGAATACATAAATTAGAAACGCCCTCTGACCTTAGAGAAATTCTATAAAATTATATGCTTATCAGTTAGCACTTCTCAAATGCAATTTGTTCATTCGTTCATTCATTCAAACACTTCCTGAAAATCTACCATGTGCTAAGCACCTATTCTGAAAAATATTAATCGGGGCATCTCAAAAAATGAGTTTTGTTGTCTAATAAGTTTGGGAAACACTGCATATTATATTTCCCATCTTTGGGACATAATAAGCACATGCTATGTATCAGGCAGGCCCTGTTCTGCTATATTAATACATCCGAAAAATCCTTTATTTCACTTATATTTTTCCCATAATTATTAGAGCTTATTTTTTCCTCCAAACCCCTCTCCAAAACAAAATACAGTAGTAACATTGGAATCCTAGAGTACTGAAAGAAGAAGCTTGACATTCATTTGTGTAATACAGACAAAAGAATGGCAGTTAGAACAATTCTTGTTGCATTCATTTCTAATGGTAATTCTAGCAGACTTGTTACCCAGAGTAACATTAATAGGAAAATAAGGGCATTATACTTCTTGAACCCGGGTTCTTTAAAAAATAAATATTCTGGATGTGTCAAGTTTGAAAACTAGAATCTTAGAACTAATGAGCACATTGTGAGAATACTGTAGATGACAAAACTGCTTTTTAAATGTAAATAAATTTTGATCAACTGATTCAATCAGGCAGACAAAGGTAGAATTTATTTCTTGAAAAAACTGATATGATGTTTTCTGCTAAGACATAAAGTTTTCTTTCAACAACATATTGAACCTCTCTTAAAAATGTAGAGATATGTTAAATTCTTAGAAGTTGATGTTTGAGCAATCACTAAAAAATCCTGAAACTTGTCTAGCCAGTATATCTAGAGACAGACTAAGATAACAGGATATTCTTAACTTCTTACTTTTTTAATTTTAAAGCTTTGTTTTTATTCCTTGAGAGATAACTTTACAATGAAATATATCTTCTTTGCGCATAGCTACTTTTTATGGACCTCATAAATTGGTGCTTAGAATAACTGGCAATTTTGGCTATCAGTTCAACTTCTGATGCCATACTGAAGGAAATTAAAATATGTACTCAAAAGATTGTGACAGTAACAATGATATTCCATAGATTTACATGGTTTATGAAGAAGGATCCAATTGGAGTTTATGAATTTTCCAAAAAGACCTCACCGTGGAACTATTACTATTATGTTTCTGATATTCTACTGAAAATGAAATACATTTACCAATTCTCCAAAGGCAATTTCTCTTCACCTCAAATAAGTCTTCCTTATAGGTTATATAAATAGAATTAAACTGATTTACAATGTTCCCATTTGTTTTCCTGCAGAATAAATTCATTATAGCCAGCCCATTAGAAAATGATATTAAAGGATTTAATTGCCTGTGCATATTAAATATACTTAAAATTTATAAAAATAAGTGTTTTGAGATTGAGTAAATAATCTGCAATAATAGAAATGTGCATGTTGACTTATTAGAAATACATAAGGTGATGCAGATACATAGCACTACAATATACAATACATACCTCTATGAAGCATGTAGAAATTTCAGAGTCTAGAATCTAGACTAATCAAGGGCAAAAATGCGTTCTGGGAAACACAGGTGGAATTGCTAATAGATTATAAATGACAATTAAGTATATTTAGACAATGTCTTTGGATGAAATATTGCATTTATAATAATGAGGGAAGATTTACAAAAATTGGCATGGTGATCTCTTGGAATGGGCATTCCTCTCCAAGGGAGAAAGTGTATTGGAAAATGTGTCTTTACACTTTCAGAATAGCACGTTTCAAACTTGCCTTGCTGACAGCTGCCACTTATCAAAAGTTTATGTGAAATGAAGAATCAAGTTAACAGTTTAACACTAATTAGAAGCATAAACAAAACTAATGATCCAGTAAGCTTAACGAAGTCCCAAAGTCCCAGAGGTCCTGGAGAAACTTATTATTTCCTTAGTTTCAATTTCTCAAAAGCTCCTGGGAGGGCCTTTTAGATATGATGGTCAGGCAACAGTAAGAAGGAAAACTTGAAACCATTTTGGAAGTCAGGTAAGCACTTTGTTAAAAACCCTGTGCTTATTGTCGCACAACATCTACACAAAACTGTCTATATATTTGTGAGATGAACAAAATTGCAAGAATGAAATGAGTCCAATTCAGAAAAATTAATTTAGGCTTAACTTTCTAAGGTAATTTTTTTCTAAAACAGATTTCCTCAGTTTGAGCAGAAAAATGCATGATTAGGGTTGACTTCTAACTTTCTGTGTGTTCTGAACTGACGAAAAAATTGAGAAATCTTGAAAAATAAATACTTGAGGAAATTTTGAATTACAAATGGGTCATTTAAAAAATAAAGTTAAACCACAGAGAAATAAAACTTTAAAGATGTAGATTTTTAAAATTATCTCTTCAGTTATTCTAAAAAACAAAATTTCTTCAGTTATCCTAAAAAACAAAATAAAATTTTAAAAACTTCATGAAGTAAGACGAGCCACTTCTCATTATTTCTGTGCTCTTCTAACATCTAATCTAATTCAAAAGGCAGAAGTTTCTGTTATGTACAAGGTGCTGGGTCTCCAAGCTAAGAAGGGCTTCTTTGATTTCCATATTGTTAGATGATTTTTCTATTTTTTTAAACTCCATTTTTCCTGTATCCCATTTCCCTGAGTGGAACACCTAAATTCTGCTTGAGACTCCTTGATTACAACTGCAGCAAAGATTTCATCGATGTGATCTGCCCACACTCGTATTACTCTGTGTCAGTAGTGGTGAGCTCTTTGGAGACAGAAATTGTGCCTTGTTGACTTCTGATTTCCCAATAACTCATATGGCACGTGGAACATAGTGGGTGTTCAATAAATATTCTCTGAATAAATCAAGTAGATTTGACAAAGCTTAGAGTATTGCACTTAAAGCTGGGCAAGAGGGTCCAGGGCACCATGCGTTAGAGCAGTGTTGTCCAATAGAAATTTTTGTGTTTGTGAAAAGGTTATATATCTGCATCCAGAACAATAAAGTAACTACTAGTCACATGAGCTATTGAATATATGAAATGTAGCTAGTCCAACCGAGTAATTGAATTACAATTTCACTAAATTATATGAATTTGAATTCTAATTAAATAGCCATGAGTGACTAGTGACTAGACAGCTTTAGTCCTTCAACCATGTCCCTTCCCATGCCAGAGGACCAGTCCATGATAGCCCATGCTCCCCCTACAAACCAGGTCTTCAGATATTCAGAACTCCAGAATTCCCTGACTACTATGTACTTATGTCCAGGGCTGTTTGGTCTTCTTCCCTGGTCTGTCTTCCCAAGGACAGACCTTATTGCTGGTGTGCACATCCTATACTAAAGCAGTGTCCAAGGAATGGCAGTTTGCTGCAGAGGGTAGCTGGGTAGAAACAGCATGAATATGTCTTACACATGTAGCTGACTGTCCCCTACATGATCACGAGACCTCTTGAAGTGCTGGAGGATGGGACAGGAAGCTGGATATAAGATAGGAAATGGTGTAACTTTCCCTAAGTTGCCATGTTCCAGGTTAGTGGTTTTATCACAAAACATAAGCAAGAAATAGATTAATTCTTAGTATACCACACGTGGAATGATTCAATGATCATTCACTCACTAAATACTTATTGAACACCTACCGTATTCCAGGTAGTGTTCTAGGCTCACAGCAGTGAACAAAATCAGCCCTTGCCTTCATGGGGCTTATATTCTTGTGAGGAAGACAAGAAGCAAATAGGCACAATAAACGTGTGTGTGTGTGTGTGTGTGTGTGTGTGTGTATGTGTATGGTGTGTGCTGTAAAAAAAAATTAAAGCATCCCGAAAGAATAGTGACAAAGGTGTTCTTTTAAATAAGGTGTTCTCTGTACAATCTTTCTAAGAAAATTGTTTTTGAAGAAAGACCCAGATGAAAGGAGGAAGCAAGTCATATAAATACTCAGGAAGAAGAGTTTTCCAAGTAAAAGGAATAGCAGGTACAAAGACCCTGAGATGGGGACATCCCTGCCATGTTCAAAAAATAGTAAGAATATTAGTTTGCTTGGAATGCAGTGAAATTGACTGAAATGAAGTAGGGGAGATAGCTAGAATTCAGATGATGTAGGGTGGTATAGGTTGTATTAAGGACTTAGGATTTATCTTTTTCTTAGTTTGATGGGAATGCATCAGAAGGTTGTGATCAGGGTTATGATATTCGCTCTTCAAAAAGATCATTCTGTCTGCTTTTTGGAGAATAGGTGGTAGGGTGCAAGACTGGAAGCAGGGAGACAATTTCAGATTCTCCTGCAGTAATTCAGGTGGAAAATGCTGGCGGTTTGATTTGGGCTGTCAGCACTCATGTCTTTGTGGCAAGGCATGAGTTTAAAGTGACACAATGAACTTCTTTCAATCTTGTCAGTGTAGCTCTGCAGCTGTATGTGTGACCTCATTTAGAAATAATGTCCAAAGTCTGAATTTGAGATCTCTGTGATTATTAGTTTCAGGGTCAAAAGGGTCTTCTACTCTCTCCAAAATGACTCTGCATCTGACTGGATGAGCCTTATGGAAGCAGTTGTACCTCTGTCTAAATATCACAGTGGTTTCATAGACCTTCAGTGGAGCTTGTACTTACTGTGTTACAACACCCAGTGACTTCAATTGCAACTGCTGTTTCTCATGAAAAGATCCTGTGAATTTTCTTGGTGGTAACATAAATCGTTTCCTTTTGAACATAGGTACAAACTGCCTTCAAGAACTCTTAGGAAGCTGTGGTCAGACTTTGTGGAGGAAGGGGAGGGTTAAACTATTTCAGGCCCATGTTTTCCCACTACAAAGTCAGCCTACTCCAAACAGTTAGCTTCAAGTAGATTAGAGAGAAGCAGAAATACTTTTGCCTTGGTCTTTTTAAAATCTTCCACAAAAGACAAGTAAAACCCTTTAAAAAAGGAAAAGAGCAGTTTCGTACATACATTTCTATGCTTTTTCTAAAGGTTTTATTATTTTAAATTTTTTTGTATTATTTTGAGTCACTCACTGTAATATGGACTTTTCCCCCTTCCCCCTTTCCTCCAAGAACATAATATTATTGCAAGCTTTCTACTGAAAGATAAAATTACTGCCACAAGTAGTGGGAAGCCACAGAAAGATCATATTCCAGATGGAATCGCTTCTGAACAAAATGGATGCTTTTTAAAGATTCTACTAAATGTGACTTTTCAAGGGCTGGTGTAGACATTCCAGATGATAAAATTACCTAGTCTATCTGCAGATGGGAGGGAGCAGTGGACCTCCAGAAAGACTTCCAACAACACATAGGGTGGTCTGTGTCATCTGGAAAGAGCTTACTGACGTTCAAACTTCAGAAACACTTGTTTTCTTTCCTGTCCGATGACCTTGATGGTGATATAATATTATATTCCCATATAATATTTCATATATAAAAGGCCTTGAAGTGACTTTCAATATATAAAATATTTCATGGGAAATTTTTAAATGTTCTGTTTATCTTGTAGTTTCAGTGTTTCAAAGCACTCTCACATTTATTAAAAGTTAACACATATGAAAGCATCTTATAAGTTATAAAGCACCATGCAAAAAAAAGTTATTAGGATTGTCACTGTCTCATATTTTCTCATAAAATCCCAGAAGAGGCAAGTGTTATCACAACCCTCAAGATATAAAGAAGAAGTTGGGACAAGACCAGAAGGCACTGGCTTTGTGTTCTTTTAATGAACGATTTGGGGATTAGAGAAAGCCAGTTAAGTATTCTACGTATCAACTCTTTTCTAACTATACCATGGGTTGGATGTTCCTTAGCTACAACTGAAGCAAAGATTTCTTCAGTGTGATCTGCCCACATTCATATTACTTTGTGTTAGTAGTGGCCAGCTCTTTTCATATATTTATTAATATATCCTCTTAAATTATTGTTTGTTCCAATGCAAGTTTTACTCCCTTTCAAATCTTGCTATAACTATGAATAATATTTTAAAATATATGAACTGCAAAAATGGAAAAGAACAACAGTAGATTATAGGAACAAAAATTTGGAACCTAGAAAGCAGACAGATAAGTGTACCTGCTTTAGCAGATACAAGAAAACTGAATCCTAAGCTAATAGTGGGGAAAATGAAGAACTAAGGCTTAGAACTTAGCAGTACCAAGTACTCTCAGGATAGGGTGTGAAGGGGAGGAAGGTGCCAACATTATGTTGTGTTCATTGCTAAGGTGTACATTTTTTCCCCTTTTTACATCTTTGAAACGGGTGTGCACATTTCAGTTGACAGCATTTACAATTGGAACTAGAAGAATTCTTTCTTTCTTAGAGGGGAAATAATGGTGTGTCTTGTGATCTACGGAAACTTGTTTTAGAAATATGAAATACCTAAATCCATGTCACTGGTGTCTCTGCAGAAGGTGAGAAGGTGGGATCTCTAGATTGAGGGATGTCAGGTACATTTAGGGCCATGAGTACTATGTCGAAAACATAAGAATAAGGTGATACCTACATTCTGTAAGCAGCATACTAAATGCTGAGATGTCTAGCTTTGTCCTTCCACTCCACCCACCGATCTCTAGAAGCCAAAAATTCAGACTCCAGGAAGGGTATTGATAGAGTACTTAGTGGGATATCTGACCAGCTGCTGAACAAAGGCCTAAAACTGATGTTGAAGGGTTCCCGAATATAACCTACCTATATCATCCCAAAAGGAAGATCAAAGTAAAGAAATTCCATCTACATGCTCAGAGTGCAACAGTATTCGGTCTTCAACTCTTAATCATTGGCATACAACTAAGGATTACCAGACATCTAAGGAAATCTAACAGAAGGAAGAGAAGCAAAAAAGCATTTTAAGGAAAGAAAGGCTCTAGGGGAGAAGAAAATTTTTAAGACTATAATTATTAACCTCAGAGAGGTAAGAAAATTAAGAAACTTAACTTTCAACTAAACTTCTATTGAGTTTTCCAATTTCAGATATTGTGCTTTTAATATTTTTATGCTGATTGTTCTTTTTATGGAGTCTCCTGTTCTTATTTTATGATATAAAACTTGAAAGAAGTGCAGATTCAAAGCTAAAGGTGAGGAAATACCCAAGAAAGAAGTTCAAAATGATAGAGAAATGGAAAATATTAAAGAAAAGGAAGAAAAATTCGAATATTGTTCCGGGTGGTACAACCTCCAAAAATATACTATATTTTTGTATACTATATATTTTGTATACATGCTATATACAAAAATAGTACTATAGTCCCTAAAAAAGAGAAGAGAAAATCATCAAAGAAATATTTTAAGAAAATTTCCAAGAATTAAAGGACATAATTTTCCAAACTAATAAAGCTCCAGTGCTTAGTCTGGATGACAACACCAAGTCTCTGAAATTTGAAAACACTGAGGACTAAATACATAAATACATAGCTTTCAGAGTAGAGGAAAACAGACCACTCAAAAGATCAGGATTAAGCATGGCTTTGATCTTCTCAACAACAGCACTAGCAGCAAGAAAACAATAATAATGTATTCAAAATTCTAAAGAAAAACCTAATGTTTCCAATCTAAAATTCTATATTCCACCCAATTTTCAATCAAATACAAAGTTACTATAAAAATATTTTCAGGCCCGGGGTGGGGGTGGCTCATGCCTGTAATCCTAGCACTTTGGGAGGTTGAGGTGGGCGGTTCACAAGGTTCATGAGTTCGAGATCAGCCTGGCCAAACCCTGTCTCTACTAAAAATAAAAATAAAAAAATTAGCCGGGTGCAGTGGCAGGCACCTGTAATCTCAGATACTAGGGAGGCTGAGGCAGGAGAACTGCTTGAACCTAGGGAGGTGGAGGTTTCAGTGAGCCAAGATCGAGTCATTGCACTCCATCCAGTCTGGGCAATGGTGCAAGACTCTGTCTGAAAAATAAATATAAAAAAAAAATAATATATATATATATATATATATATATATTCAGATATATAGTCTCAAAATTTTTACCTTTTATTCATCTGTTGTACATCATGGTGACTATATAGTTCAGTAGTAATATATTGTATACTTGAAAATTACTAAAAGAGTGATTTGAAGTGTTCTTAAAATCACACTATATATATGTGTGTATATATACACATATACATATACCATATACATATATATATCAAAACATCATGTTGTATACCATAAATATATCTAATTTTTACTTATCAATTTAAAAATATGTGTTAAAAAAGAGATATATAAAGACTGAGGATCCCAGAAGAGGAAGGAATTCTGCCTCTAGAATCCAGACTTTGGACTCGAGACTTGTAACATTTACTCTTGCCAGAATTTCCAGCCTGCTGGATTTCAGATCTGCCAGCCTCTACAACTGAATGAGCCAATCTCTTAAAATAAATCTATTTTTATACACACACACACACACACACACACACACACATTTATATATAGAATTACATGAGTTACAGAAAACAGGATATCCACACAAGAAAGAATTGAACAGAATCTTATAGATGATGTTGATTGTCCTGGACATATCAAGATAAAAATTGTGTACCAGGTATGAAAGGCAACCAGTCCATAATTGACAGTGTGACTCTATAGTCAGGCATGTTGAAGACTCTCATAGTCATACTCTTTGCCTCTTTTCTACCTGAAAAAAATTTCTAAAAAATAGATTTCATTGAAATAAAGGAGCAGACCCAGAAAGAGAAGACATTAGGTCCAGGAAATGAAAACAATCCAGAAGGCAAAGGAATTTCTATGGATGATAGCAAAGGCATAGAAAGAGAACTAAGAAATGGGCATGAAGAGCAACCAGATGAAAGCAGAATGTTGGTTCCAGGAATGAAGGCTTCAAGAAATAATGTACTTTTAGAAATATGATAAGATTGAACTTGTAGAAACTTGTACTAAGAAGTTATTAGAAGGTAAGGAAAATTAGCAATAGGTGCAAAGAAAATTAAATAGGTGAAAAAAGCAAGGCAATCAATAACTTCAGAAACACATAAAAATAAAAAAGAAAATGGAATAATTGTACTGTACTCTCTGACAAGTGACTGTGAAAATATTTGATAGTCATTATAAGTATCAAATATTGTATTATTTGGAGATAGAGAAGAGAAACAGAGAGTAGGACAGTGTAAATGTTAAATCATCATTTATATTAATAGAAAGTCAAGAGATAGTATCTTAAAATCATGAATCAAAAGACAGTATACACATTATTTGGAAATATGTAGATGTGTAAATGTTGGATGAAATAGCTAAAAGAGGCCGGGCGTGGTGGCTCACGCCTGTAATCCCAGCACTTTGGGAGGCCGAGGTGGGCGGATCACAAGGTCAGGAGATCCAGACCATGGTGAAACCCCGTCTCTACTAAAAATAGAAAAAATTAGCCGGGCGCAGGGGCGGGCGCCTGTAGTCCCAGCTACTCGGGGGGCTGAGGCAGGAGAATGGCGTGAACCCGGGAGGCGGAGCTTGCAGTGAGCCGAGATTGCGCCACTGCACTCCAGTCTGGGCGACAGAGCGAGACTCCGTCTTAAAAAAAAAAAAAAAAAAAAAAAAAAAATAGCTAAAAGAGTTGAAATTAGATGCATCTATGAGAGAGCCCTGGATAAGTAGGGGATGAGGTAGAGAACTACTATATTTTATTAAAAATCCCCTGGCAATAATTGAATTTTAAAAGTACATGACTGTATTAACAAAATAATTTATTTAAAAATATAAAAATTATTATTGTAATTGACTGGTGCAGTGAAACATTACTAAGCAATGAAAGCAAACATATTTAAAATAATTTGCAAAGAAAATAAGTGAAAAACATCTGAATAAAAATTACTAATAATTCAAAACTCAGATTTTTATATCTCTCTTGATTTATTAGAAACATTTTAAGTTATCTTCAACCTGTTCTTTATCATCCTAAAAAATTATTTATATACATAAACATGCAGTGTTATAAACTCTTGCGTCTCTCACCACTAGAGCTCTTCATCTCAAATATTTCAGTTCAAATAATATGTCTACAGTGAACACAAACTCTTAAAAATACATTTAACTAGTTTTATCAACATTTTAAGACTATAAGGAGAACTTTGCTTCCCTTTTGTACAAATGTCAGAGGCCAAATGATACCTTTAAAATGCCCAGAGGAAAAAAACCTTGCACCTGTAGGCGACCCAGTTAAAGTTGAGTGAGAATTGCAGTCGTCGACATGTGTTTGAGGTACTCTGTAATTTCATCTTGCAGCCTGTGCTTGACTCTGCTTGCAGTTTAGGATTCCAGTTTGTTCTTCAGAGCCTTGTATCCACAAAATGGCTGTTGGGCATCATTGTGAACCCTAATTACTGTCCCCTCCCTCTGCACAGTTCTTGATGTTTCTTCCCAGAACACAGACCAAACCCAATGCCTGATCGTTCTGGCTCAATATCTGCCTGCCTCACTCTACTAACACCTTATGGAGAAGCTGGGTGCTAGCCACATAGCCAGGTTGGGGATCAGTGACACCAGGTTAGAGTTAAAGAATGCTAAAAGTTAGCAGGAAGCCAAAGCAGAATGCTTTTAGAGTCAAGATAAAATACCAAGGACATCAATTTTAAACCTCAAATTAAAAGGCCAGAAGAATACTGAAGATTAGAGCTGCAGTATCTATTAAGCATCAGAGTTGGGGGAAATGGGGAAAAAGGGAAAGTGATTGAGAATAGTTCAAGGAGACAAAAGATCAGAATGACTATAGCATTGAGATAGGAACCAGGAAGAGGAAGGACAGGGTCCTTAAAACAGAGGGCTTGGTATAAGGTAGCTTCTAAAGGGCCTCATAAAACATCCATTCTTTCATTCAACAATATTCATCAAAAGAGACTTTTAAGCCCTCATTCATCATCCAGCTTATACTTATTACAAGACTGTGTTAGCAATTACTTCATTATTTAATTCATTCATTCAACAAATATTTACTACTTGGGTTGGAATCTCCGCTATGTCACTTACTAGCTATGTGACCTTAGGTAAATTACTTAACCTCTCTGCCTCGGTGTTTTTTTCATTAGTTAGAGACAAATAGAATCTAACTCACAGATTTATTGTGAGCATTACATGAGGTGAGACATGTAAAGTCCTTAGAAGAGTATATGACTTGTAAAAGGAAATCAATATGAGAAAATAAAATCAGTAAATCAAAATATTCCTCCTATTTACTAAGTGTTATGGGTTAAATTGTGTTCCCCAAAAGATATGTTGAAGTCCTAACCCCAGTACCTGTGAATGATACTTCATTTGCAAATAGGATTCTTACAGATGTAATCACGTTAAGATGAGGTCATTAAAGTGGGCCTTAATTCAGTGTAACTGGTGTCTTAATAACAAGAGGGAAATTTGGATGCACAGACAGAGAGAAGACCACCATGTGAAGTTGGAGGGAGCAATTGCAGCTAAAGAGTGTCTGGGGTGGCAAGAATCTGAAAGAGACAAAGAAATATCCTCCCCTAGAGACTTCAGGGGATATTGGACTTATAGCCTTCAGAACTGTGAGAGAATACGTTTCTGTTGTTTTAAGCCACCCAGTTTGTGGCACTTTCTTACAGCAGGCCTAGGAAACTCATATACCAAGAATCTACTATGCTTTCGAGACTGTTCTAGTTTCTGGTGAACAAATGCTTAGAAATTTGAATTTTTTCCTAAGGATAATGTGAAGCTTTGAGGGAGGTGACATAATCAAATTTTCATTT
This sequence comes from Macaca thibetana thibetana, assembly GCF_024542745.1. Lineage (NCBI taxonomy): Eukaryota > Metazoa > Chordata > Mammalia > Primates > Cercopithecidae > Macaca > Macaca thibetana. Next base: position 93,014,353 of record NC_065583.1, read on the forward strand.
GCCTGAACACAGAGAAGACATTGTAGGAGAAACAAGTTGGAGGTAGGAGAAGCAGATAGTAGGCAATCACAGGAGGTCAGCAGAGAAAATGGTGGCCCTTGGTGATGTTGGCAGACATCAGGACGCAGAGTAATGGAGGTATTGAAAAGACATTCTTGTGGTGGATTGTGAAAGGAAATGGAAGGGGAGATTTCTGCCCATAATTGGATTGATGGTGGTACCATGTACTAAGACAGAGAACAAAGGAAGAGGCACACATGGGTTTAGGGGAAGAAGATGAGGAGTTACATTTTGGACATGCTGAATTTTAGGCATCTGAGGAACATATGAGAGAAATCCACTAGGCAATTGGATATAGGAATCTGGCACATGGGGCAAACAGATCTTAGCTGGAAGCATAAATTTGAGAACTATGAACACTGATGGCAAGTGGAGAAGATTATATTATGGAATTGGGTAGAACAGGGAGAGGTATCTAATCTAGTGAATCAGCTTAAATAATGCACAAAACGTTTTTGTACATATCTATCTGTATTTTTCTGAAGTAAGCACATAGCTTTTTTCAGATTCTCAAATGTATCAGTGGCTCAAAAAAAAAAAAAAAAGTTGAGAACTACTAGTGTAAACTAAGAGGAGAAGAGGGCATGAGACCAAACACTGAAGCATACAAATATTTAAGAAATAATCTTAAAAGAAAATCTTAAAAGAGTGACCAAATAGGTGAAAGGAAATCTAGAATCATATAGTAAAGGGGTGACAATGTTCAAGAATATGGGTATTGGCAGTTACGTCAAATATTGCCAGAAGCTCAAAATAGAAGGAAAATGAACTTACCTTCAGGTGGTTATTGTGACCTTGTCAATAGCAATTTAAAATGAACTGGTTAGAACAGAAATCTTTATGCTGAGGGGTAAATGAGAGGTGAGAGAGAAGGCCATCAAACTTTAAAATAAGAAAAATCCATTTTTTTAAGCTAATTCCAAGGTTAATAATCATGATTTATTTTGTGTCTTTCAAAATAGGTTAATTAACTTTCACACTTTCTTCTACCCATTCTACTTTCATTTACCTTGGAAACCCTGTTTATTTCTTCTTATTATTTAGTGACATTCTGGGTTTTTTTTCTAAAAGAAAAATCAGAAGAAAAAAATCTGCAGTGAAAATCATTAGGCCTACATGAAACTAAAAGCAGTGAAATTTACATTGTGTCACAAAACATAAACTTACAGATGTACATTTTCATAGCAACAAGTGAGCACTCAAACGTAGTTGAATTTGATTATACTCAGAGAATCACTTGTCTGAACAATGATCGTAACTTCAAAAACTTTGAGGCTTCCAGGCTCATGTCTGGGCTATGTCTAAATTACGTCCAAAATATGTATCGCAATTATCAACCAAATGGTTTGAGGAGGACATCCTAGTAAACAAAGAATGAGTTGTTTAAATTTTTATTTTTCAAAAGATTGCTTTGGCATCACAGGGGCAAAAATACTGTTAAAGATAACTTTTTAAAAAATAAAATTATTCAATAAAAGAAATAAGGATTATGTAGATAATGTGGTTTCTTTTCCTTAATAACACAAAGCTTTAAAAAGACACCTTTTCTGCAAAGTCTATTACACAGAATTGAAAATGCTTCTCTCTCTTCCTCCCCACACTACTCTCACAATTCACGTAACACTGGTGTGCTTACTCTTTTGTATGTACATTTCCCTCCTCTACACACTAAGCCTCTTGAGAGAAAGACTGTATCATACACATCTTTATGTCCCCAATCAATAGCACAATAATTGGGACTTAATAAATGCATTGGATAAATGAATGAATTTTAATTATTTTCCCAAATGTATCTATTAGTCTCATTCTGAATTTCCATTTGTGCAATAAGAACTGGGATTTTTCTGCTAGCTTATAGTTAAGGATTACTATGTTCCCCATAATGCATTTGGAACATTATTAATAAGACAATGGAAAAGAAAATGTCATAATTCATTTGAAATGCAAAGAGCAAATAAACAGTAGTTAAATAACAGACATTAAATGTTGCACATATGTCACATAATAACAAGAATGCTTTTCTTTAGAATTTGAAACATTGATGAGTGAGATTGTTAGTGCAATATAAATTTTTAGGCTAAAACGGAGCCTGATATGGAGTAATAGTTATGTGCATTAAAAGAAAGGAGAGAACAGTGAATCTGTGGAAGCAGTTTTACTGAGAGAAGACTCCATAACTTCAAAGCTTATTATTTGACATTTTACAAGAGTAATTGGATTGCATATTGCTGGAGGAGAGAACGAGGACGGTTTTCTTTGGTTGTAGTAGTTACACTTCTATAGCCTCCTAGCTCCTCAGAGATCACAGGAGGACCCACTCAGGTCAAAGTTTCTACTATACTAAAACAAAGCATAACAAAACAAACTTTAAACAGCAGCAGCAACAACAAAGAACAACATACATATATACCATTAGGTAAATTCACTGACTTGGACATTTATTTACTTGTCCAACTCCATCTATAGTTATGATGAAAGGGGAAATGAGAATTTTAAAGTGATTCTGATCTATTAATGATTACAATTAATAAGGATGCACGGAAAGATAAAACCTTATTTTCATATTCTAAAAAACTTTTACGCAGAGTACAATGGCTCATGCCTGTAATCCCAACACTTTGGGGGGCCGAGGCGGGTGGATCACCTGTGGTCAGGAGTGCGAGACCAGCCTGGCCAACATGGTGAAACCCTGTCTCTACCAAAAATACAAAAGTTAGCCAGGTGTGGTGGCAGGCGCCTATAATCCCAGCTACTTGGGGGGCTTAGGCAGGAGAATCACTTGAACACAGGAGGCAGAGGTTGCAGTGAGCCGAGACTGCACCACTGCACTCCAGCCTGGGCGACAAGAGTGAGACTCCATCTCAAACAAACAAATAGAAAAACTTTTAATACGGCAATATTCACTTGGTTAACATAAAAAAAATCCTGGATAATATGCACCCAAAAATACTTGTGCGATTTTAAAATATAGAATGATGATCTTTAGTATGATTATGTAGGATAACCAAGTTATACAACCCTGCAATACTAAAGAGACTCCACTAAAATGTGTAAAGGAATGACCATGGTCATCCATTTATTTATTACATCATCATACATCTTTTGGAAGCCAGGCCCTGATATCACTTCTCTAGTGATAACAAGCAAAAAAGCAATTTAAAAGACATAATATGTGGATTTTTTTTCTACAGAAGACCATGTAAATATTTATCTGCTTATTGGAATTCTGAGTAAACTTTTCTACTTCTAACATCTTCCAGGAAATCACACAAGAACATTTGCTGGTGGAATTTCTGACTCTTGTTTTTGGATGATATACTGTGATGTCAATAATATTTGCAGCTACACCGCATGAACATCTTTTCCTCCAGATTCTTAAGTAAGAATCTAAGGATAAGGAAAAGGTGCCTTTTCTCTGACCATATAAGCACATCAAAATGAAGTCGCCATGATGAGTTTTTCATCCTTAAAGTAAATGAGTTTTTCAAACAAATCAGCAAGAAAACAAAACAAAACAAATAATCCCATTAAAAGTGGGCAAACGACATGAATAGACATTTCTTAAAAGAAGATAATACGGCCAGGCGCAGTGGCTCACGCCTGTAATCCCAGCACTTTGGGAGGCCGAGACGGGCAGATCACAAGGTCAGCAGTTTGAGACCAGCCTGGTCAACATGGTGAAACCCCGTCTCTACTAAAAATACAAAAATTAGACGGGTGTGATGGTGTGTGTCTGTAATCCCAGATACTCAGGGGGCTGAGGCAGGAGAATCACTTGAACTAGGGGTGCGGAGGTTGCAGTGAGCCAAGATCGTGCCACTGCACTCCAGGCAGGGCAATAGAATGAGACTCCGTCTCAAAAAAAAAAAAAAAAGATCTACAAATAGCCAGCAAACATATAAAAAAAAAAATGGTCAGCATCACTAATCATCAGAGAAATGCAAATTAAAACCACATGAGATACCACCTTACTCCTGCAAGGATGGTCATAAGTAAAAAGTCAAAAAACTAAAGATACTGGCATGGATGTGATGAAAAAGGAACAATTTTACACTACTGTTGGTATTGTAAATTAGTACAACCACTATGGAAAACAATGTGGAGATTCCTTAACGAACTAAAAGTAGAACTACCACTCAACCTAGTAATCCCATTACTGGTTATCTACCCTAAGGAAGTCATTATATGAAAAAGACACATGCACACACAGGTTTACAGCAGCACAACTCACAATTGCAAAGATATGGACCCAACCTAAATGCCCATCAGCCAAAGAATGGACAAAGAAAATGTAGTATATATACACCATGGAATACTATTCAGACATAAAAAGGAATGAAATAATGTCTTTACAGCAACTTGGATGGAGCTGGAGGCCATTATTCTGAGTAAAGTAACTCAGGAGTAGAAAACCAAATAGCATATGTTCTCACTTATAAGTGAGAGCTAAGCTATGAGGATGCAAAGTCATAAGAATGATGTAATGGAATTTGGAGACTCTGTGTGTGAGGGGAAATGTTGGGAGGCGGGTGTGGGATAAAATACTACCCATTGGGCACAATGTACACTGCTTTGGTGACAGGTGCACTAAAATCTCAGAAATCAGCACTAAATAACTTATTCATGTAACCAAAAGCCACCTGTACCCCCAAATCTATTGAAATGAAAAAAAGAGAGAGTAAAGAATCAGAACAAGGAAAAAATAGAAATGTAAAATAAATGAGCTTGGAAAAGAACTACCTCAAAGAGAGATGGCTTTCTGCACCTCCACCTTCAAAGTGGAACAATTAACCTCCATTTCTGATTCTCTCTCCCCACGAAAGAGAAAACAAGAGATCATATTGAGTACTATTTGAAAATTGGAAGATTTTTATATGTATTATTTTATTTGATCTCATGTATGCTTTTATAGTAATATGTCTTGCCCTGACCTCACCTGACCTCCAAACTTACAGTCGAATTGCCTGCTTGAGATCTTCGCTGGAAATTTAATAGGCATCTCAAAGTTAGCATACCAAAACTTGGTGAGGTTCCCTGTGCTTTCCAACAACGCTCCTTTCCTATAGTCATCTTCCCCACAGCCCAGGCAAGAAATCTCAGAATCAGCCTAATTTTGTATTTCCTTTACATGCAGTCAATCCTGCAGCAAGTTGTATTAGTGTTACTTTCAAAACATATCCTGAGTATGTCTACTCAGCATGCCACAGCTACCATCTCAGTCCAAGACCACTGTCTCTCAGCTAAGTGATGCCAAAGACCTCCTAAAACTGATCTATTGACTCTACCTTTGCCACTCCACAGTCTAGTCTCCACTCAGCGAATCATCTTTTAAAAATAGAAGAGTGTGCCTTACTCCATTAAATCATCTGATGGCTTCCCCCTGCTTTCTCTTTTCACAGCCTATAATGCCCCCTATGTGGTTTGGACCCTACTTCCATCCTCAACTACATTTCATCCCACTCTTCTCCTTACTCACTGCATCCCAACCAGAGAGTCTGCCCATTAAGAAGCCAAGTTCACACTTCCTTACAGCCTTAGCATCTGCTCTAATGCCCCAGATCTTTTGTTTTGCTTTTTTTTTTTTTTTTTTTTTTTTTTTTTTTTTTTTTGGTGATTTGGGAGTCAGCTGAAATGTCACTTCTTCAGATGTCTTTCATGATCACCTAATATAAATCCGCACACATTCTATCCATTACCCTACTGTTTTTCTTCTTTCATAGCTCATATCACTATCTGATATTTTCCCTTTTTGTTTGTTGTTCAACTCTCTCAAGTAGAAAATATTATCCATGAGAATAGGCGTTTGGTCTGCTATGTTAACCACTGTTCCCATAGCAGCTAGAACAGTGGTGGTCTGTAACAAGCAGTCATTAATATTTGTTGAATGAATACATAAATGAAGCCGTAGATATATTTTAAAAATGTATTTAGAAATGTAGCAATTAATAACCCTATAGTAAAAGTAACATTAGGCTGAACTTCTGTGACATAATCAATTATTAATGTTTCAGCTTACAAAGGGGGTAATAAATCCAAGTGATAGTATTTCAATAGTCAAAATATATTATACTACCTCTGGGAAGTGGGTCTTTGAAGTATTATTATACACAAAGCAAACTTTTTGAGGTTGTTGGTAGAGAGGAACTCTTAAAATTAAAAAAAAAATCCAGGGGTAGAGTAAAATAGGCTGACAAAGACACTTATATACAGAGTGAATAGAGTGAGAGTTGTTCAAAGTTCTTATGGTGAATGGTGACCCAGGAAGTGAGAAAGTCACTAGGCAAGAAGAGCGGACTTCACCTGGCTGGACCTGAATTGAGTTCAGTTTACAATGAAGGTTTAGCAGGGTGGGGTGCAGTTAAGAATTATTCTTATATAATAACATCTTATAAATACAGTAAGCTTTAGTGAGGGCGCTCTCTTTAAAGAATTTTCTACTTTTTATTATGTTAGGTAACTCTCACTGAAACAGAGAAGATAATGATTGCATGGAGTATGGAAATAAAAAGTCGCCTGCGGAATGCACACATTGTAAAAAATGTGTAAAAGGAAAAGATGAGATCCTGACAAAGTCCAAAAAAAGGACATAAAGCAGTAAATGGTAACCTGGACTCATAAGAGTTGATACCATATTTAGAGTTAAAAAACACATGCAATCAATCCTAATTATCCATGGCAACATGGCAAATGTTAACACAGGGACACTTCTCATCACACAGCCATCAGAATTCAATGTGTGAATTTGGAATTGAAACTCATTTCACTCTCACACAACATAATTATGAGGTAAATTTTCTGGAAAAACAATGCATGTAATAGATTCTAAAGTCAAATGGAAGTGATTTTTAAATTATTTGCTATTTTGGGTTATTCAGAGTAACTAAATGTTGATTTTATAGTTATATCATGTATTTGAAATGAGTAAAAGAATAAATGAATTTATATAAAGTAAATTAGACTGGGGTGGTAACTGGCTGCAAATAGAAAGGTGGGCAGTTCAATATATAAGCTTTCATTTCTAGTATAGCTTTATGCTTTAAAATTTATAAATGTTATATATATGTGTGTGTGTGTATGTGTGTGCACATGTGTGTGTTTGTGTGTGTGTACAAATAAATTTCAGGCTAGAATGCACCTGATAGATTATCAGGTCCAATCCTTCGTTATTATGGGCTTAAATATTCTTTCCTTTACCATTAAGCATATACTGATCAAAATTGCTGTGTAAAGTGTGGCTAAGGTACCTTAGCCCTGAAAGGTCCTGGGTTTTGCCCAAGGTCACAGTATTGATTGAGGGTGGGGCTGGCATGTCTCTTGACTCACAGTACTGGCCCCCTAAGAAACATACATCTCCATTTGTATCATTAGGTAATTCAAACCAATTCGGTTAGGACTATGAATAGATTATTTCTCTATCAAGTAATTTTTACTTTTAGTATCATTTTTTAAATTTTCAGTACCATTTGAATTACGATTTATTGTCTTCTAAAATTACCTCTTAGGAAAAAGGCAAGAAGTTCAGGCCATGTTTTCCAACACTGTATGTATAATGATTTGATTTTTAAAACCCTAATATTTGAAGAAAGTATTCTTGAGCTCCAGATCTGTCTTTATTCTCTGGCTCATGCAACTATGGAAACATTACACTTGTACGTTCAGCACCCTAAAAATATATGTTTTAAATATTCTATAAGATTTTGTCACTTTTTATGGATTTTTTTGGAACCAAAAGAATATGTCTTCATTTCCTGTAGGGACTCAAACACAAAAGTGACTGTTGACACCTGATTTCCTTTTGGCAGATGACCAGATAGAATCAGCATTAACAATGTGCAGAAAAATGCCAAATGAGGGGGAAATGACAAATGTGTCAGGTGATTTAATATCGAGTAAAGATAAAGGTTAACAGAAGTGATCTTTTCTTCTTCGTTTGCAAAATAAGTTAAAAGTGCTTTTGCCTTTGTAAAATACTTTACAAAGTATGTCTTTAAAATGAAGACAGTGGTTTTATATATGTTCTGTAAAAATTTTGATCAGTATATGTTTAGTAGTGAGGGGGGTCATTTAAACCCCAACACTTGGGGAAAAGCTAAGTAATTATAATCAGATGATGAATTTCTTCAAGTAGGTTGAGCAATCATAATCAAACCTGAGAATATTTTATGTATAAACTCATAACCAGGAGCTTGAGAACAAAGTCACTCATTCCATTTCTTGTTGGCCTGTTGCCATTAATACCAGTGTTCCTCGCTCTCAAGGAGTCTTGGTGACTCCTTGTCACCGGGGAGTTTAATGGCAGAGGATGGTGGATTGGCATGAACTCAACATCATGACCACCTACAAAAGTGAACTGAATAGTTTTTCCCTCTCCTTTATAATGAGGATATCCTTATAACATCCACCTAATTAAAAAATATTAAATGGCCAATGAAGATAATTTTTAAAATGCAGAGAAGCACAAAGGAAAGATTTTTTTAAAAATATTTTTTTGATCACCTCTAATCTGACCACCTAAATATAATCCCTACTAAGATCTTGGCATATCTTTACTATAAAATCATATTTTATATTCCATTCATACTATTCTTGGCAGAGCCAATTTCCCATTTCAATAAGTATTCTTCTACAACATCTCTTAAATGGCCGCATGCTATTCCATTATATGGATATACTATAATTTACTTAACCAGTCTTCAATAATTAGTGCTCCAGATTGTTTTATTTCTCACAATTATTCATTATGTCAGCAGATTAATTTTTATTCTTTGGTATTCTGTTTTTCTTTTCAAATAGGGATACCAAGTAAAGTAAGAATAATTACGGAAGAAGCATCTATTTTATTTTTATGAATAAATATGCTCATTAGAATAAAGCATTATAGAGGTTATAAAAAGTGTCTTTTGTCAGTTTGTCATAGCATGATATAATATTGAATGAATTATTAAATTAGCTGTAGTCTACTAAAAAACTGATATATATATGATATATCTATATCTATATATACATATAGATATATATAATCCAAGTTATGATTCTGGATGTAATCATAATATTAGAACAACCAGCACATTTCTTTTTGTGAAAATTCCTATTCTCAGTGATCTCTACAAAGTTTGTTTCAATATATTCCTTTTTTTTAGCTTTAAGTTGGAGGTTTCAAGTATCTTCCTTTTTTTAGCTTTAAGTTCAAGGGTACATGTATCTTCCTTTTTTTAGCTTTAAGTTCAAGGGTATATGTGCAGGTTTGTTATATAGGTAAGCTTGTGTCATGCAGGTCCAATATCTTCTTTAGCATCCTACTAAATACCAGAGGCATTGAGGTTGGCTTGAAATTGGCAAGAAGTTATAGGCCCATTTTATCTCCTAATAAAAAAGTCTTGATGCCATTCTTGGATCAAATTGTTAATTTAAATATGATATAGCAATGTTTAGTAAAAAGCATGAATTAGGAAACATTAAAAATTTTTTAACAGGAAAAGAATACGGACTGCTCAGCTACAACAACTGTTAACAATGGCTAAACTGAAAGATGTGGTAGAGCACTATTCAAATGTGGAGTTAGGAAATGAGAATAAAACCCAAATAAATACAGTTTCTGAGATGTAGTGAAAACACTGATGAACTGATTTTAACCATGGAATAACTGAATTTGTTAGTAAACAAGGATCTTTCTAATGAGTTTACTGTATGTAAAACTTTGTTCTGTGCTTTTTCTATCCCTAATAAATATCTTTACTATAAAGACATTTATCACTTTACCACCCAATTTTCATGGACACTAAACCATATGAAAAACACACACACACAGACACACACAAACACACATACACACACACACATTTTTTTTTTTTTTTTGCAAATCCTTTCTTTACTACTTTGAAGAGTAACACTGTAGTCAGTCATCTTTTTAAACTAGAACATTATGAATGGGGATGTTCCCATATTAGAGATATGAAATAGGTTAATAATTTCATATTAGATGCTATTGCTCTTCTGGGCAGGTATATTTCTTAGCCAATACACAAAATCAAGAAACACATCCAAACCAAGAACATATTTTGTTGCTATCTTTTAGGAAAGAAGTATTCCTTCTTTCTCCTGGAATTAATTTCTTGACTCACAGCTGGAGTAACTTCCATTTTTCTTTCACAAAGCCTAAAACAAATTCCACACATATTTTGGATCAGAATACAACCATTTTGAAAAATCTGTATAAACCAGCTGTTTACATGCCTCTTTTTTGTTTCATTGGTTACCTGCAAGAGGGTTTTTACATAGACCCAGAAATGCAGAGAGAATCCTCTACAGCCAAATCTAGCATACCCTGTGGTACAATGTTAGAAGAAAAAGTACCTATTGTTCTCAAGATCAGATTCTTTAAAGCTGATACACATGATGATAATCTGATAATAAATATCAAAATGAAGTTGTACATTTTTTGCATTATACAGATCATACAGCTATATTGTGCATTGTGAGATTAATATAACCAAATATGTAATGTTGTCAGCAACACTACAATATTAAACATATACAAAATGTTCTCGCTGCATTTACTATTTGGATATACAATGCTAGCATCAATTTTAAGATGCTATATTCTTTGTTACCAGAATACATCTCCACAAGCAGCCTGTGTTTAGATGCTGGCATCATATCAGTGTGTGTGTGTGTGTGTATCATTATGTAAGTTAAACTCATATTTACTGATTTTGCAAAGGATTTTAAAATTATAATGACAATTTCTTAGATCATATGCATGCTGATTTTCCCCTAGTATTCTTGTTCTCTAATCATATAGGTAGAAATGTATGTGATGTACAATAAAATATGAGCTATAAAATCAGCAACAATTCTTATACCTTAATAATACCATAGTTTAACACAAAAATAATGCTTTCTTCCTTCTCCATTCCCTGAAAGCCACAAAACTCTGAGTACATCTGCAGGAAGCAAGATAGGTAATTTTTAGAGGTATTCCAAATTGTAATGGCACAATTGGAGAGATTCTGTTTGAAAAACAGTAAGAAACCTAATTTCTACAAGTAACTCTCTTGGACTCTCATTAAACCGAAGCCTACACAGATTTGAAAATAAATAAATGAGTAAATCACCATAGTAACCATGAAGTTTATAGCTATTCACCTGGAGTCAGATAACCTGAATATGAGTTCTAGATGAAGATGGGATTGTGTACATTTATTGTGCTTGGCTCTATCCTAGGTGTTGGTTTATCCTCACATCCTTATAGAACATGCGTTACATGTTCCATTTAACAACTGTGCAAACAGAGACCCTGTGGTTTGATGTAACTTACTCCTAGTGACTGTGCTAGAATGAGCACCTGAATTTGCAAGCAAGATCCATCCTCAATCCATTACTACGTACATTCTCTGGCTCCATCAGTTGCATTGAACTTCTTGCCTATTAGTTTCCTCATGTGCGGAAGGGAGATAAGAATGCTCGATTACACATCTCCTAAGGTTTTCAAAGAATCAATTGCAATGTAAAACAACCTTTAAAACTATGTGGCCCTCTACAAACTTAAGGATTAAGAGATAAAAAGCTAGGAGTTATTAGCAAGAAAAGCCAGAGCCCACATTTCATCACAGTTCCTTTTTCCTTTTCTCCCTTTCCACTTATTCTTCTAAGCCCTCTCTTCTGATTAATCTCTTCCTGACACAGTGAAAATTCTTGTTTCTGGCTGTTTAAAATTGCCCAACAGGAGAACTGAGCTTAGATCATAGGATATGCCTTCTTGCTCTCCTTCTATTTCATCTTCAACTCTCTGTAACAGGACTTCGATCCAATTAGGAAAAGTGCATCTCCTCCTCTAAAGATGGCTACATGAGTGAAATGTAGGTAGATGTCTTTGTTCAGTCAACAACTTGTACAACTATATTTGGCCAGTGAACACTGCTTTGGCAAACTCACCAATGACCTTTTATTGGCAAAATCCAATGGACACTTTTAAACTTCATCTTGTTTAAATTCCTTGTGACATTTGACAATGCCGAGAATTCCTTCACAGAACAAATTTCCCCTCCTTAGTAAAGCTGATACCAATGTCTCCTGATTCTCCTCCTAAAGTTCTGACAGTTTCTCTTAGTTTTCTTCACAGGCTATTCTTCTTCTAGCTTCTTCTAGGGTCTATCTGTGTCGAGCACTCTTTTATCTCACTGCATACCAATCATGAGCAACCCATAAATGACGCTACATGAGGTTTGGGCTAAAACCTATAGAAGACTGAAATCTCTGGATGTGAGGAAAATCTCAAACCCAGCCCTTGGTGGAAGAGGTAGGATGCTCTGGGAGCGAGGCATTAGCGCTGCACTTGTTTTCTTGGTTCACCCCACTATCTGTGCACTACTCTATCCATTACTGTCCGTCCTAGAGAAGCCATAGGGCTGTATTATGGAGGCAGTTGGTGGTGACAAGGGGCGTCTCATCCATGTTCATAACTAACACTTGTCACAGGACCTGGTACACCATAGGCACTGGGGGAATATTTCATTGAATTGAATGAATGATGTTAACCATACCCCTTTAAGGTGCTGAGTGACCTCAGAAAAGTCACTTCAAACTCTCTGGACCTCAGATTCCCCATGTGTAAAACAGAGAAAATAATAATCACAAGGCCTTCCTGGAAATTTAATTTTAAGGCTGAACAAATATTTTTGAATCGTGAGGTGTTATGCAAATGTCAAGGTTAAAAGATTAGGGAATTACCTCCGTGTTGTTAATAAATGTGCCTAGATATTACTAATTTGATGACTGAAAGAAAATGTTCGATTTTGTCATTTATAATTTTTTATTCAATAAAACAGATAACCTAAATGGTAGAAATTCACTGTTCTTCCTAAGGAATTCAATTAAATTACTTTAATCTTGAATTGAAAATTATACCCAATTAACAGTTCTCTGTTTCTGGAATTTAATCAGAAGTTGAAAAATGTGCCCAACTCTGTTTCATTGTTTCCCTGAATGATACATGGAGCTCATGGCTTCAGCTCCTACTTCTTTGCAAATGACTTTGAAACTATTGCCGGCTGACCTTTGTTCCCATAAATTCTCTGAACCGTTCTTATCAAGATGACCAAAACCTCCTTTTTGCTAAATCCAGGAGACACTTTTAGCCCTCTCTTATTTGACCATCTTAGCAGGATTTGACAGAGTCAATCATCTCTCCTCATTGAAATGTTTGTGTAGCTTGGCATCTGTGACACTCTACTCTCCTGATTTTCCTTAACATTTAAAATTTTTCCCTCTCAGTTCTTTTTCTGCATTAATTGTTCTTTGGAGTTATGTTCTTGGCTTTTTTCCCCCTCCACATTTACTACTCAGGTAATCTCATGCACTCTTAGGCTTTCACTCATGATCTACATGTGGGTTATTTCCAAGTGTTTTCTCCAATCCAGGGCACTCTTCAGAGTTTCACACCCAAATATTTAGAAGTCTTAAACAAACAAACAAACAAACAAACAAAAAAACAGCCAGATGTTCACAGACAATTTCAACTCAATGTGTTCAACATTGAACCATCATCTTTCCCTTCCTCAGATATTCTTCCTGTTGTGTTCCTGGTTTAATGAACGGGTCTATGTAAAAGGGCCATCCATGAAGGGATGATGCATGAAAAAGACAGCAGTCTAAGTGTCTTAAGTAGAAGGAATATAATTTAGGGCCTCTGCACATGATGTTCCTTCCATCTGAAGTCCTTCCCCCACTCCCCAACTCCTGCCACTGCTATCTTTGTTCAGTTAATTGTTACTAATCCTAAGGTTTCTGATTTAGGTGTAATCTAATCCTGGAAAATTCCTTGACCCTCAAAGTCTGAATAAAGTGCCCTTCTTACATAGTTTGTCAGAAATCTGTCATAGATACTTTTCTATCACAGATGCTCATCATATTGTATTGTAATTGTGAGTTTGTCTGTCTCACACACTAGGCTTTAAGCTACATGAAAGCAGGGACCATATCTGTTGTACCTGTCTTTGTACTCACAATTCCTAATACAATGGCAGGCATAAGCCATTTCATGCCTCTACCCTCATCCTTGCTGTTTGAACTGTATCCCTTACCTTCCCAGTGGCACACATTTTCTCAACATTCCTAAGTCAGCTCAGGTGTTACTTGCACTATACATTTTTTTCTTGACCTGAAAGGTAGAATGCATTCCTTTCTTCTTTAAAATTCCTGCCCTTCTTGAAGATTGTTTGCAAGTAGTAGAAATGGATTTCAACTATTTTCAGTGAACGTGAGGCTTTATAACGCAGATATAAGCAGGCATGCTCAGATACAGCCATAGCATTGGCTAAAATCTTGAAACATTTCCATAATAGTTGCTAAATAGCCACTATCTGTGTTCCTACAAGAGCCAGCCCAGCCACTGCAGCCACTCTCCCTGGATCTCTCGGCACAAACAGAAACTACCTACCAGGAGATCCTCAGTATGTGCTCCAGCACCATGGATAGTGGCCATGAGGCTTAGAGCTTGGAAAAATATCTATTAATCCAGAAATACATGGTCTCAGACCTCTTCTTCTCTCTGTGTATCTGGTCATATTTTTTATTATTTGCCCATAAACTTTTATCTACCCCAACTTCCTATTCCTTCCCAGCACCTACAGAGACTGACTAGCATCTGTAATTGCTAATTTTTTAAACATCTTTATTAGATAATTTATTTTTTCCTTCTTTTATCACACATTATTGAATTTTATCATACAGAGGCACAATATGAACTCCTAAGCCAGTGAGGGAAACTGTCTAGTAAACAGATCATCACACTTCAGTCTAAATGGTAAATAAAAATATGGACACATTATCATGGGAGCACAAATGAGGAATTAACTTTGCATGGAGGATTGAGTCCTGGATTAAAGATCTGGGCATATTAGGGTTAGATTCAGGCCTGTTAGTGTAGGCGTGAACCCAAAACGCAATGACCAAGAGAGAAAGAGAGCTCTAGTCAGTCTAAATCTCACGTATTCTGTGCGTCACTCTTTTATAGAGAGAACTTTTACTTTTCAGTGCTAGCCCATCTCTATAGGGGTGAAAGCAGTTACTAAGGTGTTTCAAATTTCTTTTACAATTAAAAGTCCTTCGGTGTTAGCTTTGCCAACTGAGCAATGAGAACATATGGCAGTACTCACTCATTCATTCCACAAACACATAATGAGGCCCTTATGTGCCAGTCATGATGCTGGGAATTAGTGGTTTATGAACAAGCTAAAATCCAATGTGACTGCTAATTTAAATTCCTTGGAGAAAAAGTCTTGCTTAAAATGGGTGTCAATCCTGGACTACTCACCAGTGACCACAGAGCAGGGTCACACATTGCAGAAATAATTGAATGTGTCCAACTTTGTACCCAGAGTGGACAGTTCCCAGGAAAAGGGACATGGGCTAAGCTCCAACCAAAAGGCATCTTCTGTACTCCCCTGAACCCAGCCCAGGATGCTAAAGCAGCCTAAAGTACTCTTTTGCACTACTGCTATATATATATGCAAATATACATACATAAATATTACACACACACACACACACACACACACACACACATTTGGAGACAGAATCTCATTCTATTACCCAGGCTGGAGTGCAGTGGCATGATCTCGGCTCACTGCAACCTCAGCTTCCCGGGCTCAAGCCATCCTTCCACCTTAGCCTCACAAGTAGCTAGGACTACAGGTGTGTGCCACCATGCTTGGTTAATTTTTGTATTCTTTTGTAGAGACTAGGTTTTTCCATGTTGCTCAGACTGATCTGGAACTCCTGGGCTCAAGTGATCTGCCTGTCTCGACCCCTCAAAGTACTGGGATTACATGTGTGAGCCACTGCTCCCAGCTATAGATTATTTTTCTAATGGACTGTAAGTAGCTTGAAGCAGGGGCTATAACTTATATTTTGATATCCCCAGTGGCTAGAACAGCACCTCACACAAATAGGTGATCAGTAAATGTTCATTTAACACATAAATGAAAATGATAGAGGGGAGAAAGCAACTAGAAACAATCATCTAGTCTATTTTTTAAATCTGTGTTCCAAAAAGCACTAATCCTGTAAGACACTCTACATCAGGAATAAGCAATTTTTTTTTTTCTGTAAAGAGCCAGATAGTAAATATTTTAGGTATTGCAGGCCACATATGCTCTTTGTTGCACATTCTTCTTGGTGCTATTTTTTACCCTTTTAAAAAGTAGAAGTTATTTTTAGCTTCAAAACAGGCAACAGGTGGAATCTGGCTCATGGGCCATAGTTTACTGCAGGTTGCTTTACATCATAAAATAAGTTTGATGTGGTAGACAGAATAACGGCTCCCAAAGATGTCCATGCCCTAATCCTGGGGACCAGAGAATATGTTACCTTTCACGGCAAACGGGACTTTACAAATATTATTAAATTAAAGATCTTGACGTTGGGGGATGAGCCAGATGGCCCCAATGCAATCACAAGGGTTCTAATAAGAGAGAGACAGAAGGACTAGAGTCAGTCAGAGAGACAGATTTGAAGATGCCCCACTGCTGACTTTGAAGTTGAGACAAGGGCCCACTAGCCCAGGAATGCAGGCAGCTTCTACAAGCTGAAAAAAGCAAGGAAACAGATTATCTCCCAAAGCCTCTAAAAGAATTGTAGCCATGAAGACCCATTGTGTACTTCTGAACTCCAAAACTATAAGATAATAAGTTTTTATGGTTTTAAGCCAGTACCTGTGTGGCAATTTGTTATAGCAGTAATTGAAAACTAATATATTTGGGAAGTATAGAAGAGTATATTCCTCTTCTTGGATATTCATTATGTATATTACAGGCTCTAAGAAATCCTGATAGAGAAAATTGTTTCCATTTGTTTCACAAATAAGTTTTCAAAGTCATTCTTAGTGGACACTTGTTTTGGCTATCCAGAATAAGTTCTATCTGTAGCCCAGTTATTTTTTATGGAACTCCTTCCTCTCCAATCTCACTGCATGTGATTCGGAAGGAGCTGACCTCAGTTCTAGAAATAGGCATGTGATTTATATCAACAGCATGTAGTGGACACATGATCCATTTCTAGTGACTGGAAAACAGGCCAAGTATGTTTCCAGAATTTACAAGGGAAGAAATCTTTTCGTTTCAAAAATGCTATTAAGACAATGGGAAGGGGACTGAAACTGTTGGAAGCACCTGGCTTGTGAAAGGAGCTGACAAAGATGCAGAATTCAGAGATGAAAAGCACCAGACTATATTAGTTTTCTGTTGCTGCTATAACAAATTACCACAAACAGTGGCTTAAAACAACACAAATCTGTGATCCTACAGTTCTGGAAGTGAGTTATAGGTCACTAGAGTAAAATCAAGGAGTGGGCAGGTCTGTGTTTCTTTCTGGAAGCACTAAAGGAGAATCCAATTTCTGCTCCTTCAGGTTGCTACTGTAGGACAAAGGCCCCATTTACTTTCTGCCTGTTCAACTGAGAGTTGTTCCCAAGTTCTAAGGGCCACCACATTCCTTGACTTGTGGCTCATTTCCTTCATTTTCAAAGCCATCAACAGTGGGCTGAGGCCTTATGATGTCCATTTCCCTTATGTATTCCTCTTTCACTTTAAAGCACTTGTGTGATTAGATTGGGCCCAGTATAGTCTCCTTAACTCTTAATCACATCTGCAAAGTCCCTTTTGCCATATAAGGTAGCATTTCACAGTTTCTAGTGTCAGGGCATGAACACCTTTAGGGGAGCATTATTCTTCCTGTGATACAGGTACCAATGATATTCAAGCCACAGGGTTACCTATATGGCCTCCTCTACCCCTGGACTTTTCAGCTCTCTCAGAGGATAAACCCCATTTTTTGGTTAAGCTAGCTTGAGATAGGTATTTTATAACGTGTAGCTTCAGGAAACCCTAACTACAACATAATTGGACTAGAAACTCTTGCATTTTTTTTTAAAAAAAGAGGCAGACATGATAGTTTATGCCTATAATCCCAACAGTTTGGAAGACTGAGGTGGGAGAACTGCTTGAGGTGAGGAGTCTGAGACCCGCCTGGGCAACATGGTGAGACCCAGTCTTTACAAAAAATAAAAATACAAAAATGTGCTGTGCATGGTGCCATACATCTGTAGTGCCAGCTACTTGGGAGGCCAAGGCAAGAAGATCACTTAAACACAGGAGGTCAAGGCTTCATTGAGCCACGTTCATGCCCCTGCACTCTAGCTTGGGTGATAGAGTAAGACCTTGTCTCAAAACCAAACAAAACATTGTGTGTGTTTCTCTCAAAGAGATGGTGTTCCAAAGCATACTCTGGGGAATGTTTATTTATTCCCCAATTTTCTAATTTTATAAAAGAAGCCAAAAAAAAATTTCCTAAAGTCACAAAACTAGTTCATTTCAGAGTCGGTCATGAATCTCCAAATTCCAGACTCCCAGTACAATGTTTGTCAGTACATTAAAAGTTTTTATTTATTTATTTATTTTTTGAGATGGAGTTTCACTCTTGTTACCCAGGCTGGAGTGCAATGGCACTCTCGAGTAGATGGGATTACAGGCGTGCACCACCATGCCCAGCTAACTTTGTATTTTCAGTAGAGATGGGTTTCACCATGTTGGTCAAGCTGGTCTCAAACTGCTAACCTCAGGTCATCCACCCTACTTGGCCTCCCAAAGTGCTGGGATTACAGGCGTGAGCCACCATACCCGGCCAGTTTTTCTTTTATTATAAATGTCTAGTTTTTCCTACAGTGGCCAACATCAAACACATCCTTCTATAAAGACACGCACAGTCTCCATTTGTGCCCAACAGGCTAACATCTGGATTTTATTTGCTATCAAAACTACTGCCTTTCTGCCTATCTAGAGTAAGTCAATTGACTACTTGTTTGGTGGACTAATCATTTATTTACTCATTCATTCATTAACAGAATTATTTAGCTGCAATAATAAACCAAATTATCTTATAGTTGTTAAATATTCATTAAACTTTTACAAATTAGTATATCTTTTCTTTTTAAAGAAATGTTAGAAATGTTTAATAGGAATATTGCTTTCTTTCTGTAGACAAGTGTTTGTTACTGTTTTAGTTCCCGACAACCTGGGCCAAGGTGACCTTGTTCAGTTCCTAGTGGGAAAATGCATCCTTTTTCCTGGCAAGGATGAAAGAATGTACGTTGGAGAAGGATTTCTAATTTCTGGAACTGAGAACAGCTTAGTCTCATAAGTCACTCCTGACTAGCTCAAGAGGTGTCCGTGATGTTTGATTCTGTTCCCAGCTATCAGCAATGGATTAAAGAAATGAAGTAACATTAGCATTAAATGACTTAAGATTTTTCAGTGTTAACTTTTGTGTAAAACAGTACACTTACAAATTTCACTTTATACATTTGTTTAATTATTTTTTGAAATGGCAGAAGTAAATATGTGCTACTTTGTGTTTTTCTCTCTTCCTACCTTCTTTGCTCCACACCATGTGAGCCTAACTGTATCCCTATGCTGGGCTCCTTTCCCACCTGGCAAACTCAGTACCCCAATGCTTCCTTTTCATCTTCTCCAGTGTTGGTTGAAGTCTGGTCCAGGGTAAGGTCTGTGGGACCATCTGGTATAGAGAGAAAGAAGGGTTGCTCCCTTCAGATCTCTTCAAGAAATTGCTGTGATTTCCCCACTCAGGCCAGAATCCATTGTCAGAGTGCATTTACTTCTTTCCTTGTCTGTTCAGAGCGACTGCCTCAATTCTAGAAAGTATTTTTTTGAAAATATTTCTAGTTTTTTTTCCCATGAAATGGAGATGAGATGCACACGTTATTGCTGACATATGAGGCTTTGCTTTTCCCACTGTGGCTAAATTTTTAAAATAAGATAGGTGTAGTTTTATTTCCATTTTCATGTTAGTAGGGGTAAAATTGTGTGTGTGTGTGTGTGTGTAATCTATCTACCAACTATCAATCTATTTATCTATTTTCTCATGGTTAACAAAAACTAGACTCCAGAGTCAAACTACCCAAATGTAAATATTTTAAATTCTTATTCTACTACCCACTAGCATCATAATTTCGTAATTTTTACCAGGTTATTCGACTTCTATATTCCTTATCTATCTCATCTGTATAATAGGGCCAACATAAAATGCTTTACACCTAGTAATGAAATGAAATAATGCACATGGAATGCTTGGACCAGCATCTGATATATAGTAAGCACTTTAAAAAGTGTTAGCTACTATTATTATTGAAGTAAATTGTATGTCTATGTGAACCAAGGAAAGAGATAAATTCTCGGCAGAACCAAAGGGAAGAGTAAAGGGAAGAAAAGTAGATATATCTAGGTTACCAGGAAGAAAAGGAAGAAGCTTAAGACTTCAATGTTTTCCCCTCAATCAAACCACAAGGAGCTATAGCACATCCTTGCAGTAAGCCTCATCTTTAGGCTTTACCATACAAGGGGATTATATTCTGTAGCTTGAAAATACTAAATTGAGGAATTCTCCTGGTTGAGAATGTTTTTCCAAGGACTAATTTGATTACCTTGCTATTATGTTTACCATTATTTCTATGGAGAAAAATATATTACAGATTACTAACAAACCAAAGTAGAATAACTTTTGAAATGAGCGCCATTAGTAAACTTGGATAGCCTAAAGAGTATATTTTTGGTTGATGAAAAGAAAGGAATGTAGGTGTCCCACAGATGATCATGTTCTTGTCACCAACAAGCTGTATGTTTTCTGAAAAAAGAAATAAAAATGATTTTTACTTTAATCTTAAAAAATTTGTTTTAGAGATAGAGTTTTGCTCTCTTGCCAGGCTGGAGTACAGTCATGCAACCACAGCCCACTGTAATCTCAAACTCGTAGCCTCAAGTGATCCTCCTGCCTCAGCCTCCCAAGTAGCTAGGACTACAGGCAAGTACTATCATGCCTGGCTATTTTGTTTTTATTTTTGTAGAGATGGGGTCTCACTATGTTGTCCAAGGCTAGTCTCAAACTCCTGGCCTCAAGAGATCTTCCTGTCTCAGTTTCCCAGTGTGCTGAGATTACAGGTTTGAGCCATTGTGCCTGGCCAAAAATGCATTTGTAAATGTTAATTTAATTTCAAACATGGGAAGAAGTAATATCTTTACTAACAAATTGTAAATTAAATGCTTCATTGTATTTTTCCTTCTTGTGGAATAATAAAAACAAACTTTTCTTCAAATGAGAATTCTTACAAGTTTATAGTGAATCTGGCAAGAAATGTTTCAAATTGCAAACACATGAGAAAAGGAGAGAAATCCAGGGAGTCTTTATCAATCACAATACAAACATCTGAGGAAATAATTACTCCGAAAGTGTACAGTTACAGCCGATAGTAATTGCTACACAATGTAAATTGTTGTTTCCTTAAATTTTTAAAAAATATTTTGCTTTCAGAAAAAGTATAATTTAATTTTTTGGTTAATATATCTTGATATTTACACAATAGACAATAGTATCTTTAACAAAGAAGAACTTAATTGAAATGCCAAAAAGTTCAATCATTTAAATTATTTTCAATTTTATGCAAATAATGATGAAATTATACAGAAAGTTAAAGCAGAAAATGTTTTTAATACAGTACCTCATAAAAAGTCTCAATCATATTTTATACTATTGAACAATGTTTATTTTATCTCATTGGATAGATGCAGATGAGATGGGATAGATTGTGTTTCTAGAATGAGAACACTAAATCAGCAAATGGCAGAGCCATCATCCCAGTATCCCTTTGGAGTTGCAATCCCTGCATTTCATCTTGACTAAGACTCTTCCACTGTGGTAGCCAGCCCCTGAGATGGCCTCCAATGATCCTTGTCTCTTAGTATCCTATGTTGATTCTTTTCACATTGAATAGGGCTGACTTGTGCAACAAATAAGGTATTGTGGAAATGACAGAGTGTGACTTCTGAAGCTAAGTCATAAAAACATTGAAACTTGTATCCTTTTCTCTTGTATCATTTGCTTTGGGAGGAGATAGCTATTGTGAGGAGACTCAAGCACCCTATGGTGAGATCAATGTGGCAAGGAATCCTTTCAGACTTGAAAGACCCTGAGCCAGAACCACCCATCCAAACCACTTCTGAATTCCTGACCGTAAAATCTCTAAGATAAAAAAAATGTTTGTTGTTTTAAGCTGTCAAGTTGGAGAAAGTGAAGTAACATCCTTATCTTCAAACACCTGGGTTATGGCTCATCTTTGGCCATGGTTTCTTCCAGCTACTATTCATATAATTGTTGGTAACATCTCCCAGGTTGCAGTGATGCTTGCCCTTTATAATGCCAAACGTCTTCCACCAATCTCTAATTTTTTATTAGCCTTCAGCCTCTATTTCCTCCTCCTTTTCTTAAAGGCTCAAGCTTTAATAATGTCTAACCTGACATAAAATTTAGGTGAAACTTCCAGGACAGCCAGTTGTACATTCGGTCTGTCATTATTGCTCAAAATTGTTGACCAGAGCAAAATTAATGATAAAATCAAACAAGCAATGTAGCAAAGTGCCATGGAAGAAAACACAGAATGATACCTGAATGCTTACTGGCTAAAAGCTTAAAATGGTACTAATCATATGCATTGGATGACTGGCTGTGAGAAAAAGCCTTATTTATTTATATTACATTTGAAACAGTCAGGGTAGGTTAGATTGTGCTGTAATATAAACAACCCCAAAATCTTAGAGATTTTGTAGAACAAAGATTATTTCTTGCTCACACTACTTCTCCATGGGTTGACTTCGTATTTTGCTTCGTATCATTCTCATTTCACATCATCCTAACTTCAGTCTAACTGAGTAGCAGTGGGAGCATTTCCAGTTACCACCACAGAAGGGAAAGGCTACAGCAATGTGTACTCAATTTTGCCCAAAATCCATTGACAAAACTAGTCACACTGCCATACCTAATTTCAAAAAAGGGGAGGGAGGAAATATAATACTATTGTGTGCACAAGGAGGAGAATATCTGGTGAACAACACATATGCCACAATATGTGTACAAATTTATCCCAAATATTTCTGAGTTGAATAGCACTAATTAGGTGATACTATATAAGAAATTCTTATAGTATGACTTTTTTTCAGGCATAGGTGGGATGGGGTGAGATGAAGATGAAATGAAGTGGAGAGAGTATGGAAGGAACAAAAATGTTGCAAGGACAATTAACTGCATTTATTTGTTATTTTTGTGTGTTAAAGATCTAATGTCTCATACCATGGGGAAGAGGAAATGATGAGAGTAACTAGATGTTTGAAGAATCAATAAGTTAATGGATAAACTAATGAAACCTATGATTTTGAGTATCTCATTAGTGGTCTCAGATGGCTCCTGGACTCTCAAAGTTAAACCAGTCCCTCTAGTAGTCTTTTTGATTAACTGATTGCCTTCCCTGGAATGCTCAGTACCTGTGCTAAGAGTGACCTAGGCTAGTCTGGAATCATTGAACCCATGGGAGATTGTGTTTTTCAAATCTGGACCTCAATGAACTTGAGGTCCTTCTCTGTAAATTGTAGCATTTTCTTCCATTACAGAATTTATGAATGTCCTAACACCACCCATGTGAGATATCTGTCATTAATTCATAAAGATGATTATAAGCATCAAGGTAATCAGAACTTTTCCTAAGGGCCTTTGATCCTTAAATTTTCACCCACATTTTGCGAAGTAAAAAACAAATTTACTGCCTTGACCAAATTACATGGTGAAAATTTTAAATAAGTACAGTCATGCATTGCATAATATTACATAACAACATTTCAGTCAACAACAGTCAATGTATAATATTATAATGGAGCTGAAAAATTCCTGTCACCTAGTGACACTGTAGCCATCCTAATGCCTAATGAAATGTTTGCATGTTTGTGGTGATGCTGGCATAAACAAACCTACTACATTGTCAGTCATATAAAGTATATCACATACAACTATGTATAGTACATAATATTCGATGATAATAATAAATTACTGTTACTCATTTATCTATTTACTATAGTATACTTTTAACCACTATTTTGTGCACTCATTCTACTTATAAAAAAGAGTTAACTTTAAAACAGCCTCAGGTAGGTCCTTCAGGAGGTATTCCAGAAGAAGGTGTTTCTATCATAAGAGATGACAGCTATATGTTATTGCTTCTGAAGAACTTCCAGTGGGACAAAATGTGGAGGTGAAAGACAGTGATACTGATGATCCTGACTCTGTGTAGGTCCAAGCTAATGTATTCGTTTGAGTCTTCATTTTTAACAAAAATGTTGAAAAAGTATATATATACACATATACATATATATATAGAGAGAGAGACAGGGAGGGAGAGAGAGAGAAAATTTATAGACTAGGATATAAAGAAAACATTTTTGTACAGCTGCACAATGTGTTTGTGTTTTAAGCTGTTATTATAAAAGTGTAAAAAGTTGTAAATAATTAACAATCTGTAAAGCTACAGTAAGCTAAGGTAAATTTATTGTTGAAGAGATAATTTTTTAAAAATAAGTTTAGTGTAATCCAAATATATGTTGTTTATAAAATATATGGTAGTGCACAGTAGTATCCTTGACCTTCACATTGCATTCACCAAGCTCCATTCATGGTAGTACCCTATACAGGGGTATCTTTTAAAAAATTTTTTAAATTTTTGATTATTTTTGGTTTTTAAGGAGTGGAAAATTTAATAGACAAGAAAGAAGAAAGAAGAAAATGGCTCCCCCGTACAGAGTGAGGGGGGCTCCGAATGGACAAACCTCCATTTTTAAAATCTTTTATACCATATTTTCACTGTACCTCTTCTACGTTTAGATACAAAAATACCATTGTGTTACAATTGCCTACAGTATTCAGTACAGTAACATGCTGTACAGGCTTCTGGTCTAGAAGCAACAACCTATACCACATAGCCTAGGTATGTAGTAGGCTATAACCTCTAGGTTTGTGTAAATACATTCTATGATGTCTGCATGACAAAATTATCTAATAACACATTTCTCAGAAACTGTGCATCATTAAGTGGCACAAGATTGTCATCGCCCACTATAAAATATTTTCCTCTTCAGCTGTTTAGTAGGCCTGTGTATAATCTTTGCAATATTACTATTTAAAAAGGTATTTTGAGATTTTTAAAAGAAGTGTAAAATATCAAATAGGTTTAAAATACTTTTAGCCTCTAAATAAATGTTATACTGTGTCAAACTATTTGGGCCACCAAAAGGTAAAAATAGAAAGAAATTTGTAAGTACCTTGATTTTTTTCTTCCCAATATTTTCAAATCTCTCTGGGACCATTTAAAATAATTACTATTTCAAGATCTCAAATTTCAGCATTTCTTACTTATATTATATTTTCATTTAATAACTGCTCTGCTAATGTCTTCACTTGTCATCTTGCGTTGTACCCAAGATTAAAGTATTGCATGTATGTATATACTGACTGCTCTATCACGTATTTTGTTATAAAAAGGCATTTCAATAGAATATTTAGAAACATTCTTAAGGTGTTTGTAAATTTAAACTGCTTGCTGATCACAGCTGCCAGACTGAGACACTTTCAAAAGTAAGTTATTTATCTATAATTTGTTTCAAATAGAAGCAGTCTCACAGTTTTTAGCATTTTATAGTTATCAATATCATTATGAAATATTTTTAAAACATATTCTAGAAATAAGCAAGTTTTCAGCTTATGGAAATTATAACTTAAAGCATGACAAACAAGTAAGTACAGAACAGTATAAGGAATTACTAAGATGAGGAAGGGATGTTCCCAGAAGGAGAAAGCAATGGAAAG
This sequence comes from Macaca thibetana thibetana, assembly GCF_024542745.1. Classification (NCBI taxonomy): domain Eukaryota; kingdom Metazoa; phylum Chordata; class Mammalia; order Primates; family Cercopithecidae; genus Macaca; species Macaca thibetana. The sequence continues at coordinate 93,040,162 of NC_065583.1, forward strand.
GCATCAAGTGAGGATATGAAAAAGATTTGCTAAGCTAGTTGCCACTCCTCTTTCAGATGAAAATGTCATTTGAGTTTCATCAAGAAGAGCTGAGTCTCCCATATCAACAGTTGATCATTTTCCCTTATTCTTTGACCCAGGAAAGCAAATGAAAGCTGACTGGAAATGAAAAGGCGCAGGTTCTAATGTTAAGTTCAGCTTACTTGGTCGAGGCCCCCAACTAAACTGTCTCTCATTATTTTTTCATCACTGAAAAACAGATGAGACTAGTGGAATTATATAGTTTTATAGTTTTAGCACATTACTACCACAATTAGTGTTAAATGAGTCAAACAAAAGGAAAACTTAGCCAAAATTAAATGAAGCCACTTTGAGATGAAGAATGGCTTTCCATTTCCAATTAACCTAAGGCACTGCAAAATAACCAGATAATATTATCAGCACACAGCTAGTTCACCTGTTGTTCTAAAGTCTAGATTAAGCAAATCAAAAAAGTCCCCAGACTCTTAGTTCAGGTTGCTTTAGATTTAACAACAAAGAAGAGTTTCAAATTTCAAGATACTAAAGAAAGTAATATAATGAATGGCTGATTATGAGATTGGGGAAAAGAAAAGGCTTGTTCTGATGAGTAACTATTTCCACCCTTTGTGTTTAATTTGTGTCGCAAATGTTGATATTTTATAATCTTTTATTTATTTATTTACATTTATTTATTTATTTTACTGTTTCAAGCTAGGAGTAGGACTTCAGCATTCTATAATCTTTTACCTAAAGTTTTGTTCCAAAGTTGTGATAAAGACCAAAAAAGATAAAGTCACATAAGTATGTAAAAAAAGGGAGGGTGACAAAAGATAAAAATATAGTCAATTTGAAAGGCAGTATTTCATCCATGTGTTAATAATGGTATGAGTTCAGGACTTAGGAAGCAAGATAACTAAATGGTGAGGTTCTATGCCAAATGCTCCAGAATACACAGACACAGTTACGATGAAGTGCAGAACTGAGATTTGGATACAGAGAATTCTCAATCTTTTTCTCAGCATAGTATCAGGTGTCTACCAGCTTGGGGATGCCCTCCCCTTCACCACTCATGTAGACACACACAAAGGAATACTTGGAAACAGAGCAGGACTTCCAGTATCTCATAAATACAATGACAGATTTCCCAAGAATTATACTCTGGGTTAGAGGAAACCAAGAATAGAAAATGTTCTTAAAAGGAAAATCCATAAAGAGATATCTGACCCTAACCTCAACTACCAGAGCTACAGAGAAGAGAAACAAAGACTTTGTTATAAAGAAGACATTAAAACAAACACATGTACAACATTGATAAGCATTTTACTCAAAGGGAGAAAAGAACGGGAAGGGCTGAAAGTCTCCACACAAGCCAATCTTTTTGATGAAAATATATTTCCTTTTTTCTTCTGGTCTCCTCTATAAGACAGTGCACAAAGTGCTCATTTATATTTTCTTTGTTTTCATCCCAAAGCTAGAAGATCAAAGAGTTAATAAAACCTCCTAGCTATAGAAGGTCATTACAAAACTAAATGCAGCAATTCAAAGTGGAAAATAGAATGAATGCCAAGGAGATGTTTAACAAAGTAACATTCTAGATGTATTCTTTGAAGAACATTTGCAGACTCGTTTGATTGCTTTAGAGCGCACAGGGAACAATGCAGCTGCATGGAGCTAACATTGACTGATGGTTGCATTCTGCCAAACCAAAGCCAGGCGGCTTAGAATCACAAGTGTATCTGATATAGAATTACCTAATATACTGGAAATATTCATGTGTATTTTGCATAGCAAAATAATATTAAAAACTTCCACCTTTTCCCCCTTGGGCCTAATTAAATGCCCAAACATAAGACATGAGTCTATTCATTGGAAAAATAATTTGAAGCACTATTTTCCCAAAAACTGACAAAATTGGATGGCAAAATAAGGGATTAGCTTAATGCTTCCCATTAGCTATTGAGATCCTCCTTCTTTTGCTTTTTTCTTCTTTTTTTTTTTCTTTAGTGCTGACATCCTTATAATGGTAGCAAATACAGAATACAAAAGGGAGGCTTTGGAAATCATCAATATTACCACACTGATTTATTCAAAAGAGACAGGTTGGTACACTGGTCTTGCATTACAGTGTGACATGCTAGAGTTTGCCATTCACTGTACACTGTCATCTAAATGCTTGAGTTCCCCCAAAATTCTTATGTTGAAACCTGATCCTCAATAGTATTGAGAGGTAGGGCCTTTAAGAGGTGATTAGGTCATAAGGGCAGAGACCTCATGAATGGAATTGGCACCCTCATAAAAGAGGCCAAAAGAAGTTTGTTTGCCCCTTCCTCCATGTGAGGACCCACCTAGAAGTCACCATCTATGAAGCAGAAAGCAGGCCCTCAGCAGACATGAAATCTCCTGGTGCTTTGATTTGGACTTCCCAACCTCTAGAACTGTGAGAAATAAATTTCTACTGTTTATATTTTTGATAGCAGCTCAAATGGACTAAAACACTGTAACCCTGGGGTCTTAGCATTAGGACCCATTAAACAGGTTTCCTCCTGGAGAAGAAACAGCAGAACATCCTAGAACATCAGAAGTGCCCATCCTGTTGGTAGGGCCATGGCTATGTGGCAACATGAAGGCCAAATGATAGAGGGTATTTAAGGTCTCCTACTAAGGTCTAATCAAATGATGTTTTTCCCACTATTTGAAAACTTGGGAAAAACTTGTTTTCATGTTGAGGTAAAAGGAGATCTTTCCTAGGGTAATTTGAAGGTGAATTGAAGCCTGGCATAGCTAGGTGTTCATATAATGATTTTATTTAGGAGAGTGTAATTAAAAAAAAAAAGCATAGAAATATTTAAATAGCTGAGATTAAGCTTTAATCAATTAAACTTTTTAATTATTTGGGGCAAATAACTAACATTTCACTATCAAATGAATCTGTTTTGAAGTACCATTGAAAGTTGTGCTGGTGCCAATAAACAGTCTTTTTGCCTCAGTGGTGCATGTCACCTTCCTGCAAGGCAACTAGTTTGCAGATATGGTCAGAGGGAAAATTACTGAACAACAAAATGAAAAGGGGGCATAAGTCAGCCAGCTTTCTCAATCCTAGGAAAGGAAACTTCCCTCCTGCTTATGAAAGAGGACGATTGTGCTCAGTACCACTTAACCAGTGCCAACAATCTGGTAAGCCCTCTATTCAGTGCTACACCAGGGCTACAGAAAGGTGACCTGGAGTTTGGGGCCGAGGTCAGGGAAAGGTCACTGCCTGAAAAATGAAACTAGTCAAAAGAAAAGAATCCTAGGAATGGGTGAGGTTACTCATCCACCAAAGTAGCCCAATCTAAAAGATGGCATTTTTTTTTCTGGTAGTTTAGTGGTCAGGGAAAAAATAAAAGAGAAAGAAAAGGATTTGTTAAAAAAAATATATTCAAAATTCTAAGCCTTTTAAATAATCCTGCTGACCCTTGCAAGCTTGTCCTAGCATGCTTTGAAGTGTGGCCATAAGAATCAGCATTTTGTCACTAAAATGCCTACAGACTTTCTCTATTTTTTTACTTCTGCTTTTTAGGTTCATCAATTCCCCTCTCCTCTCGCTGGTTTTCCTCTCCATCACCACCACTACAATTTCAAAACTAAAAATCAGATGTTAGGTATGAAGACACCATTACCCTGTTGTTTGAAACGTGCTCTGAACTAGCTGGTTGACTTTCCCCTCCTCAGCATCTTCTTGGTGCCTTTCTATAAAGGCAGCGTATCCAACACATGTCAGTATGTGGACCTTAGTTGGTCATGGTATGCCAGGAGTGCCTGTTTTAAATAACCCCTTTTAAGGTTAAAGGAACTTAAATTCTTGGCATATTTATTTGCCCTTTCATAGCTTTTATCTTTGAGATGTAGATGAGTGCTTACAGGGTGCCTGGAATGGAAACAGGCTATAGGATGAAGGAGCATGGGCTCAGGGTTGCATATTTTCAAGCTTCCCCACCTCAAAACAAAACAAAACAAAACAAAAAAATCCATGACATTTCTTTTCCTGGATGGCAAAAATGAAAACATTTTATGAATAAATCCACAAATAAAATGATATCACTTTAAAGATGTGAAAAAACTAGGTGTACTTTGAAAAAGTACATTTTAAATAGGGAGCCAGAAGCAGATATGTGCAACTGCAATGTTTACTATTCATCTGATTTCTTTTTCTAAGAAACACAAAAACCATGAAGTTAGAAAGAATTCAATTAACTCTCTTCAGTGTGCAGAAGGATGTAGAAGGAGTTTCAACTTCCTTTTGTTTTATATTTGTTGTCAAGAATTCATACAAGAAAGTCAATTTTATACAAAATAATTTTACAAAATTACTTTTAAGATAGTCAATTTCCATAGATCAACTTCAGTAGGTCATATAATATGTCTTTTAATATGAACTCCTTAGCTTTATTAGTGCATTAAAAATTATTTATCTTGCAAAACAATAAATTAAAAACAGAATTAGAATATCTTTGCTTTATGTAGCCACAGTATTAAGTTAAAATAGTATAATGCATGTTATACAAAGAGAAATGTAAATGGGGCCTAAAAGAACATTTTTAAGTCAGTTTCACATTAAACATTGAATAGAAAAGTTGACTTATCTTAAGTAAAGCAAGTCACTACATCACTCTGCTACAGCAAATGTTTCTTTGTAAATGAGGATGAACTGACAATGCTTGAAAGTATAGTTCATCAGAATCACAAGAAACCAAATATTATGAATGTGTAAAATTCCATGTTTATTTAATATCGGTTACACAGCCAGTTTATTGAAACCAGTCTTTGTAAAGACAAATAATATGTCTGATGAACATAAACAGTATCATACAGTTGAAATTCATCCTGTATTTTCACCTGAATAAAGATGTCATTATGCAAGAATTTCAACAATAAAGACCTTGCCTTGAATTGGCATGGCATCTCTCAGAGCTTCAAGGCAGCACAGTCTTCCATCCAACTCCAGAGATTATCAGCTCTACATCAGGGAACTTCAGTGATTAACTTGTCCACACTTAGCTACCATGGAACCTTCCTCCAGTATCTGCATTGGCCTCCAGTGTAGTCAGTGACATGGGCACCTTCTCAGAGGACATATCCAGAACCCAAGCTGGGTATTCCTAGGACAAAAAATATGCAGATAATGTAAAAAGGCTCATTCCAGTCACAGAGAAGTATGAGTGTTATACTGCTTAATAATGATACCAACAAATATTAATTTTATTGTTATAGTTGCCCATATATATTAAAGTTTACTATGTGCCAGGCATAGCACACTAGCTCATAAAATTGACATAAGAACCCTATAACTATTAAAATTATCTCTGCTCCAGAGGCCAAGAAACTTGAAAAAGTGGTAGAAGCAGGGTTTGCATCATCAAACACAGCTCAGGTAAGACTAGTAGCTTCCTTTACTCAACATTGTAATGAACTAATAGTTTCTTCAAAGCCACTCACACCTTTTTTTCTGCCCTGCCTCTCTCTCTTTCTTTCAATTAGTTTTTAAATTGATATATAAAATGTTATATATTTACTGTGTACATCATGATGTTTGGAAGTATATATACATTGTGGGATAGTTAAACTTAGCTAATTAACAAATTTATTACCTCATGTAGTTACCATTTTTGTGGTGAGAACACTTAAAATCTACTCTCTTAGAATTTTCCAAGATACAATCTATCATCATTAACTATAGTTACCATGCTGTAAAATAGCCCTCTTGAATTTATTCCTCCTATCTAACTATAAATATGTATCCTTCCACTGTACTCCAGCCTGGGCGACAGAGCGAGACTCCGTCTCAAAAAAAAAAACAAAAAACAAAGCAAAACAAAACAAAACAAAAAACAAAAACAAAAACAAATAAATATGTATCCTTTAACTAACAACTTCCCCCTATCCTCAACTTCCTAACCACTCATCCTCTGGTAACTATCATTATACTCTTTACATCTTTTCCTTCTTTTCTTTCTTTTCCTTCTTCCTTCCTTCCTTCCTTCCTTCCTTCCTTCCTTCCTTCCTTCCTTCCTTCCTTCCTTCCTTCTTTCTTTCCTTCTTTCTTTCCTTCTTTCCTTTCTTTCTTTCTTTCTCTTTCTTTCTTTCTTTCTTTCTTTCTTTCTTTCTTTCTTTCTTTCTTTCTTTCTTTCTTTCTTTTCTTTCCCTTTTCTTTCTTCCTTCCTTCCTTCCTTCCTTCCTTCCTTCCTTCCTTCCTTCCTTCCTTCCTTCCTTCCTTCCTTCCTTCCTTCCTTCCTTCTTTTCTTTCTTTCTCTCTTTCTCTCTTTCTCTTTTTTTTTCTTTCAGAGTTTCACTCTTGTTGCCCAGGCTGGAGTACAATGGTATGATCTCATCTCACTGCAAACTTTGCCTTCCGGGCTCAAGCAATTCTCTCACCTCAGCCTCCTGAGTAACTGGAATTACAGGTGCCTGCCACCACTCCCAGCTAATTTTTTTTTTTTTTGTATTTTTAGTAGAGATGGGGTTTCACCACATTGGCCAGGCTGGTCTCAAACTGCTGATTTCAGGTGATCCACCTGCCTCGGCCTCCCAAAGTGTTGGGATTACAAGCGTGAGCCACTGCGCCCAGGCTTACGCTCTCCACTTCTATGAAATCATCTTTTTTAGATTCCACATGTAACAGATCATGTAGTACTTGTCTGTCTGTGCCTGGCTTATTTTACTTAACATAATGCCCTCCAAGTTAATCCATGTTGTCAGAAATGACAGGATTTCCTTTTTTTTATGACTGAGTAGTATTCCATTGTGTGTGTATATACCACATTTTCTTTATTCATTCCACTGTTGATGGACATTTAGATTGATTCCATATATTGGCTATTGTGAATAGTGCTGCAATAAACATGGGAGTGCAGCTGTATTGTCAACATATCAATTTCCTTTTTCTTTGGATGTATATTCAGTAGTGAAATTGCTGGATCATATGGTAGTTCTATTTTGAGGTTTTCGATGAACTTCCTTGTGGATTCTGTAACTGCTGTACTAATTTAAATTACATCAAAAGCATGCAAGGGTTCTCTTGTCTCTACATCCTCACTAATACTTGTTATCTTGGGTTTTTTTTTTTTTTTTTTTTTTTTTGGATAATAGTCACCCTGATAGATGTGAAGTGATATCTTGTGTTTTTTTTCATTTGTGTTTCCTGTGTGATTAGTGATGTTGAATGTTTTTTTCATATATAGTACCTGTTGGCCATTTGTATGTCTTCTACTAAAAAATGCCTATTTGGGCCTTTTCCCATTTTTTAATCAGGTTATTTGTTTTCATGCTATTGAGTTACTTTTATAGAGGCTAACTAAAATTCTTGATATTTTAGAAAGACTTCCTTCTGCCTCTCTGATAATATTTTTCTTTTTCTTACAATTTTTACATTCCAAACCACAACACAGCTCTCCTTGCAGCCAGGAGTGGCCATGTGATGGATTCTGACCAACGAGATGCAAGCCGAAGTTGCTAATTGGGACTCCTAAAATCACTTTTAAAAAGTCATGGACTCATGATCTCTTCACCCTTCTTCTGCCTGTCTCGAATTGTCCATCGTCAGATTTCTTTTTACACAAAAAAATTATTTTCAGCTAGGCCATGTTAATTTGATTTTCTGCTACATGCAGCTGACTGTATTGATTATCTAAAACTGCTTTATAAAGTTTTGTGACTAGGGGGTGGGAGCAATGATCACTCATATTCGTTAAGTGAAAGGATAAATGATTGAATTGTGTATCTTAATTGTGGTATATTCTGTACAACATTTTTACAATAAATTATGCTGAATGAGTTTCTTTCTATTTGATACCAAAGACTAACACATCTGAAATAACTGTCAGTTTTTCTCCTTGCTAAAAGTACACAGATTAAAAAATAAGCCGTTTGGGCCATGTGCACTGAAAGAATGGCTATAACTCTTGCCCTGATCAGAGGGTTCCACAAACTAGCGTTGAACTCAGTGGGGGCCCAACAGAGAAGAAAAGGAGGAAATCCAGGAGATAAATTAAGGAATATTTGGAGATGGTGAGATACTTAAATTTTATAAAGATTTTTCAATTAAATTGAATAAAACCCACTTTGTAATCTCCCCCTATTAACGATTGAAATCCCATTTCCAACACTTATTGGGTATGTCATCTTAGACAAGGTTGTTTCACCTTCCTGAGGTTACTATATTTTTTAGCATAAAGTCAATATTTTACAATCCATCTCATAGTATTATTTTTAGGATGAACTAAAACAATGGATGTGAATTGCCTAGTACTGCGCTTGACACATAATATAAAGTTAGCAGACTTTCCTGCCCTGTCTGCCTCCCTGCTACCCGATTCCCCACGACTCATCTCCATTGACCGAAGAATGACTTTAAAGACATCAGTCTAATCTCTGAAAGCATTTTTCCTTTTCTTACCTCACAGCCCAGTCACTATACAAAGATATCATTTCACTGGACAGAGATATTAGTGAAAACAATGCCTCCTCCGACCAGGGTATAAGTTTCTTGAAGGCAGTAACCATGACTTAAAATGTCTGTGTCCCTTACAGAACTTGAGTTTCTAAAGAATTTCCAACTACACTATCTGAAAGGAAAAGAACTTTGAGATATTTAATTTTTAAATAATTTTTATCAATGCAAATGATCCTGTTTTTCAAGGTACAATCTTGTCAGCATTTACCACCAAATAAGCACAATGCTTGAAGACCTATAAAGTAGTTACAAACATAGACAAACCCATATTTTTGATGATAATATGAAGGCATATCAAAAAGAAAAGAATCCCAATATAATTTACAATCATTGTTTACTATGAACTATTCACTGCGCTAAGCACCTTCATACATTACCAACAATCCTTTCTAAAACTCTGCAAAGTAGGTGTTGCTAACTTCATATTATGGAAAGGAAAACCAAGGATACAAGACTTGACTAGCACTAACTGCTAAGTGAATCCAGAGCACCTTAGCCAGAGTGTGAATTCAAATTTTTTATGTTCCCATGTTTGAGTTCTTTGTACTTCACACACTGCAGAGCAGAAGACATGAAGATTATTAATTTCTGGGGAAGAAAAGTCAAAAATATCCATATAGTTTAATAGAAAACAACATTTTGGGATCTTAATTACTCAGATCCATACCACCAAAATTAATTTTTGTTTATAAAATAAACAATAAAATAACAAATATTTTTAAAGCAACATACAAAGTTCTAATTTAATCTTTACAGCTGTTCTGTAAGGTAGATATTATTACCTCTTCATATGAATAGATGTTGAAATTCAGAGAAATAAATTACTTTTCTAGATAACAAACCTTGAACCCACACCCTGGCATCATGATAGAGTTATTTCCACCACACCACAATATTATACTCCCTGGGTTATTTTACTTGAGTTTCAATGAAAAAAGGATACAGGAATGGATGAAGGGTGTTATGGTTTGGCTCTGTGTCCCCACCCAAATCTCATCTCAAATTGTAATCACCATGTGTCGACGGAGGGACCTGGTAGGAGGTGATTGGATCATGGGGATTGTTTTCTCCATGCTGTTTTCATGATAGTGAGTGAGTTCTCACAAGCTCTGATGATTTAAAAGTGTGGCACCTCCTTCTTTGCTCTCTTTCTCCTGTCATCATGTAAGATATGTCTTGCTTCCCCTTCACCTTCTGCCATGATTGAAAGTTTCCTGAGGCCTCTCCAACCATGCTGAACTGTGAGTCAATTAAATCTCTTCCATTTATAAATTACGCAGCTTCAGGTAGTTCTTTATAGCAGTATGAAAACAGACTAATACAGAAAATTGGTACCAGGAGAGAGGCATTGTTATAAAAATAACCTGAAAATGTAAAAGTTACTTTGGAACTGGGTAGCAGACAGACATTGGAAGAGCTTAGAGGACTCAGAAGAAGACAGGAAGATGTGCGAAAGTTTGAAACTTCCTAGAGACTTGTTGAATGGTTATGACCAAAATGCTGATAGTGATATGGACATTGAAGTGCAGGTTGTTGTGGTCTCAGATGGAGATGAGGAACTTATTGGGAACTGGAGCAAATGCTACTCTTGTTATGTTTTAGCAAAGAGACTGGCAGAATTTCTGCTAAGACAATGGAGAAAATGTCTCCAGGCCATTTCAGAGATCTTCATGGCTTGGGAGGGAAAAATGGTTTCATGGGTTGGGCCCAGGGCCCCACTGCTCTGTGCAACCTCGAGACATGACACTCTGCATCCCAGCTGCTTCAGTTTCAGCTGTGGCTAAAAGAGACAAACATACAGCTAGGGCCATTGTTTCACAGGGTGCAAGTCCCAAGCTTTGGTGTCTTCCACATGGTGTTGGACCTGTGTGTGTGCAAAAGATAAGAATTGAGCTTTGGGAGCCTCTGCCTTGATTTCAGACGTTGTATGAAAACACCTGGATGTCCAGGCAGAAGTCTGCTGCAAGGGCAGAGCCCTCATGTAGAACTTCTACTAGGGCAGTGCAAAGGGGAAATGTGCGATTGGAGCCCCCACACAGAGTCCCCAGTGGGGCACGGCAGACTACCACTGTGAGAAGAGGGCCACCATCCTCCATACCCAAGAATGGTAGATCCACCAACATGTTGCACTGTGTGCCTGGAAAAGCCACAGGCACTCAACATCAGCCTATAAAAGCAGCCGTGGGGCCTGTACCATCAGAGCCACAAAAGAACAGCTGTCCAAGGTTTTGGGAGCCCACCTCCTGCATCAGCATTGCCTGAATATGAGTCATGGAGTCAAAGGAGTTTATTTTGGAGCATTACAATTTAATGGCTACTTTGCTGGATTTCAGACTTGCGTGGGGCCTGTAGCCCTTTTGTTTTGAACAATTTATCCTTTTTGGAATGGTAATATTGCCTGTACCCCCATGGTATTTGGAAGTAACTATCCTATTTATTTATTTATTTATTTATTTATTTATTTTTATTTATTTTTATTTTACAGACTCATAGGTGGAAGAGACTTGCCTTGCCTCAGATGGAACTTGCCTTGTCTCAGATGAGATTTGGACTTGGACTTTTAAGTTAATACTAAAATGAGCTAAGACTTTGGGGGACTGTTGGGAAGGCACGATTGATTTTGAAACGTGAAAAGGACATGAGATTTTGGAGGGAACAGGGGTGGAGTTATATGCTTTGGCTCTGTATCCCTACCCAAATCTTATCTTGAATTTTAATCCCCACATGTGGAAGGAGGGACCTGGTGAGAGGTGATTGGATCATGGGGACAGTTTTCCCCATGCAGTTCTCATGATAGTGAGTGAGTTCTCATAAGATCTGATGGTTTAAAAGTGTGGCACTTCCTTCTTTGCTCTCTCCTGCCACCATGTAAGATGTTCTCACTTCCTCTTTACCTTCTGCTATGATTGTAAGTTTCCTGAGATCTCCCCAACCATGCAGAACTGAGTCAATTAAGCCTCTTCCCTTTATAATTTACCCAATCTCAGGTAATTCTTAAAGCAGTGTGAAAACAGACTAATACAAAGGCACGGACTTGTCACCATCTTTAGGCCTTCTTACTTCCATTATCTAAATTACTCTCTTTTGAACAAATGCTTTTTTCCAACAGGTGTCTTCTGAGAAGTCATTTTGATACAGTATGAATTCAATAAGACAAGTCTTCCATTGAGCATGCTTGGGCAAGTAAATATCAAATTTTCTAAAGGTCTTTAATTCATGCTTGGTGTTCACCATGCCCTTTTTCTCCTCCTTAATGTTTGTTTTCAAATGAGCAGCAAAGAATCAATTTAAGAGCTGGAATAGCTCTGGGGTATTTAACAGGTGCTGAAACTCATGTTTAGGTCACCAGTTCAGATCCCAAGATACGTGGTTCTCTCTTCTGCTACTCATGATTTTAAGTAGGAAGACCCGATCACTACCTCTAAACTGGCATGTCCTACCATAAAACCGTTCCTCCCTACCTTCATTGAAGGTACTGGTGAGGAATCACCTAAGGTTGTTACCATTGAGAACTAGCAGAACAGTAACCATCATTCACTCCAATGACACATGGTGCATCTCTTATGCTACTAGAAGCAGCACAGCTGGATATAAGCAACCAGGTGAGGTGGGAGAGCATATATTCCTTGAAAAAAAGTCATCTTGAGTTTGGGAAAGGTGGGATTATGGTGAGCAGCAGAAAGAACAGAAAGGAGTAGGTGACAAAGAAGAAAGATGATGATCCAAGTTTGGACTAAATTAAGACAGAAAGAATGATCAAATGGATCAATAGCTAAACATGTCAGAGAAAAGGGGTCAAATGCCAAGTGTATCAACTTTGAAGACCAGAGAACCCTAGATAATAAAGATGGAAGTCAAAGCAGTTTACTCCGTTATTCTTAATAAGTCTTAGTTATCTTTTTATCATCTCTAAGTGTTATAAACATTCTCTTCAGGTATTACTGAGAAAAGATGCTGAATTAGGAAGACCCAATAACATCTGTAGTTAATATCCTGGTTCCTGCAGTGGATGTAACAGTGTACGTCATAATTTAGGACCTCTAAGACTCCTTTCCATTTGGTTGTGCCAGACAGTGCATATTTTTTATTTTTTTCCTTCTCAAACTTTCGTTGACTGCTGTGTAATGCCTATTACCAAGAGTGAACACTTTTATTTTGCTGTTCTCTGTAACAAATCTTTACTAATTTAATCATCAAAGCAAACTTGTGAGACCAAATTTATTAATATCCCCATTTTACAAATATGGAATCAATGTAAGAGAAAGCCCTGGTGACTTTCCCAAGGTTATGTAGTTAGTAAAGTTAGGGTTTAAACTCAGTTAGTCTTCTCCAAATCCTTCTTCCTAAGCACCACACAATAATGTCTTGCTTAGATGTTTCATGGAGTTAAAATATTTTAGTCTTCTAAGGATAAAACTTCAGTACAAACAAAGTTATAGTTATGTTCCTAAGAATTTAGTGAACCCATCACTGACCTAAAAAGCCAAAATTGTTTTGTATTATAAATCTATAATATAATTCCTAATCCATTTAGGTATGCAAATTATATTTTTTAGAAATAAAAATTATAATATTCTTTTATCTACCTAATGACAATTATTATAGAAATATGAAAATTTCATGAAGAACTTAAGAATTATAATATTTAAATGGTTTTGTTCGAAAAGCTAAACCAGAACTAAATAGAGCACCTCTTTGAGGAATGTCTAGTTTACAAATAATGAAAGAGTTCTATATTCCTAACACCATTTCTGGGCACTATAAACATTGTTTGTATTAGTGAAAATGGTACTGCTGTTGGTGGCATTTCAAAAAAGGAAGCAGAAGTTCTACTTGGAAGTCGAACATAAATATAATCAGAAAAGATGATGAACTAAGTCATATTTACAAAAGGATTTAAAATAATGGCTCATGAGTCTTGTAAAATATTTTCCCCTTTTTAACATAGAATCACAAATAGTACCCTATTGGTTCATTTTTTTGATGTCATTTATGCCATAAATCTCCTTGCTAGATAGGAAATCTAGGCCATACCACCATTCTTTAAATTAAGGTTACTGTTCTTGCTTGGTGATTGGATGAAATAAAACCTAAAGGTTACTTAATTTGTTTCATTTCATTTTGAAATCAATTTAAATCAGTGGCAATTAAATAGGCAAACTCCTAAAATTCATGGCATGGTCAGGGAGCATATGCATGGGAGTCTGCGTGTGTGTGTGAGTGTGTGTGTGTGTGTGTGTCTGTGTGTGTATGTGTCTGTGTGTAGTTTATGCATGTGCCCAAAGACTACTGCAGTGATGACAACTATTTGGTAGTAGAGACTGGTAAAAAGGGGAAAAAGGAAAAATTTAAATGAGGTGAACTTTTTCTCTATTGCATGTTTATCTACCAAAGTCATAGAAAACCCAGACTCATTTTAGGCTTCTTGAAAAGTAATCCAAAAACTGATTTAGCATCTCTTATAAGATGTGCACATATGGCCGGAATGCTAAACATCACATTGAATAAAAAGCAACTTTCTACTTTCCCCTAAAAAACCCTATTCTGACTGTACTGGTCTGCTTGGGCTGCCATAACAAAATACGATAGACTGGGCGGCTTTAATAACAGAAATTAATTTTCTTACAGTTCTGGAGGCGGGAAGTCTGAGATTTAAGTGTTGGCCCATTTGGTTTCTGCTGAGGGCTCTCTTCCTGGCTTGCAGACTGCCACCTTCTTGCTATTGCCTCACAGAGGGACGAAAACATTCAGTTCATAGCACTGACCAAAAATTATTTCCAGGCAATCCAGTGAGTAAAGTCTGACTATATTAGCCTGAGGCTTTTCTGAAGTAAACAGCTCAAGTTTCTATCTCTGGCCTTACTAGAAGCATAAAATTTCTGGCTATATATCCCAGATATATGCTATCCAAGAAAACACCAGAATAAAGTACAATGGAAAAGTGGTTCTCAAAATGAGATTCAAGAATTTCTGAAGTTCTGTGATAATCCTATGTAGTCTATGGGTGGTCCCTGTGTTACGTAAAATAATCAATTTTGAGTGGCAATGTCCATCCTTTTTGTTCTGGCATGAGCTAATAATTTGCTTATCAGATATAGTAAAATTATGTGTCGGCTCACTATTACATCATCAAAAAGAGCACTAATTCTGATAAATTACTTTGACAGGTACAGCTGGAATAGAAAAGATAGTGGATTCCTTGGCTTCTTCCAAGTGGACTGAGGGTTGAAGTATTTTTCCAGTCATGTTCTTGAACACCAACTTTCATGGCATGCTGACATTTCCAGACTACTGAAGTTGTGATGATTAAATGATCCTGCATTTGATGAGAAGAAAGTTTGCACATTCTAAAGGAGCTAGGTTTCAAATGACTGTATAGGGTACGATTTCCACTGAAGTGATTTCTCTTAATCTTAATCCTTAACCACTCTCACTGCTACAGTACCTTCCAAAAGTGAGCATAGTTTATAAAGTCTTCAGACTACCTTTCAGCACGTTAACATACTCTTCACAATCCCACAGTAAGAGCATCTTAAGTGCAGGGATATTTTTCTTTCTTTTCTTTCTTTCCTTCCCTCCCTCTTTCCTTCCTTCTTCCCTACTTTCTCCCCTACCTCCCTCTCGCTCTCTCTCTTTCTTTCCTTTCTTATCCTCAGTGCCTAAGAATTTGTTCTATAGAAGTCTATTTGAATGAATGCATGGAGATACCTAAAGTGAGTGATTTGAGGTAAAGTGATACTTGATCACCTATATCGTAATGAAAGTGAGGCCAGGCATGGTGGCTCACACCTGTAATCCCAGCACTTTGAGAGGCCTAGGTGGGTGGATCACCTGAGGTCAGGAGTTCGAGACCAGCCCGGCCAACATGGTGAAATCCCGTCTCTACTAAAAATACAAAAATCAGCTGGGCATGGTGGCTTGCGCCTGTAGTCCCAGCTACGTGGGAGGCTGAGGCAGGAGAATTGCTTGAACCTGGGAAGCGGAGCTTGCAGTGAGCCAAGACTGCACTCCAGCCTGGGTAACAGAGCAAGACTCTTGTCTCAAAAAATAATAATACATTTTAAAAAAAGAGAAAAATAGGCTGTAGATATGGATGGGTAGTTCAAAAAATAAAAATAAAAAATAAAAAAGGGCTCATAAGGAAAGTGAAAAAAACATTAAAATGTACAACCATGTCAAACCATGCCAAAATGTCTGCTGATAGAAAGAGCCCTCCTCACTATCATATATAATCATTTAGAACAGAACAAGGCCTCCAGTTTTGTTTCATTGCACCCCTGCCTAACTTCTATGATTCCATGTGAATTTAAAAAGCCGCTCTCAATCCCAAGGTTTACACTCACTAACTTTAGGCATCAGTGTCCAATTCTATGAAGTCTTAGAACAGCATCTACATTACAGTGCTCAAGCATCTTACAACATGCTCTTTGATGAGCGTGTTTGGGGAAAAAGTGACCAGTCTCTGTCACCATTCAGATGTCCTAATTTCAACTCACTCCTCTACTGGCATCTCTTTGGCCCACCAGAAATTTAAGAGAAAAAATATTGTGAAAAGACTATTTAAGTCTGGCCATTGAAGCAATTAGACAGTGCATCAGATTAAAATGACATCACTGTTATAACAAACTAGATTTCTTATAGCACTGGAGAAAAGAAAATTTACTGATGAACTTTGGCTTCGAATTTTATAAAACTCTAAGACAAGTTGTCATTTACCTTGAAATACTTTGAGATATTTACCTCCTGAACTTAAAATGTCCAACTTTCTTACTTCTGCCCTTCTGCATAATTCTTCCCTCTTCCAAGCAATAAACGGCAACTCAGTCTTCTGGGACCATATCCAATATTGTCTCTACCATGAAATCTTTCCTAATTTCTTCACTAAAATGTGTGCTTTAATTAATTTTTCTAAACATATTTCTCCTTGGTCCAAGTCCAAGGCCTGTGTCTTACTCATTTGCCTGTCCCTAACATTTAGCAGAGTATCTGATTAGTACACGTCAGGTACTCAGCAAATATATGTTAAATGCAAATAATTAATGAGTGCAACCACCTCCCAGAGATTTCAACTTCTCCCTAAAGTGGAATATAAACTGAAGTCATGATAGAGGAAGCCATCTTAAAATTTGATATTCATTATTATTATTATTAAAGAAGCCACTACTGAGGGAGGTATAAAAGATAGACAATTTTTCCATTTGAACTTTCCCAGGGAGGGCATGTCCTTATATTTTCAGAGTGGGCAAAAATCAGACACATTATTATTAAGGCCAATTTAATTCTCATTGTCCTGGAGTCATTTAACATTTAACGTAATTATCTGCTTGTACCATTAATAAAGAAGAGGAAAATATATACAACGTAAAGGTATCTCTACCTTGACAAAACCAGGTTTTAAACAATTCCACACTCTTCACTCTTTCCATGTTTATTATGTCTCTCAGGGGTCAATGTTAGAACAGATTTTAAGTTCTTGGTCATTTCCTCAAGCAAATATTCTGAAACAAAGGATCCAATAACACTTTCAATTTATAATATCTCACTACAAATTTTTAATTTTTTTTACAAATGAATTATTCAAGTTGCAATTGATAGTGGCTTCCTTTGAACATTATTTAAAGCTCTTTTTAAGTACCTAAAGGATAATAGAGAATAAGAAAATTCTTCTGTGATTGGTTAAAGAGCAAAGGTATGTGTGCTATTGACAATATGGAAAAAATCTGCCAAGTGATTTTAATTAAGCCCAATACTGTGAACCCATACTTGATGAGGAGGAGAACTAAGCAGGAAGCCAGTTATAGAGGATGACATGAAAGATGGGAGATCATTGGGTCTGAAACTCTGGAAGCAAAGATAAATGACTTTTTTTTTTTTAATCAAAAGGAATCAGTAATTTTTTGGCTAACTTAGTTGGCTTTTCCTCCATCAACTAGGGTATATTCTTTCCTCTCCTTAAGACTGTTTCCTTTTCTGTAAAATGGGACCATTGTAATACCCTTCATAAATGACCAGGATAGGCAGACCTGAAAGAACAGTCCTTCCTGAACTCAGTCAGATAGGGTAAAAGCTGAGATAGAGAATGCTACTGGGAATTGCATTGCAAAAGAAACATCTGGCTGGACGCAGATGTGACCCTAATACTTTGGGAGGCCAAGGCAGGTGGATGGCTTGAACCTAGGAGTTTGAGACCAGCCTGGGCAACGTGGTGAAACCCCATCTCTACAAAAAGTAGTCAGGTGTGTTGTGCATGTCTGTAGTCTCAGCTACTTGGGAGGCTGAGGTGGGAGGATCACCTGAGCCCTGGAAGGTTGAGGTTGCAGTGAGCTGAGATGGTGCCACTGCATTCCAACCTGGGTGGCAGAGTGAGACCCTGTCGCAAAATAATAATTAATAAATAAATAAAAAGAAGAAAGAAAGAAAGAAAGAAAGAAAGAAAGAAAGAAAGAAAGAAAGAAAAAGAAACATCCAAAACGGGAGGCTGAGTATTGGGGTGTATTCCAGCTATGGGTTACTTGGTATTGATAAATAAGTAAATAGCTCTTTGTGTCAGATTCCTCCCTGATAAAACAAGGGAGATTTGCAATACACATAAAGCAGCTGACCCTGAGCAAAGTCCTAAAAATAATTTGTGGGTTACATAAACCAAATTAACTCACACTGACATGGATTGCTAAAGAGGCATTGTGGAATCCACACACAAACAGTGTTGCTTCTAGTCTACCCCATCATCCTCTTTTCAGAGGAGATTACAGGAGAGACATTTCTAAAGACTGGACACTTAAAACAAACTCTCAAATGACCTGGGCTGGACTGCATGACATGATGCTGCTAGATGAATGGCAGTCTCATGAATGAATCAAGGAACTGTAAAGATGAATTTCAGGCCTTTGTGAAAATGGGTCACAAGTGATCCCCAATTTCAAATGATTGTCATTTCTGTTTCTGCTCAGACATTCTGCATCGGAAACAGATCTGCTCATGAATCCTTGCAAGAAAATCTAGCAGAGTACAACAGAGTGCTCCTTTTCCTGGTGAGCTAATGCACAGGAATATCCATTCTAGAGTCCGTGGTGTGCATGGAATGATATTTCTTGGAATTTCCCAGGGACTGAAACTTCTCCAATGACTATTCGGTTGGGCTCTCAGAATTAGAAATAAACATGTCCGAGCCAGAGGGTGGGCCTGAAAATGGAAATCCTCAGGATGAGACAATATTAATTAGTTGGAAAGGGTGATAACTTTTCTCTGTCCCTAGTTCACAACCTGGGAGTGATTTAGACATTAGGATATGCAGCCTAATTTCCCATTTCAACCCTTGGTTTTATACTTCACTAATTGCTGTTAGTTATTTCTTTAGATAACCCAATAACACAGAGGTCTATTGGTCCCATTATTTGAATAAAGAAAACTGAGGCAGAGAAAGGATAAAAAATTAGTTCCCATCTGCCTGGGATTTTAAAATGTGTTAAATGTCTTACTCTGTTTTACCTCTTTCCATATACATTGATTTTAACATCCAATCAATAGATGAACCAGCTTGACTTTGCTGCCCACCTCTTCATTCCCTCCACTCCAACAAGAGACAGGCTTCAATAAATAGATAATAAGTAGACAAGGCAATAAAAGTTTTTAATCTAATTTAATTTAATTTATTGAGGCAGGATCTCACTTCATTGCCCAGGCTGGAGTGCAGTGGAACAATTATGGCTCATGGCAGCCTCAATCTCTTGGGCTTAAGAGAGCCTCCTGCCTCAGCCTCTGGAGTATCTGGGACTACAGGCATCTGCCACCATGTTCAGCTAATTTTTTTTAATGTTTTGGCCAAGCACAGTGGCTCACACCTGTAATTCCAGCACTTTGGGAGGCCAAGGCGGGCAGATCACTGGAGGTCAGGAGTTTGAGACCAACCTGACCAACATGGTCAAAACCTGTCTCTACTTAAAATACAAAAATTAGCTGGTTGTGGTGGTGGGCACCTGTAATCCCAGCTACTCAGGAGGCTGAGCCAGGAGAATAGCTTGAACCCAGGAGGCGGAGGTTGCAGTGAGCCAAGATTGTACCACTGCCCTCCAGCCTGGGCAACACAGCGGGACTCTGTCTCAAAAAAAAAAAAAAAAAAAAAAAAAAGTAAAAAAAAAAAGTAAAATGTTTTATGGAGACAGGGTCTCACTATGATGCCCAGGCTGCTCTTGAACTTCTGGCCTCAAGCAATCCTCCCACCTCAACCTTCCAAAGTGCTGGGATTATAGGCATGAACCACTGCACCCAGCCAAATATGAAAGTTTTTAATTTTTAAGTCAATTAAAGATTGACTTTAAAAAGTTCATTTTAATTCAGAAGTGACCATTTTGTCATTCTGAAATTTTGTTCTTTGTCCTTCAGAATGTTTACTTGACTGGAGCATCCAGTGTGGTTGGAGTCCCTGCGCAGTAGGAGGAAGTTGCTCTTGCATCCTTCTCAAACCTCACAGAAACACAAGGATTTCACAAAAATCTGTTGATTTCTTTCTTCAACTGCATTTAATTATGATATTTTTAAGACACAGAATTTCCTCTTAATTTAAAGCTTTCTTTTTCTAGGAGCATTTCAGTTTTTTCTTTTCTGTGAAAGCCTGTACATTTTTTTAAAAAGATTCATTAGAAAGTTTGTCTTGCCATGTTTCCAAGAATTCAAGACTTGTAAACTTAAAACAAAACCCATTTTTACCTTTGCAAACCAGCCTCAAAAGAGAAAATAACCCTACTTTAGCTTTGAATTTAAAGTCAAATTTTATATTGAAGGAATTCTTTTCCATTCGCCTTCTCACTAACTCATGTCTCACAATTCTGGCTTCATTTTTCTAATATTTACAGTTCCTCTTCAATAACCTTGTCAAGTCAATCTTGTCATAATTTGGGGATGAAGAAATAAAGTTTTATTGTTTTTCAAGTTCAGACTTAGTGTATATTGTTCACAAAGTGATAAAAAAAAAAGGTTATTTTGAAAAAATGATTCAAGTTGTCAAATAAAGTAGTGACATCCATTTCGTAGGTGGCCTATGGATAGCAGTCCTGATTTTATGATTTTCTGACCTCTCTGGGCTTTGGGTTTCCCATCTGTCCAGTGAGGGAGTTGGCTGCCAACTCCCCAAGATATAGTCATTAACACAGCAGCCTCGTGCTTTTCGCCACGTCACTGACTACAGCCATTATGTAATATTTCCACTGCTATATTCACTGCACTAATTTTCACTTGATGTTTGTCTTTAACTCGATTTTTATTTTTAACTTTAAGCGTGTTTTAAAAGGAAGCTTTGTGTACCTGCCATTTTAAAAAGTGTCATCCGTATAGTTGGTAACCCAAAAAATTATATTTTAATGAAAACCATACAGTATTATTAAATTCTGGCTCTATATAGTTATCTGCTGAAGACGCTGAGCCTGAGGCTTGTCTTCTATTTCTCAAAAAGGAAGATAAAAGTGTTAGAGACTTCTTTGTTAGCACCAGACTGAGACTTTCTTCTTGATATAATTAGAAGTCTCAAAAAACCTGAAAGAGGCTAATTTTCTCATTGTGTTATTCACTATCCATATGCTTCCTAAAAGTATCTTGTACACATTAGTGATCCATATTCCTCATCCCAGAAAAAAACTGGGCTGAATGTTGTTCTTAACAGTTTATTATATTGCAGATCAGTAATTTCAGTTTACAGACACATAAAAGATACAGAGGAGAGGTACATTCCTCTTCTGGTGCTTCAAAAAGCAGAAACACAAGCATCTTGTAAAAAGAGCTGACTCCTCTCTCTACTTCATGACTCTGGGTAACTTGTTTGGACACGAAAAGGTAATAAGGAAGTGTGAATAAGAGCAGGAATGAGAATCCAACTGGTCAACTTGATTTGGTTGTTGTAAAAGACCTTTATCTAACAATCAGATTGAAAAATGTCATTAAATCAGTCAAAACTATTTTTGTCAGAGCTGAAAGGCAAATGCTGGAATCCACTTGACAAAGTAGTTGTATTTTCACAGAGAATTGGTGCAGTTTTGGTAATACTGAAAAACTACTCGACCATCTTTAACTTGTTCTAACTACCAGTAGCCATTCATATAGTAAAAGTGAATGTTTTAAAAGCTGAAATGAATAACTATTTCTGCTATACTTGTTCATAGTTTTGTTTGTATGTCTGTGGTTTTTTGTTATAAGCTTGTATAGTTAAACACAAAGTAAAACTTCAGTTCAAAAACTTTACTTTCCCCTTTGTTTCCCCTTTGCTGCTAGAGTTACACAAATGACCAAAGTTTATAATCTTTTCATTATCCAGCATGAAGTAAAGATAATAATTAAAGCAGACTCATGTTGAAAGTAACAACAGAAAATTAGTGGGATAATTCACTGCTTTTTTTTTTTTGGTTTTTACTTCTACTGCCAACATAAAACAGCATAATGGCAATTGAGATATCAATATTTTTAATGCTCCATTTTACTTGGCAGTAACTGCAAGGAAACCTATCCATCTCCCTGAGTCTTAAAGACAGTTCCTAAGATTAAAGCTAGCACTAGCCATTTCCGACGCTCACTTCTGAGTAGGAGATAGGTGGTTCACCTTCACCAGAAGCAGTCTCAAAAAATTCCCATGGCATCTGCCATTATGAGAGAATTTCAAGTTCATGTAAGCTTCAGTTGCTCCTTTATACCTTCACCTACCTAATTCCTGCTTTACCTTGTCTGGAAAAAAAATAAATGAACACAGTCTGGGTCCACAGACTGCAAGGCAAGTTCCTCACAGGATCTGCAAAATCAGACCCTGGGTGGGATCCTGAAATTCTGTGACTTGGTGTTGTGGAGAGCAGTGGCCTGGGAAACAGGAGCCCTGGGCTCCAGGCCCAGCTCTACCACTAACTGTGTGACACTGAGCAACTCTCCTGTATTTACTGCACTTCAGTATTCCCATCTCTAAGGGAAAAGGAGAGAAAGGATCTAGATAGTCATTTGTTGCTCTAACGTTCCATAATTCTGTCTACTTCTTATAGTGTTACAGTAGTTGTCTAGTGTTAAAAAATAATGTCAAATAATCTCAGACTTCAGAGCAGCAACCTAGTCTGGCTAAAAGTTTTAAAAAGATCAGGAAGCATGAACTCTCATCAAGCCATGCATTTTATTAAGGAATTAATAATAGACTCACAACTAGATAGATACGGTGATTTTGATTGGCTGGCTAACTCATTGACTCTGCCATGTATTGACTTTCAAGAAGTTAGAGAATAATATAGACCAACCCTTAAGCAGTTGATCTTCAAATACACTTGCATTAATATTTTGTTAATTTCATTTTATTTTCATCTCAGTGTGGCTAAAATTCCAGAGATAAATATCTTCCTTTATGTGAAGCCCTCAGGGAACAGTAGCATTGATACATTTATCATTAAAAAAAATGCAGGCTATCTGCCCAACAATTACATATAAAAGTACATTTGAGTGACTACACCAATAGAGGCCTTCATATTTTGTTAATATTTTGTTAATTTTCTTTTGTTTTGTTTTTTAAAGAGACAAGGTCTCGCTCTGTCTCCCAGGCCAGAGTGCAGTGGAGAGATCATAGTTCACTGCAACCTCAAACTCCTAGGCTCAAGGAATCCTCCTGCGTCAGCCCCCCAATTTTCTGAGACTACAGGCATATTCCACCACACCTGGCTAATCCTTAAACATTTTTTGTAGAGACAATGTTTTACAATGTTGCCTAGGCTGGTCTCAAACTCCGGGCTTCAAATGTTTCCCCCTTAGCCTCCCGAGAAGCTGGGGTTACAGGCACAAGCCACTGCACCCAGCTTAATGCAGGCCTTCATGTAAAATCAGTGGCTAACTTCAAGCTTCACAGGAAGGGCATGTTTCCACAGACAGGTGGAATATTCCCAAGCTGGAGGACTAGCTGAGAAAAGGCACCCAAACTTTATCCACTTAAAGTCTTTACTTTTCTGTAACAACTCCATCAACAGTGTAAAACTGAAAACCAAAGACTATGTTTTCCAAATATTTTTTCAAAAGCAAAAGACTATATTTATTTATTTTAAATTTCAGCCAAAATGTGATAACTTCTAATTACACAACATTATTGTAATATTCTTTCCTTTGTTTTTTTTTTTTTTTTTTTTCCAAGAGCAGTATTCTGACTTTAAGAAATGTAGGCCGGGCATGGTGGCTGACGCCTATAATTCCAGCACTTTGGGAGGCTGAGGCAGGTGGATTACCTGAGGTCGGGAGTTCGAGACCAGCCTGACCAACATGGAGAAATTCCGTCTCTACTAAAAATACAAAATTAGCTGGGTATGGTAGTGCATGCCTGTAATCCCAGTTACTTGGGAGGCTGAGACAGGACAATTGCTTGAACCTGGGAGGCGGAGGTTGCGGTGAGCCGAGATCGCGCCATTGCACTATAGCCTGGGCAACAAGGGCGAAACTCTGTCTCAAAAAAAAAAAAAAAAGAAATGTAGTAGATAATATTAAGTTCCTAAGAGAGTCAGTCAACATCTGTTAAAATTCAGCCATTCTGAATAGATAGCTGGTAAACTTTAGTGGGATTTTGTGCCTCAACTTGTTATTAAAGTTACTCCTGAGAAATGATCTTCAGTTTGAATTTCCCTTCCTTTGTGCATTCAGCAAACTAATATTAAGGGCCTACTACGTGTCAGACACACAGTAATCTCATGTGTGTTCCTTAGCACACTCCTTTCCGATGGAGATAGAGAAAAACCACCCCGTGGCTCAAGCTTGGAACCACATCCTGGAGGCCAAATGTCCACCTACTCCTAGAAAAGAGCAGAAAAGATAGTCTGAGGCTAAAAACCGTAAGAATGTGTTCTGTACCGGAAATCCCAAGATCTCCTTCAGCTCCTCTCTGACTCACTTTCCTGAATTATATACTTCACACCTGATTTTCTTCATCAAGAGGGGGCAGCATAGCAAAGAATAATACTGCCTCTCTAGCCACACAAATTTGTTTCTGAATCCTCACTTCCCCACTTACTAGATGTGGAACTTGGGCATGTTCTTAAAACCTCTTTAAGCCTAAGTTTCTTCTTCTCTAAGTTGGAAATACTCTGCAGGGATAAAATGAGATAATGTGAGTAAAGCTCTTAGTACTGCGCCTGGCAAATGATAAGCACTCAGGAAAGTGTAGCTTCAATTTAATCTTGTCATTAGCTGAGCATAGAGATGACAAATGAACTAAGATTTATTAAGTTCCTAGTGATCCTTGGGCTAAAAGAGATTCTAGAAATTACCTTCTTCCCATTCTCTCTCCCCAACCCCACCCCACACAAGTTTCTTCTTTATAGATTTGAGAGCTAATTCTCTAGCTTGTGTACCGTGCTTTTCCTTAATATCCTCTTTCTAATTCTTCATGATTTACTTTGGAAATATCACTGTATATCAAGAAAACCATCAACAGAGAGAAAAAAGAAAAAGAAAAATGGTAAAAATTTATATCATGACCTAAGAGATATTTATTAGTAGCTATTTCTATGTGGTAGAATTAATGATGATTTTCATTCTTTTGACTTGTGCTTTTTTGTATTTTCCAAATTTCTACATTAGCAAGTATTGCTTTTCAAAGAACGAAAAAGGTATTTAAAAAGTATGTGTGTGTATGAGAGTGTATAGCTGGAGGAAGTGACGTAATAAAATCAATAAAAAGATATGGTTGTAGGAGAGTATGTGAAAGTAACTGAAACAGGCATGACTACTGAGAGAAAATTATTTTAGTAAAAAGCCGAGGACTTCGAGCTAGAAGACATTGGGTTAAAGTCTAGTTCACTGATTTGGTAGTTGTAGGACCTTTGTCATTTAACCTTGCTAAGCCTCATTTTTCTTATCAATAAAATGGGAGTAGTAATATCATTCTCCTTGTAATTCCAAGTAATTCCTTAAAATTTAAGTGAGATTGCAAGTAAAAAATGTATGATACATTGTGCAGAGTTAGTGCTCAGATTGTAAGTCAGTGGACTCATAATCTGAGGAGTACGTAAATACTTTTAAAAAAGAATTAATCAGAAAATTTAGACAAAAGCTCCTGTACTAATTAACATTATTTCATGCACTTGGATGTCTCATCCATACCTGATGTGTAACATGGTAAAAACTGAATGTAATATCTTTTTTCTTATTTTCCGCACCAAAACCAGCTCCCTTTCTTGTATTTATTATACTGTTGATGAAAAGTTCCACTGTAGTGTATTTTCCTATGTTAATAATATAGATTTATTCCAACCCTTGATTTTGCAATATTCAATCTGTTCCTTATTCCAATTGAGGTTTTCTCTGAAATATTGGTTTAGTTCAACCTTTTGTCTATATTTCCATTGACAATCTTGGCATATGCTGCTCTTTTCCCACTCCAAATGGATTTTTAATTTTTTTTGTTTTTTGGTTTTTTTTTTTTTTTTTTTTTTTTTTGAGATGGAGTCTTGCTCTGCCGCCCAGGCTGGAGTGTAGTGGCGTGATCTCGGCTCACTGCACTCTCTACCTCCCAGGTTCAAGTCATTCCCCTGCCTCAACTTCCTGTGTAGCTGGGATTACAGGTGCGTACCACAATGCCCAGCTAATTTTTGTATTTTTAGTAGAGACAGGGTTTCACCATGTTGGCCAGACTAGTGTTGAACTCTTGATGTCAGGTAATTCACCCGCCTCGGCCTCCCAAAGTGCTGGGATTACATGCATGAGCCACTGAGCCCGGCCCCACGTGGATTTTTATGATGCCAGGGTCTCTCCTGAACATACTCAAGTGGCCTACAAATCTTCAAACTTCATTCTCATCACATCACTCTTTTTCATTAAAGCCTTCAATCTCGGCTGAGTGTGGTGGCTCATATCTGTAATCCCAGCACTTTGGAAGGCCAAGGTGAGAGGATCCCTTGAGAACAGGAGCTTGAGACCAACCTGGGCAACATAGTGAGATCCTGTCTCTACAAAAAAATGGAAAAATTAGCTGGGAGTGGTGGCAAGCCTGTATTCCCAGCTACTCAGGAGTCTAAGGTAGGAGGGTTGCTTGAGCCTAGGAGTTGGAGACTGCTGTGAGCTGTGATTGCAACACCTGCTCCCGCTGCCCTCCAGCCTGGGTGACACAGTGAGACCCTGTCTCTTAAAATAAATAAATAACACATAAAGTAAAAATAAAGCCTTCAATCTAAATTCTTCGTGTTACATTCAGGACTCTCCATGAAAGTATAACCAACTGCCCCTCCATCCAACACTGTATTTCTCCAACATCAGTTCTTAGTATTCTAAAGGCCCCAGGTTGGCCCTGTCCTGTGTTCAAATTTACTTCATCACTGTTCTCTACACAGAACATGCCTTTGAATGTTATTCTCTTTCAGAGTTTATGAGCCTCAGCACTATCAACATTTTGGGCGGCATTATTCTTTGTTGTGAGGGACTGTCCTGTGCATTGTAGGATGTTCAGCAGCATCCCTGACCTCTATTTTGTGACAACCAAAAATGTCCCCAGACATTGCCCACTCTCTCAGGGCAGGGGGTAAAATCATCCCCAATTTAGAACCACTCCTCTGCTTCTATGTTTTTGCCCATATTCCATAACAACTGCACTCTCAGATTACACTATAGGTGTACATAATAGTACTAGGGACTTTTTAGAACATTTATCCCAAATTTAACATTTGAATCTAAATTTGTTATAAGGATTCTCCATGTAATTTCCAGAGGGTTGTACAAGAGAATGCTGAATACACTGCATTCATTTTTCAAACATCGTCTGGATAGGATGGTGCTTCATGTTTTCCTTCTTAAAAGGCAGTACGTATTATTAAATGAAAAGATCTCCCTCACCATTAATCCTCAGAAAAGTAACAATTTTTTTTAAAAGTCCTCTTTTATTTTGCTGTGTAAATTACATCAATATGTATTTTTTACATATTATATTATCTTCTTGTTTGTCTATATTAGAACACATGTTCTAATTGCAGTGTAGGTGGAACATGCAGTTCATATCTGAAACTGTCTATAATTTACACAAATGTATCCAATAATATGTTCATTAAATGTTAAACAATCAAGTATTAGGTGCTTTTTATAATGCATAAATTCTTAGTAGATTATCAAGTAAATGTTTAAGAGAGTTTTATTGATTATTGAAGAAATTGTTGGGGTTTTGCATGTACTAAGAATGCATTATTATTTTTCCTATTTACAATATAAATTATTTGCTTCTGCTACACAAAAATTTGCCTCCTCACATGTTCTCAGGAGTGGATTAGATTTAGATAATTAGAAATGGCTATAGTTACATTATTTGAGCACTTACGCAAAGGTTTGTGCTAAATATTTTGTATATGTTGTTTCTTTAAAATAAATACCAGCAGACATACCTAGAAAGGAAAAATAGAGAATAGATGTGGAAGAGAGGTAGAAGATCTCATTTGAAATTTTTTAGAAAATATGAAAGTAATTCTGGTTCTTAATTCTAAGAGGAGATAAAAATCTGCTTGTTATTATAAGGTAGGACATTTTGTTCCCTTACTTTCCAATTTATTTCTCCATCCACTGAATTCTAGCTTCTGCCCCCACCAAATTACTAAAACTCCATTTGCCATATTCATCAATAGCCTCTTGTGGTGAATCCAATAGGTTTTTATTCCTTATTGTATGTGATTTTTTGACTTCCTTTAACACGTTTGACCATTAGGTCCCTTTAAAAATACTCTAGTCTCAAATGTTTATCCCAAGCCAAAATTCTTGCCTGATCTGCAGACGCAATGTTCAACTAAACACCAGGCATCACAACTTAGATGTCTTACAGACACTCCTATGATTCAATTATGTGACTGAATTCATCACATCTTCCTCATCCCAAATCTGCTTTTCCTCCTCTGATCACCACTTCAATAAATGGCTTCATATCACCTCAATGTTTTGAGCCAGGAATAAAGCATGATTGGTGAATTTCCTGTCCTTTGCTCCTTTACCCAAACAGTCATCAAATCTGTTGATATTTGTCTTTAATAGCTCTTAAACCTTTTATTTCTCCATCCTCACTGCTACCACCTTAGTTCTGAATCTCACAGTCTTTGACTACTTTATGCAGCAATTTCCTAATTGGCCTCCCAGGTGGTCAACTAAGTATAAAAATAAAGTGCTTATTTTCCTGAACTGACCAATCATGTATGCTAAAATAGATAAGACACCTCACACAGCTGTCAGACAATGCACAATGTGGAATGAGGTACAATGAGACTGCAGGAAGAAGGCAATGAGAGTACTATCAAAAAGCTAGGGGACCTTAGTTCAGGTGGGTGATAAAAGGCAGCTAAATGTGACTACTGGGTGTCATAAGGAAAAAGCCAAATTCTAAGGCAAAGACAAGAACCAAGGATAAGCAACTACTGAAACCAACCGGAATTACAGACAGAAACCAGGGAGCAGCAGTAGAGGGATTTATAGGATTCTGCAGAATATCTTATTTTTATCCAGGCCATTTTTCATAAACCAGGTGTACACTTGCAAGTTCTTATACAACAGCATCTTGAAAGATGTCATGCAGCATCTTCCCTGAGATACATGGTCTTAAGAAGTGGGGTAAAATATTTCAACTGTATCCACAGTTAGAGACGACTGTATTGAGTCACAAATAGTCAATAGGAGGGAATAATAGAGTAAACTATTCCGGAAAAAGATAAAATATATGTCTAATTATATGTCATTTTCAGCTCCTCTACCTCAACTTCATTCTAGGAGATCTTAAGGCAAAAAACTTTGCCTTTATCTCATATATAACTGTTTCTGCTCTGATATCTGCTTAGGCTACTTTGGTCTCCCCCTTAGCTAATTTTGCTTATTTTGAAACAGGATTTTGTACAATTTGTTCCTGCTGCTTGCCATTGTATTAGACAAAGTGTTGACATGATGTGTTGTTCTTTAGATAGTAAACAGTCTATAAAAATAATTAGTTACAGATAAATAATGCGTATAGCAAAGGATGTCATTTTAGCTAAAGTAAATACATGAAAATTGGTAGATTCTAAACAATAAGTTTCTTCAGGCGTAAATTAAAATATGTTTTGAGATACATATACCTACTATGTACTGACAAAAAATAAAAAATAAAATAATGATAAAATAAAATAATGTTTTGTTTTCCAATAAACATCAACTTCTTGCAAATAATTCTTAGGCTCTGAAAACTACCTTCTCTTAATTTTTTGTGAAAATGTCAATGAAAGTAGATAAAATTGTTCTTTGCCTATCCAAATGTTACAAACTTGTATAGATAAAAATGTGAGGTCACCATATTCCTTGGTTAGTTGATAAATACAAGAAATGAACACAATAGAATATGATATTGTATTATGGTTTTTTTTTTTTAATGTCTTTTTTTTTTTTTTTGAGACGGAGTCTTGCTCTTGTTGCCCAGGCTGGAGTGCAATGGCTTGATCTTAGCTCATTGCAACCTCTGCCTCCTGGGTTCAAGTGATTCTCCTGCCTCAGCCTCCCGAGTAGCTGGAATTACAGGCATGTGCCACCACACCCGGCTAATTTTGTATTTTTAGTAGAGGCAGGGTTTCTCCATGTTAGGCTGGTCTCGAACTCATGACCTCAGATGATCCTCCTGCCTCAGCCTCCCAAAGTGCTGGAATTACAGGCATGAGCCACCACGCTGGGTCTGCTTTTTTCAATTTTAAGAAATTTCATCTGATGCAGGCAAAATAAACATAAAGATATGCAATGTCTGTTTAGCTCTTCATTTTGAAGTGCTAAATACTTTTTTTTTTGATTCTGATTATAGTCCATAACTGATATTGTCTGTTTCATTGTTTTCAGGGGTAACTCTGAATTCTTTTTAAAGATGAATTATGGAACAGATTACATGAAATGCTGTACAGTTAAGAGTAATTAATAGTGATTATGATAGTCATTAATTAATAAATTCATTGTATTTGTAACTATTTATAATAGTGAAATAGAAAGTGACTTTATGTTAATGGATCATGAGAGAAAAAGAAAAGTGTTTTCTTTTTTTTTTTTTGAGACAAGGTCTCATTCTGCCACCCAGACTGGAGAGCAGTGGCGTGATGATACCTTACTGCAGCCTTGAACTCCTGGACTCAAGGGATCTTCCTGCCTCAGCCCCCCAGGTAGCTGGGACTACAGGTATGCCACCACACCCAGCTAATTTTTTTTTTTTTTTTCAGACGGAGTTTCGCTCTTGTTGCCCAGGGTGGAGTGCAATGGCGAGATCTTGGCTCACTGCAACCTCCGCCTCCTGGGTTCAAGCAATTCTCCTGCCTCAGCCTCCTGAGTAGCTGGGATTACAGGCATGTGCCACCACGCCCAGCTAATCTTGTATTTTTAGTAGAGACAGGGTTTCTCCATGTTGGTCAGGCTGGTCTCGAACTCCCGACCTCAGGTGATCTGCCCATCTTGGCCTCTCAAAGTGCTGGAATTACAGGCGTGAGCCACTGCACCCGGCCAATTAATTTTTTAATTTTTTTGCAGAGACAGGGTATCTCTCTGATGCCCAGGATGGTCTCCGATCCCTATCCTCAAGCAATCCTTCCACCTCGGCTCCCAGATTGCTGGACTTTACAGGTAAGGGCAATTGTACCTAGCCAGAAAGTCTAGGTTTTGGGGAGAATGGGTGTGTGGAAATGTAATAGAGGATAAAACTTGTTAAAGATATCATCTAAATGCCTTGGCCATAGATTTTTTTTTCACATTTCTTCTGAGAAGACAAGATTTTTAAAATTATAATATTCTCTACATTCAAATGGTTCAGTGCTGACAATTATACACCACCTATATATTAACATGGTAAAATGCCACAAGGAGCAACTCATTGTTGCTACCTAATGATCTGATTCTCTGTGAACTAAAAAAAAAAAAAAAAAAAAAAAAAAAAAAAAAAAAAAAAAAAAAAAGGTGTATATTTGCACAAACAAGGTACAAGGTGATGTCAGGATCTATTAACAAAAGTATGAAGGGTCTGAATCAACCAATATGTACCTGGTTGATATTGCCATGTCACATCAGCTCCTAGTCTTCAGTTGTTTCCAGTAAAACCACCTTATCATACTTTACAGTTTGCAGAAAGATCTCACATAAATTATCACATTGGATCCAAAAGAGAATCCAGTGAGATAGGTAGGGCAGATTTTTGTCAATATATACTAATAAGAAACATAGACATCTAGAATGTGGCCATAACATGTAATAAATATGATGCTGATTTATATCTCCCCTCAGATTAGGAGCCAGGGAGGGATGAGAAGTTAATTGAGCTGAGCATCTCAGAAACAGGAAGTCACAGCTAAACAGCAAGAGTTGCCACCGAGAAAAGAAATCAGCTTGGACAGAGATCTTCGTCTCAACACCAAAAGGCCCCTTTGAGTTTTTCTAGCAAGCGTCCCCAGTTCTAGGAAGCCAAGCACAGAGCAAACTCTGTGTGTACTGACTTCCAAACTGCTTGGTTTTGGATCCCTTCTCACATAGTCTGAAGGGAAAGGAGGCGTATTTGTTTCATTGGATTATATGGAACATCAGAAATCAGGTGGGGTGGCAGTGGTGGAATCTCTTAAAAGTCTTTTGAATTCTTTCGTCACTGAACTGGTCCTAGTTAAAATCCTGAGCAAAGAGATTAAACAAAAGAAAACAATATCACAGATACTGAACACAAGGGAATAGTTCATGTATCTGAAGAGCTCTTTAATTCTAAGCATAGTCAAGGAATAGTTTAGAGGACTTGCCTAAATCAATTTCACTTCAGAATGAAGACAATGTCTGGGTCATTGACCAACATTAATAGAAGAAAAAAAATCATTAGCTAAATAATGAAGTGACAGGAGTGGAGGAAGGTGAGAGGAAAGAACACACTAAAAAGGGAAACAGAAGACATGAGCAAAGTACAAAGGAAAAGGAAAAGAAATTGAATCTTTCTCATTTTTTTCCCCTTTGATAAAACATTCAGAACAAAGATTATAACCATACCTACTGTATAAAGGTTTAACATGCAGGAGATCAACACATCAACATAAGACCAGTTAGAAGTTCATGTCCAAGGTCAATGATACATTTTTCTTATTGCAAATCTTATATGCAGAAATCTAATTATGAGGTATGAGGATTGACCCAGGCAAAAAGACAAACATTTTACAAAACAAAAATACACCTAATTCTCTAAATAAAAATGTTTTCATCAACACATTTAAAATATTATATCTCTAAAATCAGGATAAGTTTAAGTCATAATATGGAAAAATGTGCTTTTCAGGTAATGTAAAATACATGTATTTCTGCATTCACAAATACATTCCACTTGCTAAATAGATTTTGGTTTCAATTCTACTGACATATGCTTAATAAACCTAAAGTTCTAACTATGTTCTTTTGGTAAAATGTCAATTTGCACATGTATTCAATTTGCTTCCAGTCTTTTTTCCCATATGTTTATTGACTTTTAGCTTAGTCCCTGAGGTTCTTACAAATTATTTTCTTCTCTCTTAAGATGGGGACTGATCTAGCTCAAGTTATGCACCTAAAAACTTAGTTGTAAGTAAAAAATAGAACAATAAAAATAACAACCTGGAGTTATCTCAGTTATGTGCTCTGTACCAAACAAGACACTTTATTAGGTAAATCAGTTATTAGTGCTTCATTTCAGGATAGTCTCCATATGATGTTTTTGCACCTTATTGTGGATTTTAATAAATTTTTGGCTTAAACAAACTGAAATTTATCAGCTTACATAGTGATATCCACCATAGGCAAATATATTCAGGGAATTTCTGTTTGACTAACAACATCCTCCAGTGAACACCCCCACTCCGTTTTTGTCACACATGTGGTGGTAAAGAGAGGGAAGAGAAAAATCTTTGGAGATGTTGTGGAAAAAAAACACAAACTGTAAAGTCAAAATGCTTGATGGAGAGATTCTATTTTCTCTAGAAAAAAGTATCTTTCAATTTACCTCTGCCTCGAACGATTGTCTGGTCATATTCAGACATTAGTCACCTGCCCTAAGTCACACAGTTTGTAGCACTGCTAGAGAAAGAATCTAAAACGTGATGCTCACCGCATTCAAGACTGTATCCTTTTTTAGCAGGAAAAAATGGAAAAAGGTTTTAAGTTAAAACAGAGTTCATAAACATCAACTAGGGGTTGAAGAGGGCAGTCTGAATCCCCAAATTCTTTACATTCAACTATTCATGGTCCCAGATAACTCTGAAACTTATGGTTTGAAATTTTTGGTTACTGGCTGGCATCCATTCTGATTGGTTGCTATATCCATTTTAGTTGGTCCATTTATACTTAACAGCTTTATTTACTTATTTTAGAAACAAAGTCTCGCTCTGTCACCCAGGCTGGAGTGCAGTGACACAAATGTGGCTCATTGTAACCTTCGACTCCTGGAATCAAGGGATCCTCCTGCCTTAGCCTCCTAAGTAGCTAGGACTACAGGCACCTGTCATTATGCTTGGCTTTTTCTTTTTTTTCTTTTCTTTTTTTTTTTTTTTTCAGGGATGGGGTCTTGCTATGTTGCCCAGGCTGGTCCCAAACTCTGGCTCTTAAGCAATTCTCCCACCTCGGCTTCCCAAAGTTCTGAGATTATAGATGTGAGCCACCATGCTGGGCCTTAACATCTTTACTGAGGTAAAATTGATATGTAACAAACTGCTCATATTTAACTATATAATTTAAATGTATCTCTATGTGTACACCTGTGAAGCCATTACCACAATCAAGATAATGAACACATCCATCACTCCTCCCAAAGTTTCCTCATGCCTCTTTGTAATTCCTGCCTCCTGACCCTCCCCAACGATAACTGCTGATGCGCTTTGGTCCCTATACGTTAGTTTGAATTTCCTAGAATGTTACATAAATGATTTGTACTCATTTTTGTCTAGCATCTTCCACTCAGAATAATTATGTTGATTCTTCCATGTTGTAAAATGTATTCGTGGTTTATTATTTTACATTGCTGGGTAATATTTCATTGTTGGACTATACCATGATTTGTTTATCTATTCACTTGTCGATGGACTATTGTCTAAATTTTTAGGGTTATTAAGCTGTGCAGTGTTGAACTTTAGATGGGTGTACAACTACTATTCCATTTAGCCTATTTTTCTAATTCTAGTTGGCAGTTCCTCATAATGTAATTCTTCGAAGGAATACTTCTGTTTCACAAAATGTCAACATCTTAGGGTTTGCAAGCTATTGCACTTTTTCTCCCCTTTAATTTAGGCTGGATTGGTCAGCTTAGTTAGTCAACAGTGTTTGAGAGACCTGAATAGCCCAATTAGAAAAAAGTATTGCAAGTTTATCTGAGATCCTTGGGAATAAAGATAGGTTTCCACTGAGTTTCATTGATTCTTTTCTTACTTAATTTTTTTGTTTGTTTGTTTGAGGAAACCATGTAAAACTTAGGTGTTACTAACTATTTTAAACAAAAATTAATTACAGTAATACTTATAACTAAGCTAAGAGTAAAAGATATATTTAGTTAGGGGATAAACTCATTTTTATTTTCTAATTTCAAGAGACATTTTTAAAACTAAGAGGTTTTTATTGGAATTGGAAAAATATATATTGATGTTATTTTTTTAACTGAAGGAAGTAAGACCAAGATGGGGCAGATTTCTAATTTTACTGATTGGCACTGTAGGAAAATGCTCATATTTCACAGGTATAACATTATTAATGCCCAATCCCGTAGTCCTTTTTCATGCAGAACTCCCACTGGGAGTACCACATGAGAAAGAAATGCAGGATGAGACCCGATTATTATAACTCACAAGACTAATTATGACTTTGAGTTTTCCTGGATAAGCTAATTCTTTCTGCACCCTGGGATCAGTAAGCACAAAAGTAGTCTCACTAGGGCTTCAGTGCATTTAACATTATGTATATTTACAAATAAATTCAGAGACATTAAACAGTACTTCAGTTCTCCTCCATTTTCTTTGTAGTTTGTTTTTAAAATTATAAAAAAAATTTAAGACAATGCCACAGGTGTAGTTTTACTTTAAAAATAATAGTAAGGTACACACCAGTCATTTATTTTTTGGCTTTGACTCATCTGTTTTAAATAGACTATTTATTTTTATCAGCGTCACTGGTGAGTAAGACTAAGGAGGGACATCGGAAAGCAAGGATTAAAGAGAACTTCAAAGAAAAAAGTACGCTAGACAAATAGGAGTTGGAAGGAAAAGACAGAAAGAGAACAACTGTTGTAGATAAAAGAAGACTGTGGCAGGAGGGGCTTAATTTTATTTTTATTTGTGGAGAGTTTGTGAATGACATAAAATGATTACATATTCTTGAATGATTTAAAATCAGTGTCTGATTTTCTGGCTTGACAAATCTCACAATCAATGATTCCAGAGTTTTCTATGATGCCACTATCAACAAATCCCTCCAACAGCCTTTTTTATTCAGTTACCCATTGTATCTCTATATGAGAGAAAGTCTCTTTGTGTACTAAGTAATTTCCATGTTGTGAAGTTTCTTGTCTTCAGATATCTTCAATTTTATGCTTTAGTCAGAAAACTCACATAGCATTCAAAAAGGAAAACTCAAAGCAATATAGACTTTTGTGCCCTTTACAAAGAATTAGAGCTGTGTGCCCCTACCAATATAGCAATATATTATATAAGGTCAATACTCCTTTTCACATGCCTCTAATACAGATACATTTTATGAGGTAGAACAGCAAACACTGAATCCCTCTAGTAGAGATGCACAAAACAAGTAATTATAGTTAGTTGTAGAAAAATAATTATGCAGTTGTGTGATGAAAACCAGTTTTTAACTGGGAGGGGAAATTCTACCAAAAAATCACTTGGAAAAGCTAAATGTTGTGCTCTGGGAAACTTCTAAATGCAGCTGTATCACCAAAGAGAGGTACCATGGTGTTTGTTTTTTTTTTTTTTTTTCCCCGTAATAGCACATTGTACAATGGTACATTGAATGTAATACAGTATGCTCATGTACAAGGCACATATAATTACTGCTATTTTCTGTTGACTTTTCTGTCTAAGTGACCATTTTCTCTATTACCCACTCATATAATATTTTAGCAAGAATACCCTTTATTGTCACTTAATGCTTACCAGGTAGTCCTTGATTATGATTAAATAGACACCAAGGATCACTAACAGTTCTTATTTGGTGTCAGCTATTACTATCATAAATGTTACTGCATATTCCATATGTTCAAGATACATATAATAGCATTTAATATAGGAAAAAAGCAAACAGGGCTTTATTCATAATGTGGCATATTTTTCTATACATTAGAGAGGACATCAATGAAATGTGTACATTTCCACAGAAGGTATTTGTCGCAAATATCTAATGTTCATTTTGCTCTTACGTACACCTAACCCTCATTGAAGCCAAGAGGATTTTGCTTCCTTACTGTTAAGCATGGTTGTTCTGGGCCCTTTTAACTAAATCCACTACCATGAATGAAGTTAGAGCAGAA
The DNA here is from genome assembly GCF_024542745.1 of Macaca thibetana thibetana. NCBI lineage: Eukaryota > Metazoa > Chordata > Mammalia > Primates > Cercopithecidae > Macaca > Macaca thibetana. The sequence continues at coordinate 93,077,142 of NC_065583.1, forward strand.
ACAGCAAGTACAGCTGCATTTAGGCTTATATCAGCATTTCCGTTTAACACATTTTTAAACTACATTTAAGGAATGTGGAGGTTATGACATGAAATGACAAAACCCAAGCGTGTGAGCTGGATGAGACTATCTTTAGCCAGGCTTCCTGGGCCAACGGGAATGAAGTATACGGTCTAAAGAAAGAGGCTCAGCTTTGCCTCAGAATTTTCAGGAGTGTGGAGGCTCTTTTTAAAGTCTTAATATTAAGCATATCTTATCTATATACCATAATGGCATCTGTGGCCAGCAAACAAGCCCGTGAAGCTCGAGGAAGTTTCCATCCTAATCCTTTCATTGCTTCTTGCTACTTCCTCCTCCCTACAGCCATATACTGGACTCCATACCACTACAAAATGAAAAGAGCAAACAAATAAGACTACCTTTGGTGCAATTTCCATGGTTGCTTTCAAGTGAAATGCAACTTTTCTGCGTTTAGTAATTTGAGTTACTAAACTCTAAAACTGGTTTAGTAATTTGGGTGTAGAAAGGAATTGGTCAAGATAGAACCTTTAAATATCCATTTTATTATATGATGATCAATGTTAAAATAATGACAAATCTATCTATATTGCACATACCTGTATACATATATCTGTATATTCTTGTGAAATATAGAAACCCTGGTGCACATACCAAAGGATCTGTATTCATTTTTGCTTAGTTATTATCATTAATATCTTTGGGACATTTATTCATTGTAAATCTACCTTTATCGCCTCATTTTCTAATCAGTTGTAGAGCTTGATAGTAAATACACATGTTAATGTGATATATTACATTGTCATTAATAACAAATTATTATGTATCATATTCTAAATGTTTTAGCAGACTAACATTTTCTCTTGGCAATTTAAATGATACAGCATAACCAACCACAAATTCTGAAATTGTATCTACTGAGATTTTGAATAAAAAAATTATTAAATCTGTTGCTATTTTGCAAGCTATTTTATTTTTAAAAGGGTAATGTTTTCTTTAAAAACTTGGAAAAATAAATATTTGTTGCTAATTTCATACATTTATTTTGGCATACAGCATAGTGATTATTAATAATTGTTCTCTTTAAAAAGTAGATCTACTCATTAGGGGGATTGGGTTTTTAAATATAATGTTAAGATTAGTGTAATTAAGTACTTTGAATTCTTAAATACTCATTTAACCACTCCAAAAAAAAAATATAAGTTGAATGCTTTTAAAAGTTCTTCAAAAACCATTGTCGGTTTTATTTTGTAAAATCTACTTCAAAAATTAGTCGACTACTGTGAAAGAAATGCTTTTAATAGAGAGATGAAAAAAAGCGGGGAGGAGGGATTCAGGAGGAGAAAAATGTCAAGTGAATCAATATGATTAATTAAATTAAATGTGGATTCATAAAGCTCATATTCACAGATTTACACAATATATTCACAGTGACATTTAAAACATGTTTGGAAATCCCTAAATAAAGTCCCACGTACATGAAGACATATTTCATCTTTAAAAAATAAAAAAAGTATCTACGTAATAAAATCATATATCTTTACTGCTAACTACTATATATGTTAATAGTTCTTTGACAGAAAAACAATTTTCAGCTGTAAAACTTTTAAAGGAAAATATATCTAGTTTTGCTACTTTCTGAGAAGTTTATCCTTAAGCCTATCCATAATCTTGGCTACAAATATAGCATAAATACTTTTTCTTGTTTTTAATTCATATCAAGGTCGTTTTGGTGTTAAGCCATTAAATTTACAACTCTCTATGCTGTTCTTCTACTGGGTCACTAAACTGTTAAAACTTAGCAGGTCAAATATTTATAAGAATAAATGTTAATTTTTACAAGTTGTAAAATATGATGTAGAGGAAAAGAACTGGTTCTTAAGTTTCTGAAATATATTGCTTTTTAAAAAAAAAAAAAACTCAGGCAACACAAAGACAAAAGTGATACCTTAAGCCTACTTGTAGAATTAATATGTCTGAATGATAAAAATGACAACAGGGTCTTTAACACAACATAACACCTAAAATAAGAGATTTGGAGAGAATATCCAGGTTCTGACAGTACTTACTGGTGTGATTTTTATGTAAGTCAATTTAACTTAAGAAAATTAATAGTCTTTAGGTATTAATTCTGAGTTGTTTATGATTACTCTGTCACAAAAGTCTATTAATGTTAGTGGGTTTCTCCTCCAATCCTGTGTATTTCATATTAGTATAAAGCCTTTTATTCCTGCTTTCATGAAGAGTATATTATATTGCTTTCACAACAATTCAGTCATAGCTCAAGCTATTTTAACAAATGACAATTTTTCCCTGTAAAAAAGGTTCCAAGATGAAGATTTTACATCACAGAGAAAATGGAGGAAAATTGAGAGAATACTTTATTTCCTTTAGTAGCTTGCTATTGATGATGAAAAACAAGGAAACAAATATAATTGGTAAAACAAACCCCAAAGGAAGTTTCAAGTATCTCAAATAGGGGAATATTCTTAGCTGTAAATAGCTCAATTTTATTTCTAGAACCTAAACTATGTATCCCTACCCACTCGCCCCCCACCACCACCAATCTTGCTTCCAATTTCAATACTTCAGCCTTATCAAGTAAACAAGCTATTGTTAGAATAGAAAATCCAGCTAAGGTTTGAGGGCTGCTGCCACGTCCCTCTCTTCCTAGCACAATTCGGTGCCAATAGCTTTTGGAAAAGGGAAGAAAGAAAGGTCTGCCACTGTGGTGCGTGGAAGTAAAGGGGCAGAGGGGCATCACTTCAATCTCTTGGCTCTGGCTCTTTCTCACTCTCGCATCTCCAGAGAAAAGAGATGCTCTTCATTCACAAAACAAAACAAGAAAATCTCTATAATTATTTTTGGCTCAGCTCCATTGAAATTCATTCTCCTGGAAGCGTCTCTGTTTTAGATTAAAACAATGCTTAGAATATTCATTCTCTGCTCCCCTTTTCTTGCTTTCTCTCTCACTACCCCTGCATGCCACCCACCCCCAACCCACCCACCCACCACCATTTTCCTCTTGCTTTCTCTATTTCTCAGTCTTGGTTTCTTTTGCTGTCTGCCCCTGCCTTTGGTTATATTTTTTCTTAATAGTACCAAAGTTAGGCCTCAGAGATTGCTAATACCAGTGCCTACAAGTGCCTACTCAAGGTCTCCATGTTTAATGTCATTTGTTCAATCTCCTCCCCTCTTTCAGTCAGGGAATTTTCCCAATCCTGTGTCACTGGTCATATTTTATGATTGTTGATTTGCTGATATAATGCTTCAAACCAAAAAATAGATCACTTCTTGTTTTATCCTGTTCAGTAAAATTGGGAATACAATTTACTTTCTCTTTCTTACAGACCTCTCTTCAATATCTAGTCCTCAAAAGATGAATAAAATCTTCGTTGTCCATAGTACATGGTAGTTATTAAATTTCAGCAGAAAAGCATAGAAAATTATTATTTAAAAAATCTAAATTTTACCATTTAGTCAGACAAAATTTAATGCATGAAAGAAGGATATAACTATACAAATTTTTTTTTATCACTTTTAACCTTGATTTTTTTTCTTTACGGTAAAACTTTTGGCTCTTCTCTTTGCTAATGGAAAACAATTTCAGCAAATGGAAAGTTGAATTCCTTTTCCAAACAAAGTTTGTGTGTACATATTAACAAAAGTTATTTGTGCTGTGAAATGTGGGGTCCTGTTTCCTGAAACAGTGGATTCATTTTGGAACCTACTACAAGACAATAATTTTATTTATAATGACTTACATCCTGTGGAATTCCAATTTCTCATACCTTTCAATTTTTGGTGACTGTAGACAAAAGTTGCTGATAAACCTTTTACAGAAAGAGGCGGATCTGATACCTACATTCATTAATATTAATGCATTATTCTGTTTCTTACTTTCTAATTGTAATAATGAATTTGAGTTCGTTTCAAATTCTTGGTTGTTAGCAAAGGCATCCAACCTTAGTACCCATCACCCGTGGAGTGCGCTTCCTATTTAGGGGTACATTTCTGCTCCTTTGAACAATGAATGTTTTATGTGGATACTGTATTCATATATAAGTAAGCCCTACCCTTCCTGCACCATCTTGACAAACAAAACAAAATCCTGACAGTTGCCTAGATCTGAAATGTCTCTAGGATTTCCTATATGCTCAACAACACAAAAGCAATTGTGTAAGCGTGTATTTAAAAGAGTTTGAAAATCCATTCTAAGACTTCACAAGAACTGATTACTGAACTCCATTTGGTTTACCAAATAAAGAGGAGAAAAGAAAAAAAAAAGGAAAAGCACACACTGCCGTTAATTACACTGTAAACATTAAATATTCTTTCTTTCTATCCTTTGCCCTTTTCAAAAAGAAAGGTGGTAATTTACATGTACTGTGCCTCTTTCCTCTCATTGTTTTAATTCCTTTCCTTCTGGTTTCTTTTTACTTCTATAGAAAAGAGGTGGACATACTTGAGAAGATAGAAATGTTTACCTAGTACATTTGTACATTTTCTTCATGTAAAGAAAGAGCGTAGGCACCTTCTACTTTGTCTTATGACCTTTGTTAAGCCACTAATCTGGAAGCTGCATTTTAATTACAAAATATTGTAAAGGAATATAGTAGGAATACACAACCTTTGATTCCTAGCCAAATGAGAGAAGTTTAATAGCAATGTATAGTTGCAGGAATGGTTATGCTTGGGATCCATATGCATGTTCAACTCACACATTCAGGCAGTGCAATAAAGCAGGGAAAAAACAGCTGATACACAAAAGGGACCGTCTAGACAGTACCCCATCAGTCTGGCTAAATTTGGTGCTGGCATTCCCAACGGGATTGTAATATAATTGTTCTGGTGTCTGCGTTCATTCTCCCTGTCAAACACCATTCCAAATATACATCCTTCTCCCCCCAACCATTCTTGTTCCACAAATATGAAGCCCAAACTGTGCCATGTTGGAGAGGGTGTTAGATGGCTCAAGCCAAAGAAAACGTTATAATTTAGCAAAATCACATTGTTTAATTCCTTAAAAAAAAAAAAAAAAAAAAAACCCTGTTACATCTTAGCTCCAAATAGAATTAATTTCAATCAAATTGTAATAATTTAAATTAAGAACATGGAAAAGATTTCAATGCAAATACAAACAACCTGAAAATATTCAGCACCTTAGATGAAAGCAAATAGGCCTTTTTGCTCCCTTATATTTATTAGCCTCTGTCAGAAAATTTAACAGAAATCAGAGACGTGAAAGTGTAATGATCGACATGGATCATAAATTCTAATGAGGAAAAAACCTAATGAAAAAAATGTTAAGCAAAAGCATTGAAAAAAGGCAAATTGTGTATTTTTTCTTTCTTGTGCTTAAAGCCATAATTTTTTTACTCTAAACACCTTACGAAAGTTGAAATTGTGATATTTATATATGAACAACTTCATAGTTTTGGCTTTTTATAAAAGAAACCAGCCATACTTACCCACAAATTTATAATAACTATCAATTAATATTTTTAAAATACTTTGGTTTAAAACACTGAGAAAATGGAAATCACTACTTACAAAACCGAATAAACCAAAAGGGACACGATTAAAATGAATAATACACAGATTATTGGCAAAAATATTTATAATCTAAAAACTTCCACAATGTTGAAATTAAAACTGTCAGATTCCTTTTTTTTAAAAAAAGGAAAATTCAGACTTTAGGATTACCATATAATATAACCACAGATACATTTATTTTATTTTCTGTTTTAACATGTCACCTCTGGGCATTGCTTAGATATTAAAATTGGGCAGTAAACCTATATTTTAATCTTTTTTTTAATTCCAAAAAAAAATATTTTGGGAAAGAAGCTGGGCTGTTTGTTTTGTCTTGTTTTATTAAGTGTAAATCTATGTTTGTACTTCTGATTTTGGAGGTTTAATAATCCTTTCCTTGATGCTGTAAATAGAAATTGGTCTCCCACCTCCCAGCAGTTTTGAGATTCTAGATTAGGAACCCAAGTGAGTGAAGAAATCTCCCAACCCCCATCAGGGACTACTCTAACTAAAGAAAAATCAAAGAAAATACTTCAGGCACTACATCCTGCCTTTATCCAACTTCAGGAGGCTGAGAGACAAACACACCAACCAAAACGGGGCACAAGCGAGAAATGGCTGTTCCAGAAAGAAGCAACACACAGTCTCAACTCGCACAAAGACAGAGCACCAATTACACAGAAAACCACAACCAAAGCAATCCAGAAACACTCAGATATGCTTTCGAGATGCCTTAAAATGCTCACGTGGAAAAGAAAGAGAAAATAAGTTTAAGAGATTGTATCCTTTTATTTTTAATTTTTAAAAATGTAATTAGTGACTTCATACTTTTTCTTTCTTTGTATAAAATTGCTATTCTGATGTGCACATGGGTGCTAGAAACAGTCATTAAAAAGATAATATTTGAGCATAGTGCCTGCCAGAAGCTGGGTATTTTGCTTGTGATTGTTTTTTTATTCGCTTTTATTTTACTTTTTTAGAATACATACATGGTATAAAGTGAAAGAAAGGCATACTGTAGGCCTCTGTGAGATGAGACAGCGTAGCAAAATCTGAGTTTTATACTTAGTTTTCAAACTATTGAATAATATCCTATGAGACCTCTTAGGTCTTAACTGGATTAAAATGAATATATTTGTGCTCTGGCTCTTTTCAGCTAACTAATGTACATGTGAATTGATAGTGTACGAGGGAGCAGGCGAGAGCAAGTGTATATGACACTGGGAGTGGATGCAGGGGCCAGGCCGAGTGTGACTGTGTGAAGGAGCGTGCAGGACGGTGTGGGCTGTCTGGACAGATGAGAGAAATGAAAATTAGCAGGCCTTGGGGTCTGGTGCGTTTTGTCCAGAACCACAAGAGAAGCTTAGTTGGGAGATGAGGGGGGAGGGGAAGGGTGTTGGTGAAGGGAGGGTGGAGAAGGAGGTGTGGCGCGTGTGTGTGTGTGTGTGTGTGTGTGTGTGTGTGTGTGTGTGTGTGTGTGACTCTGAGGTTTCAGTTATGGTTGAGCCTTGGGTTTTTGTTTTGGCGGTTCCCAGCATAAATAGGCTGGAGTTTCAGGTTCAGGGTGGAGTGCATGCCAGGGGATCGGATCGTCGTTCTGAGTTTCTCTTTCTGGCCCTTCTCTATGGTTGCTGCTCAGAACATTGCGGCTGTGAAGGATTGGGGGGAGAAGCAAGGGATGGGGGTCTGTCTGCAGCTGCCCCTCTCACAGCTGAATAAAAGAACTTTTTTTTTCAGGGGTAGGGAAGCTGTGAATACCTTTCCCAATAAGAGATGAGGCATATTGAAAACTATATTAAATTACCCTGATTAACAATTTAGCCACGAACAGGGGAGCTTTGGGAGATCTCTATAGGCAGGACTGGGGGCTATTCATGCCAGCAGCTAAGAGGTCGAAAGGTTTCTGAAGTTCACAGGCTCAGAGCCTTTGTTATGCTAACAGACAATCTCAAATCAGCTGCCTAGTGGAGTGTGAAATATAAATGATTCCTTGAGAACTTCCAATAAGTTGTCACTCTTGCTCTCCAAATACCAGGACAGGCTGCTAATTTCTAGCGGGCCCTTTTGCAACATTGCTAGCCCTAAATGAATGCCTTTGTAGTTCAAATAATCTTTTCAAGGGAGCTGTCCTATCATCATAGCCCAAATGCATCTTGGTTTTGACTATTAAATGAAAATCAGGGCTCAACTGTGCTTGACTTTTCCAAGCGCCCGATGTTTGGGAAGGATGGTGGCAGCTCTCATGCACAACAAGTTAGCACCCACTGCAGGAGGCCAGGGCATTAATAACAGCCCACAGCCCCCAGCTACCCCAACTCTCACCCCCACTCCCTACTGGGAACAAAGCTCCAGGAGAGATTTACGTGGCTTCCCTTGGGCTGGACTACCTTCCTTTTTCAACCACACCAACATTTCTTTAATTTATGGACCCTCTATCCAAGAGGATAGCCAGCTGACCTGCTAGCGTCTGACTGGTCACTTCGAAGCATCAACTTTGGGGATGGATGTATTCATTCTTCAGGGCAGATGAGAGGTCAAGGGGAAGAGGGCAAGGTGTGTGTCCAGGCCATGCCCCTAGTATCAGATGCCTGTGGATATTATTTTATCATTTTCCCATGAGAAGGATGTGAACATGGCTTATGATCTTGAGGGTGACCTTTGAGCAGGTCCCGATGGATAGAAAACCAGTCTTGGCTCTCGGAGTTAAAATTGCAAAGCTTTTAAAATAAGGAAAAGCACCCCCATTCTAAATCTCAAACAAGCTGAGAGGAGTGAGAATGAGAATCTATCAGGGACAGTGTGCTCAAACATTCTTATAGAAAGGACAATGCAATTTATACAAATAAAGAAAACACATAGACAAGAGGACAGAAACGAAAGGAAACTAGAAATCCATCTGCATCAGCCTTCACAAAGGAAAGGATAAAACCTTACAGCAATAACTTGGGTCCTGAAAATTTTGATATTTTTGACTCCATGACCTCCACTTCCTTGCTGAAATATAAAAAGGTCCATGATATCACAGAAGCCTCAGCTTTTTCCAAACAGAGCAGGTTTGATTTTTGAGGCAAGGAATGGGAAAAAATCAAACGGACTACATTTCTTAGTATATAATTAGGGTAAGTTTACATTCACATAAACAATATTTTAAAATACATCATTAAGTAACTTTATGAAGCTGGATGATACAGCCATACAGAAAAACCGAGGGCCTTGGTTTCTCGTCATCTTATTGTTCTTCTAATTACAATGATTTAAAATGATTACATCAAAAATATTCTGGGGAAGTTAGCTTCTACTGGTTTAGAAACTGATTTAAGTAAACACTTCTTTGTACTCTAGGTCTACTAAAACTTCTGACTATATATTAAAACATGAATTAGATATAAATAAGAATGGTGGCATAATTTCATCAGTTTTGAAATCGTCTAGCTTACCTTTTAAAATCTTTTTTAAAAAGCCAGGGTAGACAGTACAATTGTGAAGGACTCTGGGATTCAACTCAGAGAATTTGGTCCTTAGACTAGGAGCCAGTGTTTAAGAATCAGGTCATCTTTGTCTTTCAAATTCTTATTTGTTTCACTCAGTAAAACAATCTGCAAATAATATTGCCTAGGAAAATTAGTTCAGATTACTGACATTACAGGAGTAAAAGTTTATGGTTTCTTCTGCCAAATGTCAAAATTAAACAATAATGTATTATTGATCCACTCACACCCTTCTCAGGGAGACTTAGCATCCTTGTTATCCTTATTTTACACACAGTAAAGTGACTGGCTTTGGATGCACTTCTAATTATGCAAAACAGAAGGCAACATTGATAGCTAAAAGTTCAGCACATGAGAGACAATGTGCCTAAATTTAACTTTTCATCTCTTTTCCATCTTTTAAAATTTAATTAATATTAAATGGTAGAGTATCTACACATTATTGACACATTCTGGACATTCAAAGGAGAAATACTTTCCCTGTGCTTTCCAAATACTTATTTTACCACTTCGAAGTGTCCTCTCTCTTTCCGTCTTTAACACATCAAAACAGGGAAGAAAGCGCTTTTGTGTTATAACTACAGAGAAAACATTTGAGAATGTGTCAATGCACTGAATACCAGCTCCAGTTTGGGGGTTGGTTTGTTTTTTTCCCCCTGCCGTGGTATTTCTTTTCCCTCTGCTTTTGCAGTCTTTAAACTCTGACCACTTTGAGAAAAGCAATGGTTGAAATGAAAAGTTAGGACAAATTGCATTAAACCTGTGTGTTGCCAGAATATGAGCGTGATGAAAGCAGGGTTGGGACATTATGGAGCCATAGCAGCTCTCCACACACAGAAAATTAAAATAAAATAAAACATAAAAGCTGTTTTTTTTTTTTTTCTCTCTCTCTCTCCCTCTTTCTTAAATACCCATGATCTAAGAGAAAGGGAATTCCTCTTTTAAAAAAAGTTTCCAGGGTTGCCATTTCTCCATAGTGGGGGTGTCTGAATGCGTGTGTTTATGTGCGTGCATGTGAGTATGTGTTTGGGGAGAAAAGAAAGAATGGGGAGGAGGAAGGGCAGATAACTTTACTGACATATTAATTCTTTAGATAGCAGTAAATGAATGGTCCAAATAGACATTTGTTTCCCTTAATAAGTTTTGTACAGGTCTCTTACAAGCTGTAGCATATGCTTCATTTATATGTATATTTATTTAGAAGTTTAGAGAATAATAGCTGTAGTTTGTCTATAGTAGCAGTTATTATTTAAAGTCCAAAGAGGTTACAACTTTTCTGCTACTCTAAACATGAATACAAAGGTCTCTTGTATATGCCTCTTGCTTTATGTTGAGGGCCAATTAAAAATAAAGATAATATTCTAACTGTCGAGCCTTAGGAGGCGAAAGAATGAGGCTAAAAGGCAAAACGACTCCAAGATGGCTGCCTCTTCCTTCTTCCCCCTCCTTACTGCCTGTTTTCCACATGAAAATTAATGTAATATTTTGTTTAGAAATCACATTGTAGGTCATTTGCAAATGAGGCAGCCTCTGAGGCACCAACATCTGCCTAGAATACCCTCATGATACCATCGAGGTATGGAAAGGGATTAAAATGCAAACATTCAAATGTATTTAGGTTTGTACATAGTGACTAGAATCACACACATACACACTTGAATGTGTGAACAACACACACAGCTGCAAATGGAATAAAAGGCCAAAATCCTTCTTAATTCTTAGGACAGAAGGGCAAAGGAAGGCGCCAGGCCACCACCTTTCTCCCCAAAGGTTAGAAAATGCACAGTTCATGGTCTGGATTCGATGTTTTAAAAAAGATATATCTTACTGATGACTCTCTCATTAGCCAGACTTCTGAAGTCTGGGGAGACAAGATTTCCATAAATTATCTCTCTAACTCATCTCATGCTGGTGCAAAATGCAAAGCTAAATTTTTTAAATTGTTAATATTTTTTTTAAAAGAGAAAATACTAAGCTAACCAGTTTCCTGACAAACAGGTTAAAAGATTAAGATCACTAGTAATTATTACTATTAATTATAATAAATAATTTTTATCATAAAATTCCACCCATAAAGCTAAACTAAAAATAATGTAGGAAATAAATAAAAGCATATTTGGCTCTTTCTAATAGATTTATAGCAGGTTACTGAGCAGACTTGACTGCACTAGGCAAAGAACAAAGCAAATGGTTTAGTTCCTACAGGAAATATATTAAAAAGAAAAAAAAGGAAAAACCCCCACAACCCTTTATCTAAAAGCCATCAGGGACAAGCACTCAATACAAGTTAACAAGCAGGAACTGATAAGATAACATTTATATGAGGTCAGAAGTCAAATGCCAGTCAAAGGCTTTTAACCTCTTGGGTCATAAACAGGAATAGTTAAAAGTGAGAGGTAGTTATTTATCGGATTTTAAGGGTACCTGATCATTGCCAGAGAATCACCGATAATGAAACTAATTGGGATTTATAGAAAAAGAACTTTGTAGCTGTTCAAAGAAAATTAACCTACAAACCCACAATTCTTCAATTGGTAGGGAGAAAAACAAACAAAAAATCCCTCTTTTGGGAGAGAAATAAATCTGGCAGTATAAATAGTAACAAAATCTCTCTCTCAAAATCAATAATTTATGACTAATGTACATATCGATTAATATATAGTAAATAATTTTTAAAATAAATTCTGTATTAACAATCTAACAACAAAAATAAGCATTACATAAGGTATTTCCAAGTTTTGTTCTTTTTCTTTGTTCCTTTTCAGACCCTCTAAATTAGACAGAACATAACTCCAATATCACAATATTTCTTGCCCTCAGAATGCCATCATTTATAAATTTCAATATATATATATATTCTAATAGCAATTATTTTTAAACATTGGAATATTGAAACTGCTTAATTAAATTTTTATCTTAATCTATCCAGAGAAACAGATGTCTCTTTTATTTGCTGTCAGAATATTTTTTCTTTGTTTTGATTTTTGTCCTTTTTGTCTCTTTTTAGGTTTACATTCCAAACTCCCAATCGTTCCTGGTCTCTGCATCCATGCTGGTTCATATTTTCAAAGCATACCCACCCCTCTTTTTTCTTTTGCAATAAAAGAAAGCAGATCTAGATATTTCTTTCTAGAGAGAGATAGAGGGATTGTTGTTAGGCCTGCTAAGGCCCACTGTTTCTTTAAACAGAGTCCATAATACCCTAGGCGAACATTGTGGATTTAAAATGCTTTTAAATATTTATCACTAGTATTTTATCATCATATTCAAATGACACCTGGAGTGCACTCACCTTTATTGACAATCTCTGTTCTGAAAGTCCATTTGCTTCCTTAAAGCCCCCCAAGCAGAACAAGGACTACCCGTTTTCATTCAGTTAATGTTTAGTAAAAAACCAAGCAACCTTAATCAGCATGCTGATTGCATCGTCAACTAACAAATAATTTACTACTCTGAGCATTGCATTCCATTAAAAGCTCATTAAATTTTCTGTTCTCCAATGGGAGGTTTAGCTTTTGAACTGCATGCTTTTGCTTCGAATGATCATTTATTCAATCTTTGCAAAATGTTGTGGGGTTTTTTTTTTCCTAAAGTATAGGTGAGCATTTCAATACCTATAGATTGCAAACATATGGAAACACAGCCCAGAGTTGGAGAATGTTCAATTTGATTTATAAACTCTGTTTAATAAAAATTCAACACAATCTCTTGTACTTTTAGTAAATTCAGAAATAGTTGAGTATATCTGTGGTTATATGTGATCCAAACATAGTCTCAGAAATATGAATACATCATATAAAATATCAAAACCTTTTTTATGCTTAAATTTTTCTTTTCTGCCTGTTATAGCTATAATTATTTTTATCCTTGTAAATAGTTGTTTTCCACTGATTGAAAAAGGGGCATGATACCACAAAGCTCTTACCCTATTTGATGCCACACTTAATACTTTGGGGGGGGGGGTGGGCAGTGGCTGGTTACCCAAAGAAACCACATTTTCTGGGGTTTGCACATTTTTTGCAAACTCATAATCCCCTGAATTGTTTTCATGTCCAGACTTGTCTAGGAAAGAATGTATTTATTATTTTTAATTTAGGGAAATGTAAGAAAATATCAGGCCCCCAAATTAACATGCATCTTTGTATTGCTAATTGTGCTCATTGCAAATTTGGGTCATTTTGCATGAGTGACTCTAATGTAGGGCTGAGATTGCCACGCAGCCAGCCCAGTGGATTCCTGATTCCCCGTGCTAATCCTGAACTCCGTGATTGTGTCAGGTGCAGTTCTGTATGCTCTAGCAGCTGGCTCATCCTCATCAATGCAAATAAGGCAACTCCTACAATCAGAGCCTCGCGAGTGTGAGGCCTGATTGCTGAGGGCAGGCTAAAACACTACACAGACTCTCACTTTCAAATCCCGCTAAGTGACAAGACAACTGCAATGTCCCTCCAGTTCAAAATCAACCTTTCGAAAGCAAAACAAGAAGAAAGGGATGGCTACAAAGAGGAGGAAAATCCCAATGTTTGGGAAGTGGACTCGTTTAGATGGGTTTTATTTAGATACAGAGATAATGTAAAGTGCATTTCAACACATAATTATTTAGCTCCTATTCTGTGCAAGATACTTTGCTTTAAGAGCTGCAGGGTAGATACAAAGGTGAGGAAGAACACACTTCCAGCTTCCAAGGAACCCTATCACCTGATTGCAGAAAATGGTAAAGATTAAGATAATAGTAGAACTATTATTAAGGAGCAGTCACGAAAATCATAAATGAAAACCAGAAAACATACTTTTAAGGGAAGTATTTAGAGATGGCATATTTGTGGCATAGACGTTATGAGCAAGACTTTGGAAGCTTAGGGTTCAAATCCCAGCTTTGCCACTTACTTGCTCAAGTTACTTTGCCTTTCTAAACTGTAATGTCATCATCTGCAAAATGGTGGCAACACAAGCACCTAGCTCAGAGATCGTGAAGAATGAAATGAGATTATGTAAATAACAACTTACCACAGTACTTGGCACATAGTAAGTGCTCAATAATGTCAGCTATGATTATTATTATTTCCTTCTTAACACACAAAGAAGGATGGGATCCAAAAATAACAGTGTGCCACAGTTTGAAAGGCATTTATTTGATCTTGTCTCTAAATTCCCATTTTACATGTAGCACTTACCCAGTGGAAGTGAAAATACAGTGAACGCTAAAAAGCCCTGTGTCTCTCGGTGGTGTCTGGACAACCCTGGCAACTCGGAACATGAAGGAGAGAACAAGAATTCCCTGTGCTTTTCCTTTTCTTCTCTTCCAAACACGTGTGCAGACTTCCCCTGCATTTCAGCCCCACCCTCTTTATTTTACTGCCTAATCTATAAAGGAGGATTAACAGCAGCACGCTGCTTTGGCATAGAGCAGATTCTGGGCGAGGACCTGTAGGTAGAGTTTAATGAATACAATTTTCTAGGACTGTGAGTGCATATTTTTAGCTCCATGCTGGGCTTCAGCGTTGGTTCTTGAGACAGATGAACAGACCCTTTGATCAGACTTGGGTGTCGCTCCAAGAAGAACCTTTTCTCAGAAAGTCGTTAGGAAAAAAAAAAAAAAAAAAATTGTCTTCTGTTGCCCTTATTCCTAATGTGCACTCTATAGATTCAGATTCCAGATAACTGGTCCTGATCTCAGTAAATTAATTGCATTGCAATATTGAGTTACACCATTGTGGAAAGAAAAAGTACTCCTGGGCAGGAACAGATCCACTTTCTCACGAAAGAGAATGGCTGGTGCTCAAGTGTGTGGTTACCATCCTTTCCCTTTTGAGAGTAGGGTAGAGGTAGTTAACCTTCCTGGGGGAGGTTTGGCCTAGACAACATCATAGACACTATATCCCCCCTGGAGTTACCAAACAATAAAACTGCTTCCTTTGCCAAACACAAAGAATGGTCTGGAGTTGAATATTAGCAAACAGCAAACCACATAAAGAAGACAAAAAAAGGGAGAGAGGGAGAAGGAAGAAAAGAATAGGAAGAAGGATGGAAGAAAGGAAACAAAATTACATAAAGAGGAAAGCATAAAATAAGATCTCTTTTCTGCTTTAGCTTGCCAGAGAAAGAGGGCAGCCATCCAGTTTTGTCATGATTTTAGCTAGTGCCAGGCAAGGATGGAAAGGTGGAGAAGAAGGGATTTTGATATAATGCCAAGCAGGTCAGGGATGATGCACCGGGTCTTTGGAAATAGCTGAGACTTTAATACCTTGGCATTGGGAGAGTGTGCACAAGATGGGGAAGGATTTGATCTTTTGCATTCCTGCTCAGGACCCTCTCCTTCTCAATCTAATAGGATTAACAGATATTTTCCTAAGCGGAAATCAAAATGTGTCAAATCATCTGAGGCAGTCAATTTGTTCACAATGCCCACGTTCTTACAGTACAGATGCAGCACTATTCAAAAACAGTTTCATTTCAAGAGATACAAAGCAGCAGAGATGTAAACATTTATCTTCATAATCTTACCCTCCTTTCAGACTGCTTAATTTTTCCCAGTGATTTTCCCCTCCTCTTTCACTCTCCCGCCTCACCCCCCGCCCCAGCTCAAGCTTCAAAACATCTAGTACAAAAAAGACATGACTTCCCCAGAGGATTCGGGTCTCAGTGATCCTGATGATGCAATGTGTGCTCTCCATTATTCCTAGAAGCTCACTGGATATGTTCCTGTATCCCGCCTCACAGCTTCAGTTGTCCTTATTTTTGCATCCCTTACAAATCCTCCTTGAACACCTGCAAAGGTTACCTCCACCTCTTCCTCCCACCTCATTCCAAGTTATCAGAACTCCTTCCCCACCCTTGCCACCCCACCTCTACACTATTTTTTTAAAATTATTATTATTGCTATTATTATCCTCTCCACCAGCACAGTCCATGTGGTTTCTCCTTAGGGAGGTATTAAGTTGCCTTCCCTTGTGCTACCTTAAAACCGCTTGTCCTCTTCCAGCTAATTTTGAACACAACAGACCACTGTCACCTTTGGAAGAATGAATGAAAGTAGTTAGAGTAGGATTCTAACTTCACATTGTTGGCGTTCCTGAAAATCTCATACATTTTCATTGCCCCCTCCCCACTTCCCTTCTTTCTCATTGAGACCCCATAGCAGCAATTAGAAGCTCTGAAATGAATAGAAACAATAGCTACCAGTGTGTGTTATTCTTAAAACTTGAATAGTAGACATTTAGCAAGCAGAATAAAGGCCGATTTTATTCCTCTTTCTTATCACTTGTATATTCAGTATACATATATAGTTTTTTTAAAAGTAGATTATTGGCTGGGCGTGGTGGCTCACACCTATAATCCCAGCACTTTGGGAGACTGAGGTGGGCGGATCATGAGGTCAAGAGATCAAGACCATGCTGGCCAACAGGATGAAGCCCCGTCTCTACTAAAACTACAAAAATTAGCAGGGCATGGTGGTGCATGCCTGTAGTCCCAGCTACTAGGGAGGCTGAGGCAGGAGAATCCCTTGAACCCAGGAGGTGGAGGTTGCAGTGAGTGGAGATCACGCCACTGCTCTCCAGCCTGGGTGACAGAGCGACATTCCATCCCCCCCCCCAAAAAAAGTGGATTACTGACTATAATCTCCATAACAACATATTTTTCACTGATACATTTTGGGTGTCTATTACACCATAATTCTCCATGTGATCGTGGTGTCAAAATATGATGAATTGGTCCATTCTCCCTAGAGAGTCCTCTCCACCATTTTTCCTTCCCACCTGTTAAAACCCTACCCATTCTGTGGGATCCAACTTACACCACATCTCCTCTAGGAAATTTTCCCAGATCCTCCCAGAAGAGTTATTCTCCCTCCCCCAGGGCTCCTAGTGAGGACGTTTATGTCTTTCCTGTCTCACCCACTGGAGTTGGTTTTGTATTCTGGCCACTGTTGATGTCTGTCTGCACCCAGGCCAGGAGGCCTGGAGCACAAAGAACTTATCTGTCCTTCTGGTTTCTCTGTCACTCCTACAAGAGGGCCTGGCACAGCAGAGTGACTCTATCAACTGAAGATGATGTACGTATGGATGATATCTCAGCTTTCTGAGCCTGAGAAAAGGCCACTAGTACCTGTTTTGAGCATGTCTGGATGAGGGAGATGTCAAGCCACTCCTGGCCCTCTTCTCCCACCTCATTCCCACTTATACATGACAATGATTTTGAGGCTTCCTCACATTAGAATTTTTAATATTTTTTTCATCTAAATGCTCATCTTTAGTAAATATGTAACTAGATGAATTGTGAAGTGAGAGAATTAAAAAGTGCTATCTTATATCTGAATGAATAAATCATTTATATTAGCTCTTCTCTTTCTAGGCTAGTCTGGAATTGGCAACAAATACCTAAGCATCAGTACTCTTTGACATAGTGTATTCATTTATTTTTATTTTTTAAGCAGTCTGACAAGTTATTTACTGTGTCAATTAGCATTGGCCTGAAAAGGAGTTGTTGTGCTACATGTGTTTATGTTCAGCTTTTGAGTTGTCCTGATAATTCTGGCTTTTATTTGTACAGGTATTTATCTTGAAAGAATCACTACCACCACCACAAAACCCCTACCTCATATTTTAACATTTTCTTAGAACCATACCTTGTTTGCAACCCCATCATTTCAGTATTAAATTTTTTCTCCTGATAAGGCAAATGACACTTTAGCCTTAGTTAATGTAAAACAGGAAGGTGTTAATCTCATTTTCAACATGTCAGCTCTTCCAGGTAGGGTATTAATACGCAAGATCCCCTGCTGGCAGCCTCAACAGAATCTTTCCAGCTGTGAAGTGAAGTCCAAACCTGGTAATTTTTGCTTTCTTTTATTGTTTGTGCTCAGGTCTGCTTCATTCATTGAAAAAGGTATAGCAGTAGCTAAATGCATATAAAGAAACAAAGGGATGTTTGCAAACTATTGACTTAACTCTGTACTCAGACACTATGCTAGGTTTGTTTTAAAATATTCACACACTACAAACATTTGGGTATGTTTGATGATAAATAGCAACTAGGTAAGACATATTTGAAAGATCCCCAGAGATCTATAATTTTGCATCAGAGAACTCCAGTCCAGTGTCACCAATACCTTTGTTTAATTTGCTTTCTTTAAAACAATAATCTGGACTAAACAAGGAACAGTAGGGGCTATGTTGTAGGAAGTATTTTGGGATCCTTATCTAACAAAAAAATTATATTCTTGAAGTAATGTGGGAACCAAACTTTCAATTTTTATTTTTTCTTCACATTGTAGAGATGAAAGGAAAAAAATGTTTTCATAGTACTGAGTTGGTGTGGACAGTGTGAAGGAGATATTTTTCCTACAAAAATTTTTAGGAGTTTGGGGAATTGGTTCTACTTATCCTACTCTATTTCTATAAACACTAAAGGTGTTTTTGTAGGGGCAATTTCAAAAGAGGGCAGTTAGAGCAAAGAGGAAATCAGTAACTATAGTGAATATATAAAAATATTAAAATTAAGTTTTCTATTTGTAAATATGATTAATAACAAAGCTTAATTTTTAAAAATACGATGTAAATATGATTAATAGGTTTTAAAGAAAATTTCACATGGTTCCAATTTAAGAAAGAATTAGAATAGGCATTTTAATTTCACACAGGAATGTAATTATATGTGGCTTTAAAAAATTATTGCTAAATAGATTGTAAATACTGATAAGCTATTTGTTCATTTGAGCTAAAAACAGGAGAGAAACAGAAAAAATAAAATGGGATGGCAGCACAGACAAATAAAATAATATTTACAGGGTGGGCAAGTGAGAGGATGTGGCCATAGAAAAGCATGAAAGGACCTGGGCCCTGGAGGCATGCAACTAGTCTCGTACCTAGTTGAGGAGAGATTTGAGAGGAGAGATAGTGATGATGCCACTGAAGAGGTTAATTTTTGCACATGTCCTCCCACTTGCTAGTCACATGTTCTTGTTTCATAGTTGAGACAGGTATTATTATGCCCACTATACAGATAAAGAGACACAAATGCAGAGAAGTTGAGGTTCCTCTGAAATAGAGAGTTACATGTCAGCCCCAGCCCAGCCCTGTGATTCTTCTCCTTTTTTTTTCCTTTCTTTCTTTTTTGTAAGGTTAGGATGAGAGCTTAAAGACTGCGAAAGGGAGGGAAAAAAGATGAAACAAAAATATGTGAAATTTTTTTAAAAGAGTCACTGAGGAATTCTGAGCTGTCAAATATATCCAGAAAAATAAGGCAGGGAAAAAGTGAGATTATAGGGTTTTGAAAAATTCCTGTTCAAGTTCGTAACATGCACAGTGCTTCTTTTAATTCATCTCCTGTCTGTACATATTTTCCCACACACCATTCTGTAGTTATAGAATTAATTCCCTTGCCCACTGGGTCAGTATTTTATTACTTTACTGGTTTCTTTTTGTAATAGCTTTTTTATACTCCTTGCCAGTGAAAGTGTACCTCCAGAAGAAGAGGACGACCAAAGGAAGGAAAACGTGGGCAGGAAAGGCCTGGCAAGCAAGGTCACTGTTAGAGCCACATCTCGATTGTTCCATTTTCCCAGTGGGCACTATTACACATTTCCCCTTAAGCATGAGGCCATGTTATTTTCTGTGTTTAGCTTTTACCTAGAACATGGATGAGCTCATCTGAAAATATAACAAAATTAAATTCTATCATTGCTCATTGCAACCACGTAGCTGATATTTTATGTATTGCATCTTAAATCTCCTTCTGGAAGTGTAACAGAGTTATAACCTGTATAATTTGTACCATTGTTGACATTTTTATCTTCTTCGAAAACAATTTAGTACAACTTTAATTGAAGATCTTAAGCCTCACAGGTTAGTGGGCTTGGAGCAGGATGTGGAAATAATGGGAGAAAACCACTCATCAAAGTAGTTAAATGACTTGAACTCGATCACACAATTGGCTGAGTGTGGATTGAGAACCTCAAGTTTTATTTTAGGCTCTGGATTTTACCACATTGCCTTTCAAATTCATTTCAGCAGGACACGGTGGCTCATGCCTGTAATCTCAGCAATTTGGGAGGCCAAGGCGGGTGGATTACTTAAGGTCAGGAGTTCTAGACCAGCCTGGCCAACATGGTGAAACCCCATCTCTACTACCAATACAAAAATTAGCTGAGCATGGTGGCAGGTGCCTGTATCCCAGCTACTCAGGAGACTGAGGCAGGAGAATCACTTGAACCGGGGAGACGGAGGTTGCAGTGAGCCAAGATCACACCACTGCACTCCAGCATGGGCAAAAGAGTGAGACTCTGTCAAAAATAAATAAATAAATAAATTCATTTCAGTCAGTGTTTATTGATCACTTGCCGTGTGTTAAATGCTATAGATAATTGCATTAGAATTCCCCAGCCATGAGCTTATTCTTTTATTAGGGTATGTCCAAACAGGTCTAGAAGAAAAATTTTAAAACATCTTTTGCAGGAAGAGAAATTTCTAAGTCAAAACATTCATTTCCCCCCCAACACAAAACCCCAACATATAATTATGCAACAACATAGATGAGGGAAATCTTTAGCTACAAGTAGTGAAAAACAATCAATACTACAAAACTATTGGCCTTATTTGTATGTCTGCCAAAATAAGTAAGAACACAGGCAGTGAAAGAAAAACTTGACTACTAAGGTACCTTCCTTACTCAAAGCTACCATCTCCAAATATTCTCCGAGTCAACCAACAAGTATCAAGTACTCATTTCCTGTCAGGCACTGGATTAGAGATCTGAGAATGAACAAAACAGATGTAATTCCTACCATATTGAATGAAATAATTTGAATATCTTTTCTACTTTCAAAATATAAGCTAATATACTTTCCAGCCATTCATATTTTAGTAAGAATTACTTTAGATGAATAATCAATTTTCTTGGTTCTCTGTTATGGGAGTTAGCGAGAGCTCAGTTTTATTGTTCATGGTGAGGTTGCAGGGCAGAAAACAGAGAAATAACAATAAAAAAGTGAGAGGTCATTTTAGAACATGGAGAATCTGGGGAGTGTGTCCCAGAATTCAATGCCAACAAATATCGAGTACTCATTTCCTGTCAGGCACTAGATTAGAGAACTGAGAATTCCAAGGAATGATGCCACCATGAAAAGCTCATGGTTACCTTAGGAGTTTGGGTGTCTAGAGAAAAGTAGGAGAGGAGTGACCAAGGAAAACATTGCGTTCTTATTGCCTAAGGATCTTGGTGTCAAATTCATTGATCCTGGAATCTGTGAACTTAGAAACCTTATTAAAGAGTTTGGATTTTTTTTCCCCCACAAACGGAACACTTTTTTTTTTTTTTTTTTTTTTGATAGGAAGTAGGATTTATTGTTTGGCATTAGGAGATGGCCACACAGTGGAAACCTTCATGAGTAGAGAGCTTGTCATTTGTCCAGAGGGCCATAATTGGGCATGTATTTGACTCCCTAGTCATCTGGAATGAACTACTTCTCAGCCACCATGTCTCCAACTTCATTCAAATTGAACTTGATAAAGTACCACTTCTTTGAGATGTGGATCTTCTGGCAGCCAGGAACTTGAACTTGGCACTGTGTAGGGCCTCAATCACATGCTCCTTGTTCTGCTTGGTGCAGATGGACCTGATGACTTGGCCAATATGAACCCAGGCTATGATGCTCTGAAGCTTTCCAATGGCACCTTGCATACCTGTCTACAGCCTACACAGGGACAGCATAAGGTCAGAGACATGAGCATACCTTGGAAAGGGCTATCTCCAAGGACCCTTAGAGGCAACCCATACAAGAAACAGGCTGCGTACACTACCAAGGAACCTGCTGTTTGCAGTCATTGCACACCAAGCCTCCATGAGGAAAAGAGCTCGATCAACTTAACTAGCTGCAGACAAATAGGCTTTTTTATTTGCCACTATTAAAATCAAACTTTAAACAGATTCTTGGACTTGTGGCTCATATCCATCAGCTCATTCAACGTTAGCACCTGTCTTGTCCCCGGTAGCTTTTCCAGAACAAGTAACTTCACCATGAAACTCTATTAGTTTTCCCAATTCAAACTCGGGTTTCTTCAGCTTTTTACTTTTCTAATGAATACATCATGAAGAGGATAAATAGATTGGCAAGCATTTTCTAAGTCTTTTCCAACGTTGTCTGGAATCAATTTATTGACCACTTCTTTGAAGTCATTTGTCTATACTTCTTTGTTTATGATTTCCGTTGTCTCCTTCTGAATTTGACATACCTGGTGGTGCTGAGCATAAGAGGTCTTCTGTATCTAACTGTTGCATTTTATATAAAAACAATACAGAACAAACCAAGCAAATGACCATTGGTAGTCTTGACACTGACATGAGCTTCAGTCATGGTCTACCGTTTTTTGACCATGGAACATATTTTGTCATGGGTAAGATCCATGCCATGGAAGTCAGTCAGGCAGTTTTTGCCCTGAACATCTTCAGTAATCTGCTTGTTTATTCTAAATGCAACTTCATTATTCTGCAGATCAGCAAGTCCCACTTCAAACACATGACCCTTAAGGTCATCAGGGGTAATTCTTGTTCCTTGAATCCTGGTAACTAGTGTCTTTCCAATATTCCTTATGTTGAACATAGTAAGTGCTTTCACATAATAACAATCTTTCTTAGAAAATGGATCAACCCCTTTCTTCTTGGCTTCTTTTTTGCTGCCTTTCATAAGACATTTATTCTTGCCAACCACCATGGTGCTGTTCAGAGACCCAAAAAGCAAGAATTTGGATTTTGTCAACCTTGAATAATGTCTACAAAATATCACCTCTTAGTAATCTTTCATGAGTGATCGTTCTAGCCCCAGAAAGACAGAAAGACTTATATGTTCTTATATGTTCTGGCTCATGATATGGTCTGACAGGACAGTCTTTCTGTCTGTTCTATGTCAGACCATATCATGAGCCAGATAGCTGATATTTTAGGTAGGTTTGGAACAGTTTTTTTAAAAAACATTTTCTACCAAAGTACCCCTAACTGGTAGTAGAGGAGAAAGTTTTGAGAGGGAAAACTCCATCAACAGAATTACACCAGTGATGGTAGGGTAAAAAGAGAACTGTAGAGGGTAAGTCAAGGCAGGAGTCTGAAATGCCTTTAAAATCTTGTGGTTGTTTTCCTTAAAAATTTAAGCAATTATTATATACCACCCCATAACAGGTTCATGTTTTTTATTGTTTCTGTTTTTGTTTTCAGACAGTCTCGCTCTGTCACCCAGGCTGGAGTACAGTGGAGCCATTATGAATCATTGCAGCCTCAACCTCAATGCTTAAGCGTCCTCTGACCTCTGCCTCCCAAGTAGCTGGGACTACAGGCACTCACCACCATGCCTGGTTAATTTTTTTTTTTTAATTGTATAGACAAGGTTTTGCCATGTTGCCCAAGCTGGCCTTGAACTCCTGGACTCAAATGGTCCACCCACCTCGGCCTCCCCAGGTGCCAGGATTACAGGCATGAGCCACTGCACCTGACCTCATGTTTATTTTACATCTAAGCAATGCTTTAAAATACCTGCTAGTATTAAAATTGACTCTATGGGAAGAGATGCCATGATAACTGTGTGGTCTCAGTCCACCCACACACTTCGGCACATGCACAAGGATGTTTTACAGGGTTTTGTTGGGGAAAATACTAAATACACATGTTCAGTTTTCTAAGCAGTCACAGTGCCATGGTTTAGTTGAATTGAGAGTACCTTGAATTGGTTTGTAAGAGTGTGATTGGTCTCAGCATTCCCATTCATTACTGGGACCCCCAAGTTTCCAGGGATTTTTCTATGATCTACATCTGACTGCCAGTGACAAGGGCTTGTATGGCCAGGACAAGTAGAAAATATGGGACCCAGCATTCCAGCTCAAAATGATTCTAGGTGAAGCATCCCTGCCAGCCATTCCCGTATGGGCTGTTGTTGGGGTGATCAGACCCAACACAAGGTCATGGGGGAGAAGAAGTCCAGCAGAGTCAAAGGATTGAGAAAAAGACAATTTGAGAGAGAAAGTGGGACCAGGGGGCCATAGCAAGTGTGGAGGCTGCGAAGGTACCAAGCTCTGCGAGCCCACGCTATTTATTGGTGTTCAAAAAAATAAACAGGTGGTGAGGATGTGGGGGTTGAAAGGAAACAGTGTATCAAGTGAATGAGAAATACGTGGCTGCTTGAGATAACAGGAGTGCTAGAAGCAAGAAGCCAGCAAGTCTAGCAGACATGGAAGCCCTGCCTCAGCTTCTCTCCAAACACTCATCTTTTCTCCCAATAGGCTGTTGATAGAATTTTGCCTTTTAAACATCCCCCTCTACTACCAGACTTGGCCCCAGAGAAGTCTGACTGAGTGTAAGGCACAGAGAGCACAGAGAAGCTGATCCACCTCTGCCATTATCTAGGTTTCTTCATCTCATCAATATTTATTGAGGGCTGGGCGCGGTGGCTCAAGCCTGTAATCACAGCATTTTCGGAGGTCAAGGTTGGCAGATCACTTGAGGCCAGGAGTTTGAGACCAGCATGATCAATATGGCAAAACCCCATCTCTACTAAAAACACAAAAATTAGCAGGGCGTGGTGGCGTATGCCTGTAATTCTAGCTACTCGCGAGGCTCAGTCACAAGAACTGCTTGAACCCAGGATGGGGAGCTTGCAGTGAGCCTAGATCACGCCACTGCACTCCAGCCTGAGCAAAAGAGAGAGACTCTGTGTCAAAAAATAAAATAAATTAAATTAAATTTTTAAAAAGGCTTTGCAGATGTGAGGGTATGGACTTTGAGATGGGAATATTATCATGGATTAGGTGGGCCTAATCTAATCAGATCGGTCCTTAAAATCTGAACCTTTTTCATGCTGGGAGAAAGAGGAGATAAGAGAAGGATAGATTAAAAATGTGAGGCCAGGCGTGGTGGCTCATGCCTGTAATTCCAGCATTTTGGGAGGCCGAGGCACGTGGATCACCTGAGCTCAGGAGCTCATGATCAGCCTGGCCAACATGGTGAAACCCCATCTCCACTAAAAATATAAAAATTAGCTGGGTGTGGTGGCACACACCTGTAATCCCAGCTACTTGGGAGGCTGAGGCTAGAAGATTGCTTGAACCCAGGAGGCGGGGGTTGCAGTGAGCCAAGATCATGCCACTGTATTCCAGCCTGGAGGACAGAGTGAGACTCTGTCTACATTAAAAAAAAAAAAAAAAAAAAAAAAAAAAATGTGAGGGACTCAACCCACTGTTGCTGGCTTTGAAGTGGAAAGAGAGGCAATAAGACAAGGAACACAGCCTTGACAACATCTTGCTTTTCTCCCAGTGAGACCTGTGTCAAATTTCTGATTTCCAGAACTGTAAGATGATAGGTTCTGTGTTATTTTAAGGTACTCAATTTGTGGTAACTAATCACAGCAGCCAATAGGAAACTAATAAAATTCCCATCCTCCTTGTGCTTGTATTCTAGTGAAAATAAAAATAAATATAAATAACAGGGCATCTAAATATGCTAATAAGAGGTGGGAAGGAAATGAATGAAGTGATGTGAATGGGACTATAATGGACTCATCTGTCAACTTTTTAATGCTTTAAGAATGCTCTAATGCATGAATTTTGGCGTTAGGCAAAGATTAGCTCCCCCTATAGGAGTTATTTATGTGTCTCTTTTCCAGCTAGAGACGGGCATTTGACTTGGGCTCCACTAATAATACAGCCATGCTAGAATTTAAATTAGAGGCTACTGATGCAAAAGGGAAGGAGAGTTCAGGTAATTTCTCTCTCTCCCTCCCTCCCTTCCTCCTTCTTTCCGTCCCTCCAGCCCTCTTTTCCACTATCTCTTTCTCACTCTCTATCTCCCTCCCTCCTGTAATAGTAGCTGGGGCTACAAGGTAATATACAGCACAAAACAGCCAACTTGCCTTTGGTAGCTAGAATTACTCCTTCATCAGATAAGTTCTGCTTCTGCAATATAGCTTTAGATGCTGTTCTGGAAGCTGAGCCCAAGCCTAGCTCTCCAGCCCTCTCAACAATTCTGTAAACCACAAAACATCTTTGTATTACTCTTTTTCTGCTTAACCAACTGAAGTCACTTTTGATTTCTTGCAACTGAAGGCCCTGAAGGAAATAGATAGTCATTAGACTTTGGACTGTGGTTAAAGAGGTCTCTCTGAGAAGGTGAACTGGGGCAGGAAGAATGTGAAGGAGCAAGTAACGGCCAAGGAAGCAGTCAGACTGAAGAAATGTGAAGACTACGGTGCTGGAGCTGGGGTACAGAAAAAGCAGGACAAACAACGCCCTTGCCTTTGTGGAGTTTACCTCTGGTAGGGGGTATCTAGATAGTTAAAGGGAAGCAAATGATAGGCAACATAATTTCAGATACGTGTTATAAAGGAAGCAAAAGAGAGAATTACAG
The DNA here is from genome assembly GCF_024542745.1 of Macaca thibetana thibetana. Taxonomy (NCBI): domain Eukaryota; kingdom Metazoa; phylum Chordata; class Mammalia; order Primates; family Cercopithecidae; genus Macaca; species Macaca thibetana. The sequence continues at coordinate 93,103,565 of NC_065583.1, forward strand.
GCTTCAGGCCAGGAGCTATTTTGGATAGGATGGGCAGGAAAGTCCTCTCGGAAGGAAGTGACATTACACAGAGACATAGGAGATTTATGACTTAGAGAGTGTCCCTCAAATACAATATTGGGACTCTGCTCAGGGAGGTGAATTTCCTAAGAGTTCTTCAAACAAAAACATAAACAAATATTGGAGGGTCATCTCTACCAAGGTTAGGAATATTGGGGAAATTCAACACACGTTTAAAATGCTCCTAGAGACATAAATTTTTCAATAGCAGTTATGATCATCTTTTTGATGATGTTCTCAACCTTGAACTTGTCAAATACAAATGATAACATTTTTAGGGAGATAATGCCTTACATTATGAACATTTGTTCACATCTACAAATTAGCTTGAATTTTGTCTTGGATACTTTCTATGTGAACAAGTACTAAAAAAAAAATAAAGCAGATGCAATGTTGGTTCTTCATCACTTCTGTCAGTGGCTCTTCTAGTTTGACAGACTAGGCTGTCAACAACGGAATGAAGCCAGTGAGAGGTGACAATGTGCTAGCTGCCCTCACTCTCAGTGCCTCCTTGGCCTGGGTATCTACTCTGGCGGTGCTTGAGGGGCCCTTCAGCCTGCCACTGCACTGTGGGAGCCCCTCTCTGGGCTGGCCGAGGCCGGAACTGGCTCCCTCTGCTTGCAGGGAGGTGTGGAGGGAGAAGTGCGGGCGGGCTGCGGAGGGCGCTCGCAGGTCAGTGTGAATTCCCGTGGGCGCACAGGCCGGCTCGGTGGGGCCCCGCACACAGAGCGGCGGGCCGGCATCACTGGCCCAGGGCAGTGAGGGGCTTAGCACCCAGGCCAGCAGCTGCAAAGGTTGCTCCAGGTCCCCCAGCAGTGCTGGTCCGATGGCACCATGCTCGAGTTCTCACCGGGCCTCAGCTGTCTCCCCATGGGGTAAGGCTCAGGACGTGCAGCCCAAAATGCCCAAACCCCTCCTCCACTGTGGGTTCCTGTGCAGCCCAAGCCTCCCCAAGGGGAACGCCTCCTGCTCCGTGACACCCGGTCCTATCGACCGCCCAAGGGCTGAGGAGTGCAGGCGCAGCTCGGGACTGGCGGGCAGCTCTGCCTGCAGCCCCTGTGCGGGATCCACTGGGTGAAGCCAGCTGGGCTCCTGAGTCTGGTGGGGACTTGGGGAACTTTTATATCTAGCTAAGGGATCATAAATGCACCAATCAACACTCTGTGTCTAGCTCAGGGTTTGTAAATACACCAATCAGTACTCTGTGTCTAGCTCAAGGTTTGTAAATACACCAGTTGGTGCTCTGTATCTAGCTAACTCTGTGTCTAGCTAACCTAGTGGGAACTTGGAAAACTTTTTCGCCTAGCACTGTGTCTAGCTAGCTCAAGGATTGTAAATGCACCAATCAGCACTCTGTCAAAACGGAGCAATCAGCTTTCTGTAAAATGGACCAATCTGCAGGATGTGAGTGGGGCCAGACAAGGGAATAAAAGCAGGCTGCCGGGGCCAGCCAGTGGCAACCCGGGTCAGCCGGTGACAACCAGCTCCAGTCCCCTTCCACACTGTGGAAGCTTTGTTGTTTTTGCTCTTTGCAATAAATCTTGCTGCTGCTCAGTCTTTGGGTCCATGCTGCCTTTAAGAGCTGTAACACTCACTGCGACGGTCTACAGCTTCACTCCTGAAGCCAGTGAGACCATGAACCCACTGGGAAGAATGAACAACTCCAGATGTGCCACCTTTAAGAACTGTAACACTCATTGTGAAGGTCTGCAGCTTCGCTCCTGCCAACAAGACCACGAACCCACCAGAAGGAAGAAGCTCCAGACACATCTGAATGTCTGAAGGAACAAACACCAGACACACCATCTTTAAGAACTGTAACACTCACAGTGACGGTTCGCGGCTTCATTCTTGAAGTCAGCGAGACCAAGAACCCACCAATTCCGGACACACCGGTGCTAACAGAAAGAAACGTCAACTTCAGGCAAGAGTCTTCCAAAATAATATGTTTGCAGATGGAAGTTGCTGGTTTTCTGTGAGCATGAAAAATTAATTATCAGTGAAAGGGCATTTACTACTTTCAAAGTCCATCTATTTATTGACTTTTTAAAAAAAATCTTCCCAGAGAAAAGAACTATTTTCTAAAATTGATTAATCAACTTACTGACCTGAGTCAAAGGTTTGATGAAAAACAGAATGAATGTACTTTCTCATATAAATCCCAGAAAACAGAGGGTTTTTGGCCTGTTTTTATTCAAAGCAGTTATCTGAAGTATCTTTTCCTGTGAAAAATCAGAAAATTATTCAAGTAAAATATTAACAGATTTATGGTAAATATGGCAAAGTGAACATATACATCTACTTTTACTTTCTTTTCAAACCCCAGAAATGGCAATAAGACACTTAAAAAAAATTATTATACTCTAAGTTCTAGAGTACATGTGCACAATGTGCAGGTTTGTTACATATGTATACATGTGCCATGTTGGTGTGCTGCACCCATTAGCTCGTAATTTACATTAGGTATATTTCCTAATGCTATCCCTCCCCCCTCCCCCCATCCCATGACAGGCCCCATTGTGAGATGTTCCCCTTACTGTGTCCAAGTCTTCTCATTGTTCAGTTCCCACCTATGAGTGAGAATATGTGGCACTGGTTTTCTGTTCTTGTGATAGTTTGCTGAGAATGACGGTTTCCAGCTGCATCCATGTCCCTACAAAGGACATGAACGCATCCTTTTTTATGGCTGCATAGTATTTCATGGTGTGTATGTGCCACATTTCCTTAATCTAGTCTGTCATTGATGGACATGTGGGTTGGTTCCAAGTCTTTGCTATTTTGAATAGTGCCACAATAAACATACGTGTGCATGTGACTTTATAGCAGTATGATTTATAATCCTTTGGGTATATCCCCAGTAATATATACGTGGGGATGGTTGGGTCAAATAGTATTTCTAGTTCTAGATCCTTGAGGAATCGCCACACTGTCTTCCACAATGGTTGAACTAGTTTACAGTCCCACCAACAGTGTAAAAGTGGTCTTATTTCTCCACATCCTCTCCAGCATCTGTTGTTTCCTGACTTTTTAATGATTGCCATTCTAACTGGTGTGAGATCATATCTCATTGTGGTTTTGATTTGCATTTCTCTGATGGCGAGTGATGATGAGCATTTTTTCATGTGTCTGTTGGCTGCATAAATGTCTTCTTTTGAGAAGTGTCTGTTCATATCCTTTGCACACTTTTTGATGGGGTTTTTTTTTTTTTTTCCTTGTAAATTTGAGTTCTTTGTAGGTTCTGGATATTAGCCCTTTGTCACTTGGGTAGATTGCAAAAATGTTTTCCCATTCTGTAGGTTGTCTCTTCACTCTGATGGTAGTTTCTTTTGCTGTGCAGAAGCTCTTTAGTTTAATTAGATCCTATTTGTCTATTTTGCCTTTTGTTGCCATTGCTTTTGGTGATTTAGACATGAAGTCCTTGCCCATGCCTATGTCCTGAATGGTATTGTCTAGGTTTTCTTCTAGGGTTTTATGGTTTTAGGTCTAAAATTTAAGTCTCTAATCCATCTTGAATTAATTTTTGTATAAGATATAAGGAAGGGATCCAGTTTCAGCTTTCTACATATGGCTAGCCAGTTTTTCCAGCACCATTTATTAAATAGGGAATCCTTTCCCCATTTCTTGTTTTTGTGAGGTTTGTCAAAGATCAGATGGTTGTAGATGTGTGGTGTTATTTCTGAGGGCTCTGTTCTGTTCCATTGCTCTGTGTTGGTACCAGTACCATGCTGTTTTGGTTACTGCAGCCCTGTAGTAGAGTTTGAAGTCAGGTAGCATGATGCCTCTAGCTTTGTTCTTTTGGTTTAGGATTGTCTTGGCAATGCGGGCTCTTTTTTGGTTCTATATGAACTTGAAAGTAGTTTTTTCCAATTCTGTGAGGAAAGTAATTGGTAGTTTAATGGGATGGCATTGAATCTATAAATTACCTTGGGCAGTATGGCCATTTTCACGATATGGATTCTTCCTGTCCATGAGCATGGAATGTTCTTCCATTTGTTGGTGCCCTCTTTTATTTCATTGAGCAGTGGTTTGTAGTTCTCCTTGAAGAGGTCCTTCACATCCCTTGTAAGTTGGATTCCTAGGTATTTTATTTTCTTTGTATCAATTGTGAATGGGAGTTAACTCATGATTTGGTTCTCTGTTTGTCTGTTACTGGTGTATAAGAATGCTTGTGCGGTTGGGCGCGGTGGCTCAAGCCTGTAATCCCAGCACTTTGCGAGGCCAAGATGGGCGAATCACGAGGTCAGGAGATTGAGACCATCCTGGCTAACCCGGTGAAACCCCGTCTCTACTAAAAAATACAAAAAACTAACCGGGCGAGGTGGCAGGCGCCTGTAGTCCCAGCTACTCAGGAGGCTGAGGCAGGAGAATGGCGTAAACCCGGGAGATGAAGCTTGCAGTGAGCTGAGATCTGGCCACTGCACTACAGCCTGGGCGACAGAGCAAGACTCCGTCTCAAAAAACAAAACAAAACAAAACAAAAGAATGCTTGTGATTTTTGCACATTGATTTTGTATCCTGAGACTTTGCTGAAGTTGCTTATCAGCTTAAGGAGATTTTGGGCTGAGACAATGGTGTTTTCTAAATATACAATCATGTCATCTGCAAACAGGGACAATTTGACTTCCTCTTTTCCTAATTGAATAAATACCCTTTATTTCTTTCTCCTGCCTGATTGCCCTGGCCAGAATTTTCAACACTATGTTGAATAGGAGTGGTGAGAGAGGGCATCCCTGTCTTGTGCCAGTTTTCAAAGGGAATGTTTCCAGTTTTTGCCCATTCAGTATGATGTTGGCTGTGGGTTTGTCATAAATAGCTCTTATTATTTTGAGATAAGTTCCATCAACACCGAATTTATTGAGAGTTTTTAGCATGAAGGGCTGTTGAATTTTGTCAAAGGCTTTTTCGGCATCTATTGAGATAATCATGTGGTTTTTGTCTTTGGTTTTGTTTATATGCTGGATTACATTTATTGATTTGCATATGTTGAACCAGACTTGCATCCCAGGGATGAAGCCCACTTGATCATGGTGGATAAGCTTTTTGATGTGCTGTTGGATTCGGTTTGCCAGTATTTTATTGAGGATTTTTGCATTGATGTTCATCAGGGATATTGTTCTAAAATTCTCTTTTTTTCTTGTGTCTCTGCCGGGCTTTGGTATCAGTATAATGTTGGCATCATAAAATGAGTTAGGGAGGATTCCCTCTTTTTCTATTCATTGGAATCATTTCAGAAGCAATGGTACCAGTTCCTCTTTGTACCTCTGGTAGAATTTGGCTGTGAATCCATCTGGTCCTGGACTTTTTTTGGTTGGTGGGCTATTAATTATTGTCTCAATCTCAGAGCCTGCTATTGGTCTATTCAGGGATTCACCTTCTTCCTGGTTTAGTCTTGGGAGAGTGTATGTGTCCAGGAATTTATACATTTCTTCTAGGTTTTCTAGTTTATTTGCATAGAGGTGTTTATGGTATTCTCTGATGGTAGTTTGTATTTTCTCTGGGGTCAGTGGTGATATCCCCTTTACCATTTTTTATTGTGTCTATTTGATTCTTCTCTCTTTTCTTCATTGTTAGTCTTACTAGCGGTCTATCAGTTTTGTTGATCTTTTCAAAAAACCAGCTCCTGGATTTATTGATTTTTTGAAGGGATTTTTGTGTCTCTATCTCCTTCAGTTCTGCTCTGATCTTAGTTATTTCTTGCCTTCTGCTAGCTTTTGAATGTGTTTGCTCTTGCTTGTCTGGTTCTTGTAATTGTGATGTTAGAGTGTCAGTTTTAGATCTTTCCTGCTTTCTCTTGTGGGCATTTAGTGCTATAAATTTCCCTCTAAACACTGCTTTAAATGTGTCCCAGAGATTCTGGTATGTTGTATCTTTGTTCTCATTGGTTTGAAAGAACATCTTTATTTCTGCCTTCATTTCATTATGTATCCAGTAGTCATTCAGGGGCAGGTTGTTCAGTTTCCATGTAGTTGAGTGGTTTTGAGGGAGTTTCTTAATCTTGAGTTCTAGTTTGATGGCACTGTGGTCTGAGAGACAGTTTGTTATAATTTCTCTTCTTTTACATTTGCTGAGAAGTGCTTTACTTCCAACTATGTGGTCAATTTTGGAATAAGAATAAGACACATTTTTAAGAAGCACAAATCAATAAAGACAGAGAGAACAAAAGAGTGTAACAAAACAAGCAAGTAAACAATATAGAGACTGAGAAGCAGGTGAATTAGTGGTAAAAAGAACATAACAAGCTGGTCACAGTGGCTTATGCCTGTAATCCCAGCACTTTGGGAGGCCGAGGTAGGTGGATTTCTTGATTACAGGAATTCAAGAACAGCCTGGGCAACATGGTGAAACTGCATCTCTACTAAAATTAAAAAATGAGCTGGACAAGGTAGCGTGCGCCTGCAGTCCAAGTGACTTGGGAGGATGAGGAGGGAGAATCACCGGAGCCTGGAGAATTTGAGGCTATCTTGAGCTGAGATCATGCCACTCCAGACTGGGTCACAGAGCAAGACTGCGTCTCAAAACTCAAAGCCGGCAAAGGGAAAGGCTGTAGACTAACTCTGTTTTACACCAGAGGCTGCACAAAGCTCTGGGACTGACAGCACTAGAAAGTCTCTGGAAAAATAGGAAGATTGGCTGAAAGTCCCAGACAGCAGTCAGATCCATCAGTGGCGTCTCCAACTCCTAGCATCTGGCAACTACCACTCTATTTTTCTTCTCTCCCTACCTTCTCACCCTGGCAGAGGATCAGAGATCTAGTCTCTGGGGAAGGTATAAAATAGAGTCTTTTGGCCGGTGGGGTTTGAAGGTAACGATAGGATACTGAGGGAAAATAATGCATGTTAAATGCTTAAAATCCTGCTCCTCTTTATCTACCTGACTTTCAGAATACTAGCTGACAGACTTTTACCGTTAGCCTGGAGATTGGAAAATCCTCCCCCACAGCCTGACCAGCTCAAGAAAAAAAGTTTCAAGATAATAGCATTCTAAGTTCCCCAACAAAATAGCCAAGCTAGAATGCCCCAAAGTAAAAACTGTGATTGGATAAGCTGCTTCCCCACCTCCAGCCTCAATTACTCCCAACTCACGCCAACACATTCAGAGATGCCCACTGCCTTTTAATTTAAGGGAAGCCTTTAACTTGAAAGGTAAAAGGACCAAAGCAAAACAGCAGATAAATGCAACTTGGAGCAAATGCATACCCTACATGGAAAAGAAAACTCCAAAAACAAAATAAAACAGAAATCAAATTATTAATATATTCAGAAAGATAAAAAAACAACATTGCTACCATGAAACAAGTATAATATACTGTATAATAAATAAGAATATTCACAGAAATAAAACAATCTATTATTTAAAAATATATGTATGATAGCAGAAATGAAAACAAATTGGAAGTTTTCCTCGTCTGTTTTGTGCTGCTATAATAGAACAGCAGAAACTGAGTAATCTATAAACAATAGAAATTTATTTGACTCATGGTTCTGAAGGCTGAGAAGTCCATGATTGAGGGGCCACATCTGATAAGTTCATCACAGTTCATCACCTGACTGAAGAGCAGAAGGGCACAAGAGCACTCGGGAGAGAAAGGAAGAAAGTGAAACTCATCCTTTCATCAGGAGTCCATTTTTAAGATAACTAACCTTTTCCCCAAATCAGGACAATAATTCATTCATGAGAGCAGAGCCCTCATGGCTTATTTATCTTTTAGAGACCTCCGTTCGCCACACTGTTGCATTGAGAATGAAGTTTCTAACACATAAACTGTGGGGACACATTCAAACCATAGCAGAAGGGCTGGAAGATAAAAATTTCTAAGGAAATTTCCCAGAGTGTGGAACAGAGAAACAGAGATGTGGAGTATTGAAAAAAGAGATTAAAAAAAAAAAAGATAATTAGCCAAGGAGATCCAAAATCCAAATAATAGGAGTCTCAGAATCAGAGAGCAACAACAAAAACGTGTGTGTGTGAAGAGGGGAGATGTGTTAGTCTTGCTACCTAACAAATTACCACAAACTAGAATTAAGTATTGCCCTACAGTTTCCATGGGCCGAAGTTCAGATACACTCACTTGGCTTCTCTGCTCAAGGTCTCACAAGACTACAATTAAGGAGTTAGCTAGGGCTGGAGTCTCATCACAGGCTAAGAGTCCTCTTCTGAGTTCACACATTTGTTGGCAGAAATAATTTCTTTTCAGGTTTAGAATCCATGGTAGCTAGCATTTTCAAGGCTATCAAGAGAGTCTCTCACTTCTACGCCTTCTTTTAAAAGTCTCAATTGCTGGGTGTGGTGGCACATGCCTATAATCCCAGAACTTTGGGAGGCCCAGGTGGGAGGATCACTTGAGCCCAGGAGTTAGAGGTTACAGTGAGCCATGATTGCACCACTGTTCTCCAGCCTGGGTGACAGAGCAAAACCTGCTCTTAAACAAATAAATAAATAAATGGCTCATTTGACTAGGTCAGGTATACCCAGGAAAATCTCTTTTAATTAACTAACTTAAAATTAACTGATTAGGGTCCTATATTATATCTACAAAATTTCTCGCCTTTGCCATATAACATAGTAAAATCATATAATTATGGGGAGTGCTATTTCATCACCTTTGCCATATTCTTTTTTTAATTTGTTTTCTTATTTTTATTTATTTTTTAAAATTATACTTTAAGTTCTGGGATACGTGTGCAGAACCTGCAGGTTTGTTACATAGGTATACACGTGCCATGGTGGTTTGCTCTACCCATCAACCCATTATCTACATTATGTATTTCTCCTAATGCTATCTCTCCCCTGGTTGCCCATCCCCCGACAGGTACCAGTGTGTGATGTTCTCCCTGTGTCCATGTGTTCTCATTGGTCGACTCCCACTTATGAGTGCGAGCATATGGCGTTTGGTTTTCTGTTCCTGTGTTAGTTTGCTGAGAATGATGGTTTCCTGCTTCATCCATGTCCCTGCAAAGGACATGAACTCATCCTTTATTATGACTGCATAGTATTCCATGGTGTATATGTGCCACATTTTCTTTATCTAGTCTATCATTGATGGGCATTTGGGTTGGTTCAAAGTCTTTGCTATTGTGAACAGTGCTGCAATAAACACATGTATGCATGTGTCATTGTAGTAGGATGATTTATAATCCTTTGGGTATACCCAGTAATGGATGGCTGGGTCAAATGGTATTTCTGGTTCAAGATCTTTGAGGAATTGCCACAATGTCTTCCACAATGGTTGAACTAATTTACACTCCCACCAAAAGTGTAAAGTTCCTCTTTCTTCACATCCTCTCCAGCATCTGTTGTTTCCTGACTTTTTAACGATCACCATTCTAACTGGTATGAGATGGCATCTCATTGTGGTTTTGATCTGCATTTCTCTAATGACCAGTGACGATGAGCTATTTTTCATATGTTGGCCGCATAAATGTCTTCTTTTGAGAAGTGTCTGTTCATATCCTTTGCCCACTTCTTTTTTTTTAATTAAAAAGTAAACTTTAACGTTGAAAATGCAAACTTGGGGAGGGCAGAAAGATCACACACAAGGCTGTCACTTCATACCTGGAGGGTTGCACAGCGGCCAGGCAGATGCTCTCCTCACTTCCTGGACTGTGAGGCGGCCAGACAGAGGCGCTCCTCACTTCCCATATTGTGAGGTGGCCTGGCAGAGGCGCTCCTCACTTCCCAGACGGTAGGGCGGCCAGGCAGAGGAGCTCCTCATATCCTAGACTGTGCGGGGGCTGGGCAGAGGCACTCCTTACTTCCCAGACAGGGCGGTGGCCAGGCAGAGGCACTCCTCTCTTCCCAGTCAGCTGGGCAGCCGGGCAGAGGCACTCCTCAGTTCCCAGATGGTGGCCTTTGCCCACTTTCTGATGGGGTTGTTTGTTTTTTTCTTGTAAATTTGTTTAAGTTCTTTGTAGATTCTGGATGTTAACCCTCTGTCAGATGGATAGGTTGCAAAAATTGTCACCCATTCTATAGGTTGACTGTTCATTCTGATGATAGTTTCTTTTGCTGTGCGGAAGCTCTTTAGTTTAGTTAGATTCCATTTGTCAAAGCTTGCTTTTGTTGCCATTGCTTTTGTTTTAGTCAGGAAGTCTTTGCCCATGTCTCTGTACTGAATTGTATTGCCTAGGTTTTCTTCTAGGGTTTTTTTGGTTTTAGGTCTTACGTTTAAGTCTTTAATCCATCTTGAATTAATTTTTGCATAAAGTGTAAGGAAGGGGTCCAGTTTCAGTTTTCTGCATATGGCTAGCCAGTTTTCCAGCCTCCACTGGTGATACCTTTGCCATATTCTATTGGTTAGAAGTTCAAACTTCCACTCATACTCAAGGAGAGGAGTTTCTATAAAGGCAGAAATCATGGGGGTAATCTTAGAATTCTGCTATCAGCAGAGGGGAGGGGATCATTAAACAAACAGTACAAGACAACTATTCAGACCTGAAACATATGATCCTCCAGATTGAAATAACTCATTAAAATGCCAGCATAAATGATGAAAATAGATCCACATCAGACTTTGAGAAAACTGTTGGCTACAGGAAACTCTGATAAAAGGGTGCATGTCACAAAACAGATTAGAAATGGAAATGACATTATATTTTCAAATAACAATACTTCAATCTCAAAGGCAATGAAACAATGTGTTTAAAATTATAAAGCAAAAATCATGTCTACCCTTGCATTCTATACGTAGAAAACCTACCTAATTTCAGGATAAAATAAAGATGTTTTCAGACACGTACGATCTCAATTATTGCCCATGTACCTTTTCTCAGAAGAATGCCTGAGGATTTGCTCCATTAAAAGGATGAGAAAACAAAACCAAAGAATAGTACAGGATAATTAGCATAAGAACAAGGCAAAGGGAATCCCAAGAGGATGGTAAAGGAGGATCCCAAACTATCATTGTGCAGGGTTGACAAAGCAACACACCCAGAAAAATTTCTTCCATAAGATAAAATTGAGAATAAGAGAAGAAATTGATAGAATATGTACTACATCTTAATATACTTGAGAGAAATTTAGACAATTGACAGAGTTTGGGCTTGCATTAGTGATAAACAAGTCAGGGAAACCCAAGAAAACAAACAATAATATAAACTAATTAATCCAAAAAGTTGTGCAGGAAAGGAAAAGAAATACTTGTTGACTACATGGCACAGCTGTTTACTACATGACATAGGGAGACACGTGGCATATGAGTAATATTTACTATGATCATAATAATGTAAACACTAAGTTGGGGAATAAATATACATAGAGAATGAAGAAATGGAAAAGTTGTGTATGTGTTGTAGAGACATAGGGAGGGGAAGTAAGCTAGATCTTCAACTTCTATTGCAATAGATCTGTAGATAACACCTAAAACTGTGAAAAAACAAGAGGCTATGCAAGCATCCTATTTGGAGACATGAAGGTAAATATCAAAATATCAGCCAAAAATGATAGAAGTGCTTCTGGGGAAGAGAAAATAGAACAGGGAAAGAGAAGGCAGGAACCTCCATTTTTCTATAGCAAGGCTTATAAATGTATTTCACATTTTACATTGTGTATGTATAACTCTGCTGCAAAATATGAAAGAAACATGTCCAAGCACAAGTGATCAAATAAAGCAATTACTTAGATAATTGCCTCACCTTTTTATGCTAGATACATTGACTAATTCCTCACATAAGTTCACTATAATGTTCATTTTGTTATGTTTAAAATAAAGTTTACCAGAACTTAAACAGCAAATGAATGTTTTCCTTCAGAGCTTTCACCTTAAGATGTAAGGCACTTAGTTCAAAGTTGTTGCAACTACCCAAAATATTTTTGGAGCTGTCTTTATAATTTCAAAGCCTATGACAAATTTCTTTAAATAACTTCAGAAGTGTCAATTCATGGATTTAATATTTTATAAGAACCAGAAATCATATGGCAGGAACATGTGACATGCCTCCTCCTGCTTCACCTTCCTCCATAATTGTAAGCTTCTTTTGGCCTCCGCAGAAGCCAGGCAGATGCCAGCTCTATGCTTCCTGTAAAGCCTGCAGAAGCCTCTCTAACTAGTTCCTATGTCTCTTTGACTTATGACCATTGTGGTTTTCTGTTTTTGTTTCTTGAGCACTTCCTTACTTTCTGGAAGTACCAGATACTCCACACTTACCTTGTATATTTTCTACCTCAATTCTAGAATCAACCATCTCCCCAAGAAACCCTGGTTCCCTTCATTGGAGAATGGTATTACAAAACACGATCTGGGTACTAGGTGTGCTAGTTTCTTCTGGGGCTTCCTTGCCTCTAGGCTCTTTGATAAAAGGGAAGCTGAAGTGAGGAAATATGTGTGTGTATACTAACTCACATATATATGCACATACCTCTAATTTTTTTCCTTCATTCATCTGTGTCTGTGTTAAGCTAAACATGATTTCATATTGAATTCTCCAACTCTAATTCATTACCATACCGATCATTCTAGCCTGTTACATTTGCTGATCTGTAAGCTCCCACTCCAAAGGGTGAGAAACTTGACTTGCACCATCCATCATTGTCTTAGTCCCATTTTGTGTTACTATAACACAATACCACCAAATGGGTAATTTACAAACAATGGAAGTTTATTTGACTCATTGTTCTGGAGGCTGGGAAGTCCAGGATCAAGAGGCCACATCTGGTGAGGGCTTTCTTTTCTTTTTTTTTTTTTTTTAAATAATTATACTTTATGTTCTAGGGTACATGTGCACAATGTGTAGGTTTGTTACATATGTATACATGTGCCATGTTGGTGTGCTGCACCCATTAACTCGTCATTTACATTAGGTATATCTCCTAATGCTATCCCTACCCCTACCCCCCTCCCCACAACAGGCCCTGGTGTGTGATGTTCCCCTTCCTGTGTCCAAGTGATCTCACTGTTCAATTCCCATCCATGAGTGAGAACATGTGGTGTTTGGTTTTCTATTCTTGCTATGGTTTGCTGAGAATGATGGTTTCCAGCTACATCCATGTCCCTACAAAGGACATGAACTCATCCTTTTTTATGGCTGCATAGTATTCCATGATGTATATATGCCACATTTTCTTAATCCAGTCTGTCATTGATGGACATTTGGGTTGGTTCCAAGTCTTTGCTATTGTGAATAGTGCCGCAATAAAACTATGTCATATGATAGAAGTCACCACATGGCCGGGAAGCATGTGCCAGAGAAGGCAAGAGGGGGCCAAACTCACATTTTTAAGGAACCCACTCCCATGGCAACTAACCCACTCACATGATAACAGGATTAATACATTTATGAAGACAGAGCTCTCATGATCTAATCACCTCTTGAAGGTCCCATATTTCAACACTGTTGCATTTGGGGTTAAATTTCCAACACATGAACTTTAGGGGACATATTCAAACCATAGCAATCATCCATTTACTTAACTGTTCAATTCCAGTATACATGTATGCTGTGTATATGTATTCATACCCCATGGGAAAATCTACTTGATCAACTATAATAGCGTGCTTATGTATGGTTGCTTTTGCCATTAGTCTTATGGACTCCACTCATTTTCAAATTCCTTAGGTCATTAACCGATTCTTCAACTACCTTTAGTGAGATTATTTCATATAATTGCGGTACAATTAGATTCTTATGTCACAGTTGCATTTCATTCTGGGATCCTACAATATCTGAAATATCTTTAAATTTGCATACATTGTTTTATTCTTTTTGCCATAAAATTACTTCTATGGGTTTTGACAAACACATGGCATTATGTAGTCACCATTATAGTAACATATAAAAGAAGCTCACCACTTTAAAACATTCCCCATGTGCTTCTCCTAATCAACATCCCCAACCATTACCAACCAAAGCCCTTGGCAACAACTAATCTTTTTTAAATGTCTCTATAGTTTTGCCTTTTCCAGAATGTTATGTAAATGGAATCATAGCTTTTTAGAATGATCTCTTTCACTCTGCAATATGCATTTAAGATTCTTCCTTGTCTTTACATAGCTTCATGGTTTATTCCTTTTTATTACTAAATAGTTTTCCATTGTATGGATGTACAATAGTTTGTTCACTTATCTTTTAAAGGACACCTTGATTGCTTCCAATTTTTTGGAATTATGAATAAACATTCATATACAAGTGTTTATGTGGACATAACTTTTCAAATCAGTTGAAATACCTAGGAGCATGGTTGCTGGATTGTATGGTAAGACTATGTTAACTTTATAAGAAGCTATTAAACTGTTTTCTAAAGTGGCTGTGCCATTTTGCGTCCCATCAGCAATGAATGAGAGTTCCTGTTGTTTGGTATCCTTGCCAGCAATTGGTATTGACAGTTTTTTTTTTTTAGATTTTAGCCATTTTAATAGGTGTATAGTGGTATTTCATTGCTATTTTAATTTCTATTTCTCTAATGACAAATGATGTTAAGCATCTTTTTAAATGCTTATTTGCCATCTATGTATCTTGTTTAGCCACATTTCTTTTTAGCACATTTTTTCCTTAAGAAGGGTGAAATATGGTTGGCTGGGTTTCACACTTTTTAATTGGTCATATTCTTGTCCTAATTCATCCTGATTGGTGTTTTCATAATTCTTCAAATCTCTGCCTCACTTTTAGACTCTGCATCCTGGATTACTTTTAAGGGCCTAATCTCTTTCTTTAACTGTAAATTTTTATTAGTTTAAAGCTCAGAAGGATTCCAAATTCTTAATGCGAGGGAGAAGGACATGACTTCATTGTTGCTTCATTAAGTTCTGTACTAAGTATTTTTTCTCTTTAAAAAAAATCATTGTATTTAACTGTAACCATGCCTCAAATATTTTAAACTGCTTAACCAATAATAAAAATTATCCCAATATTTTCCTTTAAGCTTTTATTTAGTGTAGTGGTTTCCCAACTTTGGTGTATATCAGAATCTCAGAAAGCCAGAAAAGAACACTGGCCCAGGCTCATTAAATTAGGATGGCGCATGGACTTTTGTATTTTTATCAAGATCCCCAGGTGTTTTTGATACCAACCAAAGTTTGAGAACCACTGGTTTGGTGTTTGGAGAAAAGTGAAAGTGAGGCAGTCCTCTCCAGCTGAGGGCCAGTCTAACCCTCAATAGAGAACACAATCAGCACAATCAGCCTGTCTAGACACCAATAATAGCTTCAGAAACCAGTGCTGTTATCTCACTAAGTTCTCAATCTAATACTTAACCGAGGTTTGTGTGCAAGATTTTTGTCTAGAGTTGAAATTGAACATCAGTAGAATATTTTTACAGAACAAGATACCATAAAAAACTGAGTTTATTCTGCAGAGTTCACCAAAGCAACATTTTAAAGTCATCTGGACACATCGTACCAGGTTGAATTAAAACTGTTAAAAGATGTGCCTCCAGAATTTGCATTTTAAGAACTACAGGGCAACATACAGGGCAGACAATCTATACATCTTTTCATATTACTGATTCACTACTCTTCTATGCAATAAAAATTAAATGGCATTTTTTTACAACAAAGCATTAAGCTAAATTGAGAAGACCAGATTCAACAATACAGCATGTTTTATAACTAGAAAGCAACTATTTCTTAGATATTTTTTCTTTAAAAACTCAGTCTTCATGTGCTTTGTGTCCTAAGCTATGGCTAATATTCAGTATAACTTAAGAGGGAACAGTTCCAAGAAAAACTTCATCTCATCAAAACGTTATTTGCATATTCATAAGATTTCACTTTCAGGCAGAGACATGAGCTCTTTTTCTTGCAAGTTATTACATCAATATACAAATAAGCATCAAGAAAAATGTGAATAAGGATATTAAATGAAAAAATGTTCATTCACCAGTGCACAGTTTAATATTAGGTGAAGAGTATGCTTGCTTGATTACAAGTAAATTTTAAAGGTAAATAATTGCACTCATTGTTCATATAAATATTTAGTTGCCATTATTACTAATAATTGCTAATACTGATGAGTGTACTTCTAAACAATTGTTTGAATTTGCTGGAAAATATCAGCAATATGACTTTCTTGGAAAACGTATCTAAATTTTAACTGAGGGGCTATTTTTAAAATCAAAATGACACACCAAAGTGTGGTTGAAAGCACTTTGCTTTTTCAAAAATCTCTCCAAACTCACTTGTAATCTAGAAATGAGTATTTTCCCATGAAAGTACAAAATATCAAATGCTTGAGCATCTTTTGCCAGAAATTGGATTATGCTATTCATTTTACCAGTAGCTAATGACCACTCTTAGGAGATATTATATTTCCTCAAATTTTTGCTGTGAGGGTAACACTATCAGGTAAACATCAATGTTTTTTTTTTTTTTTTAGAAAATTTAAACTCTTCTGCTTAATCTCATCTTCAGCATATTTGGATGTATCTAAACTGTGTTCTTAGTTTGTCTATATCAGATCATTTCAGTCTTTCCTTCAAGTTAAAAGGAATCTTATGTATTTCACTTAATACTAATCCTAGAAAGCAAGAAATACATGAAAACCACAGATCCTTAATGACTTTGATTTATTAATCAGTGACAAATACTTCTGTTTGACCATCACTGAAGCACTAACTGTAACAGTGTTGCATAAGGAAAGCATTTTGAACAGCAGTGGGACACAAATCCTATTAGTGAGGGAGACTCTTCCTAAATAACTTTTTATTAATACTTATAATTTTTACTTTACTGGTAGGGACAAAAGATGTGCCCCATAGTTAACAAAAAAGTTGACTTCCTTAAACATAATCATGCTATTCCAGTTTAACATCTCTAAAAAGTCAGTCTGAGTTGAGGTGATCACAGTTTCCATGAACTAAGCCTGCCTAAAGTTTTAGTTGATTTGAGAAACCAAAGACAGCCTGCTGCAGTTTGCAAAAATGCTGATTTGTGAGGCTCAGGTCATTATTTATTGGTGTCTAGACTTAAAACTTCTTTAACCTTACACTTTAACCTCAGGGGCCCCAAACCAGTTTCAGGGTCAGCAAAGTCCTTTGGTTGTATTTTCATGAGAATTGAGGATCAGTAGGTGGAGAAGCCATGCCCCAGCCTTGGAATACATTAGAGAGTGGGCTGAGAGCACTTCTGCACAGCTTTTGAAGGCGGTTGCCATCAGGTTGTTAGCTCACACCCCAGCCTCAGAGCACATCCTATGACTTTATTCTTTATATGGTTTTCTTCTGAAGCAGTGGAGTGGTTTTAAAATTCCATTTCTGACCCACAAGACCCTCAGTGATCCTGTTCTTGCACCCCACATAAGCTACTTTCCTTCATTCATGCACTGCAGGTACAAGTCTATTGTTCACATCTATTAACCAGACATACTGAAAAGGCCTTTATATTTTCTTCAGTAAAAATCTAGAACACTTTTCTCAATTTTAAATTCTAATAATCATGCTAAGACTTTGATACATGCAGGCCACAAGTGAGAAAATAGACTACATTTAACTTAATTAAATTCGTATTGTCATTCTGAAACACCAATTTTTAAGGGATTGAAATGTACCTGAACTGTAAATATTTTTTAAATAAAATAACTGACTCAAATATATGTGAAGAAGAAAATATCCAAACCTCTCATATGTATTTCAAAAGAAATAAAATCCTCTAATGAGAGTTATTGTTGAAACTGAATTAGTGTTTAGTTGTTAAACCAAGTCATAACACACTGCAGGTCTTTCCTGAATGTCCTACATTTCTCAGCAAGAATCCACTTTTTGCTCAACAACTTTATTCTTAATTCACAAAAGAAAAATAGTTTCACCACTGATAAGTAAATTAAAAGTTACTGTTAGAGGAATAGCAACCATTTTATAAATGAAATAGAGAGAGTAATTTTCATACTTGGATGTCAAAAGAGAAATCCCAAGTCTGCCATTTGCTTGCCTAAAATGCATGACATGACTTTATGAATATTCATACATGATTTTATTACAATACTAAAAACTGGGTTTATTATCCACTAGATTTGAAAAACAACTTGTTTGGGATCACATGTTTTTGGTATTTTGGTGCCCAAAGAAGAATGATTTATTGAAGAAAGAAGATTATTTCTGAGAAAAAAAGTGTGTGTGTGTGTGTGTGTGTGTGTGTGTGAATGTACATATGTAATTATCTGTTACAAAAATAATTCTGCTGACATTGATTACTATCCTCACATGCAGATGTGGCTGAAAAGACTATTTCATAACCAATAACGTATGTGGAACTATAGATGAATGAAGTTTGGTTTGGGGTTACAGGTCTGTTGTAGATCCCGCTGCTGTCTTCCCCTCCTAGACCCTGTCTAGACACTAAGAACAGCGAGTCTTGACCACCAACACTAACATCCATGCATCATCTCTAGGGTGGCCAGACTGTCAGAGACCCAGATATATTCTTCATTGTAATTAATCTGCTATATAGACAAACTGAGCTAATTAGTTTGGTCAAAGTTTTGGTCCAAACTGTTCTTAGAATGTTCTCTGACATTATAAATGATGAAACTATTTGTAATTTGTAAATTAAAGAACTAAGATGACTACATCAGTTAATTTTGCCAGGAATAAAAGAATTTCAGAGCATTAGTCACTGAAAACATTTTCCTAGGCTTCCTAGGAGACAGTAGAGCAGGGAAGAATGTATGGGATTTGATTTGACTAATCTAACATGGTTAGCCATTACCTGTCATGTTCCAACTTAAGCAAATAGGCAAACCAATGAAAAACCTTTATGCTGTGAATGAAGAAGGAAGAGCTGAACCAGAAAATGATGAGATATCTGAAAAGTTCTTTGGAAACACATCTTCTAGTTAGGACCCTTTATTGATGTACTGTGTTTAATTTCTGAAATTTTCTAATTCCAAACGGGAAACAAAATATATGAATACGTTTTACACAGTTTTACTCTGTAATCTTTAAAGATGCTATTTTTTAAAAAAAATAATAATGTAATAAGCATCTGCAAAAGTACCACACAAGACAAAAGTCAGGACCATGGCGCAAACCTGTAACTAACCTTGTGGTTCCGTATCAACTGGAAAGAGTCATCATTCAGCATTCTATTTCATAATTCCAGTGCTTTTCCTTTTATGTAGTCTTTGGGAATTTATAAATAGTAGCTGAAGACTTGTGTTTTTAACTTTATATAAAGAGCATCATGCTATATGTACTCTCCTCTATTTTTCACACCAAATTGTGTTATGCAATGAGCTCTCGTGCCTTTTTGTGAAGTTAAGTAGAGTAAGGAATGTTCAAAATATCCTTGCACCTTGGGCCTTTGGTTGTACTACCAGGGTTCCTTCAGATGCTGTGATCTTTTCCAGCACAGTCAACAATTGTGTGTAAATACACATATGACAGCACACACAGTCAGAAACATAGACAATTAAGGAAGAAATTTGCACATGGGTTGCAGCTTGCCTAGTCGGTTTACAGATTTTTGATTGTAGCAGTTGATCTGGATGTCTATCAATAACAGTGTTTGATAGGAACATTCAAGAGGATGACAAAACTATGCAGTTACCTTTAATATGATTATATATCATTTAGAATGCTTTATGTTGCAAGCACTGAAAATCCAATTGAAACTAGCTTAAACAATAAACAGGATTTACTGGTTCAACAGATTGTTAAGTAGTACAGTGTAAGCTTCAGGACAAATTTGATTAAATGACTTAAAGACATCAAAATAAAATTGATTTATTTTGTTTTTTGATGTTTTGTTGGTCTCATTCTCTGCCTTGTACATCATCATCTTCATTCTAAAATTGGTTTCTCTTGTCCTGGTAAAACGACTGTAGAGAGGTCTAGCCTGGGCAACGAAGCAAGACCGTGTCTCTACAAAATTAAATTAAATTAAAATAAAGGGAAAAAAAGAAAGAAAGAGAGGACTAGCTTTTGAACGATACCACAGAAAATGGAGGAACCTGCTTTCCTAGAACCCCCCCAGAAAAGTTACTTTCATGTTGTACTAGTTTGAATTAGTAAAAAGTCTCTATAATATTTGACTTCCTCCAATATGCTCTTCAAAATGCTGTTATTAATTACTTATTGTCCCTAAATAGCTTCACTGATTTATGTAACTCTGGAATTTGTTGTCTCTAAAAAGTGTACCCAATGATGTATCAATATTGGTCCATCAGTAGTAATAAGGGTATCACACTAATGCAAGATGTTAATAAGAGGAAAACAGTGTGGGGGTGGGGAGATCATGGAGGAAGGAGTATAATTCCTTTACACTCTTTCTGTAAACTTCATATAGTTCTAAAAATGTCTATTTTTTCTTCTTTTTCTTTTTTTTTAAAATAATAAAGCAATCCTCTGGCCAGCTACCTTCTTTTTCTGCACACAATGACATTCCAGAATTGTCTTTCCACTGTGTCCTTTGACAATGTTACCAGAAAAGGGGGTATTGATCGAGACCCCAAGAGAGGGTTCTTGGATCTCACACAGAAAGGAATTCAAGGCATCACAGAGTTTAGTGGGAAGAGAGAGTGTATTGAGAGCTACTCCATTACAGAGGAGGGCATCTTTAGAAAGCAAGGGGAGGAATGCACTGTCTTTGTTTTAAGTTTTTCTTATATAAAAAAGAAAAATGTAAAGACTAAACTAAGCTGTGCCTATGGGCGGGTGGGCTGACAACATGACAAAATTTATTATTCTATTGATTTAAAGAAAACCATATCCTTGACATTTTAGTGTGTAAGTATATCAAATCATAACTATAATTATCTTGAAAGCATATATTGTCATGGGTATTGGAACATCTGGACTTTCTGTTGTAGGAGTTTGTCCTTGCAAGCATTACTAAGCTGCTTCCTTAGCTATAAACATCTTAGGACCATGGGTTGTGACTGGCAAGGAATGTGCCTTGCTAGTTTTAAGATGGGGTTTTACTTAAAATGGCATTACTTCAGCTTTCCTAAGCTCCTGCTTCCCTAACAACATGAATCGCCAAATTTATTCCTAGATGATTCCTCCACCCATCTTTGGACAGGAACGTGAATATCATGACACTTGCTATGCAGCAACATCAAATATCTTCCCAAGATATGCCGGTACAGGGTGAAAATATGTTATTCTTTCAATCCCACCATCAACAATATCCAAATTTACTTTTAAGTGAAACTAGACAAATATATAATCTAATAAGGAATGTGTTCAAGTTATATCACCTCTGACATCTTCTGAATATAATGATTGGTCAAAAATTAAAGACTTTTGGAAAAAATGAAGAATATATTCAAAATGTTTATAAATAATTTTTTGATTATTATTTTTCCTTTGTTTTCTCTTTGAATACTCAAAAGAATGTGTCATTTATATTTATTTTTAGTTGTAGTCCTTTTTGATTAAGTAGCAGAATATCAATATCCTGGGGTATAAATAGCTCTAGCTGAGAGCAAACAAAGGCTTCTGGGTGCTGTGTAGTACAGAGCCAATACAGTTATCATAAATTTCACTTCTAACAAAAGACATCAGGGTTAACAAAATTGTTTAATTTGCTCAGGCAGGATGAACCTTGTGCCTCTGCAAATTATTTCATGAGCTTTATGTTGAATAATGCTCTAGAGAGATACTTTTTTCTCCATTTATACCCGAGTAGGAGTTAGCGTCTAGTTTATTTCAAGTACATAATATATGTGAAAAAGTGCTTGCAAATTAGAGGAATTATTGTAACACAAGTCTGCCTTAAGACATACAGGCTCTCAAGTTAAACAGGAATTACATTCTTTAGCTAACAGATTTATGGAATGTAATGAAATTTTGCTACCGGGTAGTAAGAATAGACTGTAGTCTTTTTCAGTGGAGAATCGGATAAAGTATAGGAGACAGTGTCGAGAAAGAACAATGGAGTCGGTATTAAAAGCTCCATATGACCTTGAGCTGCTTGACTTCTATGAACTTTAGTTTCTTTATCTGTAAGGTAGTAATTCTAGGACCTATTATTATTAGGATCAAATTATATAACAGATATGAATGTTTTATGCCTTTCAAAGAGCTAACTATATTAATTTAAGATGTTATTATAAAAGAGGTAAGGGGACTACCTTAAGGCACATGAAATAGGGTGAGAGGAATATTCTGTGATATACAGGGTAAGCTGTGTTAATGAATAAAGTCTTTGCTAGAAGTCTCTATAAACCCAGGTAAGTGTTCTGAGAACTAAGGGAAAGTGTGTAAAGCAGAGCTTCTCAACCACGGTACACATAAGAATCACCCAAATCTAGCAAAAAAAGAAAACCAATTCCAAGATCTCACCTAGCTTGTGTATTTAAAATAACAAATGAAGTGAACAAATGATTTCGAAGGACACATTCATTTAAGAATTACGGTCTAGTCCAGAAATAAGCAAATTTTTTTTTTTTTTTTTTTTTTTTTTTTTTTGAGACGGAGTCTGGCTCTGTCTCCCAGACTGGAGTGCAGTGGCCGGATCTCAGCTCACTGCAAGCTCCGCCTCCCGGGTTTACGCCATTCTCCTGCCTCAGCCTCCGGAGTATCTGGGACTACAGGCGCCCGCCACCTTGCTCGGCTAGTTTTTTGTGTTTTTTAGTAGAGACGGGGTTTCAGCGTATTAGCCAGGATGGTCTCCATCTCCTGACCTTGTGATCCGCCCGTCTCGGCCTCCCAAAGTGCTGGGATTACAGGCTTGAACCACCGCGCCCGGCCGAAATAAGCAATTTTTGTTCTGAAAGAAGCAGCTGGTAAATATTTTCTCTTCTGCAGGCCACTTAAGGTGTCTGTCTTACCTTCTTTGTTTTTTTAAAAAAACCCTTAAAAACGCAATGAACGTTCTTAGCTCCCCAGCTGTGCAAAAACAAGCCAGGGTGGAATCTGACTTTAGATAATGAAAGGGCTCACATCATGGTTTGTAAATTAGTGTATAATACATATACAATATATTGCAACTATGTGGATGCTTCTCTTTTTCATTTTTGTGAAATATTTGAATATAGAGTCTTGTCTTATCATTTTTATATTCCTGAAACCTAGCACATTTCCTGGCACATCACAGTTACTCAGTAACTATTGGATAGATGGATGGAAAAGAGAAGGTCTCTTAAGAAAGTTTAATCTTACAGGCTATAATATTTGCAAAATCTGTTCGATGGTAACAGAGATGATGGTTTCCCAGTTAATTTCATTAAACAGTAAAAAAAAAAAAAGAAAGAAACAAAACAAAGAAAAGAAAACACGAAAAAAAACCCTACTGGTTTAATATTAATACCTGTTGACATTAACTATGTTAAACAGATATTGATGAAAATCCATTTTACTTGTTGTTTTGAAAAAGCATAGTCTTGATTTTGTGGTACTTTTAGGAAGTATCTTGGGTGCAATACTTAGAAAAATTTCTCTAAAAACTGTGTCTGAGGGTGAGAATGGGGATATTTAGAAAACTATCAAATTGTATGTAAAGAAGAAATTTGTCAGGGAGATATTCGATCTCTACCAGTTATGTACTTAAAGCTCTGGATTAGTGCTGAGTGTATACTTTGTTAATTCTTAAATGTGACTGGTTATAAGAATGCATTCTCTAATTTAAAGCTATTGATAGTAACAATATGAGCACGATTGTGAAGTATGACATTACAGTGCAGTCATAGTCATCTAATTGGCTTAAAATGTGTCTGCTTCATGTGGTATTGCTTCTTGGCCTTTTGGATATCAAGATCTGATATCTTGTCACAGATCAAACTGCCCAATTTCTTGATCTGATTACTGCTTTCACTGCTTTCTCAACTGAGGTAACCCTTTTCAGTAGTTTTATGGCTCACTTTTTACCTAGGTTTCCCTTTACGACAGCTTGACTCCATCTCACAGGACATTGAGTTGGGTGTTTGACAACTGCTCCTTGACTCAAGTGAATGTTTCTTTCTAAATTGCTGCATTAGCCTGCTAACAGTCTCCTACTTCTGGGATCAGCTGCACCAATTCCTCATGTTTCTTGATTTTGCCTTGTTTATCCTACCTCATGGATATTTGTCCTATCCCGTGGCTGTTTATCTTATCCCTGATTTGCTTAATAGCATTTTAGATATTGACAATATGGAACTTTCCCTGATCTCTGAGCTATTGGGAAATAGCTACAATTGATCATTATTACTCCTCTACCCCCTAGGCATACTTTTGTGTTCCAGGACAAGGCTTACTGCAAAGAATCGGCCTAACTTTTTTGACTTAGATGAAACTCACTGTGGTCCTTCTTGTTTACCTATGACAAGGCCTGTCACAGACCCTCCGATTCCTATTTTTTGCCTCATAATAATTACCTAAGCTGTCCACATTGACCAATCTCAACAAAATACTGAACTTGACCAAAATGTAGTCAAGCTTCTCTCCCACCCCAAAACACCTGAACTTTGCCCCATTTTTGAGTATTGGAACACAAAACAGTCCCTCCTGAGCAGCCTTTCCAGATAATCAGCAGATGTAAGAAAAGACATTCTCCGATCAACTGTCTGATCATGCCACCTGCTCATCCCAGTCCCCCATACCTGATTCTTTCTAGCCTTTTTCTACCTCCCTGTAAAAGGAAAATTCCTTTCTGCCTGACCTTTTAGGTGTTTGCAGATCTTACAGTCAAAGCACTCTCCCTATTGCAATAGTCCCCTTTCCCATATTGCAATAACTCTTTTGAATAAAATCTCTTATCTAAGCAGATTTGTGTTTCTTTCACAATATCATTACTTCAGCAAATCTTGGGTTAGATAACTCTTCTAGGAGTATCTATTGTGTTAGATACTCATCTGAGGGATTTCATAATGTCATGTGATTATCCCAATCAGAGGACTGAGAGGGCTGATCACATTGGGGAACAGGGTTGTGTTCTTGCCTGAATTCCTCATTAGAATGTGAACTTCTGAGGGCAGGCTCTGGGCTCTCTTTACCTCATAACCCTGATCCCTTATAGAGTTCTGAGACAATTGAGAGTCCAATTAACGGTAACTACTTAATTTTTTAATTAAATTAACAGCCAGACTTTTCCCCTGTGAAGATGGACAACTGGTCTGAGAAACCGTTTCTAACTTCTGTGGGTAAATGAACTAGGGGTGAGGAAGGGGACATCACATGGGGATTATTTCTTTCCTTCTGCATAGGAATGACATTTGAGCCCAGAAGGGGCAATTTTGATTAGACAAAGGTCTGGCAGCTAGCACTGCCACCCTTCGCTGTCCCTTATCAAACTATGTAGGAAAGCAATTTTGATTATTGTTGTAGAGGCCATCAGTTCTAGAAAAATATCCCAGAAGAAAATGGGTTTTTTTATTCCTTCTGGCTCAAAATAGTGGCTTATACACTTCTGGAGATGGAAGGAATACCAGCTTCAATTTATCAAACACATAAAATGTTAACTGTGTCATTTTATTGAACCTTTATGACATACATCACCAAGATATGATTTATACTACATCAGGAATGCTGCTTCTGCACTCTCTACTCCAGCCAAGGGATCCAGTCTCGCCTCAAGGACTCCAGATGAAAACCTCAGTGTAGGTAATACAGGAGACTGGTTTCTATGTTCAGAAATAGTTTCTGACCTGAGTCAAAATGTCTTTAGAATAGTAACTTTTATTTTGTTTGTTTTCCTCAGGAGCATTCTAACCTTATTATTCAGATTCTTTGCCTAAATTCTCGACTCACTATTAATCTTCTTATCTAGTTAGATCTCCAACTTTCTGATACTCAAACCTTTTGCCTAGGCACTATCTCTGCCCAATTTAATTTGGTGTTTTGTGGCATCTTGGTCTATCTCACTTCTCTGTCTGGGCCCTTGGACACAACCCATCAATGTCTAATCCACCTAAGCACCTCTAATCCATAGTTGCTCTTCAGCCTAATGATGGTTTGCATCCAGCTCATGTTGACGTCCCACAGGCTGCTCTGCTTCTCCCTGGGTACATGCCCCACTATGCTCACTCGGCTCTTTGTTGGCTGCTTGTCTTACACTTTTGCATGCTGCTGTCCACAGTTCTAGGAATATACCATGTAGTTCAGAAATAAAGCATCTGGAAAACTCCAACATATTTTCATTATTTTTAATGAAAGTAATATGTTTATATAATTCTAAATGTCAATGGAGAGTGCAGTTAGGAAAAGGTGGGTGTAGGAGACAGTAACTTTACAGTGCAGAAATCTGTCAAACACTACCACAGACAGATTATCAAGTCCAGTATTAACAGTGATAAGCCATATTGACAGTATGTACCCTTGAGATATAATATGACGAAAATGACACTTTACCTCTGAGGCATTCCTCCCAGAAACCTATAACCCCAAAATAAGCATGAGAAAAACATCAGACAAACTCCAAAAGAGAACCATCTTACAAAATACCTGACCAGTATTTCTTACAATAATAATGTTAAGACTATTAAAAACAAAAATGTCTGGGCAACTGTCCCAGCCATGAGGAGCCTAAAGAGACAAAACAAATAAATACAATGTGGTGTCTTGGATAGGATCCTGTAACACAAAAAGAACATTGGGTAAAAACTTAAAATTTCGGCCACCTGCAATGGCTCATGCCTATAATTCCAGCATGTTGGGAGACCAAGGCAGGCAGATTACTTGAGGTCAGGAGTTTAAGATTAGCCAGGTCAACATGGCAAAATCCCACCTCTGCTAAAAATACAAAAATTAGCCAGAGGTGGTGGCATGCCCTGTAAGTCCAGCTACTCAGGAGGCTGAGGCATGAGAGTCACTTGAACTTAGGAGGTGGAGGCTGCAGTGAGCTGAGATTGTGCCACTGCACTCCAGCCTAGGTGATGGAGTGAGACTCTGTCAAAAAAACAAAACAAAACAAAAAACCTTTAAATATTTGAATAAAGTATCACCTCTGGTTAATAATAACGTACTAGTGTTTGTTCATTAATTGTAAGGAATGTATCATACTGAAGTAACATGTCAATAGTAAGGGAAATTGTTACGGGCTATATGTAAACTTTGCATTATCTTCTCAAGTTTCCTGTAAATTTAAACTGTTCTAAAAAATAGTATTGTTTTAAGAAAGAAAAATGGTGTAAATAAATTAGATGACTGGGAAAAAAATCAGTCTAACTATAATACTTAAAATGAAAAGCAGCAGATCCGTGATTACTATAAGTCCTTTGTCCTAGTGGCAACTATTTTCAATTCATTGAATTGTTTCTCATGGCTTTACTGTATACTTCTAAATAATATGCTTTTGTGGCAGTTTTTTTTCATTTATTTATACTAGACATTATCCATTGACTTCCTGCGATGGCAGATGAGTACTTAGCTCTCTTCCATCAGGTCCCTTCTGCTCATTGCCCATTACATTT
Organism: Macaca thibetana thibetana; assembly: GCF_024542745.1. Lineage (NCBI taxonomy): Eukaryota > Metazoa > Chordata > Mammalia > Primates > Cercopithecidae > Macaca > Macaca thibetana. The sequence goes on from NC_065583.1 coordinate 93,130,879, forward strand.
TCACAACTTTTGGTTAATCCACATTCAGTATTCAATTTTCTGTAATTATGTAATCTTATGTACTGTTAAGCTACATTGTGTTCTGATTACTTTTCCTTTATGAACACCATTTGCTTTTACTGAAATTAATAACTGCTTCTTTTTAAAATTTGCTTGGTTCTCTATGTACATATAGCTAATTCTTCCCAAACATTCTAAAAGCTACATGGTTAAACCCTCTGGACTTTATTTTTCAAAATAACAGACATCAGAACCAGTTTCATTTTGTTCTGGCCCTTTTTCATGCAAGCGCTCTCTCTCTCTCTCTCTCTCTCTCTCTCTCTCTCTCTCTCTCTCTCTCTCTCTCTCTCTCTCTCTCTCCCCTCTAGATTATGCCTTAGGTATCATTCCGAAACTTCTCTGTGTCACCCTTCTGATGAATCCTGTTTTTAGGATCAGATTTCTTCTTTCTCAGCATACTTTCTCATTTAGATGCAGGACATTCTTTAGTATCTTTTTTTACTGCTTTCCATCTTTCCATGCAGTACATTATGCATGTACTCAGTTTGAAAAGAGAAATAGTTTTATAGGTATGTGCAGAAAAATCACAATCTCCTTGTTTGGGGTCCCTAGAAAACTAGGTTCAAGGCAGAAGTTTATGTTTTATATATATTTTTATGGTGCAATCCCAGGAACACAGTAGTGAGGGAAAAATAAAGTAAGAAAGGAAAAGAAGGGGGACAAATAACAGAGTATGCCTTAATTAGCTAGTCTCAGCTTTGCGGTAAGTGTAGCAGATTGGACTTATGAGATGTCTTCATCAAGGTCATTTAAATAGAGAAACAATTATCTAACAGTTCACGTCTCCCTTTTGTCAAAGTCTACTCCACTGAATATCAACTTCCCAATGTTTCCAGACTGTGCTGTCTAGCATATCCAGGCAGGTGCTGAGGAAACCTTAGTCCGGGAATGCAGTGGTGATATCTGAGGTTTAAGCCACAGTGCACACAGAGAGTGAGTGGGTCTATGCTAATGACAACCTTTACCTTTTCACCAGCAAACTGCATCCATGTGAGCCCTGCTAAAGCGTAACTTCTGAGGGAACATGGGTGCTAAATAGATCCAGTGGTCTTTTGTACTTCATTGGTAACAGAGATGAGCTGAGGGGAAGGAGAAGAGAGGCTCTTTTCCTAAGACACGAGTCAAGGAACTTTTAGTTTGCTCCTATGAGCAACATAAGGAACCAGGAGGAGACACTGCCTCAGCCTTGACCAGCGCAGAAGGCAAAATGCCATAATGACACAATCCTTGCCATGGAGTTCAACAAACCTTCCTCCACCATGATGAAAATCTTTTCTCTGTGGCCTGTGAGAATGCAATTCATGTCAGGTGATCTAACTGAAGAGTCATCAGAAGCATCAAGCAGATTGCTGGTTGTGATGGTTAATATTATGTGCCACTTGGACTGGACTAAGGGATGCCCAGATAGCTGGTAAAACATTATTTCTGGGTATCTCTATGAGGATGTTTCTGGAAGAGATTAGCATTTAAATCCATAGACTGTGTAAAGAAGATTGCTCTCACCAGTGTGTTTGGGCATCACCCAATCAATTGAGGCCTGAATTTAAGAGGATGGTTGAATTTTATCTCTCTGCCTGAGCTGACATCATCTTTTTCTGCCCTGGTTCTCAGACCTTCAGACATGAATCTAGACTTACACCATCTCCATCCTCCTCTCTCTACCCACTAGTTTTCAGACCTTCACACTTAAACTGGGTTGTACTGTGTTGACTCCTGATTCTCAGGCCTTTGGGTTCGGATTGAGATACCATTACCGACTTTCCTGTACCTCCAGCTTATAAATTCCAAGGGTTTTAAGGGCTCAGGCCTTTGTCCCTGGCTCTGGGCCTCAGTCCTTAAAACTCTTGGAATTTCCTGAGTGATAGAAATGGCTTTTATTAGTAATAAGTCCCTTTTTAACACATGTGAGTTTATGCTATGAGGTGGGGTCCTAGATAGCCTCAGGATAGAGCTGGTCACCAGAAAGATCCAAGTGATTTGAGAGTTGGAATTCCTAGAAGATAACATAGGAGGAAAGCTAGATGACCTTGGTTTAGTGATGACTTTTTAAATACAAAATCAAAGGCATGGCTCATGAAATAAAGAATTGATAAGCTGGGTTTTATTAAAATTAAACATCCCTGCTCTGCAACAGACACTGTCAAGAGAGCTAAAAGATAAGCTATAGACTGAAAGAAAATATTTGCAAAAGACAGTCTGATGAAAGATTGTTATCTGAAATACACCAACAACTCTTAAAACTCAACAATAAGAGAATAAACAATCTGATTAAAAACTGGACCAAAGATCTTAACAGTCATTTTCCTGAAGGAGATATGCAGATAGCAAATAAGCATATGAAAAAGTGCTCGATGTCATATGTCAGGAGGGATGTGCAAATTAAAACAATGAGATACCACTACACATCTATAATAATGGCCAGAATCCAGAAGAATGACAATGCCAAATGCTGGTGAGGATGAAGCAACAAGAACTCTCATTCATAGCTGGTAGGGATGTAAAATGATAGAGTCACTTTAGAAGACAGTTTAGCTGTGTCTTACCAAACTAACCATATCTTTATTATATGATCCACCAATATTACTCCTTGGTATTTACCCAAATGAGATGAAAACTTAGGTCTACACAAAAAAACCTGCACATGGACATTTAGACCAGATTGATTCAGGACTGCCAAAACTTAGAAACAACCAGTATGTTCTTCAGCAGGTGAATGAATAAACTGTGGTACATCCAGGCAATGGAATATTACTCAGAGCAAAAAAGACATAAACTATCAAGCCATAAAAAGGCATGGAGGAAGGCCAGGCATGGTGGCACATGCCTGTAATCCCAGCATTTCAGGAGGCTGAGGCAGGTGGATTTATTGAGGCCAGGAGTTTGAGATCAGCCTGGCCAACATGGTGAAACCCCATCTCTACTAAAAATATAAAAATTAGCCAAGGGTGGTGGTGCATGCCTGTAGTCCCAGCTGCCTGGGAGGCTGAGATATAAGAATCGCTTGAACTCGGGATGCTCTGGGAGGTGGCGGTTGCAGTAAGCCCAGGTCATGCTGCTGCACTCCAACCTGGGCAACAGAGGAAGACTCTGTCTCAAACAAAAACAAAAACAAAAATAAAAAACCATGGAGGAAACTTAAATGCATATTACAATGTGAAAAATCCAATCCGAAAAGCCTGTACACTATATAATTCCAATTATTGCCATTCATGAAAAGGCAAAAAAATGGAGACAATAAAACAATCAGTGGCTGACAGGAGTTGGGGGGATAAAAGGGATGAATAGAGAGAACAGGATAATTTTAAGACAGTAAAAATACTGTATGATACTATAATGGTGGATAGATGTCATTACAAATTTCAAATCTATAGAATATAGAATACCAAGAAGGAATACTAACATAAACTGAGGACTCTGGTTAATAATCATGTGTGGTGTACGTCCATCAACTGTAAGAAATGTACTACTCTGGTGGGGGATGTTGACAACGAGGAAGGCTGTGCATGTGTGGGGCAGGAAGACTTGGGAAATCTCTGTACCTTCCACTAAAATTTGCTATGAACCTAAAACTGCTCTAAAAATAATAACTATTGAAAAAAATCCCATCCCCAGAGAATTGTCACTATTTGACAGATCTCGAAATTCCTGGAAAATCTTTATTTGCAGGACTTGTCGTTATTTGACTTGTCTCAGATCTTGCTCAGTGAAAAAAAGCCCTATCCCTAGAGTGTTTTTCAAAAACAATCAGAGGAAATTGTTTCACATTGCACTTTACTGAGCTAGTGATACCAGTAGTGGCAAATAGACGAAGACCAAAAGACCTAAAAAGAATATGTAGAAAATAAAATCTCCATGAGGGATTTGAAAAATCCAACATATTCCTGAGAACGCGGAAGGCAGAACAATGTGCTTGTCCAGAAAAAACACCTGAGAACCCCCTTATATTTCAACTCTGGCTGATGCTGAGACCCTGTGCAATCAGGAAGTGAGCCTAAAGCAAGGTTATAAACTATTGGAGGCCCACTATACACATGGAGACCTTAGGTGAAGAGTAGAAGACTTATTGTTTTAAAGGCACTTAAGGAAATCTATGTCCAGTCATTACTTGACTACAAAGTTAACCAAGGAGAAACGTCAGCAGCTATATACAAGGAATACAGACTTCACAGAATCAGTCCAGACAAGTCACTGAACAAAACGAGCAGTGAAAAAGAACAATAACAAACAGCAACAACAGTAAACTCTGGAGGGAATAGAGACCTGATTTCCAGAATTGCCACAATCTATCTTTTACAATGTCTACCTTTCAATTAAAATTATGAGACATGGGAAAACCCAGGAAAGTATGGTCCATACAGAAGGGAAAAATAATAGTTCACAGAAATTGTCCTTAAGGAAGCCCAAATATTGGACTGCTAGACAGAAACTTTAAATCAGCTTTTATAATATTTCAAAGAACTAAAATCACATCTAAAACATTAAAAGAAGGTCTGAGAGTGTTTTGTCAAATAGAAAATAACAATGAAGAGATAGAAATTATAAAATAATTTGAATAGAAATTTTAGAGTTCAGAAGTATAATAACTAGAATAAGAAATTGATTAGAGAGGCTCAGCAACAGATAAGAGTTAGCAAAAGAAAAAAATCAGTGAACTTAATATAAATTGGCCGGACTTGGTGGCCCATGCCTCTAATCCCAGCACTTTGGGAGGCCAAGCTCAAGACCAGCCTGGCTAACATGGTGAAACCCTGTCTCTACTAAAAATACAAAAATTAGCCAGACATGGTGGCACATGCCTGTAGTCCTGGCTACTCAGGAAGCTGAGGCAGGAGAATAATTTGAACCCGAGAGGCAGAGGTTGCAGTGAGCCGAGATCATGCCACTGCACTCCAGCCTGGGTGACAGAGTGAGACTCCCTCTCAAAAAGAAAAAAAGAAGATAAATTAATTGAAATTATTCATTCTGAAGAACAAAAAGAAAAAAAGAAGAAAAAGGAATAGAGCCTAAGATATCAAACATCTAACATATGCATAAGGGAAGGCCCAGAAGGAGAGGAGGGAGATAAAGAGGCAGAGAGAATATTTGTAGAAGTAATGACCAAAAACATTCCCAATTTGATGAAAATCATTAATCTACACATCCCAAAAGCTCAACAAACTCCAAGTAAAATAATTGAAATTATTGCACACTTAGTCCAAATTGTCAAAAGCCAAAGAAAAAAAGATAATCTTATTTTATTTTACTATTTTAGTTTTTTTTCTGAGATGGAGTCTAGCTTTGTCGCGCAGGCTGTAGTGCAGTGGCGGTGATCTCAGCTCACTGCAAGCTCCGCCTCCTGATTCATGCCATTCTCCTGCCTCAGATTGCTGAGTAGCTGGGACTACCTTGCCCGCCACCACGCCCAGCTAATTTTTGTATTTTTAGTAGAGACGGGGTTTTGCTGTGTTAGCCAGGATGGTCTCCATCTCCTGATCTCGTGATCCGTCCACCTCCACCTCCAAAAGTGCTGGGATTACAGGCATGAGCCACTGCGCCTGGCCCAAAAAAGATAATCTTGAAATAAAAATGACTCATCATTTCAAGGGATTGTCATCCAAGAATTCTGTGTTCATCAAAACTATCCTTCAAAAGCAAAGGGAATTTAAGATATTCTCAGAAAAACAACTGAAAGAATTTATGACTGAAAGACATGTACTACAAGAAACATAAAGAGAGTACTCAGGCTGAAGTGAAACAACACTAGATAGTAACTTGAAACCACACAAATAAATAAAGAACTCTCATAAAGGTAATTATGTAAGTAAATATGAAAGACCAGTATACATTTATATTTGTTGCTATCTCTTTTTGTCTCTTATGTGACTTAAAAGACAACTGCATAAAGCAATAATTATGAAACTTTTTATGGGTTTATATGAATGAAGTTGTAGTTTATATGATAATAACAGCATAAAGGAGGGGAAGGAAACAGAGCTAAACTGAAGAAAAGTTTTGGCATTAAGCCAAACTAAGAATTAACTAAAAAAAAAAATAAAAGAAATGACAAGTGAATTAAAATGGTATACTGGAAAATATCTATTAACATACAAAAAGGCAGTAATGGAGGAATACCGGAACAAATAAAGACGTAAAAACAAATATTCAGATGACAGCCATAAATTATATTAAATGTAAATAGGTTAAGCACTCTAATGAAAAGGCAGACATTGACAGAATGGATTTAAAAAACATAACCCAACTATGAGCTGTATACAACAGATACACTTCACAAGGACACAAATAAGTTGAAAGTAAAAAGATCGAAAAAAAAGATACACTGTGGAAATAGTTACCAAAAGAGAGCTGGAGTGCATATGCTAATATAAACACTATTCTCAACTGGGCCAGAAAGGAAATCACTGCTCTTCCTTTATGACTTAACTTCTATTTGTCTAGAATTTAATAATTATCTTTTCTTATTTGCTTAGTTTTCCATGTATTTATTTGATTCCATGCAAATCCCTCACAATCATCTAAATCTCCTTTCAAAATGTTCAAACACATCAAGTATTCCAATTTTACGTTCCTAATGGTATTTCTCATACAGTCTTCTGCCATGATAATATGTATGGGTTACCCTCTATGCCTGCATTTTTCATCCTAGTATCTCCCTTCATAACATCACGGTTATTAGTTTCATCTCATCTCATCTTGGATTGAAAATATTGCTTCTGGTTTGCCAGGCCTTCCTCTTTCTTGGTTTGTTCCCTCATTTTGGTAGAACTCAGCCTCCAAGAGCTTCCTGAGAGAAGGAATAAGAAAATTTTTTTTAAGAAATTTCCTGCCAACGTGTTTATTGTATTCTGAAACTTGCTTGAAATTTGGCTCAGTATAAAATGTTTGGTTGCAAGTCATTTTCTTTCAGAATTTTAAAGGCATGTCTCCAATGACCTTGAACTTCTATACTCCAATATGAAATATTCAACAATTTTGATTTTTATTTATTTTTATGTGACCTATTTTTTCTTTCTGAAACACTATCTCCACTGTACAAAAATTTTACAGTGACGTGCCTTGGTATGAGTCTATTTCATCTGTTTTCTGGGACACTGTGGGTTCTTTTTTCCTACTTCCTATGGATATTTAAAGATCTAGCTTACATATAAAATTTGCTGATCAGTGAAAGGCATAGAGGAATACAATACAATCAGAAAAGGCCAAGAGGCTCTTAATCACTGATCTAGGGACACCCTAATACAGGTGGGTTCTGGCTAACTCAAGAAAGAGGAGGGAAAGATGTTTAAAGGGAAAGAATGGATTAGTTGTTTTAATAAGTATTCAGCCCCAATTGTAGTAACTAGGACAGAAAAACAGAGAGACTGGCAAAATGAAGTTTTTGCGTGGAAGGTTAGTAGTTCTGGGTCATTTTGAGGACAGGTTTCCTCTCAATAAAATATAATATACATTATAGCCTTAATCAAATATTTTAATATGAGCTAGTCTTTCAGACTCAGAATGCCTTTTATTTTTTATCATGTCTACAAACCTCTGCCATGTAGAAAAAAAAAAGATTTTTAAAAATTTTTATTCTTTAAGTTCTAGGGTACATGTGCGCAACGTGAAGGTTTCACGCATAGGTATACATGTGCCATGCTGGTTTGCTGCACCCATCAACTCATCATTTACACTAGGTATTTCTTCTTATACTTTCTCCCCCAGACCCCCATCCCCAACTGGCCCCGGTGTGTGATGTTCCCTGCCCTGTGTCCAAGTGACCTTATTGTTCAGTTCCCACCTATGACTGAGAACATGTGGTGTTTGGTTTTCTGTCCTTGTGATAGTTTGCTGAGAATGATGGTTTCCAGCTTCATCCATGTCCCTGTAAAGGATATGAGCTCATCCTTTTTTATGGCTGCATAGTATTCCACGGTATATATGTGCCATATTTTCTTAATCCAGTCTATCACTGATGGACATTTGGGTTGGTTTCAAGCCTTTGGTATTGTGAATAGTGCCACAATAAACATATGTGTGCATGTGTCTTTATAGTAGCATGATTTATAATCCTTTGGGTATATACCCAGTAATGGGATTGCTGGGTCAAATGGTTATTCTAGTTCAAGATCCTTAAGGAATCACCAAACTGTCTTCCACAATGGTTGAACCAATTTACACTCCCACCAACAGTGTAAAAGCGTTCCTATTTCTCCACATCCTCTCCAGCATCTATTGTTCCCTTTTTAATGATTGCCATTCTAACTGGCATGAGATGGTATCTCATTGTGGTTTTGATTTGCATTTGTCTGATGACCAGTGATGAGCATTTTTTCGTGTGTCTGTTGGCTGCATAGGTGTCTTCTTTTGAGAAGTGTCTGCTCGTATTCTTTGCCCACTTTTTGATGGGGTTGTTTTTTTTCTTGTAAATTTGTTTGAGTTCTTTGTAGACTCTGGATATTAGCCCTTTGTCAGATGGGTAGATTGCAAAAATTTTCTCCCATTCTGTAGGTTGCCTGTTCACTCTGATGGTAGTTTCTTTTGCTGTGCAGAAGCTCTTTAGTTTAATTAGATCCCATTTGCCTATTTTGGCTTTTGTTACCACTGCTTTTGGTGTTTTAGTCATGAAGCCCTTGCCCATGCCTATGTCCTGAATGATACTGCCTATGTTTTCTTCTAGGGTTTTTATGGTTTTAGGTCTAACATTTAAGTCTTTAATCCATCTGGAATTAATTTTTGTATAAGATGTAAGGAAGGGATCCAGTTTCAGCTTTCTACATATGGCTAGCCAGTTTTCCCAGCACCATTTATTAAATAGGGAATCCTTTCCCCATTCCTTGTTTTTGTGAGGTTTGTCAAAGATCAGGTGGTTGTAGGTGTGTGGCATTATTTCTGAGGCCTCTGTTCTGTTCCACTGGATTATCTCTGTTTTGGTACCAGTACCATACTGTTTTGGTTAATGTAGCCTCGTAGTATAGTTTGAAGTCAGGTAGCATGATGCTTCCAGCTTGATTCTTTTTGCTTAGGATTGTCTAGGCAATGCGGGCTCTTTTTTGTTTCCATATGAACTTGAAAGTAGTTTTTTCCAATTCTGTGAAAAAAGTCATTGGTAACTTGATGGGGGTGGCATTGGATATTATCCAGGAGAACTTCCCCAACCTAGCAAGGTAAGCCAACATTCAAAATCAGGAAATACAGAGAACACCACAAAGATACTCCTCGTGAAGAGCAAATCCAAGACACATAATTGTTAGATTCAGCAAGGTGGAAATGAAAGAAAAAGTTTTTAGGGCAGCCAGAGATAAAGGCCGAGTTACCCACATAGGGCGGCCCAGGAGACTAACAGCAGGTGTCTCGGCAGAAGCCCTATAAGTCAGAAGACAGCAGGGGCCAAAATTCAACATTCTTAAAGAAAATAATTTTCAACCCGGAATTTCATATCCAGCCAAACTAAGCTTCATAAGTGAAGGAGAAATAAAATCCTTTACAGACAAGCAAATGCTGAGAGGTTTTGTCACCACCAGGCCTGCCTTACAAGAGACCCTGAAGGAGGCACTAAACACGGAAAGAAACAACTGGTACCAGCCACTGCAAAAACATGCCAAATAGTAAAGACCATCGATGCTATGAAGAAACTGCATCAATTAATGGACAAAATAACCCGTGAACACATTAATGACAGAATCAAATTCACACATAACAATATTAACCTTAAATGTAAATGGGCTAAATGCCCCAATTAAAAGACACAGACTGGCAGTTGGATAAAGGGTCAAGACCCATCAGTGTTCTGCATTCAGGAGACCCATCTCATGTGCAAAGACATGCATAGGCTCAAAATAAAGGGATGGAGGAAGATCTACCAAGCAAATGGAAAGATAAAAAAGCAGAGGTTGCAATCCTAGTCTCTGATAAAACAGACTTTAAACCAACAAAGATCAAAAGAGACAAAGAAGGCCAGTACATAATGGTAAAGGGATCAATTCAACAAGAAAAGCTAACTATCCTAAATACATATGCACCCAATACAGGAGCATCCAGATTCATAAAGCAAGTCCTCAGAGGCCTACAAAGAGACTTAGACTCCCACACAATAATAATGGGAGACATTAACACCCCACTGTCAATATTAGACAGACCAATGAGACAGAAGGTTAACAAGGATATCCAGGACTTGAACTCAGCTCTGCAACAAGCAGACATAATTGACATCTACAGAACTCTCCACCCCAAATCAATAGAATTTATATTCTTCTCAGCACCACATCGCACTGATTCTAAAATTGACCACATAATTGGAGGTAAAGCACTCCTCAGCAAATGTAAAAGAACAGAAATCACAGCAAACTGTCTCTCAGACCACAGTGCAATCAAATTAGAACTCAGGATTAAGAACCTCTGCCATTTTTTGCCTGAAACATATTTTTTGAGGTGTAAGTCTTTCATAAAATGTTAACTCTAAATAGGATTGGAATGAAATTTAAGAAAATATGTTCTATTATCAAAATTCTAGTGCTCAATTCTTTTCTTTTTCCTTTGAAGCTGAAATCAAAACATTTAACTTAAGATATACTACCATAAGTACATAAAACAGTATTTTTAGATGATATACTGCTAAAGCAGAAAAGAGAGTTTTTGAAGGATAGGAAGTGATAGGGTTAACTAGAAAATGTGGCAAATATTTTGATTGAATATTATTTTATTTGCAGTGTCTTCTCTCTATTTAAATCCTGTGACATAAAGATAAATAAATTATATGTGGTCTGTAAAATATTTAATATCAGCTTTTCCAAAGTACACTTTTCTTTTTTTCCAATCTGTGAAGATTGACAAAGGGAATTTAACAAAGAATTTCTATTCTTTCTTTCTTATCTCATCTGGGAGATGAACTTAGTAGATACACCAATATCTAACTATTCTATTCCCAAGTTATTTTAATTATTAGGATAAAAAATTTTTGTTCCTCAAGGCAGTAATACTTCAACAGTTTATTGGACTTTACCAGAGGGAAAACACTTCTAAGGATGTGATTCATTAGGTCTGGGCTCTCAAGCATTGAATGTAGACATTTATCTAAAAACTAGATGAATGACACCAAACAAAAATTAAAACTTAAAAATGAGAAATTTAATGTGTCCATGGATTAACTTTTATTATCTTGCTATTAATAGTTAAAGCAATGACTAATGAAAGCTGAATGAGCCTTGTAAACCTAATTTTAAAAATTATATACCCTAAGAATAATTTTTGGTTGCAAGATTTAAGATGATCATGTTTCTAGATACTCAAAAGATATTCTTGATCCCTCTCTTATTCAACCCCTTAAAAACTGTTAATTGTGTAGTGAGGCTTCTTGCTCAAAATGGAAAGGAAAAAAATGCCAGATTTTTAAAAATGTGGTAAATGCCACAGAAATTTGAGGAGAAGGAGGCAGAAACTATCAAATATTTGCAAAGTGCATTTTAAAACTGACAAAGTAAAGGAACACATATGAAACTAGAAGTCCAACTGGAAAATATGTATTTACCTGAATCACTACTAGTAAAAATGTATTATTTTGAATTGAGAGGGTGCTCACCTGTTAATATTCCTCCATAGCATTACTATTTATTCTCACATCTAAAATTTTTAAAAAGTTAAGTTGCCCTGTTCTTTTGGGTTTAGCACTAAAATCCTGAATTACCACCAAAGGGTACATATTATTCTGATCAGGATAGTCCTACAGTTTGAAGATTTTAATTCTATCTAAAAGTAGAGCTCTGGCACTTTTCTTCCCACTTGTTCCCAACAACAGTATCCTGTAGTTTGCAAAGACTAGCTGAGTGATGAATCAGACAGAACCTAAATTAACTCTGTGAGCCTTTTAATGTTGACTTCTGACTCACAAAAGTACACTATCATATGAGAGGATTATACCACCAGGCTTCAAATAACCACATGAATAACTCCTATTATAGAGATTGCATTAAAGTGTATAAGTGGTTTGAATGGACACATGCTCTTGAAGTCCAGACCTCGTGAGCATAAATTAGTCAAAAAATAAGCCTCCAAGGTGCTGCCAGGAGTGATGTTCCAAACCATTAAAAAGCACACAATTCTTCCAGTTATCATTCACCATGGAAGTTGTTCTCATTATGACGAATGTCAAAGTCGTCCGTGAAATGCCTTCCCTTCACAAATGCAGAGCAAAGACAGCAGAATGAGATAGTATACAAATTAATGAAATTCTCACAGTTGTAATTTTTGAAACTTCTTATGAAACTCTTTAAACCAGAAGAAAAAATTTAAAAACAGCATATTTATGTTTGTTTTAAAACAGCACTTTTGATACCATTTTAATTCAGTGATTATGAGATTTCATGTATTCAAGTATTTGAGTGCTTGTTTTTGCTTAATCTTCTGTTATCAATTTTAAATTTTATTGTTTTATAGTGAAGAATAAGGTCTGTATAATTTTTATTTTTAAAAATTATCAGGGTTTTCTTTGTAGTCTATTTATGATCACATTGTCCATGGATTCCTGAACAATTTGTCCTTTGTTCATGGGGCACATATATATAGTGTGTATGTATAAAAAATTTTCTGCTGGGTGCAGTGGCTCACACCAGTGATCCTAGCACTTTGGGAGGCCAAGGTGGGTGGATCACAAGGTCAGGAGTTCAAGACCAGCCTGGCCAAGATGGTGAAATCCGGTCTCTACTAAAAATACAAAAATTAGCTGGGCATGGTGGTGGGCACCTGTAATCCCATCTACTCAGGAAGCTGAGGCAGATAATTGCTTGAACCCGTGAGGTGGAGGTTGCAGTGAGCTGAGATCATGCCACTGCCCTCCAGCCTGGGTGACAGAGCAAGACTCCATCTCAAAAAATAAAAAATAAAATGAAAACCTTTCCAAGTTGATCCAGACTTTCATTTAGTGAGGACCTTGTTTTAAAATTTCCAATTGAAACTTTAATCTAATAGAATACTAGTTTCCAAATACAAAATAAACCTATGGGGCTTTGGTAAAGTGTGAAAATGACAGATTATAATATTGCCATGTAAAAATAGCTACAATATTGCCATATAAAAAATAGGCAAGAGATTTCTACTTCTTGGAAAATGGAGTGGAAGTACTTTCCCTTATTTCTCCCAATAAGTACAAATAAAATCCATAAATATGATAGATGAGACAAATACAAGAAGATTCTGGAAGATGGAGAGAAGAAGGCAGACTGACTAGAAATCACAGGACCTGAGGAATGCCACAGTGGTTAAGTTCCCTGGGTTTTCTTCTTGCCTCATATATTCCATTCTTAGAGCTCAAGAACCTGAAAACTTGGAAATGCTAATGAGCACAGACAAAAAAGAAATTATCCAACAAAACTTGCTATCTCTAACCGAAGAACCAGAAAAGGAATAACTTAGCAAGACTAAAAACTTATAAAAGCAATAATCACTCTACTCCAGCTGAACCCCACAAAAAAACCGTGGTCCCACCCGCACCTCCATCAGTAAAGGCCAAGTGGGCAGCCTAGATTTTCACTTTTGTAAGGTTGTAATAAGGATCCCTAACATTCCCGCCTGGATGATACTAGAAAAGGAAAAGTACGGAGCTAGCTTTCATTCCACCAGTTAGGTGATGAGCATATCCATCCCCATCATGTCAGTAGAGACAAAATGGAGGGCCTGGATTGTCACCCCCACCTGCCAGTAATGACTTATTCCATCCCCTCTATGCTGGGACTACACCAGAGGAAATCTAATGGAGAGCCAAACTTTCATTATTATTCCCTGGTAATGAAATATCACCATACGGGTGTCAGTGGAAGCCACCGTGGGGAGATGGAACTCCCACCTTTGCCCATCAGTGACAAGGAGTCTCTCCTGCTCAGGTGTCAACAGAGGTTGGGTGGAGGACTTTTCTTTTCTTTCTTTCTTTTTCTTTTTCTTTCTTTTTTTTGAGAGGGTCTTGCTCTGTCGCCCAAGCCAAAGTGCAATGGTACAATCATAGCTCACTGCAGCCTCCCACTCTTGGGTTCAAGCTTTCCACCTACCTAAGCCTCCCAAGTAGCTGGGACTACAGGTATGAATGACCATGTCCAGCTAATTAAAAAAAAAAAATTTGTAGAGTTAGGGGTCTCATTACATTGCCCAGGTTGGTCTCATCTTTTGGGCTCAAGTGATTCTCCTGCCTTGGCCTCACAAAGTCCTGGGATTACAGGCGTGAGCCACTAGGCCCAGCTTGAGTGGAGAACTTCACCTTTTACTTCCAGCTGGAAGTAGTGAGGTGATGCCCTCACTTTCCCCTCCAGAGCACTATAAAAAAAATTAAACCAGCTAAAACAAAAAGTTTACAAAATATCCAGAGTTTCATAACATAATATATAAATGTTCAGGATGCAATTAAAAATTATTCATACTAAGAGCAAGGAAGATCTCAAACAGAATAAAAAAGACAACCAGTAAATGCCAATACCAAGATGACAGAAATGTTAGAATTTTCTGACAAAGGTTTTAAAAAATGCATTGAATGAAAATGAAAATATAACACATCAGATTTGTGGAACACAGCTAAAGCAGGACTTAGAGGGAAATTTATGCAGTAAATGTATAACTTTAAAAAAAGAGGCCAGGTGTAGTGGCTCACGCCTGTAATCCCAACACTTTGGGAGGCCTAGGCAGGTGGATCACTTGAGGTCAGGAGTTCGAAACCGACCTGGCCAACATGATGAAATCCTGTCTCTAATAAAAATACAGAAAATTAGCCGGGCATGGTTGGGGCACCTGTAATCCCATCTACTCAGGAGGCTGAGGCAGGAGAATCTTTTGAACCTGGAGGCGGAGGTTGCAGTGAGCTGAGATCATGCCACTGTATTCCAGCCTAGGTGACAAGAGCGAAATTCCATGTCAAAAAAGAGAGGGAAAATGGCAAATCAACAATAGAAGGTCTCACTTCAATAACTAAAAAGCCAAGAGCAAAATAATCTCAAAGCAAGCAGAAAGAAGGAAAGAATAAGGATAATAACAGAAATCAATGAAGTTGAAAACAGAAAAATAGCAGAGAAAATCAATGAAGCAAATCACTGGTTCTGTGAAAAGAGCAATAAAACATACAAATGTCTAGCAATACTGGCAAAGAAAAAAGAAGAGAAGACACAAATTACAAACATCAGAAATAAAACAGGGGATATCACTACAGAAGAAGCAGATATCAAAATGATAATAAGGGAATACAACACACATAAATTTGACAATTCCTTGATAAACACAAACTATCACAACTCACCCAATATTAAATAAATGTGAATAGGCCTGTAACTATTCAGGAAATTGATAACTTAGAATTCCTGAAAAAGAATCCTCCAGGCTCGAATGGTTTTACTAGAGAATAGTACCAAATATTTAAAGAAGAATTAACAGTAATTTTATATAATCTGTTCCAGGAAAATAGAAAAGAATATTTCCCAATTCATTTTATGATATCAAAACTAGACAAAGACAGTACAAACAATAACAGCAACAACACAGACCAAAATCGTTGATGAATATTGATGAAGAAAACCTTAACAAAATATTAGTAAATAAATTTTAACAACATACAAAACACATTATCTACCATAATATAATGCAGTTTATCAGTGGATGCAAAGATGGTTCAGTTTTTATTTTTTATTTTTTATTTTTTGAGACTGGGTCTTACTCCGTCTCTCAGTACAGTGGTGCGATTCGGCTCACCACAACCTCCACCTGCTGGGTTCAAGCAATTCTCCTGCCTCAGCCTCCCAAGTAGCTGGGATTATAGGCGTCTGCCACCATGCCTGGCTAATTTTTGTATTTTTAGTAGTGACAGGGTTTCACCATGTTGGCCAGGCTGGTCTTAAACTCTTGACCTCAAGTAATCCACCCACCTTGGCCTCCCAAAGTGCTGGGATTACAGGCATGAGTCACCATGCCCAACTGATGGTTCAATATTTAAAAATCAATATTCAAAATCAGTCAAATCAATGCTATTAAACAGACTAAAGAAGAAAAACACAAGATCATATCAATTGAGAAAGAAAAGGCTTCTGGCAAAATTCAACTCCCATTCACATTCACAGAGAGAGAGAAAAAAAATATCAGAAAAGTAGGAATAGAAGGGAACCTCTTTAACTTGATAAAGAGCAACTACCAAAACCTTACAATAATATACTTAATGATGAAAGAATTTCTGCTTCCCCTCTAAGATTAGGAAAAAGGCAAAGATGTCCACTCCTTCCATTCTTATTCAATCTAGAACTTAAAGTTCTAGTCTGTGCAATAAAGCAAGAAAAGAAAATTAAATTATACACATTGAAAAGGAAGAAATAAACTGTCCATATTTGCAGGTGACATTATGATCCACATAGGAAATCCCAAATAATTTATAAAATACTCTTAGAACTAATAAGTGAGTTCAGCGAGGTTGCAGGATATATGATAAACATACAAAAATCAATTGCATTTATTTTTCTTTTTCCTGTCTTTTTAAAATATAAAATATTTTTACTTTTAATTTTTGTGGGTACATGGTAGGTGTATATATTTATGGGATACATGACATACTTTGATATAGGCATATAATGCATAATAATCACATCAGGGTAAATGGGATACCAATTACCTCAGGCATTTATTTCTTCTTTGTGTTAAAAACAATCCAATTATTTTCTTTTAGTTACATTTAAAATGTACAATAAATTATTATTGACTATACTCACTCTGTTGTGCTATCAAATACTAGATCTTATTCATTCTAACTGTTTTTTTGTACCCATTAGCCATCCTCCCTTCCCTCTAGCCCCTAACTACCCTTCTCAACTTATGGTAGCTATCACTCTACTCTTTGTCTCCATGAGTTCAATTGTTTCACTTTTTAGCTCCCACAAATAAGTAAGAACATGCAAAATTTTTCTTTCTTTGACTGGCGTATTTCACTTAGCAGGACATATTACAGTTCTATCCATGTTGTTGCAAATGATAGCATTTCATTCTTTTTTATGGCTGCACAGTACTTCATTGTGTATATGTACCACATTTGCTTTGTTCATTCATCTGTTGATGGACACAAGTTGCTTCCAAATCTTGGCTATTGTAAATATTGCTACAACAAACATGGGAATGAAGAAATCTTTTTGACACACTGATTTTCTTTCTTTTGGATATATACCAAGTAGTGTGATTGCTGGATCATATGGTAGCTCCATTTTCAGTTCTTTGAAGAATCTCCAAACTGTTCTCCTTAGAGGTTGTACTAATATATTAATACATTCCCACCAACAGTGTACAGAAGTTTCCTTTTCTCCACATCCTCACCAACATTTGTTATTGCATGCCTTTTGGATAAAAGTCATTTTAACTGGGATGAGATAACATCTCATTGTAGTTTCAATTTGTATTTCTTTGATGATCAATGATGTTAACCAGCTTTTTATATACTTGTTTGTCATTTTTATGTCTTCTTTTGTGAAATGTCTATTCAGATGTTTTGCCCATTTTTAAATATGATTCTTGGATTTTTTTCCTATAGAATTGTTTGCGATCCTTATATATTCTGGTTATTAATCCCTTATCAGATGGATAGTTTGCAAATATTCTCTCCCATTCTGTGGGACGTCTCTTCACTTTTTTAAATTGTTTCCTTTGCTGGGCAGAAGCTTTTTAACTCGATGTGATACCATTTGACTACTTTTGCTTTAGTTGCTTGTGTTTGAGGGGAATTAATCAAGAAATTTTTGCCTACTCCAATTTCCTGAAGAATTTTGCCAATATTTTCTTTTAGTACTTTCATAGTTTGACATCTTAGATTTAAGTCCTTAATCCATTATGATTTGATTTTCGCACATGATGAGAAGTAGGGGTCTAGCTTCATTCTTCTGCCTATAGATATGTAGTTTTCCCAGTACAATTTATTGAAGGTACTGTTCTTTCCCCAAGGTATGTTCTTGGCATGTTTGTCAAAAATGAATTCACTGTAGAAGTATGGATTTGTTTCTGGGGTCTGTATTCTGTTCCACTGGTCTATGTGTTTTTATGCTAGTACCATGCTGTTTTGATTACTATCACTCTGTAGTATAATTTGAAGTCAGGTAATGTGATTCCTCCAGTTTTATTCTTTTTGCTGAAGATAGCTTTGGCTATTCTGGGTCTTTTGTGGCTCCATATAAATTTTAGGATTTTTTTTTTCTATTTTTGTGAAGAATATCATTGGTATTTTTATAAGGATTGTGTTGAATCTGTAGATTGCTTTGGGAAGTATGGACATTTTAACAATAATGATTATTCCAATCCTTGAACATGGAATATCTTTTCATTTTTTGGTTTTGTCTTCAGTTTCATCAGTGTTTTATAGTTTTTATTGTAGAGATTGTTCACTTTTTTAGTTAATTGCTAGGTATTTAATTTTATTTGTAGCTATTGTAAATGGGATTACTTTTTAAATTTCTTTTTCAGATTATTCACTGTCAGCATATGAAAATGCTACAGATTTTTGTATGTTGATTTTGTATCATGCAATTTTACTGAATTTGTTTTTCAGTTATAATAATTTTCTTATGGAGTCTTTGGTTTTTTCCAAATACAAGATTATATCATCTGCAAACAAGGATAATTTGACTTCTTCCTTTCCAATTTAGATGTCCATCATTTTTTCTCTTGTCTGATTGCTCTAGCTAGGATTTCCACTACTATGTTGAATAACAGTGGTGAAAGTGGGCATCCTTGTCATAGTCCATACTTAATATGTCATCCATATTAAGTATGATACTAGCTGTGGGTCTGTCATATACGGCTTTTATTATGTTGAGGTATGTTTCTTCTATACCCAGCTTTTGAGGAGTTTTGTCATCAAGAGTTGTTGAATTTTACCAAATGCATTTTCATTATCGTTGAAATGATCATATGGTTTTTGTCCTCTATTCTGTTGATATAATGTGTCACATTGATTGATTTGCGTAAGTTAAACCAACCTTGCATCCCTGTGATAAATCCCACTTGGTCATGTTGAATGATCTTTTTAATATGTTGTTGAATTTGGTTTGCTAGTAGTTTGTTGAGGATTTTTGCACTCATGTTAATCAGATATATTGGCCTGTAGTTTTCTCTTTTGATGTCTCTTTGTCTAGTTTTGGTATCAGGGTATTATCCTGACTTTTAATGGCAAAAAATATCAATTACTTTGTAATAATACTAGCCTTGCAGAATAAGTTTGGAACTATTCCCCCTTCCTCTATTTTATAAAATTTTTTGAATAGGATTGGTATTAGGTATCCTTTAAATGTTTGGTAAAATTCCAGTGAAGCCATTGAGTCCTGGACTTTTCTTTGCTGGGAGACATTTTATTATAACTTCAATTTTGTTACTTGTTATTGGTCTCTTCAGGTTTTGGATTTCTTCATGGTTTAATCTCAGTTGTATGTGTCTAGGATTATATCCATTTCTTCTAGGTTTTCCAGTTTATTGGCATGTAGTTGCTCATGGTAGCCTCTAATGATCATCTGAATTGTTGCAGTATTGGTTGTAATGTGTTCTTTTTCATCTCTAATTTTATTTATTCAAGACTTCTTTTTTTTCTTAGTCTGGCTAAAGGCTAGTCAATTTCATTGATCTTTACAAAGAACCAACTTTTCATTGTCTTGATCTTTTTTTGTTTTCTTTATTTCAGTTTCATTTACTTTTACTCTAGTCTTTATTTTTTTTTTCTATTAATTCGGGGTTTGATTTGCTCTTGCTTTTCTAGTTATTTAAGATGCATCATTAGGTTGTTTATTTGAAGATTCTCTATGTTTTTATGTAGGCTTTTATATTTATAGACTTCCCCCTTGGTAGTGCTTTTGCTATATCCCATAGGTTTTGATATGTTATGTTTCCATTATCATTTGCTTCAATAAATTTTTCAGTCTCCTACTTAATTCTTAATTCATTGACCCACTGGTCATTCAGAAACATGTTATTTAATTTCCATGTGTTTGTACAGTTTCCAAAATTCTTCTTGTTATTAATTTTTAGTTTTATTACATTGTGATTAGAGAAGATACTTGATATTATTTCCATTTTTTTATGTTTTAACACTTGTTCTGTATTGAGAATAATAATGAGTATTCTGCAGTCATTGGATAAAATGTTCGATAATTGTCTATTAGATCCATTTGGTCTATAGTGCACATTCAGTCCAGTGTTCCTTTGTTGATCTTCTGTCTGGTTGATCTGCTCAATGCTGAAAGTGAGGTGTATAAGTCACCAGCTATGATTATATCAAGGTCTCTCTCTAACTTTAATAACATTTGCTTTATATATCTGGGTGCTCCAGTGTTGGATGTATAATATATATTTGTAATTGTTATATCCATTTGCTGAATTGACCCATTTTCATTACATAATGACCATTTTCATCTCTTTTTATAGTTTTTGTCTTGAAATTTATTTTCTCTGATACAAATATAGCTACTCCTGCTTTTGTTTGGTTTCCATTTGCATAGAATACCTTTTTCCATCCGTTTATTTTTGGTCTGTGTGTGTCTTTGTAGGTGAAGTGTGTTTCTTGTAAGCAACAGATCATCAGGTCTTTTTTTTTTTTTTTTTTTTTTTTTAATCTATTCAGCCATTCTGTCTTCTGATAGGAGAGTTTATTCTGTTTAAATTCAATGTTATTATTAATAAGTAAGGTCTTACTCTTGCTATTTTGTAATTTGTGTTCTGGTGTTCTGTGGTATTCTCTTACTTATTCCTTCCTGTTTTCCTTTTAGTGAAAGTGATTTTCTCTGGTGGTATGTTTTAATTTCCTGCTTTTTATTTTTTGTGTATCCATTGTATATGTTTTTATTTGAGGCTACCATGAGGCTTGCAAATAATTTGTTATAATCCATGATTTTAAACTGATGACAGCTTAACACTGATTGCATAAACAAACAACCAAAGAAAAAACTAATAAATCTCCACACTTTAAGTTTGTCCTATCACTTTTTAACTTTTTTTTCTAGTTATATCTTATTGTATCATCTATGTCTTGAAAAGTTGGAGTAGTCATTATTTTGATTAGTTCCTCTTTTAATCTTTGTACTTAACATATGAGTAGTTTATACACCACAATTGTTGTTATAAGATTCTGTGGTTTTCTGTGTATTTACCGTTACCAGTGAGTTTTGTACCTTCAGAAGATTTATTATTACCAATTAATGTCCTTTTTTTTCAGATTGAAAATCTCCCCTTAGCATTTCTTGTAGGACAGATCTAGTGTTGATGAAATCCCTTAGTTTTTGTTTAGAAAATATTTATCCTTCATGTTTGAAGGATGTTTTCACTGGATATACTATTCTAGGGTAAAAGATTTTTCCTTAGAACTTTAAGTATGTCATGCCACTCTCTCCTGGCCTGTAAAGCTTCCACTGAATAGTCTGCTGCCAGAAATACTGGAGCTCCACTGCATGCTATTTGTTTCTTTTCTCTTGATACTTTTAAGATCCTTCCTTTATCCTTGACCTTTGGAAGTCTGAATATTAAAAGTTTTGAGGTATCTTCTTTGGGCTAAATCTGCTTGGTCTTCCATAGCATTCTTATACTTGAATATTGATATCTTTCTCTAGGTTTGGAACATTCCCTGCTATTATCCCTTTGAGTAAACTTTCCACCCTTATCTCTCTCTACCTCCTCTTTAAGGCCAATAACTCTTAGATTTGCCCACTTGGGACTATTTTCTAGATCTTGTAGGCATGTGTCATTGTTTTTTATTCTTTTTTCTTTTGTCTCCTCTGACTGCATATTTTCAAATAGCCTGTCTTAAAGCTCACAAATTCTTTCTTCTGCTTGATCAGTTCTGCTGTTAAGAGATTCTGATGCATGCTTCAGTATGTGAATTGCATTTTTCAACTCTAGAATTTCTGTTTGATTCTTTTTAATTATTTCAATCTCTTGCCTGACAGCTATCTGTCAGACAAATAGCTGTTTTAAGGAAATTCAGTGAAATTCAAAATAACACATGAATTATCTGTCTGAATGGTCACATATCTTTGTCTCTCTGGGATTGTTTATCAAAATCCCAGCAAGGTTTTTTTGTGGCTATAGATAAGATTATTCTAAAATGTATACACAAACTAACAAAACAAAACAAAACAAAACCACAAAAGAAACTAGAAAGCTAAAATGATTTTGAAAGAAAGTAATGTGGGAGGAATCAAATAAGCTTTCATTCGAAGCTTATTATATAGCTACAGAAATTAAGACTACGTGGTATTGGTGGAGAGATAGTCTTATAGATCAGTGAAGCATAACCCGAAACCCAGAAATAGACCCATATGAATATGCCCAACTGATTTTTGTCAAAGGTGCAAAATAAATTAAATGAAGGGGAAAGAGACCTTTAAACAAATGATGCTGGAGCAATTGAAAACCTATAGGCAACCCACTCCCCATCAAAAAAAAAATTTAAAAACCAACCTGAATTTATGTCTCATATATTATACAAAAAGTAATTCAAAATGAATCACAAAATTAAATGTAAACCATAAGACTATAAAGCTTTCAGGAAAAAAAAAAAAAAAAAACGTAGGGGAATTCTCTGGAATCTACGGACAAGGCAAAGAATTCTTAGACTCAATCCCAAAGCATGATACATAAAAGAAAATAATTGCTAAATCAATTTGATTTGAAACTTTGGTGAGTGAAATACCCTATTTAGAAAATATTTGAAACCATGTACCTGACAAAATGTGGATCTAGAATGTATAAAACCCTTAAAATTCAATGGTAAAAAAGCAAACAATCCAGCCAGGTGTGGTGGCACACACACCTGTAAACCCAGCTCTTTGGAAGAATGAGGTGGAAGGATTGCTTAACCCCTGGAGTTTGAGACCAGCTTGGGCAACATGACAAGACCCCATCTCTATTTTAAAAATAAAAATGTTAAAAAGAATTTTTTAAAGCAAAGAATCCAATTAAAACATGGGATAGGAAAAAATTATGAAGAGACATTTTACCAAAGAAGATATACAGATGGGCAGATAAAAATAAGATGCTCAACATCATTAGTCATTAGAGAAATGCCAAAAATCACAACGAGCTAACACTAAGCACCTAACAGAATGACTTAAGAGAAAATAGTGACAACACCAAATGTTGGTAAAAATGAGGAGGAATTGTACCATTCATACATCGTTGGTGGGAATTAAAAATGGTACAGCTACTCTGGAAATAGTTTAACAGTTTCGTTAAAAGTTAAACATGCAAACACTTTTCAGCCCAACAATTTCACTCTTGGGCATTTACTCTAGAGAAATGAAAACATGAGTTTACACAAAAACTTGTACTTTGATATTTTTGGTAGCTTTGTAATAGCCAAAAACTGAAAATAACCCAGATATCCTTCAACAGGTCTATGTGGTAAAACAAACTGGTATATCCACACCATGAAATATTACTCAGCAATAAAAAGTATTGATACACACAACAACCTATTGTAATCACCAGAGAATTGTACTGAGTGGAAAAAAATGCCAAAAATTTACACATTGATTATTACATTTATATAACTTTTTTTTTTTATTGAGACAGAGTCTCACTCTGTCACTCAGAGTGGAGTGTTCTGTCCCCTAGGGTGGAGTGTTGGGGTGCAGTGGCATGATCTCAGCTCACTGCAACCTCCACCTGCCAGCTTCAAGTGATTCTCCTGCATCAGCCTCTCCAGTAGCAGGGACTACAGGTGCTTGCCACTACGTCCAGCTAGTTTCTGTATTTTTAGCAGAGATGGGGTTTTGCCATGTAGGCCAGGTTGGTCTCAAACTCCTGACTTCAGGTAATCCACCTGCCTCGGCCTCTTAAAGTGTTGGGATTACAGGCATGAGCCATGGCACCCAGGCATTTATATAACATTCTTAAAATTACAAAATTATAAAACTGGAGAAGAGATTAGTGGTTGCCAGGGCTTGAGGAAGGGGTCAATGGGAGAGAAGTAAAGGCGGCTATAAAAGGGCAACCAGAGGGATCTTTGTGGTTATGGAAGTGTTCTGTATCTTGATTGTTATCAATGTCTATATCCTGGTTATGATATTGTTCTATATTGTATTCCTAAGATGCTACCACTGAGGGGAACTGGGTAGGTAAAGGGTATACTGGAATCTCTTATAATATTTCTTACTCCATGTGAATCTACAGCCATGTCACAACAAAAGATTTAATTTTAAGATACAATTTTTTAAAACAGGCAAGCTATTTGGACATTTACCAAGAAACCATAAGAGTGACAGAACAGAAATATTATATGGCAAACCTGGGGAGGGAGCAATAAAATATAAGGAAGAAAGTGAGGCTTCCAAAAATCAAGAAACCCCCATGGGCAATATTGATGTTTACATTAATGTATATATAAACTACAGTCAACTACTTGCTGAGGTAAAATTGACTGAGATCCACTAGTTGTGACCTACTAAAAGATTTCATCTTGAGAGAAGGAAGGATAGAAAGTGAATCTTAAATTTATAAGCACTCTTTCTTCACAATATGGTTTAGATACTTCAATATAAGAC
This sequence comes from Macaca thibetana thibetana, assembly GCF_024542745.1. Taxonomy (NCBI): domain Eukaryota; kingdom Metazoa; phylum Chordata; class Mammalia; order Primates; family Cercopithecidae; genus Macaca; species Macaca thibetana. Next base: position 93,155,427 of record NC_065583.1, read on the forward strand.
ATTTAGAGTAAGACCCTATCTGAACATTCTTGTTTTACTTGACTGCAATATCCGGTGATTTTTCTCAGAGATCATTTATTCTACCCTTCTAAATATGTGAACTGAAAATTGATGGTAGTTGGGAATCCTACCTTTTTATCTCTTATTTGGGTGGTGTTAACTGCAACAAAGCAGAATTTTTTGCAGTTGTTCATGTGACTTAATGGACAAATTGATGACTTTTTCTCTAGTCACTGCTATTGCCTCTCTACATTTCACATTATTTAATGCTTACTCCACCATTAAATTGCTACAGTCCTAATGTGATACTGATGGCTAATTTTTACCGAGTATTTATTGCATGCCAGGCACATACTAGGCATTATTATTTATAAACTATTTATACATTTGTTAACTCCTTAATAAGTATCATTTAATATTTATTAACATGTATTAACTTCTTAACAACCCTATGGGTTAGATTTTGTTATTATTAACTTTTACAATGAGATACAGAAAGGTACATTAGTTTACTCTAGGTAATTCCTATGCTACTAAATATTATAGTGAAGCCAGGACACAAATTTCAGTGATTTTAACTCTAGAGCTCATGCTTTTAGTCACTGTGCTTTTTAATTTTATTATTATTTTTTTAGAGACAAGGTCTTGCTCTATTTCCCAGGCCGGTGTGCAGTGGTGCAATCATGGTTCACTGCAGCCTCAACTTCCTCGGCTCAAGAGATCCTCCCATCTCAGCCTCCTGAGTAGTTGGGACTACAGGTGCACACCACCATGCCCAGCTAAATTTTTAACTTGTTTTAAGGAGAGGAAGTCTCATTATGTTGCCCAGGTTGATCTTGAGCTGCTGGCCTCAAGCAATTCTCCTGCCTTGGCCTCCCAAAGCACTGGCATCACAGGTGTGAGCCACCATGCATGGCCTTAACCACTGTACTTTATGGCCTTTCATGAAATTGTATTATGTAGTAACGTATATGACAGGTCTCTAAAAGCTGTATGATGCAAATATAAGACGTGACAGATTCTAACTAGTTTTGCCTTGCATTTTGGTACAGCCAGCTGACTGAATTTGGGTTAATGATATGTGGGCAAAATGATACATGTCACTTTCAGGGCTAACCCATAAAGCCTTCCTACCGTGATCTTCCATTTGATTCTCTATACTTTAACTGAATAGAAAGAACTTCAAGGACATAGAGGAGGTCTGAACTACAAGGTAGAAGGAGTTTGCATCCCTGCATTGCTACTGAGAGAAGAGCTACCTAACCAGGAACATCCGCATCAAACTGTTGCTTGAATAAGAAATAAACTTTCAGTATTTTAAACCATTTAAATTTGGCACTGTTTATCATGAGTAAACACAAGATGTTAGTAGTAGTGTTATTGTCTGAGTTATCTTCTGTCTTTTGCTCTTTTTCTCTCTTTTTCTTTTCTTATATAAAGTCAAATCCTTAATTCTCCAAGATTTTGTTTACAGCCCTCTTTATTTCTTTTACTCAATCATCTGCTCAGGAATTTTATGTTTGGTGATCTGTTCCATGTGAGTAAATATGAAGTTTCCTCTCTCTTCCTCTCTCTTATTTATTTTTAATTTTTAAATACCGTCATTGTGTATATTTCAGGTTTGCAACATGATGTTATGGAATACATAGAGATAACTATAGAAACATAGATAATGCAATGGCTATTACAGTGAAGCAGATTAACATATCTATAATCTCACATAGTTACTTCTTTTTGTGACAATAACAGCTAAAATCTAGTTATTTAACAAAAATCCCTAACACAATACAGTTTTATTAACTTGTTCCTTAGGTCGTACCTTAGATCTCTCATTCTTCTTTCAGAGGGATAGTATTTTCCTGTCATTTGGTCACCTCTATCTAGGTGTCCTTTTCCTCACCCTTCAGACCAGTTATTGTCCGGAGCTGCGTGGCCCGGCCATAGCGATTATAACTGACGACTGACGCCTGAGCTCTATACATTTCCACTTTATGCCTCCTCCCTAGATTTACTTTCTTCCCTGTTCTGCTGTCTCATACGCCAGTACAAAATGACGCTCTTCCTGGTTCTTCATCACCCATTTTCCCGTGCCCGGGAAAATGATCAACTTACAGCGCAGGCGCCATCCCGCGCCCGGGAAAATTACCAACCCACGGCGCAGGCGCAACATGACATCCGAAGAAACCGAGACCTACCTGGCCACGCCCACCGCAGGGCCACCATCATCGCCCTGGGCCAACCTCTGCCCCTGCCGGTCTATATAAGGCATTACACTGCCACCAATAAACGAGACTTGATCAGGATACTGTCTTGTCTCCATTTCTCGTGTCTCTTGTCCCCCCGAGTTCCCACTCCCTCTTCTAGGACCTACATTGACGATCCCGCGGGAGGGGACAAGTTATGACTAAATCTACCTTGTCTTCACTAATCTGGGCCCTGACATCTCTACTTCTGTGCGCCCAGACTGGGAATATAATCTTGAATTTATCTTTGATTATTTTCTGTCCTCCTTCTCTCTCCTCACAATTCAATCAATTGTCCTAATATTCTCCCTCTACAGCCCACCTCTTTTCTGTCCTCTCTTTTCATTTTCTATTGTCATTGTTATTTCCTCATTGCATAACCCCTCCTGAACTCTGTAACATCTTCCTAACTGGAATTTGAATTCAGATCAGCTTCACTTCAGTCTCTTTCTTTCCCGCATAATCAAAGCTCTAATCAAGTCACGCTAAAGTCACTGATGGCTAGGCTATTAACTGCTGTAATAATTTTAAATGTCACAATTTAACATCCAAAATCATCAAACAATAATAATAAAAATAATTCTTAGTTTCATCTCATTCTCCTATACCCCAGTAGATGCTTTATGTGCCAGCTAAGCAGCACAGCATTAAACATAAACAGTCTAGGCCATTTTAAACTACACATCTACCTGGACTTCTTTTTTTCTTTCTTTCTTTTTAAGAGACAAAATCTCGCTGTGTTGGCCAAGTTGTTCTTGAATTCCTGGCCTCAAGCAGTCCTCTCACCTTGGCCTCCCAAAGTGTCAGGATTGCAGACATGAGCCACCATGCCTGGCCTCTTTTTTTCTTTTCCTTTCTTAAAGTGTTGAATATTTTATTAATATTACATTTTAAAAGCTTTACATTTGTGATACACTAAGATACAGGACTTCTGCTTATTATAGAAGTTACCTTGGCTTATCAAAAGACTGCTCTTTTGTCAAGGTCTATCTCAAATGCCACTTCTTTCATGAAGGCCTTCTAAGAAACATTTTCTATTATGAAAAAATTAAATGTATAAAGACATGAACAAAATTGCACAATGAACCCCCATGTGCCCATTATATAGCTTCAGTAATGACGAACTCATACCGAGTCTCGATTCACCCCTACTCACTGCCTTCTCCTTTATCAGGTTCCAAGATGAATACAACCACTCCCTTCTCTTTGCATCTCTCTTGCAGCACTAGCATTGCTATAAGCATTTTATACCTATTTCCATACATTTTGTACTCTCTCCTAGATGTAAAGTCCCTTGAAGGTAAGGTCTCTGTGTTGCTGCCTTCAGCACCTATCCAGCACTGAGTCTAATAGACAAAAAACAACACATTTTTTTTGAATTTGAATTGAAATATCTAATGCTATTTTAAAAGGAGTTATTTTTCCCAAAGTTTATAATCAGATCTTTTGGAAAAAATTATCTCTATGCAAAGCCAGCATGAGCACCAATCCTATTTTTAAATTTTCTGAGAAGGAGATCCATGTGCTTCTTTAGTAATCCAATGCCCTGTTTGGATTATCTCAATAATCACTCAATTCTATGCTGAGCGTTAGCTCGGGGTGACATTGGATAAATCGTGTGGAATTAGCATAGTGAATATATTCTCTTTGCCTGCTTCCTTATTAGCAAACTACATATTCCCATTCTAGCTCACAAAAGAATTATGAGATTAAATAGCGTAGTCACCTATTGATTATACAGGTTATGAACCCTTGAGAATTTTTTTTGTGCCCTATCTAGATCTGTTGTCCAATTTTGTGTTTTTGTTATTTACTAATTCTCCTCTCAGAAGATTGATGCAAAGGGATAGAGGACACAAAGCCTAAATTATGTAGCAGTGAGGGTCAGCAAAAAAGTTGGAGGTGTAGAAAATTAAAGCAATTAACTAAAATGAAGATCATCTGTCCTTGATTGATATGAATGATAAAGAATAATCTGTGAAGCGTGTTGAGTTCCTTAGAGAAAGTCTTTATTTGTGGTTGTTAGTGTTTGCATATCTATATGTCTATTGTGTCTATGTGTGTGTGCGCGCACACACGTGTGCATGTGCTCGCTTTATCATGGACCGCCTTTTTCTTCAAATTTAATATTTTATTGTTTCAAGAATTTCATCAAAAATTAAGAATTTGTCAAACTTTAAAAGAACATAAAGAATTGAAAATATGAACTTCATGAAACCATTTACCATGTTTCCATGATAATTTCTAATGTTGGGAATAAAATTGTGGATTGTTTGGTTTCTATTATGCTTATGCGCACTTTGAAGTGAAATACTAAATCCAGCATTAAACCAAAAATGAGATTACAGAAAAGACTATGCAAAAGACTCTGTCTAATATATGGTCAATTAATCTTTGACAAAGACTCCAAGAATGCACAGTGATGAGAAAGAATAGTCTCGTTAATAAATGGTATTAGGAAAACTGGATATGCTGATGCAAAAAAAAAAAAAAAAAGAAAGTCAATCAATCAGATCCTTATCTTACACCACACACAAAATCAACTCAAGATGAATTAAAGATTTAAATATAAGATCTGAAACTATTAAGACTCCTAGAAGAAAACACAGGGGAAAAACTCCATGACATTGGACTTAACAATGATTTCTTGGATATGCCACCCAAAGAACAGGCAACAAAAGCAAAAATAAACAAATGGTATTACATCAAACTAGAAAGTTTCTCCACAGCACGGAAAACAATCCACAAAATGAAAAAGGAAACTATGGAATGGGAGAAGATATTTGCAAGCCACAAGGCCATAAAAGGAATCAATATCCAATATATATGAGGAACTCACACAACTTAATAGCAGAAAAAACAAAGAACTTGAGTTAAAAATGGGCAGAGTGACTCATGCTTATAATGCAAACATTTTAGGAGGATGAGCAGGGAGGCTAAGAGTTCAAAACCAGCCTGGGCAACGTAGTGGGATCCTGTATCTACCAAAAGTTAAAAAATTAGCTGGGCATGGTGCTACGTGCCTGTAGTCTTAGCTACTCAGGAGGCTGAGGCAGGCAGATTGCTTGAGCCCAGGCATTTGAAGCTGCAGTGACACACCACCACACTAAAGCCTGGGTGACAGACAAGATCCTGCTGAAAAAAAAAAAAAAAAAAAAAAAACCTAGAAATTAAAAATAAAATTAAAATGGGCAAAAGATCTGAATGTACATTTTTCCAAAGAAGACATAAAAATGACCGGGAGGTATATGAAAAGGTGCTCAATATCTTAAATTATCAGGCAAACACAAATCAAAACCACAATGCAATACCACCTCACACCTGTTATGATAACTATTAGCAAAAAGTCAAAAGATAACAAGTGTTGGTTAGGGTGTAGAGAAAAGAAAACTCTCATACACAGTGGAAATATATATTAGTACAGCTATTATGGAAAACAGTATGGAGGTTTTTCAAAAAATTAAAAATAGAACTATCGCATGATTCAGCAATCTCACTACTGAATATATATCCAAAGAAAAATAAAATTGATATGTTGAAGATATAGCTGCACTACCATGTTCACTGCAGGATTATTCACAATAGCAAAGATATGGAATCAATCTAAGTGTCCATCAACTGATGAATTAATAAAGAAAATGTGATCCATACACACACAAAACACACACACACACACACACACACACTGGATATTATTTACCCTTAAAAGAAAAAAGGAAATTCTGACATTTGTGACAACATTGAGGAACCTGGAAGACATTAAAGTAAGCCACACACAGAAAGACGAATACTGCATGATCTCACTTATATGCGAAATCTAAAAAAGTCACATTCACAGAAACAGAGAGAAGGGTGTTACCAGTGGTTAGGGGAAAGGAGAAATGGGAAGATGTTGGTTGAAGAGTATAAACTTGCAGTTATAAGGTTAACAAGTTCTGGAGCCCTAATGTATGGCATGGTGACTATAATTAATAATAATGCATTGTATACTTAAAATTTGCTGAGAGAGAGGATCTCAAGTATTTTCATCATACACACAAAGACATAACTATGTGATGCAATAGATATGTTTATTAGCTTGATTATGGTAACCATTTTACAATATATACATATATCACAACATCATATTATACACCCTAAATATATGCAATTTCTACTTGCCAACTACACCTCAGTAAAGCTGGGAAAATCTATTTATTGAACCAAAAAAATCCATGCATTAGAAAAAGATTATCTGAACAGTTACATTATTATGCAAGGTTGATGTGAAGGTAAAAGTCTTGTAAGTAACAAGTGAGCCAAAATAATTACCTAGCATTACCATTTCATAATTTTTTGTAGTTTTCAACTTATAGTATGTGTAGTTGCTCTGATAAAATTATAATATGCTATATTAGAGTGGGGAAAAATAATTATATACTTTGGTGGTATTGAGTAATTTGGAAATTTGCAAAGATCTAAAGATGCATCTTTGAAAAGGCCAGTCTGGTTTATCATTGACAAGGGAATATAGAGTACCTGGAGGTCATCTTTTTAGCCCTCATTACTTGAGTTAGGCAGTGCCCTAAAGTTATGCAGAGAAATTAGCTGCGTGTGATGGCACATGCCTATAGTCCCAGCTACTCGGGAATCTGAGGCGGGAGAATTTCTTGAGCCCATGAGTTCCAGGTTGCAGTGAGCTATGATCATGTCTCTGCACTCAAGCCTGGGTGACAGATTGAGGCCTGGTCTCCTTTAAAAAAAAAAAAAATGCATAGAAGCCCAAGCTGTGGGGCCATACTGAAACTTGTTTGGTGTCCTTGTCTCTATGAGAAGCACCCAATGAGATATTTCTCACTGGTCTTGACAAGATATTGCATACATCTTTTTAATTGTTATTTTTTAATTTAAATGCTTACTATTAAAAGAAAGAGGTTTGAAAACTACTGACCAGGTTTCCCGCAACCTCAGCTTTCCTCTACGTAAGATTTTACTTGCATCTAAAAAATCTCTGACATACCAGTTAGGGTCCTATTTGTGAGGTCCTTTATCGATTATATGATTTTTAGTCCATGTCTGAGTTAGACACTATCTTTCAAAGTCTTCATTTCAAATTCATTTAGTTACCAGTTTTTCACACTAGACAAATTATTTGGATTCTTTAATTAGAATTTATTTTTCTAAGCATAAACCCCTCTTTTCCCTTTAATTTTCATTTGTTCTTCATTGCTTACCACATTATGGGCAATCTCTGTATTCTGGCATTTTAAATCTTTGATCACATGGCACCAGAGCTGTCTACCACTGCATGCCTACATGTGCCTTAGAGTGCAGTAGAGCTGAGGGCCAGGACAATATCTCACACATGCTGTGTTAAGTCTTACAGAAACAATATCAAACAACTAAATCTGCTGTTGTTGCTGTTATGCTTCCCATTGTTAGCCCCAAGTAACTAATATATATATATATTTTTTAAGATGGAGTCTCACTTTGTCACCAGGTTGGAGTGCAGTGGTGCGATCTCGGCTCACTGCAGCGGCCACCTGCTGGGTTCAAGCGATTCTCCGGCCTCAGCCTCCCAAGTAGCTGGGATTACAAGCACGCACCACCACGCCCAGCTAAATTTTGTATTTTTAGTAGAGACAGGGTTTCACCATGTTGGCCAGGATGGTCTCGATCTCCTGACCTCATGATCCACCAGCCTCGGCCTCCCAAAGTGCTGGGATTACAGGCGTGAACCACCACACCCAGCCACTAATTTTTTTTTTTTAAACTCTGATTGAAGGAGAAAAATGTTTTGTTTTCTCTCCCTCTCTGAAAAAAAAATGCTTACATTTTAGGGAAAGTTGTCTCTGTTTTGTGTTGCTATGACAGAGTCCCACACCTCCCATAACACCTCCCGTTAGGTCCCAACTCCCAACACTGTTGCATCACATACTAAATTTCCACCACAGGCTTTTTGGGATATATATTCAAACCCTAGTAGAACTGAATATGTATATTTTTTACTTTTGTATTTCTTCTATTTTTCAAGAAATAGCCTATTTCTTCCCATTTAGAATATATTTTTCAAATCTTCACAACACACAGCAACATATTTAATATTAAACCTGTAACATGACAATAAGGTTAATAAATGCTTAATAAAACCACCAGTTTGTTTACTTTCTGAAAGCATATAAGAAAATAAAAATGATTGATTACTTTATTCGGTAAATTTCGTACTTCTAAAATATGTCAAATGAAAGACAGAAATCCCTCATTTATTGCCAGACAAATATAACAATGAAACACAGCTTTATCACAGTTATTTACGTAATTAAATATTCTGTTTTATTTTAGGAATTCTTCAGAGGAGGTATTCTTCACATTTAAAACAAAAAAAAAAATTGTTTAATATCTTAAATCAAAGGTTTTAAAACCACGTGGTACATTTTAATTTAACTAAAAATATGCAAACTACTAATCTTAGTTGTTTTCTGTTTAATTCTATTCCTGAAAGATTTCTAACATAGTCTCATGCCCAATTTTCTAGAGATAGCTTGCAGCTTATTAGCTTGCTTCCATTTAGTAATAATTAGGGTATTTGGATGCACTAAATAAAATATGATATATCACAGATTTGGTAATGCATATAAGTTACCTTAAATACTTTCTGGTGATTGCCCAGTGACTATATTTATGCATATTACATTTATATATCTTATATATAAAAACACATACATGAATTCCTGAAAATGTATTATAGATTGAGTGATGTTTGTCTTCAATTATAGTACGTGTTTTTCTTTTTCCTTGAATGGCTCTTCCCAGTTTATTCTATGACTCAGGTACACTAACCACAGTTCAACTTAAACACTGAAGTTGCTTTTACATTGCTTATCCAGGTTGGGGGAGAGGATAGAAGAGGAGGGTGCAGAGGTTCAGGAACCATGGAGAATGATGAGAAAGCTCAGTGGCTGGGTCCGACAGTCTCTTTAGAAAATGTAATTCAATCTACTTCTCCTTGGCTTTGTATTTGCAACTGTTTGAAGTTATATAAATATTTTCTTCTGTTTAACATCTTAACTTTTCTTTTCCATGCTCATGTCCTCATAATGAATACATTGTTATCAAAATAAATTTATATTTAAAAAGAATGAATTTGCTGCTACTAATGCCTCTGGAGTATATACCTAGAATTACCCAAGTAGGAAGCAGTCAATTCAAATTAACTGCCACTTAGAGTCCCCGACCCTCAGAAACCACTGCTTGTTTATTCCTTTCCACTGTGTCTTGTTGCTTATGGCGTGCCTCTTCTAAAGGTAGTCATATGGGGCTCATGTTATGCTTTAGTTTCAGCTGCCCTGAGGGATTATTTGCATTTTGGAATCTATAGTTTCAGTCAGACCATAATAAGCATAACATCAAATTTCATTAAAATTAGTCCCGAACTTTTCACATGATGTGATAATAAACAAATAGAATACATTCTACACAATATGCCTTCTACAATGGAGTTAAAGGAACATATGGGCTGGGTTCACTGGTAATGCCTATAATCCCAGAGCTTTGGGAGGCTGAGTTGGGCTGATCGCTTGAGCTCAGGAGTTTGAGACCAGCCTGGACAACATAGTGAAACTCCATCTCTACAAAAAATGCAAAAATATTAGCTGGGCATGGTGGTGGGTACTTGTGGTCCCAGCTACTCCCGAAGCTGAGGTGGAAGGATGGCTTGAGCCAGGGTGGCAGAGGTTGCAGTGAGCCAAGAATGTGCCACTGCACTCCAGCCTGGGTGACAGAGCGAGACCCTGTCTCAAAAAAAAAAAGGGGGGGCACATATGATAGGAGAAAATAAGGTAGACAAGTCTTTATCAGCCAACTTAAATGCTGTGTTGTTTATCACAAACTGGAATATTTTATGTTACATTATTTTATTCACTTTACATTATTCATTCCTTGGCACAACCCTATCAGAATGATATTCTTATTATTCCCATTTTATACACTAGGAAACTGAAACTTAGATTAGTAATTAGTTCAAAGCCACATAGATAAGAGAGGCTAAGAATTACACTAAGCTCTAATAGCCTTCAGAGTTGAGGCCTGTGAGCATTGCTTATGTGTACAACCTTGGAGGTACTGAAGATCAAAATAAGAGATAAAAAACAAAAAATGAGAGAATATGGAACAATTAGTAAATTATATCACATTGCATAAAACAGTTACATGATAATAACTAGACTTTTTAGTTCATAATCCAGACTTATTTTAAAAAATTATATATACAGGAGGAGTAGGACACATCTAACATCACTTTTAAGAAAAGAAAATCCTTGTAACCTCAAAATGGGAGTTTTCCCTGTAACTGAAGACTTAAAAGTTACCTACAGGCTAATAATAGATTTTAAATGCTATTTATGAGTTTACTACCCTATATTCATTGACCCTTAGTCTCTATCTCCCCCAGGGGATTTTCTTTCTCCTCTTAGCCTCACCTCTTTAGGTACCACCCATCACTGAGATCTTAGCACTTGATCTCTTTTAATTCTTCAGTGTTCATTCATTCAGCTCTCATTACTACGCAGAGAAATCCTATGGTAGACTCAGTGTGAATGACTTCAAGAGAGATAAGAGTTCCTTCTTTATTAAACAAGATGTTGAGGTTACTACCCTTTCTACATTTCTTAGTTTTTTCTCTTTTCTTTTATTTTTCATCTTAAACTAACCTTGGATAAACTCATTGAACTCTGCCATTCTAAAATCCAGAGATTATATAATCTGGAGAAGGTTATCTGGAGAGAATCCAGGTCCAATACAAGAATCCACACCCTTATGCCTTCAGACAGCATCTGGCAATTGCACAGTCCAATTTTCTTGATTCCATTCAGTCAGTTCTGGAACTTGACTTGGAATGCATTTCCTTGACCATTCTTCAAGTTGCCATCTCAGACTACCAGAAGGCCATCAGGCTCTCTGTCACTTCTCTTTCCCCTGACTCTACCAGCTTAGTTTCCTTTGTACTCTTGTGTTCTTTGCTTAGTTACATTTTAAGTCAAGGAATCATGCTCTATTTTACTTCTGTTCAGAATCTTTTTTTTTTTTAATTTATTTATTATTATTATACTTTAAGTTGTAGGGTACATGTGCATAACGTGCAGGTTTGTTACATATGTATACTTGTGCCATGTTGGTGTGCTGCACCCATCAACTCGTCATTTACATCAGGTATAACTCCCAATGCAATCCCTCCCCCCTCCCCCCTCCCCCCTCCCCATGATAGGCCCCGGTGTGTGATGTTCCCCTTCCTGAGTCCAAGTGATCTCATTGTTCAGTTCCCACCTATGAGTGAGAACATGCGGTGTTTAGTTTTCTGTTCTTGTGATAGTTTGCTAAGAATGATGGTTTCCAGCTGCATCCATGTCCCTACAAAGGACACAAACTCATCCTTTTTGATGGCTGCATAGTATTCCATGGTGTATATGTGCCACATTTTCTTAATCCAATCTGTCACTGATGGACATTTGGGTTGATTCCAAGTCTTTGCTATTGTGAATAGTGCTGCAATAAACATACGTGTGTATGTGTCTTTATAGCAGCATAATTTATAATCCTTCGGGTATATACCCAGTAATGGGATGGCTGGGTCATATGGTACACCTAGTTCTAGATCTTTGAGGAATCGCCATACTGTTTTCCATAATGGTTGAACTAGTTTATAATCCCACCAACAGTGTAAAAGCGTTCCTATTTCTCCACATCCTCTCCAGCACCTGTTGTTTCCTGACTTTTTAATGATCGCCATTCTAACTGGTGTGAGATGGTATCTCATTGTGGTTTTGATTTGCATTTCTCTGATGGCCAGTGATGATGAATCTAACACTATGTTGTAGACAGTTGCACCTGGATTCTATCTAGTGAGACCCTCCAAGGGAATTGCAGTTCTAACTTTAGAGAGAACTGCTTGTTTTCAATTTTGGTATCAATTTTATAGCTTTGTATAGATTTAGCCATTGGAGGGAAAAAGATAGAGATATTTTGTAGCAATGGTCCTATTTTTACAAAAGAAATTATTTTATAATTTTCAGGGTAGGCAAAGTTACTCAAATAAATTTAAGAACTAAAGAGTAGACACCAAGTGTCCTGCTTCTTTTTAACTTTTAGGCAAATATCCCAATTGTTAGTTTTTATTCATTCTGACATCATATCTGGAGAATAAGTTTTTATTTGTGCATACTGAACATGACGTAGTGACATATGATTAAAGCAAGCTGTTATACATACAACTGTAAAATTTGCAGCAAAAATAAGGCACCAGGCTTTGCTACTTTAAATATATATCCACTTAAAACTAATATTTTAGGAAAGATGATTAAAGTAAGGAACAATCAAAAGTGAAAAGATAGCAGCACCTCCCTTTGAAGTGGAAAAAGTCCCTTGGTCTAACTAGGGAGTGCTGACTTCGAAAAATTGGTAGTTTGACACCGTGGAAGAAATAAAATTGTCATGAACAAAGGTGAAGAGGGATTATATTTGTCAAGAAGAGACTCCTTCTGGATGAACTGTCTGAGGGCTGTGGCATGTCACATCTTGTCTTGGAAAGTTAATGACTGGTAATGTTGGAGGAATAGTCTTTTGTCAGATCATTATAGCAGCCTAGTTACAACTGCCTTAAGATGTAATGACTGGTTCAGATAAGGGGCCAAAATACTTCAGGTGAAACACGACTCAATCCAATCACCTTTTCCCTGATTAGCAGAGGGAAGCCAAGGCAGTTTTACCTAGAAGACACTAAGGGTGAGCCCTAGGGCAAGAACACAGAAGCTGCTTTTGGTCCCCAGAAAATGAGGGCTGAAGAGTTTGCTTGGCCCCTGACACTGTGCACGTAGTCAGCTCTGCTTTGCTCAGCCTTGCTCTAGTATGAACAGAGTTGGTTTTGGAATGTACTCGTCTTATTTTAAGCATCCTGGAAGAATGGAAAGCAAAAAATTAACCTAGAAAATTGAATGAGGCTGGATGAAAGGTGTTCTTGTATTAAATTAAATATTTTATTGCTCTTTACAAAAAAGGACAAGATACCACGCAGTTTAGGTACATATCAGGAAGTCAATAGGAAAACTGTCCCTTTCTAGGAGTTCTAGGGGTCAAATTTAATGCGTGGGTACAGTGAAAGAGCATTGGTTTTTTCCTCATCTATTACTGCATCCCAGTTTTGATGTGTGTTTAGATCTCATCTAATGTGAAAAAGGAGAGGACAAGAAAGGCTACTATTGAAGAAAAACACAAAGAAGCATTATTAGGATGACAAATACTCTTTTAAACTTCATCTTAACTGTTAATTTTAAAGATAATTTTCTCTTGTTTAAAAAAAAATCATGCCAGGTGTGGTGGCTTATGCCTATAATCCCAGCACTTTGGGAGGCTAAGGATCATTTAAGCCCAGTTGAGACCAACCTGGGCAACATGGTGAAACCCCATCTCTACTGAAAATACAAAAACGGGCCAGGTGTAGTGGTGCATACCTGTAGTTCCAGCTACTTGGGCAGCTGAGGTGGGAGGATTGGCTTGAGCCGAGGAGGTGGATTTGCAGTGAGCTGAGGTCATGCCATTGCACTCCAGCTTAGGCCACAGAGTGAGGCAGACTCCATCACAGAAAGAAAGAAAAGAAAGAAAAGAAAGAAAGAAAGAGAAAGAAAGAAAGAAAGAAAGAAAGAAAGAAAGAAAGAAAGAAAGAAAGAAAGAAAGAAAGAAAGAAAGAAAGAAAGAAAGAAAGAAAGAGAAAGAAAGAGAGAGAGAAAGGAGGGAGGGAGGGAGAGAGGGAGGAAGGAAGGAAGGAAGGAAGGAAGGAAGGAAGGAAGGAAGGAAGGAAGGAAGGAAGGAAGGAAGGAAGGAAGGAAAGAAAGAAAGAAAGAAAGAAAGAAAGAAAGAAAGAAAGAAAGAAAGAAAGAAAGAAAGAAAGAAAGAAAGAAAGAAAGAGAGAGAAAGAAAGAAATTAGCCAGGTGTGGTGATGTGTGCTTATAGTCCCAGCTCCTCAGAGGCTGAGGTTGGAGGATGTTTGAACCCAGGAGGTCAAGGCTGTAGTGAGCTCAGATCATGCTGCTGCACTCCAACCTGGGTGACAAAGTGAGACCCTGTCTCAGAAAAACAAACCAACCAACCAACCAACAGACAAAAAGGTACACACTTAACATACTGCTTATTACTACCCCAAGTAATCTACAGATTTAATATCAAAATGCCAATGATGTTCTTCACAGGATTAGAAGAAATTATTTTTCTTTCTTTTCTTTCTTCCTTCTTCTCCTTTTATTCTTCCTCCTCCTCCTCCTTCTTCTTTTTGTAGAGATAGGGTCTATGTTGCTCAAGCTGGTATCGAATTCCAGGGCTCAACCGATCTTCCCACACTGGCCTCCTAAAGTGCTGGGATTGATTACAGATGTGAGCCACTATGCCTGGCTGAAAAAAATAAGCCTTAAAATTTGTATGGAACCACAAAAGACCCTGAATAGCCAAAGCAATCCTGAGCAAAAAGAATAAAAATATACTACAAAGCTGTAGTAGCAAAACAGCATGGTACTGGCATAAAAACAGACACATAGACCAATGTAACAGAATGGAGAACCCAGATATTAATCCTCACATTTACAGCCAACTGACTTTTGACAAAGGCACCAAGAACATACATTAGGGAAAGGACAGTCTCTACAATAAATGGTGCTGGGGAAACAGGATGTCCATATGCAGAAGAATGAAACTAAACCCCCACCTCTCACTCTACTGAAAAAATCAATTCAAAATGGAGCTGAGACCTAAATGTAAGATCCAAAACTATAAACTACTAGGAAAAAAAAAAAAAAACAAAGGAAACACTTTAGGACATTGGTCTGGGAAAAGATTTTGTGAATAAGACCTCAAAAACATTGGCAACAAAAGCAAAAATAAACAAATGGGTTATATCAAACCAAAAAGCTTCTGCACAGCCAAGGAAGCAATCAACAGATTGAAAAGATAACCTACAGAATGAGAGAAAATATTTGCAAACTATTCATTTGACAGGGGATTAATATCCAGGATATACAATGAACTCAAACATCTCAACCACAGGAAGCAAACAATCTCATTATAAAATGGATAGGTGATCTGAACAGACATTTCTCACTTGATCTTAGCCAAAAGGCCTATAAGCGATGAACAAACATTTTTCAAAAGAAGACATACAAATCACCAACAAATGTATGAAAAACTACTCAACATCATTAATCACTAGGGAGATGCAAATCAAAACGACAATGAGGTATTATTTCATCCCAGTCAGGATGATTATCAAAAAGGTGAAAATAGCAAATGCTGATGAAGATGTGGAGAAAAGGAAACTCTCATACACTGTTTGTGGGAATGTAAACTAGTACAGCCACTATAGGGAACGGTATGTAGATTCCTAAAAACACTCCAAATAGAACTGCCATTTGATCTAGCATTCCCACTACTGGGCACCTATCCAAAGGAAAGGAAATTGGTGTGTCAAAGAGACATCTGCACCCCCATGTTCATTGCAATACTATTTGCAAACATAACCAAAACATAAAATCAACCTAGGTGTCCAACAACAAGTGAATGCATAAAGAAAATATGTTATATAAACACAATAGAATGCCATTCTACCATAAAAAAAGAATGAAATACTGTTATTTGTGGCAATATGGATGAACGAAAGGACATTATGTTACTTGAAATAAGCCAGGAACAGAAAATGAAACACCACATGCTCTCATTCATATGTGGAAGTGTAAAATAATTTATTTTGGATTGGTGCAAACCTAATAAAACAGGTTTTGCACCAACCTAATAGAACAGAGGCTGTTAGAGGCTGGGAAGGATGTGAAGGAGGAGATAGGGAGAGATTTATTAAAGGATACAAAATTACAGTTAGATAGAAGGAATAACTTCTAGCGTTCTATACTACTCGAGAACCGAAAATATCTGAGACAGATCTCAGTCAATTTAGAGTTTATTTCGCCACGGTTAAGAATGTGGCCTCAGGAGATCCTGGTGACATGTGCCCAAGGTGGTCAGGGTACCGCATGCTTTTTTTTTTTTTTTTTTTTTTTTCTTGAGATGGAGTCTTGCTCTGTCTCCCAGGCTGGAGTGCAGTGCCATGATCTCAGCTCGCTGCAGCCTCTGCTTCCTGGGTTCAAGTGATTCTCCTGTCTCAGCCTCCCAAGTAGCTGGGGTTATAAGCATGCACCACCACGCTCAGCTAATTTTTGTGATTTTAGTAGAGATGGGGTTTCACTGTGTTGGCCAGGCTGGTCTCGAACTCCTGACCTCAGGTGATCCACCTGCCTCAGCCTCCTAAAGTGCTGGGATTACAGGTGGGAGCCACTGCGCCTAGCCACTGCTTGCTTTTACATATTTTAGGGATACATAACACATTAATTAATACATGTAAGATTTACATTGGTTCAATATGGAAGAGCAGGACAACTGGAGGCAGTGAAGGGTGGGATGGGAGGACTTCCAGGTCATAGACAGATTTAAATATATTCTGATTGGTTGAAAGAGTTATCACTAGAAAGGAATCTCTGCGTTAAGATAAGTCTTGATTCAATCACGACTGAACTGTGTAACCCTTGCCAACCCCTCATTCGGGGCCCAAATCTTGTCTCTTGAATCACTAATACCTCATCATGTGGTAGATTTCTCAGAACCAAGATTCTTCCCCCTGCCCTAATGAAAAATGACCACACTGGAGATTTCCAGTGCTGCAGTTCACCTATCAACTGATTGAAGTCTCCTGAGGCAAGACATCACCCTGAGTTTGCTAAGCTCTATGATTTAAACGATGCCACCGTCTTTGAGGCCAATCCTTACAGCTAAGATTATTTCTGAGATCCTTCTGCCATTTCCGAGCTTGCTTTCTGACAGCTGCTGAGTTTCCTGCATGCCTTGCAAGTAAGCCTGCACAATATTTTGCAGATGCACAGAATTAGTATTTATTTAGAGCTGTGTTTGATAGTGAGATTTGGGTAAACTGAACCGCTTCTCTGAGTCTCATTTTAAAATCTGTAACATGAGGAAGTTAAAAAGTTTCTGAGTCCTAAAGTTTAACATGTTAAAAATTATCCTAACCAATGATTTAAATATACTGACAAAGATCAAGATGAGCTCATCAATCCGCTTATCTCTTCAGAAAAAAATATTCCTCAGAAAAAAAAAATAAAAACAAAATGAATCTCATAACTTTGCTTAAATCAGAATAGGTACTATTGGCAGACTAGAATTTTAAGGAATCCATACAAGCACAAAAGATAGAAGCCAGAGAGGATCAGACTGATACTCAAAAAAGAATTCCTACAAAGTTGAGAGTAGACTTGGAATTTTTCATTCATTCATTCATTCACTCATTCATGTATGTATTGATTTAGATATTATGTAAAAAGTGCCTACTACATGCCAGGCACTGTTTTTAGCACTAAGCATAACATAGTGAACAAAACAGAGTCCCTCTCTTCATGAAGATTTCAATCTTGTAAGGAAAACACACAAGAAGCAAGCAAATAAACAATAAGTGATATATGCTTGGTAATGATGGTAAGTACTATGAAGAACAAAATAAAGCCGTGTAAGGAATTAGAGTGTGAAGTGGGGCCAGAAGATGCTATTTTTCAATGGGTTGGTCAGCGAAAGCCTCTCTAAGGAGGTGACATTTGAACAAAGAACTGAAAGAAATATGTGAGCATGCCAAGTGCTCATCTGAGGGAAGAGCATTTCAGGCAGAGTGAATAGTAAGTGTAAAGACCATGATCCAGGAGTGTGTTTGGTGAATTGAGGACTGAGAAGGTCCCAGTGGCCAAAGCAGAGTAAACACCAAAGGCAGAAGGGACAGATCATTAAAGCCTTCTAGGAAGGCAGGGTAAGGACTAAGAGACATAGAATTTTGTTCTAAATGTGATGACATGCCAAAAGAGAGTTTTAAGGCACAATTTGACTTGTAGATTTTTTTTTTTTTATATAAGAGACAGGGTCTCGATGTGTTGCCCAGGTGGGAGTACAGTGGATTATCTACAGGAGTGATCATAGCACACTACAGTCTCCAACTCTTGAGCTCAAACAACACTCCTGCCTCAGCCTCCAGAGTAGCTGGGGTTACAGGGGTGTGCTACCACAATTTGCATTTTTTTTTTTTTTAAAAAAAGGATGACTCTTGCTTTTATGTGGAAAATAAAGAACATGAGGGAGGGGGTACAGAAGGAAAGAACCAAAGTAAACAAGCCAGTCAGAGGTTACAGGAAAGGTCCAAGCAGAGATAGTGATGGTTTGTTCTAGGGCAGTAGCCACAGAGGTTATGTACAAAAAAAAAAAAAAAAATCAGAAATACCTACAATTAATTCTAAACAATTATTTGAACTGGAAATAAAATTAATAAAGTAAATTCCAGATTATTATCACCTGGAATGATACAACATGGCAGTAGTAGGAGAAAGAGGACCAAAGGGAGTGAAATTGATCAAGGGCAAGACACAGATGCTGTTTAATTATAGGAGTTGAAGAATAATATAAGTAAAATGGTGGTTAAAATTGAAATATTTGTGCGCAGAAGAAAAATCAGATGTATAATTTCTACGCTACTAAAATAAAGAAGAAAGCAACTTAATTTCACAAATGGCAAAAAAGAAAAAAGTAGTAAATCGTATAAAATGGCAGGAATAAATAAAATCACAATTAATACAAATAAATTAAATCCTTCTAATGAAATAAAGCCCATATATAATTGGGCTTTAAAAATCCAGCTATAGGGCACAGTGGCTCATGCCTGAAATCCCAAAGCACTTTAGGAGGCCAAGGCAGGCAGATCACTTGAGGCCAGGAGTTCAATGCCAGTTTGACTAACATGGAAAAACCCCGTCTCTACCAAAATACAAAAATTAGGTGTGGTGGCACATGCCTGTAACGCAGCTACTCCAGTGGCTGAGGCACTAGAATCTCTTGAACACAGGAGGCAGATGGAGGTTGCAGTGAACCAATATCTCACTACTGCACTCCAGCCTGGGTAACAGAGCAAGACTCTGTCTCAAAAGAAAAAAAAATACAGCTATATTGGAACACAGTATCAGAACCACCTGGAGACTCATTGTCAGAATCAATATTTCATAAGAATCAAGGAGTAGACTTTTGAATAAAGGGTTTTTTCTTTTAGGACCCTAGAAAGTTAAGCAGGGATGTTTGGCATATCTGGGCCCTGACACTTGTGATTTCTCCTGGAGAAAAGAAACGAGTGCTGAAGAACAGGCTAGAAGGTATGCTTATTTCTACTCCTCAGGATATAGATTTTGTGCCTTTTTGAACTTAGTTTTTCCATGTATTTATTTTTTGCTTATTTTTTAAAAAAGGCAGTTGAGTAAATTGTTCACTCAAATAATATGTTTAAAATAACATTTTGGGGAGGTTATCACACATATAAAATTATGTGATTTTTGACAAAGGTGAAATTCAGTAGCGAATGGATGAGTTTTTGAATAGATGGTTCTGGATCAATTGGATATCTATTTTGGAAAAAATGAACCCTGACCCCTTCCTCACATTATTCACAATATTAATTAAAAATAGATCAAAGACCTAAATGTGAAGAGTAAAATAATGAAACTCTAGAAGAAAACAGAGTATCTTCAGGTCCTTAAGACAGGCAATGTTTTCTGGCTGGGCACGGTGGGGCCTATAATCCCAGTACTTTAGGAGGCCGGGGTGGGCGGATCACAAGGTCAGGAGATTGAGACCATCCTGGCTAACATGGTGAAACCCCGACTCTACTAAAAAATACAAAAAAATTAGCAGGGCATAGTGGCTGGCACCTGTAGTCCCAGCTACTCGGGAGGCTGAGGCAGGAGAATGGCATGAACCCCAGAAGCGGAGCTTGCAGTGAGTGGAGATCGCTCCACTGCACTCCAGCCTGGGTGACAGAGCGAGACTCCGTCAAAAAAAAAAAAAAAAAAAAAAAAAAAAAAGATAGCCAATGTTTTCATTATTATTATTATTATTATTATTATCATTATTATTATATTCGAAGTTCTAGAGTACAGGTGCACAACGTGCAGGTTTGATACATAGGTATACATGTGCCATTTTGGCTTGCTGCACCCATCAACTCAGCATTTACATTAGGTATTTCTCCTAATGCTACCCCTCCCCCAGACCCCCACCCCACAACAGGCCCCGATGTGTGATGTTCCCCGCCCTGTGATCTCATTGTTCAGTTCCCACCTATAAGTGAGAACATGAGGTGTTTGGTTTTCTGTCCTTGTGATAGTTTGCTGAGAATGATGGTTTTTTTCCAGTTTCATCCATGTCCCTACAAAGGACATGAACTCATCCTGTTTTATGGCTGCATAGTATTCCATGATGTATATATGCCACATTTTCTTAATCCAGACTATCATTGATGGACATTTGGGTTGGTTCCAAGTCTTTGCTATTGTGAATAGTGCAGCAATAAACATATGTGTACATGTATCTTTATAGTAGCATGATTGATAATCCTTTGGGTATATACCCAGTAATGGAATGGCTGGGTCAAATGGTAATTCTAGTTCATGATCCTTAAGGAATCACCACACTGTCTTCCACAATGGTTGAACAAATTTACACTCCCACCAACAGTGTAAAAGCATTCCTATTTCTCCACATCCTCTCCAGCATCTGTTGTTTCCTGACATTTTAATGATTGCCATTCTAACTGGCATGAGATGGTATCTCATTATGGTTTTTGATTCGCATTTCTCTGATGACCAGTGATGATAAGCATTTTTTCATGTGTTTGTTGGCTGCATAAATGTCTTCTTTTGAGAAGTGTCTGTTATATCCTTTGCCCACTTTTTGATGGGGTTGTTTTTTTTCTTGTAAATTTGTTGGGAGTTCTTTGTAGACTCTGGATATTAGTCCTTTGTCAGATGGGTGGATTGCAAAAATTTTCTCCCATTCTGTAAATTGTCTGTCCACTCTGATGGTAGTTTCTTTTGCCGTGCAGAAGCTCTTTAGTTTAATTGGATCCCATTTGTCTATTTTGGCTTTTGTTGCCATTGCTTTTGGTGTTTTAGTCATGAAGTTCTTGCCCATGCCTATGTCCTAAATGGTATTGCCTAGGTTTTCTTCTAGGGCTTTTATAGTTTTAGGTCTAACATTTAAGTCTTTAATCCATCTTGCATTAATTTTTATATAAGATGTAAGGAAGGGATCCAGTTTCAGCTTTTTACATATGGCTAGCCAGTTTTCCCAGCACCATTTATTAAATAGGGAATCCTTTCCCCATTTCCTTTTTTTTTTTTTTTTTGGTGTGTGTGTGTGGGGTTTGTCAAAGATCAGATGGTTGTAGATGCGTGGCATTATTTCTGAGGGTTCCATTGGTCTATATATCTGTTTTGGTACCAGTACCATGCTGTTTTGGTTACTGTAGACTTGTAATACACTTTGAAGTCAGGTAGCGTGATGCCTCTAGTTTTGTTCTTTTTTGCTTAGGATTGTCTAGGCAATGCGGACTCTTTTTTGGTTCCATATGAACTTTAAAGTAGTTTTTTCCAATTCTGTGAAGAAAGTCATTGGTAGCTTGATGGGGATGGCATTGAATCCATAAATTACTTTGGGCAGTATGGCCATTTTCATGATATTGATTATTCCTATCCAAGAGCATGGAATATTCTTCCATTTGTTTGTCTCCTCTTTTATTTCCTTGGGCAGTGGTTTGTAGTCTCCTTGAAAAGGTCCTGCACATCCTTTGTAAGTTGGATTTCTAGGTATTTTATTCTCTTTGTAGCAATTGTGAATGGGAGTTCACTCATGATTTGGCTCTCTGTTATTGGTGTATAGGAATGTTTGTGAATTTTGCACATTGATTTTGTATCGAGATTTTGCTGAAGTTGCTTATCAGCTAAAGGAGATTTTGGGCTGAGAGGATGGGGTTTTCTAAATACACAATCATGTCATCTGCAAACAGGGACAATTGGACTTCTTCTTTTCCTAACTGAATACAGTTTATTTCTTCCTCTTGCCTGATTGCCCTAGCCAGAACTTCCAACACTATGTTGAATAGGAGTGGTGAGATAGGGCACCCTTGTCTTGTGCTGGTTTTCAAAGGGAATGCTTCCAGTTTTTACCCATTCAGCATGATATTGGCTGTGAGTTTGTCATAAATAGCTTATTATTTTGAGGTATGTGCCATCAATACCTAGTTTATTGAGAGTTTTTGTCATGAAGGGCTGTTGAATTTTGTCAAAGGCCTTTTCTGCATCTATTGAGATAATCATGTGGTTTTTGTCACTGGTTCTGTGTATGTGATGGATTACTTTTATTGATTTGCATATGTTGAACCAGCCTTGCATCCCAGTGCTGAAGCCGACTTGATCATGGTGGATAAGCTTTTTGATGTGCTGCTGGATTTGGTTTGCCAGTATTTTATTGATGATTTTCGCATCGATGTTCATCAGGGACATTGGTCTAAAATTCTCTTCTTTTGTTGTGACTCTGCCAGGCTTTGGTATTAGAATGATGTTGGCCTCATAAAATGAGTTAGGGAGGATTCCCTCTTTTTCTATTCATTGGAATAGTTTCAGAAGCAATGGTACCAGCTCCTCTTTGTACCTCTCGTAGAATTCAGTCGTGAATCCATCTGGTCCTGGACTTCTTTTGTTTTATAGGCTATTAGTTATTGCCTCAATTTCAGAGCCTGCTATTGGTCTATTCAGAGATTCACCTTCTTCCTGGTTTAGTCTTGGGAGAGTGTATGAGTCCAGGAATTTATCCATTTCTTCTAGATTTTCTAGTTTATTGGCATAGAGGTGTTTATAATATTCTCTGATGATAGTTTTCATTTCTGTGGGATCAGCAGTGATATCCCACTGATCTTTTTTTTTTTATTGCATCTATTTGATTCTTCTCCCTTTTCTTCTTTATTAGTCTTGCTAGTGGTCTATCAATTTTGTTGATCTTTTCAAAAAACCGGCTCCTGGATTCATTATTTTTTTGAACGGTTTTTTGTGTCTCTATCTCTTTGAGTTATCTGATCTTAGTTATTTCTTGCCTTCTGCTAGCTTTTGAATTTGTTTTCTCTTGCTTCTCTAGTTATTTTAATTGAGATGTTAGGGTGTCAATTTTATATCTTTCCTGCTTTCTCTTGTGGGTATTTAGTGCTATAAATTTCCCTCTACACTGGCTTTAAATGTGTCCCAGAGATTCAGGTATGTTGTGTCTTTGTTCTCATTGGTTTCAAAGAACATCTTTCTATCTGCCTTCATTTCGTTATTTACCCAGTAGTCATTCGGGAGCAAGTTGTTCAGTTTCCATGTAGTTGTGTGATTTTGAGTGAGTTTCTTAATCCTGAGTTCTAATTTGATTGCACTGTCATCCGAGACACAGTTTGTTGTGATTTCTGTTTTTTACATTTGCTGAGGAGTGCTTTACTTCCAATTATATGGTCAATTTTAGAATCAGTGTGATGTGGTGCTGAGAAGAATGTAAAGTCTGTTGATTTGGGGTAGAGAGTTCTGTAAATGTCTATTAGGTCTGCTTGTTGCAGAGCTGAGTTCAGGTCCGGGATATCCTTGTTAACTTTCTGTCTCATTGATCTGTCTAATATTGACAGTGGGGTGTTAACGTCTCCCATTATTATTGTGTGGGAGTCTAAGTTTCTTTGTAGGCCTTTAAGGACTTGCTGTATGAATCTAGGTGCTCCTGTATTAGGTGCATATACATTTAGGATAGTTAGCTCTTCTTGTTGAATTGATCCCTTTACCATTATGTAATGGCCTGCTTTGTCTCTTTTGATCTTTGTTGGTTTAAAGTCTGTTTTATCAGAGACTAGGATTCCAACCCCTGCCTTTTCTTTTGTTTTTCATTTGCTTGGTAGATCTTCCTCCATCCCTTTATTTTGAGCCTATGTGTGTCTTTCCACGTGAGATGGGTCTCCTGAATACGGCACACTGATTGGTCCTGACTCTTTATCCAATTTGCCAGTCTGTGTCTTTTAATTGGGGCATTTAGTCTATTTACATTTAAGGTTAATATTGTTATGTGTGAATTTGATTCTGTCATTAATGTGTTCATGGGTAATTTTGCCTATTAATTGATGCAGTTTCTTCATAGCATGATGGTCTTTACTATTTGGCATGTTTTTGAAGTGACTGGTACTGGTTGTTTCTTTCCATGTTTAGTGCTTCCTTCAGGGACTCTTGTAAGGCAGGCCTGGTGGTAACAAAATCTCCCAGCATTTGCTTGTCTGTAAAGGATTTTATTTCTCCTTTACTTATGAAGCTTAGTTTGGCTGGATACAAAATCTGGGTCGAAAATTGTTTTCTTTAAGAATGTTGAATATTGGCCCCCACTCTCTTCTGGCTTGGAGAGTTTCTGCCGAGAGATCTGCTGTTAGTCTGATGGGCTGCCCTTTGTGGGTAACTCGACCTTTATCTCTGGCTGCCCTTAACACTTTTTCCTTCATTTCAACCTTGGTGAATCTGACAATTATGTGTCTTGGGGTTGCTCTTCTTGAGGAGTATCTTTGTGTTGTTCTCCGTATTTCCTGAATTTGAATGTTGGCCTGCCTTACTAGCTTAGGGACGTTCTCCTGGATAATATCCTGAAGAGTGTTTTCCAACTTGGTTCCATTCTCCCATCACATTCAGGTACACCAATCAAATGTAGGTTTGGTCTTTTCACATAGTCCCATATTTCCTGGAGGCTTTGTTCATTTCTTTTTACTGTTTTTTCTCTAATCTTGTCGTGTCACTTTTTTCATGAATTTGATCTTCAATCACTGATACCCTTTCTTCCACTTGATCAAATCAGCTATTGAAGCTTGTGCATGCATCATGAAGTTCTCATGCCATGGTTTTCAGCTCCATCAGGTCATTTAAGGCCTTCTCTACACTGTTTATTCTAGTTAACCATTCATCTAATCTTTTTTCAAGGTTTTTAGCTTCCTTGCAATGATTTTGAACATCCTCCTTTAGCTCGGAGAAGTCTGTTATTACCAACCTTCTGAAGCCTACTTCTGTCAACTTGTCAAAGTCATTCTTTGTCCAGCTTTCTTCTGCTGGTGGCGAGGAGCTGCGATCCTTTGGAGGAGAAGAGGTGCTCTGATTTTTAGAATTTTCAGCTTCTGCTCTGGTTTCTCCCCATCTTTGTGGTTTTATCTACCTTTGGTCTTTGATGTTGTTGACCTACAGATGGAGTTTTGATGTAGATGATCTTTTTGTTGATGTTGATGCTATTCCTTTCTGTTTGTTAGTTTTTCTTCTAACAGTCAGGTCCCTCAGCTGCACGTCTGTCGGAGTTTGCTGGAGTTCCACTCCAGACCCTGTTTCCCTGGTTATCACCAGCAGAGGCTGCAGAATAGCAAATACTGAAGAACAGCAAATATTGCTGACTGATCCTTCCTCTGGAAGCTTCACCCCAGAAGGGCAGCTGCCTATATGTGTCTGTCAGCCCCTACTGGGAGGTGTCTCCCAGTTAGGCTACACGGGGGTCAGGGATCCACTTGAGGAGGCAGTCTGTCCGTTCTCAGAGCTCAAATGCCGTGCTGGGAGAACCACTGCTTTCTTCAGAGCTGTCAGAAAGGGACGTTTAAGTCTGCAGAAGTTGTCTGCTGCCTTTTGTTCAGCTATGCCTTGCCCACAGAGGTGGAGTTGAGAGGCAGTAGGCCTTGTTGAGCTGTGGTGGGCTCCACCCAGTTCGAGCTTCCCAGCCGCTTTGTTTACCTACTCAAGCCTCAGCAATGGTGGACACCCCTCCCCCAGCCAGGCTGCTGCCTCATAGATCGATCTCAGACTGCTGTACTAGCAGTGAGCAAGGCTCCAGGGGCATGGGACCCAATGAGCCATGCACAGGAGAGAATAACCTTGTCTGCCAGTTGCTAAGACCTTGGGAAAAGTGCAGTATTTGGGCAGGGAGTGTCCCATTTTTCCAGGTAGTCTGTCATGGCTTCCCTTGGCTAGGAAAGGGAAATCCCCAGACCCCTTGCACTTCCAGGGTGAGGTAACGCCCCACCCTTCTTTAGCTCGCCCTCCCTGGGCTGCTCCCACTGTCCAACCAGTCCCAATGAGATGAACCAGGTACCTCAGTTGGAAATGCAGAAATCACCCATCTTCTGTGTCTATCACGCTGGGAGCTGCAGACCTGAGCTCCTCCTATTTGACCATCTTGGAATACCCCCGGCAATGTTTTCTTAAATACGAAAAGCACTAACCATGAAAGAACAGTTTGATCAAATAGATTTCATTAAAATTAAAAACTTCTGTTCATTGAAACACATCATTAAGAGAGTGAGCAATAATCTACAGATTAGGAGAAGAAAAATATAAAACAACTATTAACATATGACTTGTACCCAAAATACATAAAACTTGACTACAAATCAGTAAGAGAAAGAAAACTCAATGTTTTAAGAAATGAACAAAAGATTCAAGTAGGCCTTTCATAAATGTGGATATTTAAACAGCCAATAAGCAAATTAAAAAGAATTCAATATCATTGTTTATCAGGGAACTGAAAATTAAAACCATACTCAGATTCCATTACATACTTTCAAAATCAGCACTACTACTTCTATACATTGTTGGTGGGGTTTAAATAGGTACAACATTTAAATGGGTGGGGTTTAAATGTTCCTCCCATTTCTAAATCCCCTATACCCATTAGCAAATTTTCATTCTGCAATAAAATTCCTTTGCCTAGCACAAGGTGATAGTTTTTTTTTTTGTTTTTTGTTTTTTGTTTTTTTTCGTACATAGCTTTTCCTTTCTAGTTCAACTGGCAAATACCAAGGACATAATAAAAACTAAACTTATAAATCTGTACCAGCCTCCTTCCTTGTCTATTCATCCTATCTTTACTTTCCTTGGTTCCTTACTACAAGACAAAGTGGCCTGTGTTTCCTCACTTATCATGGAGATACCCTTAATCTAGCATGTCTAGTTTAACAGTTACATGATCTGTGTATATTGATGAAATAATTACTAGTAGAGAGTACACATGGAGAGCTCCCCCAAAACTGAAAACTTAAATTTTTTTTATTACTTTCAAGGGACTTTGTATATACTAATCACTTTATAAACAGGGAATGAATTTGGCATAATAGTAATCAGACAAAAACTAAAGACCAGAATATTTAGGGAAGTAAAGTTGCTCTCACATTCTAGGTATGAAAAGATAATGACCCTCCAATTTTGTCTGAGTGTCCCTTCATTTTACCTCATCGTAGGTAACATGTTTCATTTCTTCTATTATAGATGTTCAGAACAGCAAATTTTTTAAAAAAAAAAATCCACTTCTTTTTCTCTTTTTCCTCATAGTCTTTACACATTGAAATCACTGTTTTCCATGGCTAGAGATTTCCTGCTAGCATCTCTTCAAAAGTAGTCTGTGCTCTTCCAACCTTTTCTCTCCACAGCACCCCTACAGTCAAATCCGAACTTCAGGAGCCAGTGTTACCTCTTAGTCTTAGTGCTTTCAGGAAATTCACTTTCAGGAAAAGGATTTGATAGAGAATTCACTTTTTTTCCACAGGTGACTGCTTTAAGGAATTATCTTTTACAATCTTTTAAATTATGTTTTAAAATGAATTTCTGATGGTGGAATTTTAAAGTCTGACAAACTAGTAGAGGGATGGTGGTTGGATTTTTAGGTTAGTAACCTTCCCTCTAACCTTCCCTCTGCCCCTTATAGGTACAACACACAATCTTTTTTCCAGTAAAGCTAGTTCTGTTTTCAACAGACTACAAAGTATAGCTATCTGATCTGCCCTTAGTCCCATGTAACTTTGATCTATTTTCTTTCAGAGGTATCTCCTTCTCAAAAAGCCAGGAGGAACTGGCAAAGAGTTGAAAAGGGTTCTTTTTTTTTCACCCAGACTGAAATGACCTAAGTTGCAAGGACTGCGTGATCTCAGTTTCTTTGCAAAGCACAAAGTGTTGTTTTTCGTGGTTGGTAGTAAACAAAGAACAGAATGCATCACTGGTAACACTTAACCAAAAACAACTCTTCAGTTTATGACCTATTGCCTAAATCAATGGCAGCTTACAATGGACATGTCTGTAAGTGGAGACCCTGAATATAATAAAATGCTAACATTCACGACTTCTGTAAAAAGCATTAGCAACTAAATAAATCCAACCATTGCTGCCTTTGCACTGAGCATGAAGAACATTTCTACTGTTTAATAAGAAAGAACATCATCTCAATAGCTTCTAATATATAATGTTCAAATTTATAAATCTATTGCTTTAGTATTTTAAAGTCAGGGCCTTAGTGTGGAAGGTCTATAGCCCAAAGAGATCAATAGCATTTTGTGTGATGTTAATATGTTACCATTATTTGAGGTTCAAATAAAGATTAATAAGGGAATCCCTAAAATTAATAGCCAAAGCAAAAATTTATGGAGAGATGGTGGACTCAACTCTTTGTGATGCATTACTAAAAGGTAGGTATAGAACTCTGAGGCTCTCTCTCTTTAAATACAAAACCTGCTCCTTTGGTCTCTTTGTATAAATAGTAAATACCAAATAAACATCAGTGATGTGGGGGTTAACATTAGCATCCTTATACCTAAGTCAATATTGCACCACCTAAAAATAATCATATGCTCCCATCCTCAGTTTGTGTCTTTGACATATCTTCTTGTTTCTTACACAGACACTTGAAATTTGGCATCTACAAGTAAAGAATGAATTTACCCAAAACAGGTGGCCATGGCATAAGGAACTAGTATGACAAATTGACTAAGGATGTTAATAATCATACTTGTAGCTATCATATATGCATAAAGCACTTGCTGTGTTAAGGATTGTTTTAAGCCCTTAATGTATACTAGCTCATTTAATCCTTTCAAAACTCTATAAACTAATTATTATTCCCAATTTACAGAGAACAAATAGAAGGAAAAATGAGATAAAATTGTTCCTATCATTGCAGTTAGGAACTTCCAGAATGTGAAACTAGGCACTCTCACTCTGAAGCGACATTAGTAGCCACGTGAACTATTTAAATTAATCAGTTATTCATATTTTCATCAAATATGCACCACATTTTCAGCACTGTGGTAGACTCCATGGCATATATGAGTGAGTGATATGAGATATGGTACCTACTTTTATAGAATGTAAGGCCTAGCAGTCACCATGAATATTAATCAAATTGTTACACAAACAAATGTAAAACTGCAATGTTACTGGTACACAAAGGAGGGATGTATGATGCTATGAGAATCAATCAGGGAGATTAGGGAAAGTTTTGCTGAGGTACTCACATACGCACTAGATATGAAAGATAGGCAGACTTAAATTAGACAAAGAGGAAGAGGAGATTTCAAGGCAGAGGAAACACCATGTACAAATTCTCTGTGGTAAGTGGCAACAGAAAGAGTACTAGTAATTGAAAAAAGGCCAGTGTGAGGTGGGATCACAGAGAGTGAGAGAAAGAAGAGTACGAGACAAGGCTGGAAAGGTTTTATAGGTCATGGTAACTTACATCTTTGCCTTATTTTTCAAGCACTGAAAGATTTTATATTATTTTATTATTGTTACTCTTAATTTTTTAGAGATAGAATCTCACTCTGTCACCCAGTCTGGGGTGTAGTGGCATGATCATGGCTCACTGCAGCTTCGAACTACTGGGCTCAAGCAATCCTTCCACCTCAACCTCCCTAGTAGCTAGGACTACAGGGCTGTGCCACCACACCCAGCTAAATATTTTATTATTTTTATTTTTATTTTTTTTGAGACGGAGTCTTGCTCTGTTACCCAGGCTGGGGTGCAGTGGCACGATCTCGGCTCACTGCAAGCTCTGCCTCCCAGGTTCACGTCATTCTCCTGCCTCAGTCTTCCGAGTGGCTGGGACTACAGGCGCCCACCACCACGCCTGGCTAATTTTTTTTTATATATATATATATTTAGTAGAGACGGGGTTTCACCGTGTTAGCCAGAATGGTTTCAATCTCCTGACCTCCTGATCCACCCGCCTCAGCCTCCCAAAATGCTGGGATTACAGGCATGAGCCACCATGCTCGGCCTAAATCTTTCATTTTTTAGAGATGAGATCAGTCACTGTGCTGCCCAGGCTGGTCTCAAACTCCTGGGCTCAGGTGATTCTCCTGCCTTAGCCTCCCAAAGTGCTGGGATTACAGGTGTGAGCCACCATGCCCAGCCCGAGCACTGAAAGATTTTAAATGGGGGAAATTACATAAATAGGTTTGTATTTTTAAAAGACTCATCTAACTTTAATGCTGACAATGGGATGGAAAAAGACCAATGAAAATGAATAAATGAGTTAAAAGGTTATTGTAATAGACCAAGTGACAGATGACTGGACTGGAGTGAAGAGGGTGATAAAGAGAAGTAGATTGAATCGAACTATCATAGGCTTGGCTTTTTATCATAGAAAAATCAATAGGGCTCTCTTGCAAAACGATCTAAGCAAGTTTGGTCACATACGACTATTTTGTTCCTTTTTGACAGGTAAAGGTAGTCACCAACTGTTGAGTGAAAGGGTTGGCTACTAAGTTACGATAAAACAAGTCTTGGGCCAAATTGTGTTGTACACACAAATATTTAAAAACTATGGCTAAGTGTGGTGGCTCATGCCTATAATCCCAGCACTTTGGGAGGCTGAGGTGGGCAGATGACTTGAGGCCAGGAGTTCAAGACCAGCCCAATCAATATGACAAAACCCCGTTTCTGAAAAAAATACAAAAATTAACTGGATGTCCTGGCCCACGCCTATAATTCCAGCTACTCAGGAGGCAGAGGCAGATAATCGCTTGAACCTGCGAGGCAGAGGCTGCAGTGAGCTGAGATCGTGCCACTGCACTCTAGCCTGGAAGACAGAATGAGACTCCTTGTCTGAAAATAAAAAATAAACAGTTATTGACAGGGAGTCATACACACAACAATTCATATAATCTCTTCAATAAACTCAATTAACATCGAACTCTCTCTTTCATGTATTAGTTATCCATTGATGCACAACAAATTACCTCAAAATTTAGTGACTTGAAACAACAATAAATATTTATTATATGAGAGTTTCTGTAGGTCAGGGATTTGAGAGTAGGTTGGCTGAGTAGTTTTGGTTCAGGGTCTCTCATGAATCAAGATGTAAGCCAGAGATGTTGTTACCTAAGGCTTAACTGGGACTGGATGATCTGCTTCCAAGATGGCTCACTCACATGACTGACGAATTAATCTTCATGTTTCCAAAATATCTTATTGGTTACATAGACCAGCTCTATTTGATATGGGAAGAGACTATAAAAAGAGATGAACACTAAGGATCACTGGTGTTAGGTCACTGAGGGCCAAGGAGGCTGGCTATCATATATGACTACTACATGTATGATAGTTCATTTAAGGCAAACACGGCAATATTGAGGCAGGATTTAGTCAACCAGAATCCATAGAATCAATAGCTAGATACAGGACATTTTAGAATCAAACCTTGGATGCCATTCCTAAGGATAAAGATTATGATGCTTACTAGATTTTTACACCCCATTTTGCAAAGGCAGAATGTCTAAAATATATTAGCCAATTCACATACTTTGAACAACACTAATTTCACCAGTGAAAACACATTGCCACATTGCTTATATTAATCATGCTAATTAGAAAAATTATAGCGTTGTTCAAGATAAGTATGACTTGAGCCCTTGACATAGCTTCCTCTGGAATGTGGCCTTTTGATTAAATATTTTCTGACCACACATGGGAATGTGACTTCTTAATTATGGCAAGCAAGTGACTTATAGCCTAAATTAACACATATATCACATACATATATATCCACAGAATATCATATTATCTATGATCATTTATTTGAAAGTAAATTAAAGACATCATAATACCATCCATTATTTAGAAGATGCAACCCATGAGCTAAAGTAACTATATTGGCCAATGACTATCACCAAATGGGGCTGTTCATGCTGGATAAAACAACTTACAATGGAAATTACTGAATCGTCATTAGTGAAGCATTCTGGATTGAAATGTGTTACAGAAAAGGCACTTATATTGATTTTTATTTTTGAGGACAAAGCATTTAAGATTATATTATAGGGTTAACATGAGAATTACACAATATATTATTTCAAAGCACTTAGGACAAGTGCCTGGCACATACTAAAGTTGTCAGTAAATGTGATGATGAAGACGATGATGATGATGATGGTGGTGGTGTGGTGGTTATCATCTAACAACTTCAGATAGATACATGTCTCTTTATGATTATCAGTTGTACTGAACACAGCTATACTACCCAGATTCCTTTTCAGGGCTGAAAGAGTTCTTTGCTCAGCTTCTGGGAATGACATTAGCTGACAGCTCTCAAAATATCAGCTCCATACAGGAACTGCTCTCAACCTTACTCAAGGTCACAATCATTTCCAGGAGTCAGCCATTAGATAAATGAGTGGGCACTGATGTACATACAGAGGTTCAACCCCCTGCCTTCATTTGGGATGCCTCTAAAGTGCCACTCTAGCTTTAGAGCCACCCTAGGGTCAGCTTAGGCTTTATTATAAGTACATCACAGCCAACTTCTTCCTCTACTCAATCCTGCATTTCCCCAGTGTTGATTATAAGAGCATTCTCAAATAAATATTCCTGCATGCAAATCTCCATCTCAGGGTCTGTTTTCCAGGGAACATGATCAAGCACATCAATGTTATTTAGTAAATTAGAAAGCTGTAAAGCTGGGTGTGATGGCTTATGCTGTAATCCCAGTACTTTTGGAGGCTGAGGCAGAAGAATCGCTTGAGGCCAGAAGTTCGAGACCAGCCTGGGAAACAGAGCAAAACCTTGTCTCTACAAAATATTTTTTTAAATAATATATATATTTTTTTAATTTAAAAAGAAGACTGCATATACAAACGTACCTGGCTGAGCGCAGTGGCTCATGCCTGTAATCCCAGCATTTTGGGAGGCCAAGGCGGGTGAATCACCTGAGATCAGGAGTTCGAGACCAGCCTGGCCAACATGGTGAAACTCCATCTCTACTAAAAATACAAAAATTAGTCAGGCGTGGTGGTGCGTGCCTGTAATCCCAGCTACTCGGGAGGCTGAGACAGGAGAATTGCTTGAACACAGGAGGTGGAGGTTGCAGTGAGCTGAGATCACGGCATGGAGCTCCAGCCTGGGTGACAATAGTGAAACTCCATCTCAAAACAACAACAACAAAACAACAACAATAACAACAACAACAAAAATGTACCCGTCTATTGTTTGGTACTGATTAACACAAGGTATAAGTTTGAGATAAAGTTATACACGTAATTTAAAATATTATTGTTCACTTAGATTAGAAATTTGAGATCTTAAGTTGGTACTAGAGACTAATAGAAAAATTGTTAATTGAAATGTTTATCACATTAAATACTTTCTTACTGGAAAATTTGAAAATGTACATACAAGTGTTCATCTAATGTATGAGAGCACAAAAGGCCATGACAACTTTTAACACAACAAACAAAGTTAGCATACAGGTTCTGTTTGTCAGGATAGGCTAGGGAATAATGCTCCTAGTTATAAACTATACAAAAATCTGAGAGGCCTATCACATGACAGTTTCTTATTCAGGCAAATCTGCCAAGAGTGCAGGAGTTTCTCCATGTCAGCCCTTCACATAGTGACTCAACATTCCAGATTGCTCCCTTTTTCTGGTGTCTCCATTTCAATGTGATGTCTCAGGGCTCTTTGTTCCAGAAAAGACAGTATGGATGGGCAAATCATACGCTGACTCTTACATGCTTTGGTATGGAAGTGATACATATCACCTTTGGTCACTGTCCATTGGTAGAACTAGTCACATGGCCCTGCTCAGCTTGCAGAACTAAGAAATGTAGAATTTTGTGTATTCAGAAAAGAGAGAAAGATTGAAAATATTGGCAAATATTGGTAATATCATTGACAGGGGAAATTATACCATCCAAGGAAAGCTAATATTTTAGTACCCATAAGGATTGTCTTATTAAAAATCTGCTTTTTATGTTGTTTTTGAGATAGGGTCTTACTCTGTCACCCAAACTGGAGCACAGCAGTGTGATCAGAGATCACTACAGCCTCGACCTCCTGGGTTCAAGCAATCTTCCCACCTCAGCCTCCCTTGTAGCTGGGACTACAGGTGCATGCCAGCACACCCAGTTATTTTTTAAAAATTTTTTTGCAGATATGGAGTCTCACAATGTTGCCTAGGCTGATCTTGAACTCCTGGGCTCAAGGGATCCTCCCACCTCAGCCTCCCAAAGCGCTGGGATTACAGGCATGTGCCACCCCCCCAGCAAAAATTCCTCTCTTGAGACAAACTTTCTGCATAGATTTTATCCTAGAAAAGTAATTGTAAGCTCCTATGTTTATTATGTAATTTGGATGAAAGCAAATGTATTAAGTATATAGACAGACTCAGCAGCTAAAGTAGAATTTAGCAAGGCATGGATAGTCTCTTCAGTTGTAAGATAAACAGTAAAAATAGACCACTTTGAGTGGAGAGTGAAAATTTTGGTATAATTTTTTTTCCAGAGGTTTCCTTGAAAAGATAATTGTAAAATTTAAAAATAAGAATAAAATACAGTCACATGTTGCTTAACAGACAGGAATATGTTCTGAGAAATGCATCATTAGGTGATTGTATGAAAATCTTAGAATATACTTACACACGCCTAGATGGTATTGCCTACTACACACCTACACTGTACAGTATAGCTCATTACTCTTAGATTATAGACATAGCATGTTACTTTACTGAATGCTGTAAGCAATTGTAACACAATAGGAAGTACTTTTGTATCTAAACATAGAAGAGATTCAGTAAAAATACAGTATAAAAGATTAAAAATAGAACACCTGTCTAGGGCACTTACCATGAACACAGCTTGCAGTACTAGAAGTTGTTTTGGGTGAGTCAGTGAGTGAGTGGTGAGTGAATGTGAAGGCTGAGGACATTACTGTCCAGTACTGTAGACTTTATAAACACTGTACACTTAGGCTACCCCAAATTTATTTTTAAAAATATTTCTTAAATAATAAATTAATCTTAGCTTACTATAAATTTTTCATGGTTTTGTTCCTTTTTAACTTTTAAAAAATTATTGATATCTAATAAATATACATATTTCTGGGGTACATGCATACAATGTATAAGGATCAAATCAATGTATTTAGGATATCCATCACCTCAAACGTTTATTATTTCTTTGTGTTGTGAACATTTCAAATATTCTCTTGCAGCTATTTTTAAATATATAATAAATTATCGTTAACTATAGCCATCCTCCATGCTATGGAACATTAGAACTTATCCCTTCTTTCTGTGTGTTTCTACCCTTTAACCAATCTTACTTTACTCACTCCACCACACCCTTCCTAATCTCCAGTAACTTTTTTTCTACTCTCTACCTCCATGAGATGAACTTTCTTAGCTCCCACACGAATGAGATCACGCAGTATTTGTCTTTCTGTACCTGGCTAATTGCACTTAACATAACGACCTCCAGTTCTGTCCATATTGCTACAAATGATAGGATTTTATTCCCTTTTTGTTGCAGAATAGTATGCCATTGTGTATATATAGCACATTTTCTTTATCCATCTGTTGAGGGATGCTTAGTTTGATTTCATACCTTGACTATTGTGAATAGTGCTGCAATAAACAAGGGAGCGAAGATGTCTTTTTGATATACTGATTTCCCCTCTGGGGAGATAAATACCCAGTAGTGGGATTGCTGGATCATATGAAAGTTGTATTTTCAGTTTTTTGAGAAACCTCCATACTGTTTTCCACTATGGCTGTATTTTTTTTTTTTTTTTTTTCTGTGTGTGTGTGTGTGTGTGTGTGTGTGTGTGTGTGTGTGTGTGTATGTGTTTGAGATGGAGTCTCACTCTGTCACCCAGGCTGGAGTGCAGAGGCATGATCTCGGCTCACTGCAATCTCCACCTCCCAAGCTCAGATGATTCTCCCACCTCAACCTCCCAAGTAGCTGGGATTACAGGTGGGTCCCACCATGCCTGGCTAATTTTTGTATTTTTAGTAGAGATGGCCAGGCAGATCTTGAACTCCTGGCCTCAAGTGATCTGCCCACCTTGGCCTCCCAAAGTCGTGGGAATATAGGCATGAACCACTGCACCTGGCCAATAGCTGTACTAATTTACATTCTCTCCAACAGCGTATGTTTCCTTTGCTCTGCATCCTGGCCAGCATTTATTTCTTGTCTTCTTAAAATTGTTTAATTAGTAGTATTTTTTTAGAGATGGGGTCTCATTATGTTGTCCAGGCTAGAGTGCAGTGATCACAGGTGTGATCATAGCACGTTGCAGCTCAGATTCCTGGCCCCAACCTTCCGAGTAGCTGGGATGACAGACATATGCCACCACACCTGACTATTTTTTGCCTTTTTGATAACAGCCATTCTAACTGGGGTGAGATGATATCTCACTGTGGTTTTGATCTGCATTTCCCTGATGATTAGTAATGTTGGGCATTTTTTCATGTATTTGTTGGCCGTTTGCTTGTTTTCTTTTGAGACATGTCTATTCAGATCCTTCCCCCACTTTTTAATGGGATTATTTGTTTTTTTCCTGTTAAGTTTCTTATATATTCTGTATATTCGTTCTTTATCAGATTACTAGTTTGCAAATACTTTCTGTCACTCTACAAGTTGTCTCTTCACTCTGTTGATCATTTCCTTTGCTGTGCAGGGAGTTTTTTAGTTTAATATAATCTATTTATTTATTTATTTTTGTTTCTGTTGCCTGTGCTTTTGAAGTCTTAGCCATAAAATCGTTGACTAGACCAATGAAGACTAATGTCCTGAAGTGTTTCTTCTGTGTTTTCTTTTAGTAGTTTTACAGTTTGGTGTCTCATATTCAAGCTTTAAATTCATTTTGAATTGACACTTGTATACGGTGAGAGATAGGAATTTAGTGTCATTCTTCTGTATGTGGATATCCAATTTTCCCAACATGATTTATTAAAAAGAATATCCTTTCCCTAATTTATATTCTTGGCATATTCATCAAAAATCAGTTGGCTATAGATGGATTATTCTTAGGTTCTCTATTCTGTTCCACTGGTATATGTGTCATTTTTATACCAGGAATGTGTTGTTTGGGTTATTATAGCTTAGTATATTTTGAAGTCTGGTTGGGCAATGCCTCTCACTTTATAATTTTTGCTCAGGAATGCTTTGGCTACCCAGGGCCTTTTGTGGTTCCATACAAATTTTAGGGTTGTTTTTTCTATTTCTGTGAATAATTTTATTGGTGTTTTTATAGGGATTGCATTGAATCTGTAGATTACTTTGGGTAGTATGGTCATTTTAACAATATTAATTATTTCTATCCATGAACATGAGATATCTTTCTATTTGTTTGTGTCCTTTTCAATTTCTTTCATCAATGTTACATTGTTTTTGGCATAGAGGTATTTTACTGCCTTGGTTACATTTATTTCTAAGTTTTTTTTTTTTGTAGCTATTGTAAATGGAATTGCTTTCTTAATGTATGTTTCAGCTTGTTTGTTATTGGTGTATAGAAACACTACTGATTTTTGTATGTTGGTTTTGTATCCTGAAAATTTACTGAATTTGTTTATCAGTTTTTAGAGCTTTTTGGTGGAGTCTATTTTGTCTTGTTTTGCTTATTAACAGTGTCTTGCTCTGTCACAACCCAGGCTAGAGTGCAGTGGCATGATCATTGCTCACTGCAGCCTTGAACTCCAGGGCTCAAGTGATCCTCCCACGCTAGGTTCACAAGTAGCTAGGACAACAGGCATGTGCCACCGCATCTGGCTAAAATTTTTAAATTTTTTTAGAGATTGGGGTCTCACTATGTTGCCCAGGCTGGTCTTGAACCCCTGGGCTCAAGTGATCCTCCTGCCTCAGCCTCTCAAAGTGCTGAGATTGCAGGTATGAGTCACCATGCTCAGTCTTTTTGGTGGAGTCTTTAGGTTTTTCTAGATATCAGATTATGTTGTCTGCAAAGAGAAAATATATGACCTCCTTTTTTCCAATTGGATGTCTTTTAATTCCTTCTCTTGCCTGATTGCTCTGGCAAGGACTTCCAGTACCGTGTTGAATAAGAGTGGTGAAAGTGGTCATCCTTGTCTTGTTCCAGTTCTTCGCAGAAAGGCTTTCAGCTTTTGCCTGTTCAGTATGATTTTAGCTCCAGGCTAACCATATATGACCCTTAATATGTTGAGGTAAATTCCTTCTACACCTAACTTGTTGAGAGTTTTTATCATGAAGGAAGTTAAATTTTAACAAATGCTTTTCTGTATCTGTTGAGATGATCATAAAGTTTTTGTCCTTCATTCTGTTGATATCACACTTATTAATTTGCATATGTTGAACTATGCTTGCATCCCTGGGTAAAGCCCACTTCATCATGGTGTATTATCTTTTGATGTGCTGTAACTTTTTTACTTTATAAACTTTTTATTTTTAAAAACTTTGTAACTCTTTTGTAATAACACAGTTTAAAACACAAATGCAGTGTGCAGTTGTATAAAAATATTTGGTTTCTTTATATCCTTATGCTATATGCTTTTTTCCATTTAAAAAGTTTTTAATTTAAAAAAATGTTTTAAATACTGTAATCCCAGCACTTTGGGAGGCCGAGGTAGGTGGACCACTTTGGCAGGCCGAGATAGGTGGACCACGAGGTCAGGAGATCGAGAGCATCCTGGCTAACACGGTGAAACCCCGTCCCTATTAAAAGTACAAAAAATTAGCTGGGTGTGGTGGCGGGTGCCCACAATCCCAGCTACTTGGGAGGCTGAGGCAGGAGAATGGCATGAACCTAGGAGGTGGAGCTTGCAGTGAGCTGAGATCACACTACTGCACTCCAGCCTGGGCAACAGTGCAAGACTCCGTCTCAAAAAAAAAAAAAAAAAAGAATGAAGACACATACAAACACATCAGCCTAAGCCTACACAGGTTCAAGATCATCAATATCACCATCTTTCACCACCATATCTTGTCCCACTGGAAGTTCTTCAGGGGCAACAACACACAGGGAGCTGTCACCTCCTATGATAACAATGCCTTCTTCTGGAATGTCTCCTGAAAGACCTGCCCAAGGCTGCTTAACAGTTAACTTTTTATAAATATAAGTATAGGAAATATACTCTACAATAATAAAAAGTATAGTATAGCAAATACATAAGCCAGTGACAGTTGTTTATTATTATTATCAAGTATTATATACTGTGGATAATTGTGTGTGCTAAACTTTTATGCTAGACTGGCAATGCAGTAGGTTTGTTTACACCAGCATGACTACAAACATGTGCAATGTGTTGTGCTACATTACGATTACTACAATGTCACTAGGTAATAGAAATTTTTCAGCTTCATTATAATCGTACGGGACAACCACTGTACAAAAGGTCAGACGTTGACCCAAATATTGTTATGAGGTACATGGCTGAAGTTGTTGTATGTAGAATAAAAGTGAGCTTTGCCTAAATTTAATTCCACATTTAAGCATTCACTTCTTTAAAAAGGACTCTCAGGGCACTGTAGCTCATACCTGTAATCCCAGAACTTTGGGAGGTCAAGCAGAAGGATTGAGTCCAGGGGTTCAAGACCAGCCTGGACAACATAGCAGGACTCCCATCTCAAAAATAAATAAGTAAATAAAAAGGAGTAAAATTCCCCTGTCAAGTAAGTATACCTCACACCCTTATTTCTATGGCATTCTTCAATAAGAAAAACATTCATATGAGAAACATTCCATATTATAGATTATAAGAAACCACATACCATGAAAAGTTCAAACATGAAAATAGTCCATGAAAACAAAAGTGAATGAAGATACAAATTTCCATGCTTTCCAGACCTTAAAAATAAACATACTAATTTATTTTTGGCTTACAGTCCTATATAATTTTATCACATGCAATTGTTTAATATAATGATCACTACAATCAAGATATAAAACTATTCCATCACTCCAAAGAAATTCTCTTATGCTGCCCATTCATGGTCACACCCTCCCCACAACCCTAACCCCTGGCACTACTGATCAGTTCTTCATTGCTGTGATTTTTATCATTTTGAAAATGTTATATAAACAGAATCACATAATAGATAACCTTTTGAGATTAGCTTTTATTTCAGTCAGCATAACAGCCTTGAGATGCACTCAAGTTGTTGTATATATCAATAGTGTTTTCCTTTTTATTGCTCAGTAGGATTTCATGATAGGGTTATGCCAGTTTGTTCATTCATCAATTGGAGGACATCTGATTGTTTCATTTTGGGCTATTGCAAATAAAGCTGATATGAACATTTATGCACATGGTTTTGTGTGTAAGTTTTGATCTCTCTAGAATGAATATCCAGTAGTTGTATTATTGGGTTGTACATTAAGTGTATGTTTAACTTTATAAGAAACTGCCAAACTGTTTTCTAGTGTGATGGTATCATTTTACATTAGCATCAGCAATGTATGAGAGATCTAGTTACTCCGCATTTTGTCAGCACTTGATATCATCAGTACTTTTTATTTTAACCATTCTAACAGGTGTGTGGTGATAGCTCATTGAGGTGTTAATTTGCATTTTTCTAATGGTCAATTATGTTGATATATAATAATGCTTTACACTTACATCATGTTTTGCATTTTTGCAAATAATGTTTTAAACATCTCAATTAATCTTCACAAGTACGGTGTGGCTATTTTATTTTATTTTATTTTATTTCATTTCATTTTGAGACAGAGTCTCACTCTGTCATCCAGACTGGAGTGCAGTGGCTCGGTTTTGACTCACTGCAACCTCCACCTCCCAGGTTCAAGCAATTCTTGTGCCTCAGCCTCCTGAGTAGCTGGGATTGCAGGTGCCTGCCACAATGCTGGGCTAATTTTTGTATTTTTAGTAGAGATGGGGTTTCACCATGTTGGTCAGGCTGGCCTTGAACTCTTCACCTCAAGTGATCTACCTGCCTCAGCCTCCCAAAGTGCTAGGATTACAGGTGTGAGCCACTGCACCCGGCTCAGGGTGGTTTATTTCAATTGATAAAAAGCTGATATATAAATCTAGAAGAGAGCAAAATGTTGTTACTTCAAAGCAGAATCAAAAGAGTTTAAAACTCAAAAAGAAATGAGGCACTTTAGTCAAAATTCCCCATTTTACAGAGAACTAAGTTCCAGAGGGATTAAATGGTTTCTCGCACAGCTGGAATCACACCCAAAAACCACACTTCCGATTCTTGAATTTCTTCCATAATGTCCTATCAAGGAATTGATAATTTACGCTTGAATCTTTCAAGTGACTGGGAAGCCACTCATTTTTTTGCTCTATTCTTTTTGGATGTGTTTCCTGATATTGAACTGAAATGACATATAAGCAAGTGACTGTCTGCAAGTATTTTGACATCGAGTTGCCCCCCCCCCCCCCCCCCCCCCCCCCCCCCCCCCCCCCCCCCCCCCCCCCCCCCCCCCCCCCCCCCCCCCCCCCCCCCCAACCCCCCCCCCCCCCCCCACCCCCCCCCCCCCCCCCCCCCCCCAACCCCCCCCAACCCCCCCCCCCCCCCCCCCCCCCCCCCCCCCCCCCCCCCCCCCCCCCCCCCCCCCCCCCCCCCCCCCCCCCCCCCCCCCCCCCCCCCCCCCCCCCCCCCCCACCCACCCCCCCCCCCCCCCCCCCCCCCCCCCCCCCCCCCCCCCCCCCCCCCCCCCCCCCCCCCCCCCCCCCCCCCCCCCCCCCCCCCCCCCCCCCCCCCCCCCCCCCCCCCCCCCCCCCCCCCCCCCCCCCCCCCCCCCCCCCCCCCCCCCCCCCCCCCCCCCCCCCCCCCCCCCCCCCCCCCCCCCCCCCCCCCCCCCCCCCCCCCCCCCCCCCCCCCCCCCCCCCCCCCCCCCCCCACCCCCCCCCCCCTGGCTTGCTATAGCTCCTGTCAATGGGTCTAGTTCCATCCTCCAAGACCTTCCAGTGGAAGCATGATCACTTTTTAACATGGCAAGACGTCAGATGCCTGAAGACAGTCATCATGATCTCATATATATATATATATATATTCCAGGCTAAGCATTTACATTTTCATTCAACCGTTCTTAAGGTGAGCTTCTTCATCATTCTGCTTGCTTTTATGTAAACCAGTCCTGGATATCTTATGGTGCAAAATACTGAAGAAAATATTCCTAGTAATATAGCCAGAGTATATATATTTTCCAATTATTCATATCTACTGCAAGAAATAATGTAATGTCCTTGCCTTTCACTTAGTATATCATGAGTATTTCTTTATATCATTAAAAACTATCTGTAAATGTATTCTTAAAATTTTAAGTTGAATCTTTAATTTTAAAATTATGTTTATTTTTTGAATGTGTTACATGCACATGGCACAAAATTCAAAACATTCAAGAGGTTTTACAGTAAAAAATCATTTTCCCCAGACTTCTAGTTGACTATAACATGCTACTCTATAATGTGACATATTTCAGACACCCATTTTTTAGAGACATAACTCTTTATGATTATGACACTATCATATGGCTATACTGTCTTTTTAATCATTTGTGCTAAACTTTTTTGCCATTATAATTTTTTATAAACTTCCTAATATATATATAACATTATGAATGTATTTTAGATTTTTTTTAAGTAGATTCTTAGAAGAAAATTGCTGCATTAAATAGTATGGCTTGTGCATAATAACTTTCCACAAAATTACAATTTTATGTTTGCAACAGTAGTATATGTTTATGGTAAATATTATTTTTTCCAGCTTATTAAATGTCTAAAGGTGTTTCACACATGCCGGTGCCTGTCGATATCATACAATTAAATGTGGTTTTTATTTTTTACCAAATATAATGTCTTACAATTAATATTTGTTATATTTTATCTGTTTACGTTTGTTTTATTCACCAGATTTTAAACTCCTGCAGTCCAACATACCTTATTCATATTCTAAAGCCTAACATAGACATTTACCCAGGTAGATATTCCATAGATTTTTGACATCTAAATGAGTGGATAAAGTTAAAAATCCTACTAGTTTGTTGGACTCTGCCTATATTGTTATAGACTCTCAAAATTTTATTGATTCTAATTATGCCTATATAGAATTTAGCCCAGAGCCAACATCAAGCTGTTCCAAAGTTTGGGGAAAATACTATCCTTCCTGATTTTGTGAATCAGGTAAAAATTTGATAAATATGGATTCTATGTTTTCATTTAAGTCAATGAAACACAGATGACCCAGGACTGTAATTCTATACTAAAAACCTCTGGAGAGGCTGACTGCCATCTAGGAGTCAGTATCCTTTGGATGCTAAGTCCTTCTCTGACAGTACTACCATCTAGCCTCCCCAACCCCTCCAACTTACTCACAAGGATATGATAAAAAAAATAAATAAATAAAGTAACTAATACCTCATTGGCCCAGATAAATATTACTTACTGAATTTTATTGGCTGACTAGTCTAGTAACTCTATCAGGAATTAGAAAGAAAATTAAATTAGACTGAAATAAAATGTTATAGATAAATCCGTGCTGTATTCGATTGATTAC
This sequence comes from Macaca thibetana thibetana, assembly GCF_024542745.1. Lineage (NCBI taxonomy): Eukaryota > Metazoa > Chordata > Mammalia > Primates > Cercopithecidae > Macaca > Macaca thibetana. The sequence goes on from NC_065583.1 coordinate 93,199,168, forward strand.
TGCTTTCTCTTACAGATGCTCCCAAAGCATCCTTTAATTATTCCTTTTAGATTGTTGTCTAGGATCAGCATGGTCCTGGCTGGTTATCAGGGGTGTTAAGAGAATCTCAGTTGAATGAATAAAGTCTTAGTCAAATAAAGATTGATTATTTATTTGGGAGGGTTTCCATGTGATATGGGTTATCATTTTATATCACTGGCACTCCTGTAGATGTCCATAATCTTTTCCGTATTTCTGAGAGCTTGTGACTACTTAGATTACTGAAAAATACTTTTTCCTATTAGTAGTTTGGATAGGGTCGAGTAAAGTATCTGCATACAGACACCTGTGACTCCTGCTACACATGAAGGGGATGGGAAGTGGGAAGCAGTTGTCAATTAAACAAAGACTCTCTCTGATCACATGAAATAATCTTTGGGGGATCTTTGGATATTAGCTTGGCTGCCACATGACTTCCCGGTTCTGGTAACCTGTAGTAACCCTATCAGGTCTATTTCAAACTCTGGCAATCTCTGTCAGAGCAGAGACTGTGGGGTCTGTCATTTGCTCATTCCATTCTGGTTCACATAGTCCAACCAAGAAGTCCCTCAGACTTCCTCTACCCTCCAGCACCCATTTCATTATCTCCCATTCCCTCCAAGCCAGGAAAACCTAATTGTGATGGTTAATTTTACGTGTCAACTTGACTGTGTTAAGGGATATCCAGATAGATGATAAAACAATATTTCTGTGTGCCTCTGTGAAGAAATTAGCATTTGAATCAAGACGGACTAAAAATCTGCTCTACCAACGTGTGTGGGCATCATCCAATTCACTGGAGGCCTGCCCAAATAGAACAAAAAGGGCAGAGAAAAGGTGAATTTGCTTTCTTCTTGAGTTGGGACCTCCATCTTCTCCTACCCCTGGACATCAGAGCTCCTGGTTCTGCAGTCGTCAGACTCTAGGACTTATACTAGCATCCCTACCCCACATTCTCAGGCCTTACATTGGGTGTTAAGTTATTGGTTCTCCTGGTTCTCAGCCCTTTGAACTTGAACTTAATTACACCATTGGCTTTCCTGGTTCTCCAGCTTGCAGATGGCAGATCTTAGGTTTCTGTGATTGAGACATTTCCATAATAAATTATCTATCTATCTATCTATCTATCTATCTATCTATCTATCTATCTATCTATCTATCATCTATCTATCTGAAAAAGATAAGCTGAGGTACAATAAAATTTTAAAGTTTATTTGAGCAAACAGTGATTCACAAATTGGGCAACTCTAAACCAGAAGTGGTTTGGGAGCTCTGCTGAAGGAATGCAGTGTGGAGGATTTTATAGGAGGAACATGAAAGCAAAGACAATATTTGATTGGTTACAGTTATATCATTTCCGTCTTTGGTCATCCTCTTGGAAAGTCCCTAGCTACATAATTATAAAGCTGCTTCTGACTGATTGAGCTTAAGTTCTGTGTTATATTCATTTACCATAAATAGCTCAAGTTAAGTTTTAGATTATGTTTGCAAATCAAGCAAGGTTAACTTATGAGGCCTAACTGGGTTTGTCTGCACAGAGATTCGTCAGGCTTGGTTTCCATTTTTAATTTGCTTTAACAACATGTATCATTCTACTGGCTTTGCTTCTCTGGAGAACCCTAATACACAAGTCTCTTAGAGATATTACTGTATTCTCTTTGAACTCTTGTGTATTAACTTTATAGGGCTTCTGTAACAAATTACCACAAACTGATGGCTTAAAACAATAGAAATTTATTCTCTTAGTTCTGAGGCCAGAAGTCCAAAATCAATGCATTAGCAAGGCTGTACTTCTGCGGGAGGATCAAAAATCTGTTCTTGGCCTTCTCCAGCTTTAGTGGCTGTCAGCATCCCTTGATTTATGATTACTCCATTCTCTGCCTCCACGGTCACAACTACCCCCTCCTCTTCTCCATGTCTTCTCTTCTGTCATATATGAATACATGTCATTGGCTTTACAGTCCACCAGATAATCCAGGATGAACTCCTCATCTCAAGGTTCTTAATTACATCTGCAAAGACCTTTTTATCCAAGTAAGGTACCATTCACAGATTCCAGGATTAGGAGGAAGGCTTACCTTTTGCAGGGGCCACCATTCTACCCCTACATCTTACCTAAGAATACAGGTTTTTCTTCTTTCAAGCTTTGCCTCTTGAAGCTCTGAAGAAATTTAAGACTTGTTCTTTTCTCATCACCTTAGCTTTGAAGACTTATGTCTCCATTTTAAGCATGCCTTTGGCAAATTCAGTGTATTCTTTTGTTTCAGTTGTTTTTTTTTTTGTTTTGGAATTTCTTCTTCTTTTGGTTAAATGACACCAATGGGCAAAAAAGTTACTTAGTAAAAAAAAAAAAAAAAAAAAAAAAAAAATTCAGGGATTGAGATTTCCACTTTTCAACCTGAAGGCAGATGTTTTCCCATGTTTAGTGTTCTATTACATTTTCCATAATTCCTCAAAGATGAGTACCACTATTCTCAGATCTCATTTGTACTTTTTTTTTTTTTTTTTTTTTTCTGAGACGGAGTCTCGCTCTGTCGCCCAGGCTGGAGTGCAGTGGCCGGATCTCAGCTCACTGCAAGCTTTGCCTCCTGGGTTTAGGCCATTCTCCTGCCTCAGCCTCTCGAGTAGCTGAGACTACAGGCGTCCGCCACCATGCCTGGCTAGTTTTTTGTATTTTTTTAGTAGAGACGGGGTTTCACCGTGTTAGCCAGGATGGTCTCGATCTCCTGATCATTTGTACTTTTTACCCCAAAGCCTGTAATGTAAAACACTCAGAGCAAATGTTATAATCTAAATTCAAACTGTTAAGTACTCTCTTAGAAAATTTTTTCCCCTAATTAGGAACAGTATTGCTTTCTGTCAATATCTATATGCTTTTGAGTAATATTAACAAGTTGCTATTTGTTGTGAGCCTGGCTCAGTGTTTTGAATATGTTACTTCTATTAATGAGAAAAATCCTATGGGAAAGGCATCGCTATGTCTATTTTACAGATGGGGAAAAGGATACCCAGAATAATGTAACAAGTAATGTTGTCAAAGACAAAATTTCAACAAATGTAAAGATCTAATTGGTTTTTATTAGTGATTCTAGAATTGGGCAGCATCTCGTTCTATAAAATAGAATAGTGCTTCAGTAAGTTGAGCAGAGGAAGTGGACTTTATAGAGAGAAAGGGGCTAAAGAAAGCAGAACTAAGGAATAAAAAGTGTATTGATCATTTCAAAACGTTACTTTCCTTACAGGGTTAAAAAAGAGGGGACTTCCTTATCACACTGATTAAAATTGGCCTGTTTGGAGATTTGGTTGTTTTTTCCCTCCTGATTTCTTGGAAGGTCAGATAAACAACTTAGTTTTGGTTTGGTGACCTGGAGTTTTAGTATGAGTGACTCCATTTTGGTTTGGTCTGGAGGGGCCTAGTGCAGGAGCCCAATCCAAAACAATAGCCTCCCATAAATTTTGTTAAACAGTGCTGAAACAGAATTAAACCTAGGTTTGCCTGGCCCCACAAACACATGTTCTTTCTATGATGTCAACCCACTTCTCTAGTTTCCTTTGTAGAGAATGAAGCAAATAGTAGTTAAGGAGTTCTTTCTCTGTCAGCTCTAACCTTACAGTAGATGCTGCTAGTGGGCGTTTCCCTTTCTTGATCTTCTGGTTCTGAACAGAATTTTAAAAGGCCTGTTCTTTGTCCTTCCTTAGCATTTTTTGCAAGTCTCACCTCATTTGGGGGTTTCAGGTTTCTTGACACTATCCTTTAGGGCCCATGTTACCTTCTTATAATTATCCTTGGTATGTGGTTGCTTTCTCCCAAGGTTTCTGTCACTTCCAATTAGCCAAGCAATTCCTCCTTGTTGGTCAGAATTAGGTTCCCAGTTGCTCTGCTGGGACGTTAACTCATGAGAAAGGCAAGTCAAAAACTTGTCAGATGTTTTTGATTTTAGCCCAATAAAACTTTTAACGTGGTCCAGCTATTTAAATTTTCTTTTTTGTTTGTTGCATTGCTATAGGTATTGACAAATAGTATACTGAGGGCATTGTGTTATCAACAACTAATTCCTTTATGGAGAATTGCAATGTAGCAATATATATTTGAAACCAGTTTTTGTTGTTTTTGGAAACGGTCTCACTTTGTTGCCCAAGCTGGAGTGCAGTGGCACGATCATGGCTCATTACAGCCTCAACTTCCCAGGCTCAAGCCATCCTCCTGTCTCAGCCTTCCCAGTAGCTGGTACCACAGGTGTGAGCCACTATGCCTAGTTAATTTTGTAATTTTTTTGTACTGGTGGGAGTCTCACTATGTTGCCCAGGCTGGTCTTGAACTCCTGGCCTCAAGCAATCCTCTCACTTTGGCCTCCCAAAGTGCTGGGATTACAGGCCCGAGCCACAGTGCCCAGCTGAAATTAGTTTTAAGTCTTTTGTATAAAACACTAAAGCAGTTCCAAGCTTCCCATTGTCTATATGTACACATGGCTATTTTAGCACATTCCCATTTGTTAGCCTCCACTCAAGTTCCCCATGTGGAAAAATATTTTCTAATAAACTAATCTATTTGTATATCACATCTTGAGTGTAATCCCAAACCAGAAAATAGGAAATGGGATGGGGAATATGACCTCTTTGAAGCAAAACATGTCAGAAAGCCTATAAATAAGATCATAAAGTAGAGGGCCATGAATTGAGGTGGGAAAAATATTATAATTCTTGCTAACTTCTAAGTAAGATTTAGGATTTCTTTCCATTGTGAACATATGCAAAAAACCACAGTGTTATTACAACTATTTTGGTGACTTTTTCACTTACAAAAATCACAAACATTTTCCTATCACATTACTATATTTGTAGATATCTCAAGATACAATTAGTATTATTTCAAAATTATACATTAGACCTGCTAGATTTTATTATTTAATGCAATAAAAAGTACATGTAAAGTATACATTTATTAAATATTTTGATTACCATATTTTAGTATAATTGATTTTATTTATAATCCTGTGCATTATATTTGACGTACAAAAAACATTACTCTAAAAAGGACTCTCTAGGCTTCACTAGACTGTCAAAGGGATCTGTGGCATAAAAAAAGGTTAAGAATATCTGTTACAGACTCTGGCATGGTAGTTAAGAGCATGTAGTCTGATGTCACACTGCTTGGGTTCAAATTCTGCCCTGTCACATATGATATGACTTTGGTTATATTATGTATAATCTTTGTGTCTTAGATTCTTCATGTGTAAAATGGAGATAATAATGCCTACCTAAAAGTCTTGCTATGAATATGAAGTAATATCAGTAACAAGCTTAATACAATGCCAGCATATAGTATGTTATTTATCCTTGTATCCACCCAGATGAAGAGTTTCATTTGGATCCTATTTACATTTATTTATCTTACATACTTTTTTTACTGTGTTGTCACACAGTTACTAACGCTGACTAAAGTTTTTAATTATATTTTAAAATACTGACTAGTTTTAAATTATATTTTAAAAATACATGTATAAGGAAGAATGATAAAGTCCCACATGCCCTCCATCCACTTTAAGGAGAAAAAAGTTACTTTTACTCTAAAAAGGATGCATATAATTTATTATCCAAACAGTGACAATTTGGGGAGTGACAATGCTATTAATCATTACACCAGAAAATCAGCAAACCAGAACTGTGCTAGGTAAACCAGGACTGTTTGGCCAAACCAACACGTATAATTATCATACTCTTAAGCTCTTTGTTCACCTATTTCTTACTTCATTCCCTTCCCTCTGTAGCTAGAGGAAATCACTGTCTTGAATTTGGGCTGATCATTCTTTTGCTTTCATTTATAGATTTACTTCCTATGTTTGTACTCTTATGCTATTTACTTTCATTGGTTCTTTATATAAGTAGAATCCTACTGTAAAATTCTTTTGTGAATTGTTTTTTTGCTCAACATTTTGTTAGAGATTTATCTATGTCCACGAATTTGTAATTCATTTTTTCCACCACTATATTCTACTGTATGAGCATATACAATGTATTTAATCACTCTACTGTTGATGGACGGTGGATTTTTTTTCCATGTTTTACTGTTATAAACGCCATTATGAATTTTCTTGCTCGTCTCCTGCTATACATTTTTCCTGGGTCACAGAAGATGTGCATCTTCAGTTACTAGATAACACCATATTGTTTCCCAAATTGATTATATCAATTCATACTCCAACCAGCAATTATAAGAATTGTAACGATATTGCCAGACTTTTACATTTTTGTTCATCTGGTGGGTGTGAAATGGTATTTCCTTGTGGTTGGGTATCTTTTCAGGTTTTCTCCTGTATGAATTGCCTGTTTGGGGTGGAGAGCATTATCTTCATTTTTATTGAATTGTAGTGGTTCTTTACACAGTGTGAATACTGATCCTTTCGATAGTCATATGTGTTGCAAAGATCTTTTCTCAATTTGTGACTTGTCTTTTGTTTTCCTATGGTGTCTTTTTCCTTTTTAACTATTTATTATGGAAAATGAAAACATACCATAGTCTCCTTTTATCTATGGTTTTGCTTTCCACAGTTTTAGTTATCTGCATTCACCTCCTGTCCAAAAATACTGAAAAATTCCGGAAATAATTCATTCGTTTTAAATTACACATCATTTTGAGCAGCATGATGAAACCTGCCATTCTGCTCCATCTTGCCCAGGATGTGAGTCTTCCCTTTGTCCAGTGTATCAGTGCTGTATATGCTACCCACCTGTTAGTCACTTAGTAGACTTCTTGGTTATCAGATCAAGTGTAGCGGTATCACAGTGTTTGTGTTCTTTATTTTACTTAATGGTTCAGAGTGTAAGAGTGGTGATGCTGGCAATTTTGGATATGCCGAAGAGAAGCTGTAAAGTGCTTCCTTTAAGTGAAAACATAAAAGTTCTCAATAAGGAAAGAAAAAACACAGTATATATATAGGGTCCAGTACTATCCTCAGTTTCAGGCCTCCCCTGGGGGTCTTGGAACATATTCCCTGAAGTGGGGACTACTGCATGTAAAAGTATGCAGAACAGAATACTAAGTCCCCATATACTTATTATTCAACAATTCTCAACTCATAACCAATCTTGATTTATACTACCACCCACTTTCCACATCTCTTATCTTGAAGCATATCCCAGACATTGTATCACTACATCTCTAAATATTTCAATATGTATTTCTAAAAGGAACTTTAAAAATTACTATGATCACACAAAAATGGTTAATTCCTTAATATCATCAAATATTAAACAAGCATTCAAATTTCTATCATAGATGTGCCCTTACAAAATTTTTCAAAAAAGCAATTTGAATAATGATACAGATAAAATCCTGTGGTAGACAACCTCCAAAATGGCACCCAATAATCCCTTCTCATACTGTACTTAGTCAGTTTGTGTGTCTGTGTTAGTCTGTTCTGCATTGCTATAAAACAATACCTGAGGCTGGGTAATTTATAAAGAAAAGAACTTTACTTGGCTCACAGTTCTGCAGGCTGTAGAAGCATGGCACCAGCATCTGCTTCTGGTGAGGGCCTCAGGAAGCTTTTTGTCATGGCAGAAGGGAAGGAGAGCAGCATTTCATATGGTGAGAAAGGGAGCAAAAGAGATGACAGGCTCTTTTAAACAACCAGCTCTTGTGTGAACTCACATAGCGAGAACTCATTGCCGCAAGGACAGCACCAAGCCATTCATAAGGGATCTACCCTCATGAACCAAACCAGCCCCACTTCCAACATTGAGAATCACATTTCAACACGAGATTTGGAGGGTACACACATCCAAACCATGTCAGTGACCCACAGTTTGGCCACATATCTGTGTAATAATGTTACTTTGGGGGCTAGGTCAAAAAAGGCATTAAAAAAACATGGTGGCTTCTGCTTCTTTCTCTCTCGGATTACTTGTTTTAGGGGAAGCCAGGAAGCTCTATGAAGGGGTACATGTGGGAAGGAAGTGTGGTATTCAGCTAAATAGCTAGTGAAGAACTACAGTGTCCTGCCAATAGCATGTGAAAGTGAATCCTCTAGTACTAGTTAAAACATCAGATGATTACAGTCTCAGCTGATGGTTTGACTGATAACTTCACAAGAGACAATGAACCAGAGCCAATCAGCTATGCTGCTTCTGGATTTTTGACCTTCAAACACTACATGAGATAATGAATGTTTATTGCTTTACATGTTGTATTTTGGGGCAGTTTGTTATGCAGCAAGAGAAAATTAGTATACATTCTGGTACTCGGAAGTGGGATGTTATCAAAAACCTAAAATGTAAGTGTGGTTTTGGAACTGGCGGTGAGCAGAAGGTAGAACTTGGAGGAGTTAATGAAAGTTTGAAGAGCTTTGAAGAAATTTTTTTATAGAAGCATAATAGATAACCTTTGAGGAGGCTGCAGGTGACATCTTAACAGATTTGAAATCTCTTGTTGGAAAGTAGAGGGAAGGAGATCCTTGTTACATAATGGCAGAAAGTTTAGCAAATTTGTTACCCACAGATATGTACAAAGTAGAAAATATGCCTAATTAACTGATTGATCTAGCAAAGGAGATTGCCAGCCAAATGTTAAATATTTCATGTGTATTTTTTCTTGTTGCTTATAGTAAAATGTGTGAGGAGAGAGACAGTCAAAGGAAGAACTGTTAAACAAAAAGGAGCCACGGCTAGGCATGGTGGCTTATGCCTAAAATCCCAGAACTTTGGGAGGCTGAGGTGGGAGGAATGCTTGAAGCCAGGAGTCCAAGATCACCTGGCCAACACAGCAAAAACCAGACTCTATTACAAACAAACAAGTCAAAACTTGCTGGATTTGAAGATTCCCAGCCTGTGAAGATGACAAATGATGCTAAAATTGGGGAATGTCTCCGCGCAAAACAAATCCAGGACACTGCCAAACAAAAAGTTGAGGGTGTAGTTATAAAGTCCTTTAATAGCTCACAAAGATCTTAAGTTGTGCCTCAGAGTATTTTCATCAAACGATGTGTCTCAGAAAAATCTCTGAATAACATCACAGGTTTTAAAAAAGTTTAAGGGTGTTTTCATCAGCAAAAGCCCGAGGTACAGGAGTTTATGTGGAAGAGATGTGTGGTTGTTGCTTTTGTCTAATGGAGTGAACTCAAAATTCACAAGTGAGCCACTTTTAAGAGAAGGCTTTTAGCAGAAACACAGCCAGCCTGGACTAAAACGCACAGAGAGGACCAAATGGAAAGAAGCTTGTGGGAAATTCAAGTTTCTATAGGCAGAAAGCAGGCAGAATTGTAAACAAGAAAAAGAAAGGGTGACTGAGTAGGTCCAAGATCCCAGAAAGCAGAACTAAGAGAATTCTAGCCTTGAAACTTGACCAAGGAACTACCACTGTGCCCAGGTGGGTTTCAGAATTTCCGTGAACCTATGTACCTCCAATGTTCCCTCTTTTTAAATATACATGTCCACATTTATTATTTGATTCATTTTCTATTACATGTGGAAGCAGAGACTATGTCTTTAGTGTATGGGTCTTCACATAAAAAAGAACTCTTCTTGAGGAGCTGTACTTAAGTGCACCTATGAGTGGCATCCACAATTGGAACTGATTTAGATTCTAGACTTTGAACTAATGGTGTAATAAGATGAGAGCTTTGGAGAGCTTTTGGAGGGGATGAATATATTTTGCAAATCAAGAACTATCAATCATTGGGGCCAAATTGTGACAGCCAGCTTCCCAGTATTCATGCTCTTGTGTAATCTCCTCCCATATATTGTCAGGGAAATGTCTGTGTGACTAACAGTATAAAGTAGAAGTAATGGTTTATCACTGAGTGATCACGGTTTCTCTCTTGGATCACCTGTTCTGAAGAAAGCCAGCTGCCACATTGTGAGAAAACAAGGCAGCTCTAGGAATGAGCCCTCTAGGAAGTGGATCCTCTAACACCAGTCAAACTTTCAGACTACAGCCCAGCCAACATCTTGACTGCAAATTCATGAGACCCTGTGCCAGAATATATGGCTGAGACACCCATGGATCCCAAATCCTAAGAAAGTGTATAAATATTTTTAGATTTAAGCTAGGGTGATTTGTTATACAGTAAGATAACTAATGCAAGTTCACAGGCTGCTTCATATTGAACTAAGTCTCTTGCAATCTACAGTTTTCTCCACTTGTCCTTCTCCCTCTCCCTTTCTCCTGCAACATATTTGTTGAAATTAATTTGTCCCAATATTCTCCAAAATTGGATTTTTCATTTATATTTTCCATTCCAAAATATTACGTTGCGGTAGGTCTCATTGGCTTAAGGTTTTATTGGTGTTTATATTTCCTGCAAATTGGATGGATCTAAATACCTGATTAGTATCAGGGTCAAATTTTTGATAAGATTTTAAAAATCAGTAGTGGTGTTTTTCTATTAAGAAGCATATAATGTTTTCTTGTCATGTTAGCAGCTGTTGAAATGCAATAAATAAATCCATGTGTTCATTAGGAATTTCAAAATGGCAATTTTCTATCACTCCTCCATTTATTAGCTGGAATACGTGTATAAAGAGAACCCTCCCCTCCTCTACTATGTGGTTACCTACAGTTCACATAGAAAAGGCAGGACAAATGCCTACTAAAAAAAAAAACAAACTGGTTTTCAAAATAATGAATTGATGCAACAGCATCTTCTACTGTTGACCAACTAAACGCTGTTTTACAATCATTACGTACTCATAGATTTAAAGACGCTTGATATGTTCCAATCAATTGGCATTTACTGTCCTTATTGACACTCAAATGGTCTCATCTATGGCCAGAAGGATGCTTTTCAGTTGTCTCCTGAGTCCATTTGATATGACACCCTCATAGTCTATAATAGCTTCCTTGCTATCTAGCACAACACCAGGCTCATCTTGTACATTTCCTGTGCATGACTGTAATTAACCGCTATTCCAAGGGATTATGGAGTCTTTTGAACAGGGGTTTTTAACTTTAACGTTTTGGACATACACATTTCCCTTTATACATATTACATTTCCCTACCATAAGATCATAAAAATATTTTGCAATCTTTCTTTTGAAGGTTTAATATGTTTTCCTTTCACACTTACATCTTAGTCACCTGAAACTACTTTTTCTGTATGGTGTTAGGTAGGGAGGACCAACTTCATTTTTCCCCCTATGAATATCCAGCATCATTTACTGAAATGCTCTAGCTTTTCCTGCTGGTATGCAATGCCATCTCTGCCATAAGTCAAGATTCCTTACAATCAGGATTCCTTATAAATCAATTTTTCCATCTCTAAGCAGTATTACAATATCCTAATTACTATGGTTTTAACAGATTTATTGAGGTACAATTCACATACCAATTTACTCATTTAAAGTGCACAACTGAATTCATTTTAGTGTATCTACAGAAACGTGCAACTACACATTTTAGAACTTTATTGCCTCAAAAAGAAACCGCACCCTTTAGCTATCACTACCTTGGGCCCCCATCACCCCAAACTTTGCAAGCCCTAAACAACCACAATCTATTGTCTCAATACATTTCCTACTTTATACATTTTATTTAAATGGAATCATACGTGGTCTTTTGTGACTGGCTTCATTTCAGCATGCTTTCAAGGTTTATCCACATTCCAGCAGGTATTAGTACTTCATTCCTTTTGTGGCCAAATATATCCCATTATATAAATACGTCACTTTTTGAGTATCTTTTCATGGATAAACATTTTATCTTTTGATGGCTATTTGAGTTTTTATGTTTTTGCTGTTATGAATATCTACAAGTCAATTCCATCTTAAATTTGCTTCTGGAATATCCTGAATTCTGCTCTTTGTCATAGAGACTTTAGAATCAGTTTGTCAAGCTCCTTGATAAACTCATTTGGGATTTCTATTGCAATTATCTTCATTGTGTAGGGGAGCATTGCCATCTTAACTCGAGTCTTTTAATAATTGAATACAGCAATTTTAAAATTAGATATTTTTAAATGTCTGCCAATAGTTTTGTAATTTTCTACAGAGGTCTTCTATACCTTTTGTTAATTACCTATAGATAATTTATATTTTCAAAGCAATATAGTAAATGGTATGTTACAAAAATCATTTTCTAACAGTTCATTTCTGCTGGAGAGAAATGCAATTCACTTTTGTATATTGATAGTCCTATCAGTCTGTTTTCACACTGCTATACATACTGAAGACTAATTTATAAAGAAAAGGGGTTTAATTGGCTCATGGTTCTGCAAGCTGTACAGGAAGCACGGTGGCTTCTGCTTCTGAGGCAGCTTCAGGAAGCTTCCAATCATGGTGGAAGGCAAAGGGGGAATAAGAGCAAGAGACGGGGAGAGCTACCACACAATTCTAAATTACCAGATCTCCTGAGAACTATTTTAGTCCTCAGAACTATTTAGTACCAAGAGGATGGTACTAAACCACTAATGAGAAACCTATTCCCATGATCCAGTCTCCCACCAGGCCTCACCTCCAACATTGGGGATTACAATTCAACATGAGATTTGGGTAGGGACACAGATCCACACCATTATCAATAGTATATTCAGAATCCTTGCAAAGCTCTTAAATAATTTATCTGTAGACTAAGTTATGTTTATTTCCAATTTTTAATCTTTTATTTTTCTTGCCTTATAATGCTGGCTAGGATCTCCAACATAGCACCTGTTCCTGATTCTAATGGACTGCTTCAAATACTTCATCTTAAAATATTGTTGCTGTAGTTTTATTAGCTTAAGGAAGTTCTACACAATTCTAATTTGCCCAAAGGTTTATCCATGTCTGTTAATTTTTGCAAATAGTTTTCTTTTCCTGCATCTGTTTAGATAGCCAGATACTTTTTCTAATCTTTTAATAAAATACATTCCTGGGTTAAATCCAACCTGATCGTGTTTTATTGTCTTGTCTTAAAAACAAATTTTCTGAGGTCTGTTTTATTCAGGATTTTTGTCTTTGTGAATATGACAGGGTTCTAATTCTTACTGCCCTTATCAAATCATTACTGCCCTAATAAAATCATTTTATTAGGCTTCTGTGACCTTGATGTTAAATTTGATAAGGGCAGTAAGGGCTAATTCCACAGTATATAAGTGGAATATACTATGTATGGAAGTAGAATATACTGTGGAATGGTTTGTGTAAAATTGAAATGATCTGTCCTTTGAAGGTTTCACAAAAGTCTCTGGGCATCATGATTTCTTACATCAACATCCCACCATTTATATTTTCCATTACTTGTTAGCTTTTGAAAAGTTACATTTTTCTGGAACTGTCTACTTCATTGATATTTTCCCATTATAAAGTTGTTCGTAATTTCTCACCAATCTCTACAGCATTTGTAACAATGTCCCCATTTTCACTTCTAATATTTATTTATTTATTTACTTTTTCCAAGAGACAAAGGTCTCATTATGTTGCCCAGGCTAGTCTCACATTCCTGGCCTCAAGGGATGCTCCTGCCTTGGCCTCCCAACGTGCTGAAATTACAGACGTGAGCTACCACACTCAGCATGGACAAAATATAAAACAAACATCTGAGAGCGTTAGAGACAATAAAGTATTCAGAAGGAAAAAACAGAGTTGTTGAATCCAGCATTTATATTAGCTTTTCCTCTGGAGTATCTTCTGATTCCTGAGATGATGGCTGAAAAGTTGAACAGAGTTTCTCACCCATAGAATTAAAAAGACAAAAACTGAAGTTTAGGGCCTGGTCTGGTAAACTCTGCATGCTTGAGTTAGAACTTTAGAGGTCTACATTCTGAGAGAAAGTATGAACAGTAAGTAGACCTGCCTATATTCTAATTGTCTCTATCACTAACTGCATTAAGATGATCTTGGATTACTAGTGTCCAAAGGTCTTGCCAGGAGACATGAATTCTTTCTTTAGAAAACACCATCATATTGGACTTCAAAGTATAGTTTCCCCATAAACAATTCAATCAAAACAATTCTGACATTCAATTAAAGCATAGCCTAAACCAAGTTTTATATATTTATAATGTTTATAAAATAAATAATATAAAATAACATAAAAATAAGGGACATAAAAACAAGAAAATGTGATAACAACAACAAGAAAAGTGTCAGATAATAGCAGACACCATAGTTATTAGATACAGGTTTTAAAGTAATTATGATTAGTATGTTTGAGAAAATAAAAGATGAGATATTGGGTAAACAACTGGAAACAATAAAACAGAATCAAGTAGAAATGTTTGAACTGATAACCAAAAATATAACTAAAATAAATGCTTCAAGAGAGATTTTTTTTTTTAACAGATTAGAGACTACTAAAAGAAAACAGTGAACTGAAAGTTAAGAAGAAATATCCAGGATGAAACAGATAGGAAAATAAATGGATACAAGGGACAAAGTGAACTCTCAAATACACATGTAAGGGGAATATCAAAAGAAGAGGAGAAAGGAGAGTGAAGGCAGAAGCAATGTCTGATGAAACATACCTAAGAATTTTCTCAAACAGCCTAAGGACATCACATCCAGATTCAAGAAACATTACAAATCTCAAAGAGGGAAAAACACACACACACACACACAAACAAACACAAAACACATGTGGGCACATCAAACTTAAGACAAACCTCTTAAAAGTAGCCATTCAAAAAAAGAGATTATACTGTGGCATATACTTTGAAGAGAAAAAAACAAAATGGACATCATGTCTCAGAGGACATAATGGAAACCAGAAGGAATAAAATATATCTCCAAAATGATAAAATAGCTGCTAATTCAGCAAAAAGGTTCTTAAAAAATAAAAGTAAAATAAGACAGTTTCAGGACAGAAAATCTGAATGGAATTGCTACCAGTAGACAGTCAAAGAAATATGAAAGTACGTCCTTCAAGAAGAAAAAAGATCTTAGATGGAAGCTCAGAATCCAGGAACCACAAAACACAAGAGAAAAAGTTAATGTTTGGGAAATGTAAATTCATACTGTATAAAAAAAAGTCTTGAGAATTTAGGAAATACATATCAAGAATATATAATGTATATAACATGAGGTGGGGCAGTAAATGAAGTTGATGTGTTCTCAGGTCCTTTCATTGTCCCGGAAGAAGTATAATACCAAATTATCTTAAAGATGATAAACCAAGGTTCCATGTTTTAATACCTGAGGTGAACAGTAAAAAGATACTAAAAGATACCTGTCAAGCTTATGAGGTAGAAAAAATGGAATAATTAAAAATAATCTAAAATGTCTATATCCATACCACCCTGAATATGCTTGTTCTCATCTGATCTGGGAAGCTAAGTAAGGTTGGGGCTGATTGGCACTTGGATGAGAGTCTGCCTGGGAATATCAGGTGCTATGGCCTAAGGAAAAAAAAAAAAAAATCAAAAAAGCAAAAGAGAGAAAATGAAAATAGGAGAGGCGGGACAGATAAAATAAGAATAATGACAAACTTAAATCCAAATATGTTAGTAATTATGTAACATGTAAGCAGACTCTTTACTCCAATTAACAAATTACCAAAGTAGATTTAAAAATATATATTATCACACTTTGCATTAAAACCAAACTACCATAAACTGGGTGACTTAAACAACAGAAATTTATTTCTCACAGTTCTGGAGGCTGGGCAGTTAGAGAAGAGTGCCAGCATGGTTGGCACAAATCAGGCCCTCTTCCTGATTTGTAGTTGTCTGTTTTCTTGCTGTGTCCTCACATGGTGAAGAGCAAAGAAAGAGGGGAAGCAAGCTGTCTAGTGTCTCTTGTTGTAAAGGCACTAATTCCATGGAGGGCTTCGCCCTCATTATGTAATCACCCCCCAAAGGCCCCATCTACTAATATCATGTCATTGGAGATTAGGGTTTCAATATAAGAATTTTGGTGTGGAGGGAGAGGGGACACAAACATGCAGTCTATAAAATGCTTTTTAATTTTCTGAGACAGGATCTTGCTCTGTGGCCCAGGCTGGAATGCAGTGGCATGATCTTGGTTTACTGCAATGTCTACCTCTTGGGTCCAAGTGATCCTTCCACCTCAGCCTCCTGAGTAGCTGGAACTGTGGGCACACACCATCACACTCAGGTAATTTTTAAATTTTTTTAGAGAAGAGGTCTCTCTATATTGCCTAGGCTAGTCTCTAACTCTTGTGCTCTAGTGATCCTCCCGCCTCAGCCTCCCAAAGTGCTGCAATAACAGGAGTGAGCCACTGTGCCCAGCCTAAAATGCTGTTTTAACTTAGACAATAAACATTTCCATTAGAAAGACTAGTCTAATGACTCTTTAAGAGCTAGATAAAATTCCACTAAGCATATATAACAATTGATCAATCTTATTGTATGTAAGACTGCAACAAACTTTTTACCATTATAGGTATGACTACAAATAAGTATTTGTCATAAAGCATTTTAAGGGCAATTTAAATGAAGTAACTTTTACAACATTCACTTAAATGATATTTCTTAAGGGGAAGGCGGGAAAACAAAACAAGGTCCCAGCCTTGGAGGAATTTATAGTCTAATTAGGAGAACAGTATACATTAGGGAAAAAAAAATTACAATGAAAGCATACGACACTTATACTTCTTCAGAAACAGCAGAAATTTCTTAGCAGAAAAACTAATCAGAACATGTTGCAAAAAATATGGACTGAACTATGAAAAAGTGATATATCTTAATGGTTGAAAGAGTTCCAGGTCAGTGTGGGTATCATAACTTTTTGTTGGTCTTGAAAGCATTTGAGAACAGTTCTCACTCAGGATATTTCAACTCATCACAAAGCCCGAATGGTAAGCAACCAAGACTTTTCTCAAAGATTATGCTCCTAATTCCCTTGCTGAAACTACTGAATTTCTTTTCATCTCCATCATCTATCTTTTCTTCCCTTTCATAACCGTGCCCTTTCTTTGTGTCTTCGTCAAAGACACCCACCTATTTTAAATAATGGAAACAGGAAAATTATTGTACTTCAAGGCAGGCAACCAACAGATAATATTATTATTCTACAAAATAAAAAAGACTGGGTGGCACTTCCTTAAAACATATATCCACTTTAATCATTAAATAGCATTACTTATATTACAGATTTTTCACATGTAATTGAGAGAACTGTGTGAAATAGAACATTAAAGGATAGTAATCAAGTTATTTATCAACTTGATTAAATAAGGAACATTGAACTCCATGATCTATTAAAAATGATAAGCAGATAATCAAAACTACGATTTCTTTTTATGGTTTTACTCTGGCAGGAATGGATTCCATTCTGATAGTAATCCCAGTTTTACTGTCACATAGAAGATACTTTGTGAACTTCAATGACTGCCAGGTTTAGGACAGATATTAAGAACCACAGTGTCAGAAATGAAAGAATACAATTTCACAGAATGTGTTGTTTCTGACAGGTTGATAGCCACTTACCTTCTCCATCTTTTCTTCCTCATGGATAGCAGCTACTTCCCACAGATACACCAACAGACAATTCCAGCCCCTCTCTACCACACTTACCAGTTGCAAGTGCCCTGTGGCTTGTCTATTTACAACCCTGTCCCTACACAGCAGAAGCGGAACCCTTCAGGAAGTTCTGGATTCATCCTCAGCAGGATCTGTTTCACAAACTATTCTCCAGTCTCACCTCCCCTCCAGCTATTCTGTCAGTACTTACGATTCTTAGATCTTCTTTAATTGTCACGCTGTTCGTCCCCCCACAAAGCCAAATTTAAGCAACAACAAAACCCTCATACACTCAGTCTGTGTCCCTTTCCTGACATAAAGCAACTGACCCTGTGCATGCTTCTTTTGGATGGCTGAGAACTCCGATTCCTTTGGGTCATATACAGCTTGGATACCATACCCTCCAGGTACTCTGATAAGGAGGGTGAAATTTAGTATCTATACACCAGCCTACTCAACCTTCTTAACTTCCCTCAAAACTTCCTAGTTTCCCTTCCCAATTCCAACTTTATAAAAAAGTCACACTATGGCACAAAGTGAATTCATGGATGAAATTACTAACAGCTACGATTTAAGTAAGGATCCCCAAGTCGTGAGACAAATTTCTGGGTTGAAAGTGCTCTGTATATCCATTTCAAGCCTGCCTCCAGTACGACGTCTCATTATAATCAAATAAAAAGGCAGAAAAAGTTGACTGGAATAGAGTTTGGGAAAAACACAAAATTAAAAGGTGTATGAGAGTTTCACTTATTTGCATCTGATATAGATATATATCAGATAGAAAAAGAAAACCCCTCATACATTCAGTCTGTATCCCCTTTCCTGACATAAAGCAACTGGCCCTGTGCATGCTGCTTTTGGATGGCTGAGAACCCCGATATATCGATACATATCTGTCTATATCATAGATATAGATCACAGATATAGACAGATACCTATATGGAAAACATCCATATTGGAACGTATTAAACAGGCAGAATTTTCTTCCTGGTTTCTCTGCTCTTGGTAGATGTTCTTCCGACTTCAATTGCCACCTGTGAATAGTGAAGAAACTTCTCACTATGAGATTCCATTGCCCTGAGGGAGGGAGAGCTACGGTACCCACTAAAGCAGGGAACAGAAGCAACTGAGGGGCAGGTCTGCGGAAATGAGGATATGCTAATGAGGGACCGAGTCGGGAAAGCTAGAGGGTAAAAAGAGGGCGTCAGTTAAGCTGAGACAAAACGACGGCCAAACGCGGTCTTGACACTCTAAATCACCTGGGTCTGGAGTCGACTCCCTTCGCGCACCCTCACTCCCAATCCCGGCCCCCTCCCGCCCCTCTCCCGCTCCCCACACCAACGTGTGCCTCCGTCACCTCTCAGACAGTGGATGCGTTCCTGCTGAAACCACCCAACCTACCTCAGGGTCCTCGCAAGCGCAGCCACTGCGCTCCGCCTGCCGACGTACCTGTGCTGCGCCTGCGCCTCCTCCGCGCTCTCAAGGTCAGCACCGCCCCCAGCCCATAACCTGGCACCCACGGAAGTTGCTTTAGAGGACGTCCTGCGTATCTTCACCTCTGCGTGGCGTGGGGTCGACGGCGCTCTGGAGAAGGGAGGAACTTCCTGTCCCGCGCGCGCACAACTTCCGGCAGAGCCGGAAGACCCTCTCTTTCGCTGTTTGAGAGGCTCCCGGCTCAAGGACCGGGAGGTGAGAGGTTTGGGACTGTCCCGGGGACTCCGGGGTGTCTGGTCCACGACCTATCCTAGGCGCCATGGTGAGTTCTTCTGTGAGAGCAGGAGTGACAACGGTGGGGCGAAAAGGGTGGGGAGGTCAGTGCTGTAAAAAGAGCCATCAGGTGCTCTGCTCAGAATGGAGTGAGTTGAGACGTTGGGATGAGCTGCTGGGCAGGACCCACCACCTGTCCTAGAGTGTCTGAGCCCCTGAGGAAGCAGCGTTACGCCTGCCTGGCTGGGAAACTAGCGGGCCGGAGGTAGGGGCGTATCTGTCAGGGAGTATGGACTGGGTAGCCTGCCTGTTAATGGCCCATTTACTGTGTATGGCCTGTGGCGCCAGGTGATCCCAGAGTTGACCTTGCCGGGTCAATCACCTCTTCTGCGCCCCCTTCCCCAGCCGCAGAACAGTGGCCAAGAACTTCGGATCTTAGAAATGCGTTTAGCCTCTCCAGGTGGACACAACGGGTCTCCTTCTTGTACAGGATCAACACCTGTCATTTAAAGAAACAGCAGTCCCCTTATTCTTTACACTTAGCCATTTCATAATTGAAAAGGGTGTCAAGTAGAAAACTCGAATTAGTAAGGACAGACTTTATTCGAAAGGAATATTGCAAGGGTGTGGAGGAGGTTGAAGGAACTGTTGCAGTAGGGAGAAGGACCATAAGATTTGCATGCCCCTTAAAGATTAGGCAGAAAGGGTTTGTCTTTTATAGGGAGGGGTAAATAAGACGTCAGGAATTGGGGTGAAAAGGTGGGTATGATCCGACAGTAACCAGATAATGTTTTACCCTGAGCCCATCTATTCTGAGGAGGAGCTGTTAAGAGAGGTTTGTATATGTTGTTTCAGACTGGGGAAGGACAAAATTCAGGTACCCCACGGAAGAGAATCTTGAAGTTTGGCTAAGAAGTACTTTGTTCCGATTGATCTGTGGGACAGGTACTTCAGCAAGTCATTTACGGAGCAAAGGATGGGAATTAGAAGGGTCTGGTTATGGCCTTGTTTTAGGTAAACAAGGGGTAAGGGGGGTATGGATCGACCCTTAGGCTTATCTGAGTTCTACAGGAAAGGTGATTCTTTGCAGCAAGCCAATTTCTCAGAACACAAACAGGGGCAAGGGGTTTCTTACCCTTTGCAGTTTTTCCAAGATCACAGGGCTCTGGTGAAGTTCATTATTGTCATTTTCTTCACTGTATACAAGATTTCAGACCCTCGCCTGCAGAGGCGTCTGTCCTGGAATTTAACTTCAGTTTGCTGTGTATTTTCAGGGCCAAATATTGCCAACGAACGTTATTGTGTGTGGTGATTGGCTTTTGAATGACTTAGAAACTTAACAGAGTGTAGAACAAAGATCTTCAAAATAATGTATTTCCTGGTCCACTTTAACAGATAACCTATCTCTTTAAAGTGGTTTTTTTTTTTTTTTTCCCTCAGTGGATAATATGGTTTTTATTGAGTTGTTTTTCTTTTGTATCAGTGAAATTAGACAAGGATAGGGAAAACATAACTG
This sequence comes from Macaca thibetana thibetana, assembly GCF_024542745.1. Classification (NCBI taxonomy): domain Eukaryota; kingdom Metazoa; phylum Chordata; class Mammalia; order Primates; family Cercopithecidae; genus Macaca; species Macaca thibetana. The sequence continues at coordinate 93,219,800 of NC_065583.1, forward strand.
GGAGGAACCAAAGCCTAGTAATCACTCTTCCATCCCCATTTTTACAGAAGAAAGAATCTGGAGTCTAGAAATTGACAGTGATTTATCTAAAGCAACAGTAGTTTGGCAGTCTGGACTAAAACTCATATTTTCATTTTTAAAATTTTAGATTAACTTTTGACTTTTTGGTCTGAAAAGTTGAAGATAAAGTATAATTAAAATACTTAAACTCATCGTAGTCACAGAAAAGCTGAATGTGAGCTTGTTCTCAGTGTTTTGGAATACTAGAAGTAGAACCCTTCTTATCCTGTCAGTTCAGAAGAGGTAGTTAATGTTTGGAACTAATGTAATCTTACGCTGTTTTTCTGAATGCCATTTTAGAGCTAACTAGTTGGCTCTCTTCCTTCTGGAATTGCTTATATTTCTGAGTTAATTATCTTGGCTGAGTTTTATCTTTCCCAGCTATGAAATTGATAATGTCTGTATATGCAAGTGTGGTTAATGCTTGGAATTTTTCAAAAGAAAGAGTTTAACCATTACATGAAGTGAACATGGGCTGAATTTATTGAGGATTCAGCTCGTTGAAATCAGAACTTGTTTTGCATTGCTGGGGCCTAATGATATTACGGAAAGAACATTAGTATTGAACCCAGAGGACCCAGATTCTGCTCATTGTTAGTTATATAGATTTGGAAAAGTCACTCAATTTTGATAAGAGTTCCAAATTCCTCCCAGATAAGAGAAGTGGGACTTGATGGGTACTAAAGCACCTTCTTACATTTGTGATTCCGTGACTACTCAGAACATTTTTCAGGATAGTTATGTGTTTCAGATTAAATAAAAGTCTGATTTCCACTGTTTTGTTTCTGTGCCATTTTGGTTTAAGTTTGATTTCCTTTATCATTCTGTTTTTCATTTTTTTCATAAGTCACGTAGATAATACTTGGAATCTATGTGTGTTTGGCCAAGTCTTTCACTACTATCTTAAATACTGCTCCAGAATGGAACGCAACTCTTGGAATGTTTTGATTTAATTCTTGTTTTAATTAATGATAAACTAATTCTGTGCTCTCATTCTCTGACACATTATGTAAACCAAAACTCAATGGATACCTGTGTCTATAACAAGGTTTTTGTATTACGAACACAGGAGAATAGGATTATGATACAGACAAAATACTGAACCCACGCTTAATTTTTATGCTTTCAAGTTGTGAAGACAAGTCTATGGGAAATTTCCTAATGGAATAAAGCCATTTGCTCTATTGCACTTTCCTTTTTGAAAATTACAGACCAACTTTGATCAAATAGAAATCTTTCTACCATTCAAGCTAATTTGTGGGAGATAGGTAGATTAGAGCTAGCTCCTGGAATTGCAGATATCATGGCTTGCATTTGTGTATCATCCTGTAGTAACTTACTGCTGGAATTGAACAATGGTTTGTGGGCAGGTGTGGGAGAGGGGGCCTTGGGGAGGTTGTAAACCTTTGCCATAATCAAGTGGATTTAATGAGAAGTTTTCTTTTTGAGGGTAGTGGAGGGGAGTGTTGGGAAGAGTGTAGTAAATGCTATAAGAGAAACACATATAATAGTCTCAAAGAGTACAGCGGAAATAAATTAATTCTAACTGAGAGCAGGTTGGGTCATGTAGTAGGTCACAGGTTCCCAACCCCTGGGACTGTGGACTCCTACTGGTCCATGGCCTGTTAGGAACTGGGCTGCACAGCAGGAGGTGAGTGGTGGGCAAGTGAGTATTAATGCCTGAGGTCCATCTCCTGTCAGATCAGTGGTAGCGTGATATTCTCATAGGAGCGCAAACCCTGTTGTGAACTGTGCATACGAGGGATATGGGTTGGATGACCCTTATGAGAATCTAATGCCTGATGATCTGAGGTGGAACAATTTCATCCCGAAACCATCCTCCCTCCACACTGCCCCCACCATGTGTGAAAAAATTTGTCTTCCATGAAACTGATTCCTGACGCCAAAAAGGTTGGGGACTGCTGTAGTAGGTGACTTCAACTGAGTTTTTAAAGTGGGTTAATATACTAGTTTTCAAGCTTGAGTTTGCGTAGGAATCATCTGTACTACTTTATAAAAACACTTCTCTGGGCTCATAATTTGTGGTAGCATGAAGTTTTAGAATTGTATTTTTAAATTTTTAAAAAATTTTTACTTTAAGTTCTGGGATATATGAGCAGAACATGCAGGTTTGTTACATAGGTATAAATGTGCCATGGTGGTTTGCTGCATTTATCAACCCATCATCTATGTTTTAAACTCTGGATGCATTAGGTGTTTGTCCTGATGCTCTCCCTCCCCTTGCCCCCAACCCCCTGACAGGCCCCGGTGTGTGATGTTTCCCACTCTGTGTCCATGTATTCGCATTGTTTAACTCCCACTTATGAGTGAGAACATGGTTTGGTTTTCTGTTCCTGTGTTAGTTTGCTGAGAATGATGGCTTTAAGCTTCATCCATGTCCCTGCAAAGGGCTTAAACTCATTTTTTTTATGGCTGCATAGTATTCCATGGAGTATATGTGACACATTTTTGTGATCTAGTCTACCATTGATGGGCATTTCAGTTGGTTCCAAGTCTTTGCTATTGTAAATAGTGCTGCAATAAACATACGTGTGCATGTATCTTTAGAGTAGAATGATTTATAGTCCTTTGGATATATACCCAGTAATGGGATTGCTGGGTCAAATGTTATTTCTGGTTCTAGATCCTTGAGAAATCGCCACACTGTCTTCCACAATGGTTGAACTAATTTACCCTCCCACCAGTAGTGTAAAAGCGTTCCTGTTTCTCCACAGTCTCGCCAGCATCTGTTGTTTGCTGACTTTTAAAATAATTGTCATTCTCACTGGCACAAGATGGTATCTCATTGTGGTTTTGATTTGTATTTCTCTAATGACCAATGATGATGACCTTTTTTTTCGTATTTCTTGGCCACATACATGTCTTCTTTTGAGAAGTGTCTGTTTATATCCTTTGCCCACTTTTTGATGGGGAGTTGTTTTTTTCTTGTAAATTTGTTTGTTTCTCGTAGATTCTGTATATTAGAATTGCATTTTTAATAAGTTCTGCAATTAAGTTTTTTTTTTTTTTTTAATCCTTACTCTAGTACTGGATGCAGTTCAGAGTTAAATTGGTGGACCTTAAACCCCTACTAGAGAGAAATGCAAGTATAAGAGACTTTGATGGAAATACTGGAGGTCCTTTTGCTAGCTCAGTGGTAATTTGACATGTACAGTTTGAAGGATGGATTCGGTCAGGTATTAGCAGTTAACTACTAAGGTTAACTTTTAGGTTTAAAACATTCAGGTTTCTTCTCAGTTCTCTGACTTTATTTTCTTCTGACTGCTTTCCTTCACTACTTTCTTACTACAGAGGCCTAGTTGAAATAATGTTATAGACTGACTTTTCTCTTGGTTAGTATTTGGTTGGTTCAAGGTTGGTTTTTAAGATTAGTTGATACTTTGGGCTTTGATCCACTTAAAAAAAAAAATTGTTTCTTTTGTTTTCTCTGGGACAAAAGCCTAAAGTGCATTAAGTTGATTTCAGAAAATCAGAAGATATTCTAAAGATATTCATTTCTAAGAGAGAAGTTATTATTTTCTTACTGTCGTTAACATGGTTTTGCCCATGTTAATAAGAACGAATACAGCTTGTCTCAAAGGAACTTTTTAGAAATAAACTTAAGTATAAACTGCCTTTCTACTCTTTGTATACCACTTAGCTTTGAGTTAGAGAAAAAAAGAAATCCTTACAGTCATGGTGAAATGAATATTCTCTTGACTTCAAAATGACTGTACCTTTTGTTTCACCAAACTTTAAAAAAAGTTCTTAAATCATTCATTTGTTATGTATTCACCATCTGTATGCCAGGCACTGTTCTTGGCAACAGGGATATAACTGCTTAAAAGCAGAGACAGTCTCGACCCTCATTTATTGGGAGAGGCTGATGATAATCTCATGATGAAATGAGCATGTAATATGTCAGTCGTGATACATTTAACAAAGATAGAGTAAGGGGATAGAAAATACCTGTTTTAGATAGGGCATGTAGGGAAAGCTTCAATGAGGAGGTGACATTGTGGCAAATTTGGATGCATAGATATTCAGCCCATGTGACTGGTACCTATGCGTACATATTTATTAACTGCTCCTGAAAAATTATTGTAGTGCAGTGTATCTAAAAATCAAGCACAAAGCTCATACTGTTTTCAATTGTATAAATCTTTCCATAAATTTATTTACTGTCAACTTTCCAAACAGTAAACAGAAAAATAATAGAAGTGTGTGTTTTTAAAGATAGTAATCGATTATGTGAAATTTCATGTAATATATTTTATTTTTGTGTCACATTAAAATTTTTTTGCAGACTTTTTAAAGAGTAGTTTTAGGTTCACAGCAATTTTAAGAGGAAGATACAAGAGATTTCCTAGATATTCCCTGCTCCCACATATGCATGTCCTCTACTATTATCAACATCCTTCTCCAGACTGGTAAATTTCTTACAACTGATGAATCTATATTGACACGCCATAATTGCCCAAAGTCCATAGTGTACTTTGGGGTTCATTCTTGGTGTTGTACGTTCTATGGGTTTGGATATAGTTGGAATCTTACAGTATGTAGACTTTTCAGATTGACTTCTTTCACTTGGGAATATGCATTTAAGGTTCCTCTCTGTCTTTTCATGGCTTAATAGTCCATTTCTTTATAGGGTTTAATAATATTCCATTGTCTGATGTACCACAGTTTATTCACCTACTGAGGGATATCTTGGTTGCTTCCAGATTTTGGCAATTATGAATAAAGTTGATATAAACATCTATGTACAGTTTTTTGTGTGGACAAAAGTTTTCAGCTCCTTTGGGTAAAAACCAGCAAGTGCAATTACTGGACGATATGGTAGGACTGTACGGAACCACAAACCGTCTTCCATAGAGTTTATATCATTTTGCATTACTACCATCAATGAATCAGCGTTTCCATTGCTCTACATTCTTGCCAGCATTCGGTGTTGTCAGTGTTCTGGATTTTGGCCATTCTAATAAGTGTGTAATGGTATTTCCTTATTTTAATTTGTATTTTCCTAATGACATGATGTGGAACATCTTTTCATTTTTTTACTTTCTGTCTGTATGTGTTTGGTAAGGTGTCTTTTAAGGTCTTTGATGCATTTTTTAAATAAGGTTGTTTTCTTGTTGAATTTAATTAAGAGTTGGTTATATTTTGTATAACAGTCCTTATCAGATATGTCTTTTGCAAATATTTTCCCCTGGTCTGGTTTGCTTTCTCATTACCTTGGCATTGTCTTTTACAGAGCAGATTTTAATTGTAATGAAGTACAGCTTATCAGCTCTTTCTTTCATGGATCATGCCTTTGGTTTTTTGTCTAAAAAAGTTGTTGCCTTGTCCACAGCCATCTATGTTATCTAACAGGACTTTTATAACTTTGAGTTTTACATTTAGGTCTATGTTCTATTTGAGTTAACTTTTGTGAAGAGTGTAAGGTGTGTGTCTAGAGTCTTTTTTTTTTTTTTTTTTTTTTTTTTTTTTGCACATGAATATCTAGTTGTTTCAGTACCATTTGTTGAAATGTTTTTTTTTTTTTTTTTCCTCCATTGTATTGCCTGTGTCCTTTTGTCAAAGATCATTTGACTATATGTGGGTCTATTTCTGACCCCTCTATTCTATTCTGTTGGTCTGTTTATTTCTTCTTTCATCCATAACAGAGTCTTTATTATTCTAGCTTTCTAGTGAATCTTGAAGTTGGTTCATGTCAGTCCTCCAGCTTTGTTCTTCAGTATTGTGTTGGCTCTTCTGGGTCTTTTGCCTCTTCAAATAAACTTTAGAACATTTCTTTTTCTTTTTCATTTTTCTTCTTCTTCTTCTTCTTTTTTTTTTTTTTTTTTTTTTTTTTTTTTTTTTTGATATCCTTAAAGTAACTTGCTTGGATTTTGATTGTCATTGCATTGAATCTGTAGATTAAGTTGAGAAGGACTGCCTCCTTGGTAATATCCTTTTCATGAACATGGAATATCTCTCCATTTATTTAGTTCTTTGATTTCAGTCATCAGAGTTTTGTAGTTTTCTTCATAGAGATCTTGGCAGATTTTATTAGATTTATCTGTTAGTATTCATTTTTTTCTGGGTGCTAATGTAAGTAGTATTTTTAATTTCAAATTCCACTTGTTCATTGCTAGTATGTAGGAAAGTGATTGACTTGTATATTAACTTTGTATCCTGCAACCTTGCTATAATTGCTTATTAGTTCCAGGATATGCCACCTATTTTTAGTCTTTTAAGTTATTGCAGTTCTTAGAGAATACAATTACAACTCACTTATCCAATGATTTTTATGTTCACATCTTTTAATTGTATAAAACAGGCATAGTAGTTCTGTTGTTAAAGTAGGTTAAATATCTTTTGCGTTTTGGCTATAAACTATAAGATTTAGAAAACCTAAAACAGTTTAAACTTTTGCTACTTTGATACTGAGACTTGGGATCTTAGTATCTTATTTTAAATTAAAAACATTCTTAATCATTATGAAAATCGATGTGTGTGAGGTGTGCTGGCAAGCACCTGTAGTTCCAGCTACTTGGGAGGCTGAGGTAAATAGATCACTTGAGCCCAGGAGTTTGAGATTGCAGTGAGCTGTAATCATGCTGCTGCGCTCCAGCCAGAGAAACAGAGTGAGACCCTGTTATAAAACACAAAACAAAAACTAAAAATGACTATTTGAAAAGTAAAAATAAATACATGGCATTAAAAGTGTGCTTGAACTAGAATTCTATGATTTTTATAGTTTGATTCAAGTTTCTGTGATTCTGATTGTGTAAATTTGGAAATACTGTTGATGAACATTTAGCTGAATGTACATTATAGGATACAAAGAGAGGAATATTCAGTTTCTATGAAATTCGAGAAGGGTTTCGTAAAGAAAAGTTTGGATAAGATTTTTAAGGGTGAGTAGCAATATGTCTGGTGGGTAAGAAATTAAATTTTACTTTTCCTCAATAACGATAGCAGCTGCATTTATTTTGCATTTAATATTTACCACGTATTATTCTACATTCCACTTATATTGACTCATTTACATCTTTATGAAGTAGTTAAATTCTGTTTTTTTAAACCTCTATCTTACAGATATAGAAATGGAGGCACAGCAAGATTAGATTAACTTGTCCAAAATCACACAGCTAGTGATGACAGAATTTGACTTTTAACCCAGGCTTCTTGTCCATTGTGTTGTTGTGCCAGTCTGACTATTGTTTATCTTGACTAAGATTCAACTTATGAAAAGATTGAATTTCACAAGTTCAATCTCGTGTTTGAAATGCAAAAACATTTTCCTATAGAAATCATAATTAGTAATGATATTTTTAGAAAATGTTTCCCAAACCTAGTTAATACATAATATATCTCTATAATATTCAAGCAATTAATCATTACTATCCAGCATAGCAGTACTGATTGACATTTCTAACTAGGTGTCAAACGTATGTGCCACTGCTGCAGTAAGTCACAAGATTCTTTCATATTTCTTCTGCCTTAACTGCATCCACTTAAGGCACTGCTTTACACCAAAGCTTTAATTTCTCTTAGGCCTGAAGATGCACTTCTAGTAATACTGATGAGTTGAAGAGCAATTTGAGAAATTGGGGATGAGAAGTTCTCCTGAACTTGAATTTCTTATAAGTGTAAGCATTTAGTGAGTTGCACTTGTTCCAAGCCTATCTCACAGTTATCCCAGTTCTTTTCCTGAGGACTCTTCTTTCCACTTGGGCTATTTGCAACTAGAACTTTCTTTCTTCTTCAGGTTGCAAAGAAGAATGTAATGTTGTAGACTACCTTGCCTTTCCTTCCATACATTCAGCAGACATAGTTCCTTTAAGGGATTTTACTGCTAGGAGAATTTCATAGGTCATATTGCCATGTTACTGCTTCACAGGTGTTTACTAATTTACTTGCTTATCACAGAAATCCTCTAGGGGAAAAAGAGACAATAATGATGGGATGTTCTAGTAAATTTTTGGAAGTAGAGAGGTTCGGATTGTGAAGAGATGAGATAAATAGTAAGTGGCACTGCAGAGAGAAAGGGAGATTTTTCTCTACTGGTAGAAGTGGCTGATGAAGAAGGAACTTCAACAAGCTGTTCTGCTCCATGTTATAAATATATGATTATAGACTGCCAACAGTTAATGCCGTGAGTACTTGATACCATATGGCTATGGCTGTTTTTAAAGTAAGATTAATACTTTTATCTTTGTGATAAGTAATTAGAAGCCCTTTGAAATACTAATCTAAATTATTTGTTTATATAGCTATCTTATGTCTGCCCTTTACACAGCGCTTAGCTGATTTTTGTTATCTTTTACCTGGTGATTGCCACCATTTGCCCCACTGCACTGAACCACTTAGAAAAAGCAATGTCATAGTTTCCAGCTTTCTTTTTCTAAAAGAAAAAGTCATACAGCAAGGTTCTGTTACTGAAGCCAAGACTTCATTACCTTTACTATTATGGAGTATTTTTATTATTTCTGGAGATTTGGGGCCTTTTTACAATGAACATAAATGATCAAATTCTTATGGTTTATGGGGATATGTATTTAAGTGTTCATGTTCCATAACTAGAACCATTTGTTTCTGCATTCACCCTTGGTCAAGAGAGAAAGCATGACATTTTTTCCTTGAAAGATTTGTTTTTATTGATGGTTAAATTTATTACTAGAATTTTACTTATGTTTAAATTAATGCTTACTTCCTCCTTCCTCCCTTCCTCTGAGAAGATTAATTAACATCAGTACAATGAAGCTTCATTGTATCAGTTATTACTAGACAGTTTAGTTGTTTGGGTAGGATATTGCATGTCGAATGTAACGGTCTTTTCTTATCACAGTCTTTAAGAAAAAGTAGAAAAGAGCCCGGATAATGGGAATTAAAAATAATTACCAACAAAATATGTTTTCTAGTCAGTAGGGACAGATAAGCAAGCTTTAAAAACATTCATTGTACTGCAGGTCATAACTTTAATTGAGGCATTCAGTTCTTGATGATTCAAACTATTTTCTAATTTGATTTCAACTAACATTTACTGAATGCTTATTCTTGATTTTAATAGAGAGCTTCCCACTTAATCATTCTTATCAGAAGTGTTTAATGTCATCATAGTTCTTTCTCTTGATAACCACTAAAAAGAAAACGTTTGGATTATAAAGAAAATGAATCATTTAAAAAGAGAGAATTGGCCACGTATCTGAGAGAGAGATTTTTTTTAAAACTATAGAACTGTTGGCATTCACAGGTCTTTCCTGAGAGAAATACCCACAAACTACTAATTGAGGTGAATATAATGGGTGGTGGGCTAGGTGTACTCCTTTAATTTGGAACTCGGATTTCCTTTCAGGTCTTATAAATATTAGCTCATTTAATCTTTATGAGAAAGAATTATTCCTTGCCATTAGCAATAATTACACAGGCTTTTTTTGTGGTTTAGAAATGTTAAATCTGTGAATGCCAGTGATTAATTGTGTATTTAGCTAAAATATTGCAATCATAGACAATATGATCTGTTTGGTATTTTGGAGATCATTTGCCAGCCTTGTCATTTTGTAGATAAGGAATGAATCCCAGGGAGAGCTTTTCTAATTGCTGTGTAGCTAGTTATTGACAGAACTACTTCGATCCTAGCGTGTTTAATTATTTAATGCATTAAAAATATTTACAATGAATGCATTTACCTAACAGTTAACATTAGGGGTACACATTAAATTTTCTTGGCTTTTGTGTATGGCTTAAAATTTAGTTCAGCTGAAATTTTTATATTAAATTTGTTTAATGAAGCTTTATCAGTGCACTTTGAGCAAAGTTTTGCTTTTTAGTTTGTTTAAAGGAAAAATTTTGTTTGTTTGTTTGTTTGTTTTTTGAGACAAATTCTCGCTCTGTTGCCCAGGCTGGAGTGCAGTGGTGTGATCTCGGCTTACTGCAACCTGCGCCTCCTGGGTTCAAGTGATTCTTGGGATTCTCGTGCCTCAGTCTCCCGCGTAGCTGGGATTACAGGCTGTCGCTGCTACTCCTGGCTAATTTTCGTATTTTTACTAGTGAGGAGGTTTCACCATGTTGGCCAGTCTGGTCTGGAATTCCTGACCTCGAGTGATCTGCCTGACTCAGGCTTCCAAAACCCTGAGATTACAGGCCTTAGCCACAGCACCTGGCCTTAAAAGGAAAGTATTGTAACACAAAGCTATTGCATTAAACTGAGAAGATTGTCTTGTAAAAACAGATATACTCCTTCCTTTGAGAAAGGAGAAAGCACAATATATTGTATGTAGAAAGCACAATTTATTATCTTTTAAAGTTAATAATTTTCCTTATGCTAAAGCTTAGTGTGTGACACACAGTAGGAACCTGAATGCAGTGAAGAACAGTGGGAAAAATTTATGTTTTATCCATTTATTTTATCAAAAGGTAAAGATTTATTCAACTTGTGTTGAATATCTGTCATCTCCCACCATCCTGGGAGTGGAGGCTGAAGAAATGAGATGAATGCCATTTTAGAGGGGGAGAGATCCTTAAATTAGTGGTCACAATTGAGCATGATACAGGTTATTTTGGAGTTATGCAAATGTTCTTTAGTAGAAGTTGGAAAATCAACGAACGTTTTATAGTGCACATGAATGTTGAAGACTGAGTAGCAGTTGGTCTAAGCAAGCTGATTTGTACATGTCAAGCATGTCTTTTCATTAATTGATTTTGGCTAATGACTTCTTTGAATATATACCTGTAGAGATATTTTCTATAATGTTAGAAAATACTCTTAAAGAAGAGTGGCAGAATTTAGGAAGCTTTCTTCCATTGAACCTTTTATTTGTTACTTTTTAGTACTATAGTGAAACATTTATGCATGTCTTGGCTAGAGATGAAGTGGGTTGTTAATATGTTTAAGAATATTTTCTTCCTTGTCAACATTTTAATGACTATGGCATTGCTTTATATGAGATATTCATTATTTATTCAACCTCTTTTAACGGTGGAAAGTTATATTTTAAAATAAACAATTTAATTTGAACACCAATATGTTAAAATGGTTTATGTCTTAATTAGAATGTCTTCTATTCTTATGAAAAAGTATCTTTTTCCTTGCCTTCTTTGTTGTTGGTCTTCCATTTGCCTTATCATTTGTACTACGGAAAATGTCTTTTTATTTCTAAATTTAATCAAAATCTGATAAATGATTTTGTATCGTCATCTTTATCCGAAAGTCTAGAGCTAGTATTTTTTAAGATAGTTACGTCAAGTTCACACATTCTACTGTTATAGTTCTAATCTTTAAAAAATTTAGAATGTATCTAGGCATTGAGGATTTATGCTTTTTGACCTTTGAAAGGACATTAAATTTCTTGTTTTTCTGATTTAGAAAATGGCAAAAAAAAATATGCTTTCACTTCTTAGGGAAATTAAAAATGTATTTTATGCTGTAAAACATTAGTGCTGACAAACCCAATTAATTCTGTAAACAATTACATTTGGAAATTTATCTGAGTTCAAATTATAGTTGTTGACAATTACGTTTTATATGTAATTCTAGTTGTAATATTAAGGTGAACTATATGAAATTGCCATTTTGTAGGTCAAGACAATTAAGTATTAGCAATTTCATAGGATTCAACCAATAAATGTATATTAGATATCAATAGGTGATCTTATTCTTTAGCTGCTTTTCTACCAAATCTTTCTGTTCTTTCATTTCATATTTAGTATAGCCCCCTACCCCCAGTTTTTACTTCCAGTCCAGTTTACGGTCTGTAAGGGCTGCAGGTATGTTAGAAAACCAGTAAAGGCCACGATAGTGGGATACTAGAGAAGCTTTATGGGAAGGAAGTCTGGTGGTCTCTTCATGATTGTTTTATGGTGCTTTTATCAGCTTTGGCATTATATGGGAGAATTTCTCTTCTGGATTAAATATAGACAGTCTTCAGATGTACTAAAGAACCTATTGGAAATAACCATCTTCAAAAACCCAGTTTGGGTCCATCAGTTGCACATACTTTCATCACACTTTTCTTCTCAAGTTTCTAGACCTCTTACTCATATTGCCAGAGTGGTAATCCTGGTTTTTTATCTTATGACATGACATTTTTTTCCTCCTTTGAAGACCCTGATCTTGGTGTGGTTGTTCTTCAAGTTTTTCTTTCAAACTTTGTCCATTTTGGTGCTTTCTTTGGTTCTTTTGATTACACACTTAATCATCCTGGATTTTCCTATTCTTGTAACCTGTATAAGGTCCCATGATAATCAATCTTTTTTTCCCCCCCCCTTAAATTTTTTTTTATGGATACAGAGGGTCTCACTTTGTCAGGCTGGAGTACAGTGGTGCGCTCATGGCTCACTGCAATCTCAACCTACTGGGCTCAAGTGATTCACCTCAGCCTTCTGAATAGCTGGGATTACAAGCACATGCCACCATACCCAGCTAGTTTTTTCGTTTTTATTTCTGGTAAAGGGGTGTTTTGCTATGTTGCTCAGGCTGGTCTTGAACTTCTTCCCTCAAGTAATCCTCCTGCCTTGGCCTCCCAAAGTGTTGAGATTGTGGACATGAGCCACCACATCCTGCTAAATAAATCATTTTTCTGATGCTTTTACCTAATATGCTGAATCGTGCAGATTTGCAGGTGCTTGACAATCATTCAATCAATTCTATATTCCTCTTTTGTCAAAATTTTCACAAATTTTAGCTGTCCCTTCTTCCCCTCCTTTCTTTTACAGCTCAACTCCTTACCCCATGGTGATTCTTAGGAGATGATCTGAGAATTTTGAATTTTGAAATAATCTATAATAAGTTATTAAGATAGCTTCCTATCTGCTGGAAGGTAGGAGATCTAGAACCTTGACCTGGTTTTTCCACTACCCTGATCAAATTCATATAAACTGCAAGACCTCTGTTTTCAGAATTAATACATCTCCATACCTATTTGTGCTTTCAATTCAGTAGGATGTATGAGATCTTGTAATAGATAAACTTCTTTATGTTTTTGATTTCATCTATTTCTGACCCTTAAGCAATTAAATTCCCACATTTAACTCTTCAGCACCTCCCTAACATTGGTTCCTTCCCTTTTGCTTTAAGCATGTACATTTCTCTCTTATAATAAATATATTTACATAATCACCTAAGTCTTATCTTACTGAAACTTGCAGAGATAATTACTAATCACATGCCTAATTTATTTTTTCTCTAAAAGTTTTAATTTTAAAAATTTTGCTTTTGATTTAGAAACTGTTTTGGTTCAAGCTTTTATGGTATTGCTTGGACTATTTCAGTGGATTTCTAATATAGTTCCTTGCTTCCAATTACTTTTACCACTTCAATTTATTTTTTCCCATTATAGTTGCAGAGTCATTTCTCCAAAACATGTTTGATTTGGTTACTTCCAGGCTTTATATCCTGGAATTATTTCCAAGTACTTGCAGAAGAATCCATTATGTGCAATCCATACCAAAGTCTAGCCATGTGGAACTTCACATTGTTTCTGGATTGTGCCGTTTGTTCTCTTTGTCTTTGTACAGGTAGGTATAACTGCCTGACCTTCTCTTCCTTTCCTGTTCTGATAGTGGAATACTCTTTTAAACCTTATCAAACTGATTCAGATGTCGCCTCTGTGAACCAGTATTTCCCAGACCTCCTTTGTATATTTAATCACTCTTTTGGAGTGTTCCCATAACATTAGAGATTGATCTCTACCATACCACTTATATTTTATTTGTAGGTGGCAGTGAGGAGTGATTAACACTTAAAGTGTTTGATAAAATCCACATATGATGAAAGAAATGAGTTAAGTATTCCTTCCAGGACCCATGGTAGACTAGATTGTAGCCAAATTAATGGTATTTACATATCCAAAGAGAGTAATTTTTCGATAGGCTTTATCTAAAGAAAGAGTATATCAATAAAAATAGCTAGAAATGAACGTAATTTACCCCAAATCATTTGGGGGTTGACAGTATTCTACACTCTAGAGTGGTATTTTGTATATTTCATCAGACTTTCATCACTCCTTGAATGAAATATCCTTTAATGATATTTGCTCCTTTCTGCCCTAACTCACTACTCACCAAGCATCCTGTTTCTAATTTGGCTTCCAGTATATCATTAAGACAGTAATCGAATGGAACACTTAGTAAACCTAAATATCTGATCCACTTCATAGTTTGTTTCACTGTATATTAAGTGACAAAACTCTCACAAATCTTATTACAACCAGTCTGTCAATACATAAAGATTGATCATCCTTTGTATATTAGCAAAAGCCTATTTGCTGTGTGTTCGGAAAAGCTGAGGATGCGCCCAGGTGCTTTCCTTGGGAGGCCTGTCTGAAGTTTGTCAGCCTTCTTTGTGAGTTTCTTTCAGTCTACAACTTTTCCTGTCAGTGGTTCTAGTATTCTACCAATCATCCAAACTAAAACATCTTGAAATAACCTTTGAAGCATTCCTCAGTTTTATTCTATAGTTGTTTTATACTTTATGTTCAGTCACATTCAGAGTTTGATTTTCTTCTGAAGTAGCTTTTATTTTTGTTCTTTCCTTTTGTTTCAACTACGTTTATCTTATTCTTAGTTTTTGTCTTTAATAGATGAATATATCGCTATGTCTAATTTTCATCATGTGTTACTTGAATTATTTCAGCTCCCTACTCCTGCCTGTTTAGAAGTCCTAGGTGACCTTTCTATTAAACATTTCAGCTAAATACCTTCTCTTGGTTTTAAAGACTCAAGGAGCTAAAATTCAGTCTTCATCCTATTTTCCACAGTTCCTATTTATTTACTAAGTTTGCTTGGTTGAGCTAGGTGTTTTGCTATTGCATGTACCTTCTGTGTTCATGCTTGTCATTTAGCCTGAAATTGCCTTCTCTTTACTTTTCTATGTGATTTTAGTTTCTATCTTTAGGTTTCATCTACCCTATGAAACTTTATCCAATTTAAAAAATTTCTACAACCCACATTCATGGTACTGTGCAATTTTGTGCTCAAATATTATTTTAATATGTATATTTATTGTTACATAATATGTTAATCTTGGGTTTTAAGCTCTGTTAAGACAAATTCTTTTATAGTAGCCGCATTCATTCATTGAATTTTCAATGCTTTTTCTATTTATAGGTATAATTTTTATAGCGACATAATTTGAATTTACAGTGATTTTTAACATTAAGATCATAAATCATTTGTTATATAATTTATATTGATATGTAGTTCTTTTTGAAACCACCTTTGTGAAATTATGACAGTAAGAGAAATCTGACATAGGTGACTCCATCTTGCTTCTAACCTCCAAGCTGTCCTAGGTCATTTTTGGGCATAGGCCAGGCTAGCCTTGGGAGGCATTTATTTTATAGTTTAACTTTGAAGCTAGGATGATAATAGTTCCTGCCTAAAACTAATCCCTCCCTGTTGAAACCACCTGAAACTGCCGTTTAAGACTAGTGAAAGACCACAAGATTAGAATTATGGGAGGAGCTTGAGTTCTATTAAGATGTAAGTGTAGTTTTTATAATCCCTTATTGCTCAGGAGTCATGTGGCCAGAAGTCATAAGATTTGTGACTTCCCCAATTACTCCTATAGATAACATCACTATTGTAATACCTAAGATTGGTTTTTTTTTTAGATGTTTTTCAGACTGACCACATGCAGACTGTAACTCATGACTCATCTGGTCCTGTGTCCCAGTTGAGTGTATGAAGCAGACTCCCGTTTTCTATACCCCTATGATTTCATCTCCAACCAAGCAGCAGTCCCCATTCCCTAGCCCCATTGTCCACCAAATTGTCCACAAAAGCTTTTAGCCTCTGAGACTTTGGGCGTGATCAGTCTCACTCAAATCAGTCACTTCTCACTCAAATCAGTCTCACTCAGTCAGTTGAGCCATTTCTTCCATGTGACTGGCCTTGCATTAAGTAAACTCTTTATTGCAGTGCCGTGATCTCTGTAAATTGATATTATCTATGCAGCAGTCAGGAAGAGCCTATCAGGCAATTATAAATTTAGGGGCTTGTCTGGGGTCTGCGCTTCTGGGTGCCTGTCTGCTATTTGTCAGCTTTCCACTGGTACAGTGGAACTGGGGGTGAGCTCGGGCAGTTGCTTATTTGTCTCGAACTGAGGGCCATCTCTGATAGGTCTCTGCCAATGAGATGCGGTCAACCCTTTGTGCTTGGGCCTAATTGCAGTGAAGAAACAGTTCCTGGAAGATGTCTTTAAATTGGGCTGGTAAGCGTACAAACCACTACCAATGTCCTCTTCCTTCTCCTGTTCTGGTTGGCCCCTTTTGGGCCAACTTAGCTCTCCCTAGATTGTACAGAGAGTCTTGGTTTAGCGAGATTTCTCTCCAGTTGGGTGGAGAACAAGGGCTTTTTTGGAAAAACACTCTTCTGGTCTGTATTCTGGTTCTGAGAGGCTTCTTGTCTGTCTTTGTCTGTGTTTTCTTACATGTATATCACGCTGGCTGGAATGGGAAATGTTAATGGGAGACTTGCCTATAGTTCTATGAAATGGAAAAGGATGATTTTTCTTTTGTAACATGTCTTGGCCCCCTCACCAAAGCCACTCAGAAAGAGGGAACCTAGAAACCCGGCAAGCTAACAGAAGGGTAAGAATTTCTTACCAGCCAGGCTTCTGGTCTTGGTCTCTCTCTCTTTCTCTCTCTCTCTGTGTGTGTGTGTGTGTGCGCGCGCGCGCGCATGTGTGCGCAAACTGGCAGAGTAGATGGTAAAAATCACTGTTTGTCTCCTTTGCAAGATTTTGATTAATGGGAAAAAAGATTTATGAGTCTAGTCTTAGGATGTAATGAATCTGGTGTCTTTCTGTGTTGTTCTGTCATAGTGAAGAATACCATAGGATAGAACATAGATATAGGACCCCTGCAAGCCTTCTGGTCCAGCTGGCCCTGCAGATTGGTTAGTTAAAACTTTGTTGTGGGTTCCTGAGGCAAAAATGGGATGAGGTTTCCCTCTTGTCTTCTTTTGTGTCCATGGAGCTTGACTTTGTGACCACGTGGGGATACTCTCTCTTGGTCTCTGCCATCTAGAGTTACGAGTTTTAAGGTTCATGTGAGGCAGCTGATCTGAAAGGACTGAAAGTCTGAGAAAGGCCAGCACACTTTTTGGCCCCAGTGTGTCGAGTCCTTCAGTGAGTTTTGTCTTAAGAGGTCCCATCCCTATGGGCCTTTTATTGTTTTTTTGCTATCTTAAGCCCATTCTTTCTGAGAAAGAATTATCAGGGATAATTCTGGGGAGTAGGGATACTTCCTCTACTCCTTCTCTGGAAATACCTCTTGCTTATATGGTAAAAACCTGGAAAATTACGATCTGAGTTTTAAAAAAAGTTTTTGGGTTGAGTTGTCATTGGAACTAAGTACACGATTGAAAGAAAAAAAGATTTTTGAAATTTTTTATTCTAAACAATTGAAAAGAGGTTAAATAATAGTGGCATGACTAGCCTTGAGAATCCCCTTGTTCAGTTAGAAATGCTTTGCAAGCTCAAAAATGACTGTGCTAGGCTCCTTCTGGGAAGAGTAATGGTGACTGCCCAGCACTGTAGCTCAGTAGCTAAGGATTTTGCCTTTCATGGTGATGGCTTGGATTCAATACCTGGCTTAGGGATTGAGTCCTTTCCGGTTTGACGTTTGTGAGACATTTTGCCTCTTATTGACCCTTTTCCCTTCCATGGACAGCTTTCCATTTCCTGCTTTCTTTCTGTGGAGGGCATACAGGGCTTTGAGGCCTTTGTATGTAGATGATTAGCTGGGAAACTGAGACTTTATAGAATGTGGCCAGACAGAAATGTGAGTTGTACCCAGTTTGCATCGCCAAACTTTCCTTTCTTTGTGCCACTTTGCCATTTATAAAACCACTTTTCGTTTCTTTGGAAATACCTGGTGTGTCTGTGGTTAAGTCATGATGTTAGTTAAGGCTTACTGGGGGGGGGGGCAGAGGGGAGCGGAAGGCTTAAAAGCCAGAGGTGTCATCTGTTTGTCCTGGCTGGAGTCTGGTAATAAGAGATTTAAAAGAGCTGTATGGTTAAAAGGTGAATTAAAAGCTGGTAGGTAAGCTATACATATATTTAAAAGGCCTTTATAAGCTTTTTTTTTGTCTTCTTGGATCTTGTTTTTTTGAGGAAGTTTTTTTTTTTTTTCCCTCAGTCAACTGAATTGTTTCTCCATTTGCTTCTGTCTGTCCTCTTACTACCCCTGATGCCCACATGAGATGACCTAAGGCAGTTTCTGGCAGCCTGGGTCTCCTTGGGAAAAAGAGAGGTACCGTGATTTTGGGAGAAACCTCTGTTTTCCTCATGGAACCGCAAGAATTGTAAGCAGAGCAATCCCTCTCAGAATCAAAGTTGATGCTCTGTTTTGTGTAGTGTTACCTGACTTTTTTTTACTTTTGGAGACATCAGAAATTATTTGGCATTATGAGAGAACTTTTAGCCTTGGTGTGTAATAAGAGATATACTTTTAGGGCTGGCTAATGGCAGTTACGGAAGGGATATTCAGGTTTTTGCATGTTTAGATAAGAAAAGCATGCTTTTGACCACCTGAAAGGTATGGAAACATCCTACCTCCCACTGAGAAGTGAGACTCCTGTGGGAAGAATAGGCTTATTGACTTTGGGTTGTCCACCAGCCTTGGAAAAATGTCCTTACAGTGAAATTCACTATTTTGTCCTGTAGTGTTTCTGTCTTTTGGGGACCCAGGATTTGGTGTAAAAATGGAATCCTTGATTTTTATCTAGATCTTTCCATGTGAGGCAGACATCACTGATGATTCACAAAACTTCAGTCCACTGGGTCTTGACTCATACATTACCTTCCAAATGCCCTTTTACACCTTTTTGCTGTCAATAGTTTCTCTCTTCTTTTGCTGTGTTCTCATAGAATCCTCTTCCTGTCTTCTTATTACATTGTATTGTAAGCAGTTACAATTGCAGTACCATTACAATTGTATTGTAATGGTCCATTTACTCTCCTAGTGAACTGGCTGCTTATTGATGGCAGGGACTGTGCTTTTCCCCCATTGTTAGTGATCCAGTGCCCCACACATGTAGTTTGTTGTTCAATAAATGTTCACTGAATACACCAAATAGACTGGTGAAAAAAGCATTGAGTTGGAAATTGTCTGGGTGCCAGATACATCAGTAACCGGGTAGTTGAGTGATGTTTGTTGTTTGGACCCTCTTTTCCTTATACATAAATTGTTCAAAGATGGCTTGTTTAAATACGTCTAGTGTGAATTCTAAATTTTATGTGAACCTGGGTTGAAATGACAGTTTACATATTCTTTTGTAGTATAAATTATATGAGCATCCCTAAGAAGCCTGTCTCAACATATCATGCTGTCACTAAAACACGTAAACAGTCAAGAAACAAATGAATAGGAAGGTCATTGGGATATAATATCCTCTTTTTTATTTTCTCTTTTCTAACTTATTTAGGGAGATAACTGAAACCATTTGGGATGGTCTGAGTCCCAAGTATATATGCAGATATGCCTTTCAGTAGTAAACAATGTATGCTTTGTTTCCGTCTGTCAGCAGGAAAGCTAGTTTAATGAAACATAAATGTCAACTCCTGAGGTTGACACAATCCTCAAAGTTTGAATTTATAAATTGCAGCATGTTTGTATTTAAGTTTTTAGAGTTTAATTTTCAGTATTAATAAAGCAAGACAAAATACTGTTATTTGGTACATTTTATTTCTTAGAGAATTGTTTAATTTTTCTTAGTAAGAATTTGTGTAACCTTCCAAGAAACTATTACAAAAATTGTAAGGATCATTCTTTTAGAGACTAAAGGCGGATAAGTTTTTCTTGCTCTTCATGGCCTTAGGTTAATAGATGTGGAAAGGTTGGAACCTAAGTTACCCCAATGTTTCACCCTTCTTGGGGCTTATGAGCTATTTTTTAAATGGCTTTCCCCAGTTCCAGTTATCAAGAAAATCAGTGCCTAGAGGCATTGAATCCAGACAGAAACCATCTCTTTGGTCAGTTATTGTTTTGGAGTGTTAATAAAACCATTAAGGCTACTTGAATCAATGACCCATATGGTTGTGTGTTTGAGACCTCAGCCATGATAAACTTGGTATTTTCATTGCATCTCTGCTCATTTGACCAGTTTTCTGTTGTGAAATTTATGTTTAAGATTATGGATAAATTTATTTAAGCATTCTCCTTTAATTAAAAATTATGAAGAATATTCAGGATATTTGATTTTTGAACATTTCAAAGTTCTGCTTTTTTATAAACTTACACAGTGACACTAAATTGGTTGGTGAAGACAGGTTATTGGAATGGTTTGTTTTTGAATTTTAAATGATTGTGTTTCTTAGTTAATGAACTGAGTACTATATACATTAATACATTAATCCCTGGCATGTACACTGTAATTGTCAATTGCATAGTAATATCTTAAAAGTTGATTTTAAGTTCAACATTAATAATATATTAAATTGATAATACATGTAATTCTCTAAAATGATTGCTATTTTGAAAGTATATTCTGAGGATTCGTTTTTAAATGTACATGAAATGGAGCAACTGTGGTGAACTGTTTTCCACATAATTTAAAAATTCTCTCTCCAAAAGCTTGCGTAGATTCCTGTATTGGAATAAAAGTTACTTTTTTTTTTTTTCCAGTAGCACATATTTAGTCACCTACGAGCAGATACATTGTAGGATAGATCTGTTGACTTATATAGAAGAATATAATAATATATTTTTTTAGCACAGTATTCAGGTGATGTTTTGGGAAATTATTTTCAGCCTCATTTAAGAAGACAGAAATGGCATAGTAAAGAGAGTGAGGTTACATTTTTGTATTGAACATTATTTTAGTTAAACATTAACACTGAGAATGTACCAACTATAGTGTGATGTTTGCCTTTCTTAGGGTCAGTCTCTTTAATTTCTTCTTTGCTTTTATGTTTGATCAGTCTCTGAATTCTTCAACAATGTCTCTAAAGTGTATTTCTCTTCTGGGTACCGAAGATACCACTGTAATTTAAAGTTTCATCATTTTTTGTCTGGATTATTACAGAAAGCTAGTTGGTATTTCCTAATTCTAGTCAATCCAGCTCACTGATTTTTGGTTGTTTGTTTTTGCCTTAATATAATTTACACCTTTAAAGGTAGATCTGTCAGCAGTATCTCATCATGTTTGGTGATTTGGAGGAAGGGGAGAGTTGGGCAAGATGCCCTCTTCCCCAGTTTATACACTGCCTCATATGTATCTTCTAGGTCAGTCTTTCTGAAATACCATTTAACAGCTGTGACTTGTAGTTGTGACTGAGACATAATTTTTGCTGTTAAGGAGCAGAAATCACATACTCTTAATAAATTATTATATATGTTTGTGAGAGATTTTACTGAATTATTACCTTGAAGATTCTGTGTAATGCTGTCACTTCTTTCAAAGCTAGGCTGATGTTCACTTTGTCCACAAAACTTTCCATGACTACAAAATGGTCTCTTGCTTTTAAGTCTATAATCTCAAATAGACCAACCTTCTGGCATACTTACTAATGTATTTCTTGGTCTTGTTCTGCCCGAAAGAGTTATTTGTAATGACATTCATTGTATGAAGATTGTAGAACTTCTATCACAAACTACACAGAAAATAGGATAGTAAATTCAAATGATAGGAAATGTGAAAGAAAAGGGTGAAAAATGCAGCCTTTGATGTTAGGTCAGTAGAAAAATGAACTGAACTTTAACCTAGTTGATAGAGTTTAAGACATTAAAATATCCACAAATAAAACCATAGTTGAGTCAGGTTTGGTAGACATTTTAAAAACAGTTGGGTAACATGATACCTCTAGTTTTGTTCTTTTTATCCCTGTTTGCAGATGACATGATTCTATATCTAGAAAACCCCATAGTCTGTGCCCAAAAGCTCCTTAATCTGACACACAACTTGAGGAAAGCTTCAGGACACAAAATCAATGTATAAAAATCAGTAGCATTCGTATACATCAACACCAAGTTGACAGCCAGGTCAAGAATGCAATCTGACTCACAATAGCCACAAAAAGAGTAAAATACCTAGGATTACAGCTAACTAAGGAAGTGAAAGACCTGTATAACCGGAATTACAAAATACTGCTCAAAGAAATCAGAGATAACGTCAACATATGGAAAAGCATTCCATGCTCATGTATAGAAAGAATTAATATTGTCCAAATGGCCATACTACCCAAAGCAGTGTACAGATTCAATGCTGTTCCTATCAAAACTACCAGTGACATTCTTCACAGAATTAGAAAAAACTATTTTAATTCATATGAAACCAGAAAAGCTCGTATGGAACCAAAAAAGCTCAAATAGCCAAGGCAGTCCTAAGTAAACAAAAAAACAAAGCTTCGACTTCACATTATACCACAAGACTATAGTAACCAAAACGTCATGGTAGTGGTACAAAAACAGACACATAGACCAATGGAGCAGCATAGGGAACTCAGAAATAATGCCCCACACCTACAACCATGTGATGTTTGACAAAATCAATAGAAACAAGCAATGGGGAAAGATTTCCTGTTCAGTGAATCGTGCTGGGATAACTGCAAGCCATATACAGAAGATTAAAGCTGGACCCCTTCCTTATACCATGTACAAAAATCAACTTAAAATGGATTAAAAACTTAAACCTAAAATAAAAAACCAATAAAAACCCTGGAAGATAACCTAAGAAATACTATCCTGGACACAGGACCTGGGAAAGACTTCCTGACAAATATGCCAAAAACAATTACAACAATAACAAAAATTGGCAGATGGGACCTAATTATACTCTGTTAAAGAGCTTCTGCACAGTAAAAGAAACTATCAACAGAGTAAACAGACAACCTGCAGAATGAGAGAAAATATTTGCAAACTGTGCATCTGGCAAAGGTGTAATATTCCGAATGTATAAGGCACTTAAACAAATTTGCAAGCAAAAACCAGACAACCCATTCAAAAAGTGGGCAAAGGACATGAACAGACATTTTTCAGAAAAAGTGAGCAAGCGACACTTTTCAAACGAAGACATTTATGTGGCCAACAAGCATATGAAAAAAAATGCTCAACATCACTAATCATTAGAGAAATGTAAATCAAAACCACAGTGAGACAGTGTCTCTCACACCAGTCAGAAGGGCTGTTAATAAAAAGTCAAAATATCACAGATGCTGGTGAGGTTATGGAGATAAGGAATCACTTATACACTGCTGGTGGAAATGTAATTTAGTTCAGCCATTGTGCAAAGCAGTTTGGCGACTTCTCAAATAACTTAAAACAGATTACCATTTGACCCAGCAATCCCATTTTTGGATATACATTCAAAGGACTGTAAGTCATTCTACTGTAAACACACATGCATGCGTATGTTCATTGCAGCACTGTTCACAATAGCGAAGACATGAAATCAACCTAATGCCCATCAATGGTAGACTAGATAAAGAAAATGTGGTGTTAAATACATATATACCATCGAATACTATGCAACCTTTAAAAGAATGGGATCATGTCCATTGAAGCAACATGGATGGAGTTTGAGGCCTTTATCCTGAGCAAACTTACGCAAAAACAGAAAACCAAATACTACATATTCTCGTTTATAAGTGAGAGCTAAACACTGAGTTTACATTAACACAAAGAAGGGAACAACATACACTAGGGCCTACTTGAGGATGGAGGATAGGAGGAGGGTGATGATTGAAAAACTACCTATCAGGTACTATGCTCATTACCTAGGTGATGAAATAATTTGTACCCCAAACCACTGTGACATGCAATTTACCTGTATAACAAACCTGCACATATACCCCTGAACCTAAAATAAAAGTTAAATAAATAAATAAAATGGTCCTGTTTAAGAACCATTTTTAATTTCTTTTTTGAGAACTGTCTGGACATATTTTTTTCTTTTTTAAATTAGGCAATTGATCTTTGACTATAATTTATAATCTCTATAATATCCAATAAGTAAATTTATCTCTTTGTGATGAGTTATACTTTTCCCCAGTTAATGTTTTTACATTGTTTATATTATAGTTTCTTCATGCAGAAATTTTATTTTATTTTTTCAACTTGTTTTGGTCTTCTTTATCATTTAGGAGACTGCTGTCTCTTTTTGAAAGTCTTTATTCTTGACATCGTAAGAAAAATTTTGTCTTCTAGTAGTGATAATAACAATGACAATAAAAACAAATAGTACTAACATAACTCTGTACTGGGCACAGTTTCTAACCACAGCTTGATGAAGTAGATGGAATTTCTAACTCCATTTTATAGAAGGGGAACTAGACTTGCGGAATGTTTAATTAAATAACATGTCCAAAGTCATATAGCTAATAGGTGATGGAGACCAGCTTATAACTGAGGCACTTTGGGTTCAGAATCCATTTTCTTAAACCAATAGGCCATACTGTTTTTTCTTCTTAAATTTTTTAACATTTTTAAGTGCTTTTTTGGTATATTAGGTTTGAGGTAGGAATTCAACTTTGTTTTTGGAGTGCTTGGCTAGAGGAGGAGCCAGCAAAGGGGAGGGTAAAGGATTGATCATCAATGTAGTAATAAAGCAAGGAACGTGGTGTACCATGAAGTATACTACTGAGATTTAAGTTGAGGAAAAATAATTTGTCAAGATGGAGTGATCTTCCTTTATGGTATATGTTTCAGTGGAATATGCTGAAGTAGAAGTCAGATGGATACTGTGTGGGAGATAGGAGAAAATGGAAACAGTGAGAACAAGTCTTGAAAAGTGGCTGTGAATATGAGGTTGAGAGAAGGCTGTCAAACAGGGGGAAATTATTGTTATTCTTTAGAAAAAAATGAAAGAGACTTACAGGTGTTACACAATGCTGATAGGAAGGATTCAAAATAGAAAAGAGATTAAAGAAGATAGAGGAAGACTATTCAATGGCAGAAGTTCCTGAAAATCAAAGAGAGTGGGCTCTAAAGCATAGATACAGAGATTTGCTTTCTATAGAAGATGCTCTATAATTTCTGGGGTATAAGAAAAGACAGATGTAGATACAAGTGACTTTGTGAGCTTATTGGTGGGAAGTGAGAGAGTTCCCATTTGATTGTATCTGTTTTTCCTGTGAAGTAGATGTCCTCTACCGAGTGGAGAGTTAGACGTTTGAAGGGAGTTGGAGGGGTGAGGAGAGGAAAGAAGGTTCAAATTAGCCATCATGGAGAATATGGGAGGGATTGATGAGAGTAAACTAAGATAAATTGTTGGACATTAAGACTCATTCACTGGAAGTGTGTGGTAACAGCATGAGTTCAGTTTTCTTTATTAGTGACTTTCAGGCCAGTTCTGCCATCACATTTAGTACAGTTAATGGTTTATGATCACTACCACCTAGGATTAAAAACAGGCATATTACTTTTAAAGCTTGTCAAGCTAATGTTTTTAGTGTGTTGAGTTAATTGGAGAAGGATGAAGAAATCACTTTCCACTTCATTTTGATATCCTTAATTTATGCAGAACATTTCTTGAGAATAGATTATAGATGTGTATGCTAAATCATTTTAAGTTTATATTAAACTATGTGATCTTGAATACCTAATTGCCTGAATTTAACAGTTGTCCCTCAGTATCCACAGGGAATTTGTCCCAGTACCACCCCATACCAAAATCTGAGGATGCTCAAGTCCCTTATATAAAATGACATAGTATTTGCATATAACCTATGCACTTCCTCCTCTATACTTGAAATCATCTCTAGATTACTTATAATACCTAATACAATGTAAATGCTATGTTAATAGTTATACTCTATTTTTAAAAATTTGTAATATATTTTTAATTGTATTATTTTTTACTGTATTTTTTTCCTGCATATTTTTGATCTGCAGTTGTGGAGCCTGCAGATATGGAGGGCTGAGAGTAATGTATTTTAATAGTAAACTCATTTTTCTTAAAATGTAATTTTCAAAATGTACAGAAAGTTTTCCAGCAATGTTCCCAAATCCAAATTCACTCATTATTAAAATTGTTTGTTTTTTTTACACAGGGTGTGATAGGTATACAGCTGGTTGTTACCATGGTGATGGCCAGTGTCATGCAGAAGATTATACCTCACTATTCTCTTGCTCGATGGCTACTCTGTAATGGCAGGTAAGGCAAGGATAGGCTGATTTCACCTGGCACTTTCAATCTCTAGTTTACCAAACTGATTAACTTCCTAGTTACTGTTTCTAAAAGTATAACAAAGGGAAGTCAGAAGAAAAATCTAGCTTTCTTGTTTCTCTTAAAAAATTATTATTTTTTTTTTCTGTGGAGACAAGACCTTGCTATGTTGCCCACGCTATTCTTCAACTCCTGGCCTCAAGCGATCCTCACACCTCAGCTTCCCAAAGTTCTGGGATTGTCTCGCTCTAGCTTTCTTATTACTCTTAGTTTGAGATATTTTTAGTTTATCTGTTTAGCACAAAGGTAATAGGGTCGTGGACAAGAATTCAGTCCTCTCACTGCTGCCTTTTTTTTTTTCTCTGTCTGTGGGCACTGAAAACACCACATATTTTTCTAATTACCTTAAAAAAACATTTGGTCAACAAGGGGGTGAGAAATTGTAAATCCAAGTGCTTAAATATTTTTACCATTGTTCGAAGAAAATATTGAAAGCATATATTCTATTGGTGACTCAGTCCAGAATTTATTATAATATAGATGTTAGGAGGTCTCAGTTTTACTGCAAAGAATTTTAAACTGTTTAATTTAGCAATGAAGTTGTGTTGTGGGATTTTAATTTTGTCTACTACACTGTAAGCTCACAATCCCTACTCCTTCCACAAAGGAGCTAAGTAGACTTGCTGAAACATGTACCTCCCACCCCCCAAAAAATTAGATTTAAAAACTATAGATATAGATACAGTGGGGCAAAATCAAAGAAAGTCTGCACACAGAAAAACATGCCAAAATCCTGTATAATTGTGAAAGGTAAGTGATAAATTTGGTACCGTGACTATTTACTTAAATTATTCATTTCAGTTAAATAACCAAATTTTGTTACTGCTTTGTATGTCCATTTTCTTTTGGTTAGGCCTATTAACGTTAGAAAAAAATGGATACCTGTCCTAGTAATGATTTTATGTTCTACATGACAAATAACACTTTTCATTCAGGGTCTTCCCATTTACAAAGCTTAAATTTCCTTCACAGAATTTATTTTCTGTTTTAAATTATTTATATTCTTCTCTATGCTTTCTACTTTTTCCATATTGATGTTTAATATTGAAAAATATTATTCAGACTGCTTTAAAATTTGTTTGGAACAATGTGATACACAGGTGTGTGTATGTATAATGAATGTGTGAGAGCAGTTCACAAATGCACATTTTTAGGAGAAAAATAAATAATGACTAAAGTTTTGGTGAAGTGTAAAATAAGTGAAAATCAATAATCTTTAACTATTTTTTTTTAACCGTGTAGGCTTAATATGCCTGTGCTATCTTGTTTACTGATTTCACTTATCTAAACCATTTTCGAAGACCAGGAAAAGATAAACATCAGCTGGGCAAATTATCATTAATTTGAAGTAAAAAGGGTCTCAGGAAACTACATAACGTACATTAAGGTAGCTTATTTTCTCCTGAGAATTGTGTGTTTCTAAACTATGTTTATGATGTAATGTCACTTCCATATCTCCTTTGTCTGTAAAGACCTTGACAATTTTGTCCCATTTTAGTGTACGTGCATTTTCATCTTGTTACATATTCTACTTTCCATCTATTTCTATAAAATTTATGCTCACTAGTGAAAACTAAAGCCTGAGAGATCAAAAACCTGATTATCTTTATTAATATTGGAAGATTTATATTTAAAATCTTTTTCTGATAAGAATGTTTCATAAGTATACATAGATAATTTGAGGGTAAGCTCAGCCTTTAAAAAGCAACACGAAATTGGTTTTCTTTGTGATCTTGACTTGCTTTTGTAAATAGATTAACTTTTATGTTAATTAATGCTGCCTTTAATGCCATATCAGGGTCTAAGGATATCGAGACAGTCTAGTAATGGTTACTTTTCTGCTACAGGTAGTTTCATTTCCTCTCAATTTTGTTTTTTTTTTTTTAAGATTATTTACCTTTTTTAATGTTAAATCCTGAAATTTTGAGGTCATGTTGTCATTTATCTCAATTGAATAAAATTATTGATTTTATCCTTTTGGCATAATTATTGTTTTATGAGCCTTTTGTAATATATAATGATTCTGTTTTAACAGAAAAAAACCTAAAATTATAAATTGAATTGCCTATGTTAAAATATTACTGATGAGAAATGACAGTTTGCATTTTAAATCATATGATGCAGTTGGGTTGATAAATCTGAGGGCATTCTTTAGGGTCCATAAATGCTTAAAGGAATTAAAGGAATTTAAGGAGAGGATCATGATTTTTTTTTTTTTTACAACGATGAATAGTGTAGGATGGCTTCGGAGTGACTATATTGAATAGGCTGGCTTGGGAGTGATTATATTGAATAGAACTATTTAAAAGAACTATTCAAGTAAATAGATGTGTAGATAACAGAGATTAATCATGAGTATGACAGAAGAAATTTGTTTCTGTATATATCATGTTAATATTCATGTATTCCATTGGTATCCTAAATTGTAAATAAATGTTCTTTTTTTTTAGTTATGGCTTCTCTTTTGGTGTCAAATAATCTGTCCCTGTCTCTCATTGACCGGCCAATCGTGGATCAAAAATATTCAGAAAAAAAATACAAATTTAAGTTTAAAAAAACACTATAAAAACTATTTATATAGCATCTACATTGCATTAGGTATTATAAGAAACCTAGATATTATTTAATGTATAAAGGAGAATATATAGTTTATATGCAAATAAAAACTTTCATTATATAAGGAGTTTTAGCATCTTTGGATTTTGGTATCCTGGAAGGGGTGTTGTGGGTATTGGATGGTCCCCCACCTACCCTCAATTTCCCTCAGATATCTGGGGACAGTTGTATGTTGACTTAATGAGTAAGCCATTTTCCTTGATGAAATAAGCAATTATACTTGATGGAATAAGCAGCTTTTACTTACAAATTAGCAGTTTGTTGATTTTTAATATTAAAAAATTGACTTATTTTCTAGCTCTTGTTAAATAACACATATTGCTATTAGTATTTTTTTAGACTGTTCTTTTAAACTTTTTTTTTTTTAAGAAACTGTGTATAGTCTTTAGTCTGGTTTAACTCCGTTAATATTATCCTTATAATTGTTTAAAACTTCTTTATACTGATACAATTTTTAAATGTTTTGTTTCATTTAGATCTGTTCATTGAGCTAGGGAGATGTGGTGATATGTTGCAACTTCCAAAATCTCAGTGTTATAAAATTAATGAAAGTTTCTCAGTTTCTTCAGACAGGAAGCAGGGTCAAATGGGGAATCAGAAAGGGATTGGGCAGCTCTCCAGGTAGGTCCTTCACAAAATGATGACTCAAGGGCTCAGCTATCCTCTGAGCTATCCTTCTTCCCTTATGGCTCCTCTGTTCCCCCTGCTACCTTAGAGTCCCCTGCTAGATTGCTGTGCCAGTTGGTGAGTGAAGAGAGAGTAAGCTGTGGATCTTTCAGGATATTCTAAAGTGTCAAACTTAGAAGTAGATACATCATTTTTACCCACATTGCATAGGTTGGGGCCCTGTGACTAGTTCTGGCCAAAGTGCTGGGGAGGCTGGGAAATAATACTTATGATGTAAAAAACAAGATTGGTGAGTACCTAGTTGCTTTCTGCCATAGGTGATATTATCTCCATTGTTACAAATGACAAAACAAGTTTTAAATGATTTACTCAGTTTCACACACTGATAAATGAAACTGAAAGTCTGATTCACAGTCTAGTATTTATGTGATTTATGGCTGCTCATCAGTTCCACATCTTGTCCTGGAGCTGTCATACTTGAACAGAGTTTTAAATTTGGTCAGGGAGACAAATACAACTTTTTTACAATCACTGTGACTTTTGTTGGCAGTTTACAGGGTAATTTATTTAAATTATTTTCCTTTTCTATTTTGTTTTTCGAGCCATACTTTGTCTTTTAGAATATATCCTTCAGGTTATAAGTAGTATGCACTTCACTTGCTGTATTCTTATGGATTCTTCACGACAACATAATCAGCTTTAATTTAAAGTAAATTAAAAGGCACATCAGCATTTGATTACCAAAAGCATGCTAAGTATTAAGTAGAGTTTAAGAACCTAATGCCCTCACACTATCTCTTTCTCTTTCCTTCCTAAAAGGGAATAAAAATCCTAAGAAGTTGCTTCTCTGTTGTGAACTGCTTTCCCTCATATAAGGAACACTTGTTCTAACAGTTGGTCATATCAGTTAAAGACGTTCTTATCATGTCCCACATACCACTGATTTGTAGCCAGAGTATTTACTACTTTGTATTGTAATAAAAGTTCCTTTTTGTTTTGAAGTTTGCTTGGCCCCTCTTTTCTTGGAGAGGTAAGTGTTAGGTTATATTCTTTGTACATTTGAATAGTGGGTTTTGCATGAGGAGTAGGATACTGCTTTTTCTCTGTGATAGCTTCCTTGCTGAACCTGCTTTCTGTTTTTTCTAATTGCTTAGTTCAAACCTCATGCATTTTTCTCTACCCCTTTATCTTCCTAAAACTACTTTGGTCTGCTGTTTCCCTTCATATGTCCCTCACTGAAGATATATTATGGTCAGATTTATTCTGATTTTTGTCTCATCCCATATCGATTAAAGAGGGTGTTACATCACCCTCATATTCAATTGCTCAATTGCTCTAATTCTTTGTGCCTGTTCTTTATTGCATGTTGCCTGATCCAGTAATCTGCAAGTTCCCTTTGGTGAGAGAAACCTACTATTCAAATGCACAGTAGGTGGGACCTATGACCTAAGGGAAAGGTTTAAACCTTCAGCTAGCACCCTTATGGAATGCCTGAGTCCTTGCTCTCCTCGCCTTAGCTTTTCCAACTTCCAGTTCCAGAATGTTCATGATATTCTATCAAAATTTCCAACAAGTGTATATAATGTGTATAACAAATAGTATTTTAGCTACTTATGCTGAAAGATTGTCTAGGTTTTAAGTGGTATTTGTTTTCGCTTAAGCCTCCCCGCCACTGGTCAAAATTATAGAGATTTAGAATGGAGACTAAAACTGTCATTAGTGACTGTCTTAGTAGGTTAGGGCTGCTATTACAAAGTACCATAGACTGGGTGGCTTATCAACAGCAGAAATGTATTTCTCAGTTCTGGAGGCTGGAAGTCTGAGGTCAGCATGCTAGTATGGTCAGGTTCTGGTAAGGACCCTGTCTCAGGTTGCAGACTGCTTCTTGTATCATCACCTGGTGGAAAGAGAATAAGCTAGTTCTCTGACCTCCTTTTAAAAGGGCAGTAATCCTATTAATGAGGGCTCCACTCTCATGAACTAGTAACTCCTGAAAGTTCCCACCTCCAAATATCAAATTGAGTGTTAGATTTCAACACAAAAATTTGGGGGGGTGGGGGACCATAAACATTCAGCAGTGACCTATGTTGTATATCATGAAATAGACTTTTATATGATTATGTATTAAAGCTTATTTAGCTTGCGCTGTTAAAACTATGCTTTTCTGTGTTTGCTCACATTTAGGTTTCTATTTTAAATTTCTAAAAGTTTTATTTTTTCATATTTCTAAAACACTATAAATGCTACTTAAATTTTAAAAATAAAGTCTAGGTCAGGACATTATTTTCTGCTACATATTTTTTCAGTGGTGTTGAACTGTTTTAGTATGAGTTGTAGTCTGATAATATTTTACATTAGAGGTTTATGTAAGAATGATCATTGAAAAATTTTTTTAATTATTTAGTAGAGTACAATATCAGATTGGCTTTATTATCAGAGTCACTGCAGATAATCTGAGCATAAGTGAAAAAAGCCACCAAGTAGCCAAGGTAAAAGCTATGTACTGAAAAGTTGTATATTTAACTTAAATATGAGAGACTTATTTATTTTAGAGACAGGATCTTGCTGTGTTGCCCAGGCTGGTTTCAGATCCTAGGCTCAAGCAAACCTCCTGCCTTAGCCTCCCAAAGTGCTGGGATTACAGGTGTGAGCCACCACACCCAACTGAGTTTTTAAGTGAGATTCTGTTAATACTTACTCTCTATTTTCTAAGAAATATATATTTTTCCCGTTTCAAAAACAGTACATATCTATAATGTGGAAAAATATAGTAAATTGATAAGTAAAATTAAAAGGCAATGAACTATATTCCCATCATTCAAAGACAGTCACTTTGTAAATTTTTTTGTATTTCTAATTGTTTCTGTTCATATTTTCCCCTCATGCTTGTGATATATTTTATGTCTAATTTTACATCATGTTCTTTGCTTAACATATTATCATAAAGCATTTTTCTCTAATTGTATTTTTGTGACCATTGACTTGCTGCATTCTAATGACTTTTATATCTGTATCTGTCTTCCAAGCCCATATTAGAAAGGCACGCATAGTGCAGCAGTTGCAAGCAGGCAGTCATTTTACTGAGATAGACATACCACCTAATAGCAAAGGAAAAGACTGGAAATTGAGACCAGAATACAAAGTGTAGTAGCTGGGAACCATAGCATATGGAATCAAACTGTATATGCAGCACTGACTGCTAAAGAAAATTGTGAAACTGTACTTCTGGATTTTACTTGGAATCTATGATCACAGACCTTAGATGGCTGCTTTATACTGCCTGACAGAGTTTGTATGCTGTACTTCTCAGACAACGTTTTCAACCTAAATCCTTTCTCTCGAAAACTTAAGCATCCCTACCTCAGCCTCACCCTAAGCTCTTGAAACCAGAGCCCATCACTCTCATCTGTATACTACCAAACCACAACTCTGGTTAAATGTGCAGCCCGTCTTCTTTATCTTTAAATTTGTAAAATATATTTTATCACCTGCTCCATTTCAGTTGGATTATTCCTGTTACCACACACACTTTTTTTTAAAAAACGTTCTCCCATTTAAAGTAACAACAACAAATAAAGAAGTCACAGCTCTACCTCTCTCCTCCTTAAAAAACGAAGCCCCTCCATATCCATTTCTTGGTTTTTGGCCATTGCTTTATTTCCCTTTGTAGCCAAATTTGTTCATATGTTGTCTACATAAACTTTACTTTTTCACTTTCTCAGTAACTAGTGTTACACTATCTTTTAGTTCCTTTTTAGTTGGTTTTATTAATCCCTATGGATTTAGATATCACAATTATATTATCACCTCAAATTATCTCTGAACTACAGATTCTAACATGCAGTTGCCCTCTTGTCATTTTTACTTGATGTCTCATGGGTACTTAAAACTCAGCATTTTTAAGTTCATGATTTCTTCCTGATCTCTTCCATATCAGAAAATGTACCATCATCTTCAAATCAGAAATGTAGATATTATCCTTTATTACTTACTTTTGTTCACTCTCTACCTTTAGTCCATCAGCAAGACCTGTTGATTCACTGCCCTTGTCTCCTTCTAATTAACAGAACAATGAAAGGGATCTTAAAATGTGAATCAAATTATTTATCTACATTGCTTTGAGACCATTATTTAGCGTAAAATCTAAAGTCCATACTATGACCTATTAGCCTTTGCATGATCTGTTCCCATCTTACCTCTTCAGCCCCCTCTTATGTTTCTCCTTGAAGCTCTTGCCTCATTGGCTTTTAGTTACTGCAGTGTCTTATGTTCTTTCATGTCTCTGTGCTTTTGGACTTGGTGTTCTCTGCCTGGAATGCTCTTCCTCTGTTTTCTCATTCTTAAGGTTGCTGGTTAAATGTCTCAGAGAAGTTTGTCCTCACCTAATATCTAAGGCTGTCTCTCACATTTTCACCACTTGTTTCATTCTTTCATGTGGGATTAAAATTTATTTTTCACTATTTAATTGATTAAATTTTACCCCCCAACTGGAATATAACCATCAAAAAGGCAAGGGCTTTGGCTTTAATTGGTTGTGATTATATCTCCTCTGCCTAGCAGAGTATCTGAATACAGAAAATTCTCCCTAAGTGACTGATAAATGAATGAATGGGTAGGTGAGTTACAGACTAGAAGTGACTCTAAAAGTATCACGCATCCTTAGATTCCAACTTTGAACAATAATTCTCACTAATAACGATAACCCTGAGTTATCCCATAGGAAATGTAATAAATCTAAGCCATTTTAGAGAAATGAGTTTACAAAATAAGATTTAACAAGCATGAGTATATTTAAAAAGAAAATGTGTCTTAAGGCTGGGCGCGGTGGCTCACACCTGTAATCCCAGCACTTTGGGAGGCCAAGGCGGGCAGATCACAAGGTCAGGAGATTGAAACCATTCTGGCTAATATGGTGAAACCCCATCTCTACTAAAAATACAAAACATTAGCCGGGCGTGGTGGTGGGCGCCTGCAGTCCCAGCCACTCGGGAGGCTGAGGCAGGAGAATGGCATGAACCTGGAAGGCAGAGCTTGCAGTGAGCCGAGATCGCGCCACTGTACTCCAGCATGGGCAACAGAGCGAGACTCTGTCTCAAAAAAAAAAAGGTAGAGAATGTGTCTTAAAATATTTCATTACTATAGGGCTCTAAATAAAACCTAATTTTTCCTATGCTGAGAGTTCTTCACTAATTACTATTTCTCAGAGCTGAACAACTGATTTTAATCTTTATACATGAGTTATTCTGGATCATGTTCTTTTATATGAGTTATTTCTTATAAGTGTTCTTCTCAATGTTATGCACTCATCCTCATTATTTGAGGATTTTGTTTTGGGATTTGCCTACTTGCTAAAATGTATTTGTAATTCCAAAATCAGTGTTTTTGTGGTCATTCATGGACATAGACGGTGATGAAAAATTTGAGTGGTCTGTACGTGCATGCTCCTGGTTGAGGTCTAACAAGGCAACAGTCTGCCTTATTGTTTTGGCTGTCATACTGTAAACAAATCTCTTTTTTATGATCTGTTTAGGGCCACATTTTTTTTACAATTTTGCTTTTCATTGGTGATCTTGCTGTTTAAAATGACCCCCAAGCATAGTGCTGGTGGTAGTGTCTAGTATTCCTAAGCACAAGAAGGCTGCCTTATGGAAAAAAATTGCTGGAATGACGCACAGAACTCAAAACAAATGCTATACTTAATGATTACTAGTATTAGATAAGCTTTGTTCAGGGATGAATTATGCTTTTGGCTGTGAATTCAATGTTAGCGAATCAATGATATATATTAAATAAGATATATTTAAACAGAAACACACATAAAACAAGCTTGGGTATTGATCAGTTTATGAAAATGTTATGACCGGAAGCTCACAGGAACCTAACCCTGTATTTGCCCTAGGAGCAATGGTTCAGTGTTTGTGGCGACTTTATAAAACATAACTACCACGAATAATGAGAATCAATTCTGTAAGTTAAAATTCTGGACTTCAGTATAAATTCAGGAAGTGCCTCCTTACCTGTTTATTGTAATTTAGGGACTTTTAGATTGGGATATATATATTTTTTATCTTAAATTCATTAAGCAAAGAACTGAATTCATTTTGGTTCAGTTATCCTTTTTGAGCACTTACTATATGCCAATAACTACTAGCTTTGAAGTATACAAAAAGCAAGAAAGCCATAAAATCTTTTATCCAAGAATCTTTCACTTAGGGTAACATTCCATTTTAATTTTAATCCAACTTATCTGAAACCACCTGGATATGCTACGCTTGTATTCTGACAGTAATTACCTGGAGTTAGTACAAATCCCACAGGTTAAAGGCCAAGTTCTCCATAAGACTGCCCCTACTTCAGATACCAGCTTCAAGTTTTCAGGGTACCCAGGCCACCTGCACTTCTGACTTATTAATAGGTTACAAATCTGAGGATTCCCATGATCCCCTCAGGTCCAGTAATCTGCTAGAATGATTCATAGAACTTAGGAAACTGCTTTATCTATTATTACAGCTTTATTTAAAGGAAGCACATAGGGTTAGGTCTGGGAAAGAGCAGAGTTTCCATGCCCTTTCTTTCCCTCTGGAGTCTGAGAATGTCACCCTCTGGGCATATCAATGTGTTAACCAACAGGAAGTTCCTCTGAGCTTTGATGTCCAGAGTTTTTTTGAGTTTCATTATATAGGTACAATTTTAAGTCATTGATACAGAATTGATTTCAATGATCCAACTCAATTTCCAGGACCCATCCCTGGAGGTCAAGTTCCTGAAAGTCCTGACCCTCTAATCTTGTGCTTGGTGTTTCTGATAATCAGCTCCATCCTGCAGCTATCTGGGGCCCGCCTTGACCTACCTCATTAGCATAACAGAGATACTTCTACCACTCTTGTGTTTATAAGGACTTTTAAAACTCTGTGTCAAGAACTGGGGACAAAGAGCAGATGTATTTTTTTTATTATACCACAAGAAGACTGCTTGTAAACACTAAGAGATAAATTAAGAGTTTGCCAAGTAGGGAAATAGGTGTTTACAAGGAGAGAAGAATATATGCAGAAAGCACCAAGGGATGAAAGAATTTGTGAGGAAGAAAGTGTCACTTCGTCAAGCCAGAAAGTGTCACCTTCAAATGAAAATGGTTGAAGGTGAACCTGGAAAAGTAGGCATCGGTCAGATCATGAAAGGCTGTAGAAGCAAGAGATAATGCATGACTCCCATGCAGATGTGGGCCTTGTAATATATGTTTTAATGGAAAATTTCAAGTATGCAAGGAGTAGATACAATGATGAATTCCTGTGTACTCATCACAGTTAATAGCTGGTGGCCAAACTTGTTTCATCTGTACTTACCCCACTTTACATTTCAGTGTATGTATCAGAAATAATGAGTTTTTTAAAATTACCACAATCTCATTATCGTACCTAAACTTTTTTAATAATAATTTTTTAATATCATCAAATATTCAGTCAGTACTCAGATTGCCAATTCTACAGTTGTTGGGTTTTTTGTGTGTTTTTTTGTTTTTCTTTTTGTTTGAGATAGGGTCTTACTTTGTTGCCCAGAGTGGAGGGCGGGGGCACAATGATGGCTCATTGCAGCCTTGACCTCTCAGGCTCAAGCAGTCCTCCTACCTCATCCTCTCCCCCGACCACAGGTGCATGCCACCAGGCCTGGCTAATTTTTTAATGTTTTATAGAAGTAGGGTCTCACTGTGTTGCCCAGTTTGGTCTCAAACTCCTGGCTTCAGACAATCCTGCAGCCTTCTAAAGTTCTGGAATTACCAGTATGAGCCACCATGCCTGGCCTGCAGTGTTCTTAAAACAGCAAATCAAAGAGACCGTGTGCCATGACTAATGTTTGTAATCCCAGCATTTTGGAAAGCTGAGGAGGGAGGATCCTTTGAAGCAAGGAGTTTGCAGCTCCTCTGGGCAACCAAGTGAGTCCCTATCTCTATTTGGGGGGTGGTGGGTAACAGCAATTGGGAAATTTCAAATTTAAAAATTCTAGATTTTTGTAATTGAAGAATTGGGGGGGGGTCTAGCATACTAGATGGATTTCTTCCTGTATAATAGGGCCTTTGTCAAAGTTTTTGCCTAGCTGCCTTATTCATTGCTTTTCTCTGTGAGGAGCCTTGGAAGTGATTTAAACAAACATGGGTCTTGATAAGATTTGTATTATGGAAAATAAGTAAAGGTGCTCCACCTTTCTATGAGGTGAAAAAACAAGAAAACAATAACTAGAGGTAAGCTGAGATGGATTTGATGAGTAATGTGTCCACAGGAAGGCAGGGAGGATACCAGTGAGAGAATTTTGCAGTAGTCAGATGTTCAGAGGAAGATACACTGAAGTAAGGTCTCTGCAGTAGGGCAGAGTTTAGAATTTTAAGAGATGAGGAACAGAATTAATAATAACATGTGGAGAGAGCACATTGAAAATAAGATATAAATATCAAATTTAAGTGATTGGTAGATAGTTGGTACGACTAGGCAAGCCATGAAATTCAGGATGAGCCACTTGGTGCTTGGGAGGGAATAACTGTTTA
This sequence comes from Macaca thibetana thibetana, assembly GCF_024542745.1. NCBI lineage: Eukaryota > Metazoa > Chordata > Mammalia > Primates > Cercopithecidae > Macaca > Macaca thibetana. The sequence continues at coordinate 93,257,793 of NC_065583.1, forward strand.
GTTTGGATCTTGAGTATTCACTTCAGATTAAAGTATTTTGACTGTGGTAGAGAGGAATACAACCAGTTGTTGGATCCTTACCTGAGGAAGGTTAGATATAGCTAAAAGTAAAGTGTTTTGTAATACAATGATTTTCTCTAATTATTCTACACGTAAAGTTTGAGAATTCTCGAACTAAATTAAAAAAGCAAAAGAAAGGAAAGACTACCTGTAAACATGAGAGTTCATTCAAACAACTCTCTTTTTAAGATAATTCTCAGTTCCTTCAAATGAGGGATTAGTAGAGAATTAATGTGCTCCTGCCCACTTGGCTACAGACTTCACTTCATTTACTTTTAATAATAAGCTTGTATAATCTTAATATGTATTAATCCATTGTCATTTGTAAGAAATATAAATACAAATGGCATTGCTGGACCTGGCATCTAGTAAGTGGTTGGTAAGTGTCTGCTGGATGTTTATCTAAACCCTTTTAAAGTTTAAGAGGTAGTATTTGTTTCAGATTACAGTTTTCACCTGATATTTCTCGACAGTGTCTTCACAAATATGAAACTTAATAAATATAGGATAAAGGATAATTCTGGTGATTTTAATCGCTTTATTTAAAAGGATTCTTTTTTTGCTTAGTTTGAGGTGGTATCAACATCCTACAGAAGAAGAATTAAGAATTCTTGCAGGGAAACAGCAAAAAGGGAAAAGCAAAAAAGATAGGTAAGTTATACTGAGCTTGTAAAGTGTTAAATATTTAACACAATTTATATAAATATATTTTATGCTTTGAGTAAAGAAACATACCACTTATGTTGTAAGTAGTTGATAAATTTGAGATCAAAACCCATGAAAATCTAATCTGTAGTAATATATACACACAAAATAGTGATTATTTTACTCAAGAATGGTTAACTTTATTCTTTGTTTAAATCATGAAAACAATATAGCCATCATACTAAAGAAAATGTAGTTGGGGTTGATTGGGGAGAGACTTATAACCCGTATCTTTATCCTACAATTCATCAAAGATGTCAGTTGGTTTGGGTTATTTTCCAGTTTTTGCTGCTACTGTGTATTATGACATTGGGGAAATTAACCTGCTCTTGGCCTCAGTTTCCTCATTTTAAAATTAAAAGGGATGGACAATATAACTATGTAGGTGCCATCAGCTCTTAAATGTTCTTTTCATGTTTAAAGTTTATGAAGAGAACTGCCTACTAATAAACCTCACAGAACAGACCATAGTAGCCTCATCTGTGAGATGCAAAGAGTAAACAAAACAATGTTTTGAATAATCCTTCCAACTTTAAAATTTTATATCTCTATTTAAATAGAATTCTTAGGGAGAGTGCATATTAATTACCTCTCTGAATGGACTGTAGTTTTCTCAACTGGGGATCCAAGAGGACGTCTTAGGTCCCCTGTGACTCTGAAATCATGATTGATTGACAACAAATTATAACCATGTTTCTCATGTATATCATAAAAATGCTAACCTAGCCTAATACATTTATAGAAGCTAAAAAATAATTAAACATTAATGATTATTTGGCATGAAATTGGAAATTTGAAAAGACTGTCTTTTTTAATCTTACTACCATCCTTTTTCACTTATCATTACAAATATACCTGGAAGCTCATTGGAATATTAATAGTAAACCTTCCTTCTTTTTAGTCCAGTAGTTAAGTTCTTTAATAAAATAGTCCTTCCTAACATTATAGTTTCCAGAGCACTTTTATACACAGTTCTACTTAATCCACAAAAAAAACCAAGAGTGTTAGCTAATAATTTAATTTACTCTTTATTAATGAGAAGCTATTGATCAGAGATATTAAATGAGTTGCCCAAGTTCACATAACTAGTAAGGTTATGTACTGGTAACCAGGATTTGAATCCAGGTTAGTTTTTAGTTTCTGTTTCTTTTTAACTATTCCACTTCCACCTATTTATAGCTATCATGTTCAACATTTATAAAATTTAGTTATGTAGAAAGAGTCTCACTCTGTCAGTCAGGCCAAAGTGCAGTGGCAGAATTCTGGCTCATCGTGGCTTCAACCTCCTAGGCTCAAATGATCTTCCCACCTCAGCCTCCCAAGTAGCTGGGACCAGATGCATGCAACACCATGCCCAGCTAGTTTTTTTTAAAAAAATTTGTAGACACAGGGTCTCCTAGTGTTACCCAGGCTGGTCTCCCTGAGATTAAGCAGTCCTCCCGCCTCGATCTTCCTGGCCTCTCAAAGTGTTGAATTACAGGTGTGAGCCACTGCACCTGGCCTGAATCCTTATTATAATGCCTTGTAATGAATAATTATGTTCTAGAGTAATTTTTAATAGGTTGAACATGCCTTATAGTTACAAAAAGATACATTAACGTTGCTGTCTTATTCCTAGTAACAAGAATTATTTTTTGGTTTATTGACATGAAATTATTTTTTCCTGAGGCTTCCCAGTTTTTTATTCAAGGATAAATGCAAAGTTGTTTTTCAGTATTGAGATTAATAGTATTAAAACTTAGTTGAAGCTGGCCATGGGGGTGTGTACCTGTAGTCCCAGCTACTCAGAGGCTGAAGCAGGAAAATTGTTTGAGCCCAGGAATTTTGAGTCCAGCCTGGGCAACTGTGTGTCTAAAGAAATACATAAAATAATAAATTGAAACCTTAGTTTATTACTTTCTATATGTTTGTCTTTAAAAATTAAATTTGGAAATCATACAGATACACCAGAAGAATTTGTTTTCCTTCATTTGTGATTTTTAGTAAAAACTATTGCAAGTTAGTCTTTCATGTTTCTGAATTTCTCATACACATAAATCTTAATATAATTCTTCAACTCTGATTTACATATGGTTCCGGGTCTGTTTATATGTATGTACGTGTGTGTGTTTATACACGTCACTTCAAGGAGAAGTGCACTTTGTCTTCATTTGCATTTACTCTTGTGCTTAAAGAAAAAAGAGAGTAGGAGAAATGGGTGTGAAATGCTAAGCTAGAAAAAAAGGTTTTGTTGCAGTAACTAATTTAGGTAATTATTTCCCTGGTAATCTGTATATTCACATAATAATTTACTTTCAAATTTTATAGTACCCTTTTTAAAACTACCTTTGAGTACCTTACATCCTTATTGATGAAATATTAGGAATTCTGCCTTTACACTGTGAAATTTAAAACTTCATTTGTAATTAGTTTGAAACAAGCACTTGGATAACAGTGTAGGTAACTTGTTTTTTGTGTCACTTGTCTGATTTTTATAGGAAATATAATGGTCACATTGAAAGTAAGCCATTAACCATTCCAAAGGATATTGACCTTCATCTAGAAACAAAATCAGTTACAGAAGTGGATACTTTAGGTAAGGGAAATCTTGGTAAAATGTTCTATGAATCTCAGTTTTATATTATGGCAGTGAAAGTACTTTCATTTTAATCATTAAGTCCATTATACAGAATAAGGAATCTTTCTAAGAACTTAGATGCTCAAATGACTTCTTTTGAATTGAATTTCTTTTTTTTGTTCACCTAACTTGTATTATTTTTCCTATTTTCGGAAGAGGCTAACTTACACAAGTTTATTATGCAGTTTCTGTTTATTAGATTGAGATCACAGTCAATTTTTATTATCTAGAATTCTAGACTTCCTTTTACTCTTTGTTTCAGCCTGCCCTTTTCTAATGTGGCTTGCAAAACTGCATTTGAAATGTCTGGCCATGAGCAGCCCAGGGGTTGGGGTGCCTACTTTTATGCAGTTGAAAAATCGAATACAACTTTTTACTGCTCATGAACCTAATTACTAACAGCCTACTCCTGACCAGAATATTTACCAATAACATAAAAAATCAACACATATTTTTTGTGTTATATGTATTATATACTGTATTATAACAATAAAGTAAGCTAGAGAAAAGAAAATGTTATTAAGAAAATCATAAGGGAGAAAAAATATATTTCCTCTTAAGTGGAAGTGGATCATCATAAAAGTCTTCATCACTGTGATATTCACTTTCAGTAGGCCGAGGAGGAGAAGGAAGAGGAGGGGTTGGTCTTGCTGGTCAGAGGTGGCAGAGGTGGAAGAGAATCTGCATATAAGTAGATGTGCACAGTTCAAACTGTATTGTTCAAGGGTCAACTGTATTTCTATTGATTTACCCATATTTAGAGTAATTCAATTTTATTCTCACATATATTAGAAAGGAAAATGGTTTTAGAATAATGAACTGAATTAGAAATCAGAAAAATTTACTTATCCAGGATTTACTTTCATCCATTTGTTATTTCCAAATAGGTCATTTAGTTTTCCTCCTATAAATTATAGAACTGTAGTGTCTCAATTATTGTAATTATATAATGACTACGATGATTCTAGTTTAAAATGATATTAATATGAAATTATTTGAATCTTAGAAGGAAGAAGCATCTAAGGTGATATAATTTAAAACACTGGTTTTTAAACTTTGGGATATATCAAAATCACTTGATGAGTTCTTTGAAATGGATTCTCTACTCCCATCCTTGAAGATTCAGTAAATGTAGAGTAGGTTTTGGGAATTTACATTTTTAAAAGTGCTCCAAGTGATTTTGATTTTTGACTAGGTTTGAGAACCACTGGTTTATGTGATAAATGAAATGATGCGTGTTTTTTAAAAATAATTCTGATAATGTCAAATAAGGTGTCATTATGTAATTTGACCCTTCTTGGGTTAAATCATACCACCATCAAAAAATCTTAAGAGGTCTAGCATCTCAAATAGTATTATTTTCTGATACAAGGTGGCTTCAAAATACGTGAAGGTTTATTATTACATCTGTAAAGGTTGTATGTGTATGTAAAGCATGTCCTAGAACTAAAAAATATCAGTGAAGAGCAATATAAATCACTTGTCTAATATCATTTAGACTCTTTTTTTTTTTTTTTTGAGACGGATTGCTCTGTCACCCAGGCTGGAGTGCAGTGGTGTGATCTCGGCTCACTGCAAGCTGCACCTCCCAGGTTTATGCCATTCTCCTGCCTCAGCCTCCCGAGTAGCTGGGACTACAGGTGCCCGCCACCACGCCCAGCTAATTTTTTTGTATTTTTTAGTGGAGACGGGGTTTCACCATGTTAGCCAGGATGGTCTCAATCTCCTGACCTCGTGATCTGCCCACCTCAGCCTCTCAAAGTGCTAGGATTACAGGCGTGAGCCACCGCGCCGGACCCATTTAGACTTTTAAGACTGGTTATGTCTTCCTCTTTTTTCTTTTTAACTATTTTACATTCAACATTTAAAACATTTAAAGGCACTTTGACTTTTTGATTAGTAGTTGTCACATATGTTTCACTACTCCTAAATGTGCTTACTTGTATAAAATGTTCATAGATACGTATAAGTACAATAATATATAAACGTTCTTCCTGATTTTTAGTAGTTTTGACATTTTTACAAATAATGTTTATTGAATAATTTGTCAGCTAGCTTTAATAAGATCTTAAAATTGTTGAGTATCAGACATTGTTACAATATTTTACTTGTATTACCCCATCCTCACAATTCTGAAGTAGGTAACTGTTATCAGTTTTTGTTTTTGTTTTTTTAATTCATTAGGAAGAAGAGTTAAATAACTTGGACAGGGTTACACACTGAATGTGGTACAACCACTCAATGAGAACTAGGCTATTTTAATGAACTTAAAAAAAAAAAAAAAAAAGAATTTAGGGTATTGTAGCTTTAGCATGTAGTTTATGGAGTATTTGGTTTCACTTTTAGGATTTTTAGAACTAGTCGCAAATGATACTCGTTTATCAACTGGTCATGTAATATCAAGAGCATTTCCAGTTAACCAGAATAGCAGGGAGATGTTCATATATGTTTGTAAGTTTTCTTAGTCATTTGTGAATGCATGTTGTATATGTGTGTTTAGGTGAAAGTACAGGGTTTTCTGTCTTCTTTTGACTTCAATATTTTATTAAAAGGCATATATATAATTGTATTATTGATTACACAAAGAATGTAACATGAGTTAAATAGCCAAGAATATATATAATTTGTACTTTCATGGAATGTATATATTATTGATGTCCCAATAATTATCATAAAAGTCTATCTTAATTTGTATTAACTATGTATTATAAGAACCTCTTAAAGAACATTAGAACTTTTGAATGTCACTTCACTGTTTGCTATGAGTGAGTTCCATGGAGGAAGTCCCTATGAGTATGGGTAGGTTTGGAGAATTAGAATGCTTACTTAAATTATTGATAATAAAACTGAAAACTTTAAATGGATTTTGGTCTGTCCTTTCCATCCACTTCCCGACCTCCTTCCAGATAGAAAGCTCAGTATGGGTGATTTTTTTTTTTTTTCTTAGCAGGAGGAAGGGATTGAGGGTAAGCATCCTGTAACTGCATCAGGATCTTTCAGGCTTATGTTCAGAAGCTGTAGGTAAATCGCAATAGAAGACCTAAAGCAGGGCTGTGGTTCATGCCTGTAATCCCACCTCTTTTGGAGGCCGAGGTGGGAGGATGGCTTGAGCCCAAGAGTTTGAGAACAGCCTGGGCAATATAGTGAAACCATATCTGTACAAAAAATTTAAAAATTCGCCAAGTTTGATGGTGTGCATCTGTAGTCTCAGCTACTAGGAAAGCTGAGGTGGGAAGATTGTTTGAGCCCCAGAAGCTGAAGCTTCAGTGAGCTATGATCACACCGCTGCACTCTCAGAAAACCTAAAGCAGTTAACCTAAAAGTTAAAGTACATTGAAGTAGATTAAGAGTGTTACAATAACTTGATGCAAATTTAAAAATCATAAAAGGATTTTGGATTATCAAAATTTTATGTTCATCTTATAGAAATGGTATAAAATTTGGTTAGTTTTGATACTACTTTTAATAGGTCTTACTGTATGTGATATTTTCAAAATACTTTTTCTATAAGAATGTTGTATTTTCAAGTGTAATTGTATTATATTTTATCACTAAAAACTGTCCAAAGCAATGCAGATCATTTTATTATGTGCCATAAGAACATCTGAATTGATGGTTATGTACGTGATTTACTTCCACATTTTTAGGAGGCCTTCTAAAAAATGATGTTGATGTTTTGGACTACACTCTGGTAGAAGTAAACCAGAATACCTATGCCAACTGAGATGCAAAGGGTGATGGAATTATATTTACTTTCAAAGAATGTTAATTTCAATGTAAACTCTTAAGAATGGAATAGTTTGTTGAAAGGGTATGGTTTTATGGAAAATTAACAGACATTTTATAAACTTTTCTTGCAGAACAAAATAGGGTATAAGAGTTATATTTAGTTCATTATTTTTCTTGAGACAGAGTCTTGCTCTGTCATTCAGGTTGGAGTGCCGTGGCGTGAACTCAGCTCACTGCAACCTCCGCCTCCCAGGTTCAAGCTCTTCTACCTCGGCCTCCCAAGTAGCTGGGACTACAGGTGCCTGCCACAACGCCCAGCTAATTTTTGTATTTTTGGTAAAAACGGGGCTTTGCCGTGTTGGCCAGGCTAGTTTCAAACTCCTGACCTCAGGTGATCCGCCTGCGTTGGCCTCCCAAAGTGCTGGGATTACCAGCGTGAGCCACCGCGTCCGGCCTTATTATTTTAATCTGTAGTATTTCATAGAATTACTAGTTTACAATTAGTACAGCCAATAATTGTAACATAAAGTTTAACTCTTACTTCACAGAAGTGAACAGTATAACTAAATTGTTGTGTTCCAGACTAAGTTGTTTTCTGAAGTGAAGGTATTTAAAATAAAACACTTATAATTTCTGTAACAAATAGCTAATCAGTTAATACCAATAAATTTGCAATCATACTTTACCAACAACTTAAATAACTTTGGTAATCTTTTAAGGTTTATTTTAATTTGTGAGGTATTAAAATTTAGTTTTGGATGCTAACATCCTCATTCTATTTCCTGCATTTTTAGATTCATATATTTGTAAATCTTACATTGCAAATGAACAAATAAAGTCTAGCATATTTTAATTATAAATAAGTCCTCATAAGTTATTTATGAAAATTTAAGTGAAACTTTTTTTTTTTTCCCCAGCATTGCATTACTTTCCAGAATACCAGTGGCTGGTGGATTTCACAGTGGCTGCTACAGTTGTGTATCTAGTAACTGAAGTCTACTACAATTTTATGAAACCTACACAGGAAATGAATATCAGCTTAGTCTGGTGCCTGCTTGTTTTGTCTTTTGCAATGTATCCTTCAAAACATCATTAATATTAATTTATTTTGCAGATAACACCATTAGGTCTCATCTCTGATTTGAGAAAGATTTTATGTTATTAGATAACTTTTCTTTATTGAAATCTTTTTTATGTAATTGAAAATATTTTCAAAGTAATAGAGTTAAATAATTTAAAAAGCTAAATGTAAGAAAAATGCCAGTGCCCTGCTTTTCCTTTTTATCTAAGTCTAATGTCACAGAGACAGCCACGTTCACCCCTTTTAGGCATTTATTTTAGGAATTCCTTCCTTGTGTTTAAATATTATGTGATAATGGTACTATTTATATATTACTGCACCTTTCTCCCTCTTCTCTTTTCTTCCCTTCTTTCATTCTCCCAAAATAGTTAGAGATAACATTTTATTAAATTTATAGTCAGTTTTACCATGTTATGCCTATGAAAATATTATTTACAGCTGGACATTATAGTGTATTATTACTACTATAAATAATTTTTTATTTTTGTAATTGTGGAAACTATAAACTCTTCCATAGAATTGGTAGAACCTCAGTAGTTCAGATACTTCATTTCTGTTTTTTTTTTTTTTCTCATAGAAATATCCTCCTGGAGCCCTCAGTTTTCCAAACTTCAGTATAACTAATATCCTGTGACTTTCTTCACTGTCTTCCAAAAATTCCCTCTACCCCTTTCTGGATCTCATGATTTCCTCTTCCTTGGTTTATTCTTTTTTTTTTTTTTTTTTTTTTTTTTTTTTGCAGAGCACATTCTCCTATGGTGTCCTTAGAAAGGGTGCTAAATTTTTATTTTTAAATCTTGCTTTCCTGGAATTATCTTTATTTTTCCCCTCATACTTGATTGATAGATTGGCTCAGTAGAAAATTCTAAGAAAGAAATAGGTTTGCTTGAGAATCTTGAAGTCTCTTGAGAAATTGGATGTCCTTTTGTTTTTCATATATACCTATCCTTCCCCTAGTACATACACCCTCTGGAAGCTTTTTCTTTTTATTCTTCTGGTTTCTGACGTTTTATCATTGATAGTGCTAAGTTCTAGATTTACCCTTTAAATCTGAAAACTCATGTCTTTTACTACTATTTTTGTTTTCTTATTTTTATTAAAATTAAATATGTTCCCTGCTCTTTTCTTTATTTCCGTCTCTCCAGCGGCAACTTCTTCTAGCTCTTCTCTATTTGATGCTTACTTTTATATTTCCATGTACTTCCAAGGCTGTTCCTTGATTTTAGTTTTAAGCGTAACTATTGCCATTTCAGTTTGGAAATAAGGATTAAGCACATATCTTTGGGCTGCCAGTTAACCATTGATCATTTTCTATTCATCTTCCACATATAGTAATGTCATGTTTTTAGAACAGTATTCAGTGTTTATGCCGTGATCATGTAAACACCACTCACAGATGAATAGTTAGTTGCCTTAATGTATTCAGAAGTATCAAGTAATATGTCAATTTCATCTTGAATAGAGTTCCTCCTGGAGCCCTCAGATAAGCCCCAGTCTAGATTGGTTGACCTTCCCACCTGATATGCACCTATTCCCCTGGTATCACTCATTATCATCTTCTTAGAGATTCTCTTTGCATCTCCCTCAAATTGGAGCTCTTTTTAAAGATATTCTATGTCTACCTCCTACTTGGTTTACTTTCTGATTTTGGTGGAGCATATTCTTCAGTATCATCTTCAAAAAGGTTGCATGGGAACTACATTTTTTGTGACCTTGCTGTTTTGAAAATATTTTACATTTTCCCTAAAAATTAATTTTTCCTTTGGCTGAGAATGTAATTCCATGCTGAAAATTATTCCCTTGATAATTTTGAAGGCATTATGTTTTTGTCTTTGAAGTTCCATTCTTACTCTTAAGAACTGAGCTGCCAATCCAATTTCTCATTTATTTTCTTTTTCTTTTGAGACAGGGTCTCACTGTGTTGCCTAGACTGGAGTACAGTGGTGCAATCACATTCTCTGTTTATTTTTTGTAGAGACAGGGTCTCCCCAGCTTGCCCAAGCTGGTGTTAACTCCTGGCCTCAAGGCTTCTCCTGCCTTGGCCTTCCAGAGTGCTGAGATTACAGGTGTGATCTATTGCGCCCAGGAATCTGATTTTTTTATAAGTTCTGTTTTTTTCTTTGTGTTATCATTACCATCTTTTTTTAGCTAGCCACCTGGTGTGCTAAAATTTTATGATGATGTGCCATATTTAGGGTCTGTTTTCATCCCGTGTTGGGACTTTACCAGTCTATGAACTCATGTTCTTGAGTTCTAGAAAATTGTTTTGAATTATTTTATTCGTATCTACAGCCATACCACCCTGGACACACCCAATCTCATCTGAATTATTTTATTGGTGATTTTTCTCTTCTCTATTTTCTCTCTTTCTGGAATGCTTATTATTCAGATATTCGATCTCCTAGACTGGTTTCCCAAGAGTGTTATCCTCTTTCTTGCATGTATATGTTTATGTTTATATTTTTATATTATTTGTTTTTCTGGGACATGTTCTTAACTTTCTTAACTTTTTATTGAGTTTATTATTTTGAATTTCTGCTATAATTTTTAATTTTCACAACCTCTTTTTCTTCTGTTCCACTACCCCTTTGATGGAATTCTGCTCATTTTATGGTTACATTATCTTCCCGTGTCTGTTTAAGATATTAATGATAGATTTTGTTAAGGTTTTTTTCTTTTGTCTGCCTAGTATCTTTTTACTCTGAGTTGCTTTTGTTTGGTTGCTGTCTTTCACGTTGAAGGCTCTTAGAGAGCTCTAGTGACTGATGTTTGCCTGTCCGTAATTAAGTGTGAGACACTAAAAAACTGAATGGAAGCTCTGAGCACATGGTGAGGTAAGTTGCTGAATCATCTGGATAGGCCAGAGATTATCTTTTTACCCTCTCGAAAGCATAAATCTCCATACTTGCTTCAGATGTGGGCAGATTGAACTGGTTACTTTTAAAAAGTACTGATTTCATTAGTACTTATTTTTAATACCTCCTATTATTACCGCCCCCCCTCCCCCTGCCGCTGCCGCCACCACCACACACACATTCAGTAACCAGCACTTTCACCCTAGTGTAGAGAATTATTTGTCATCTAACCAATTTCCTTATCCTTTTGTGGAGTTTTGCAGTAAAAAGGCAGATTTCTTCTTGGCTGTCCGATTGAGCTTCTTCATTCTGTTGAGCCTGCTTTCTAGCTTCCACAATTTTTTTGCTTTTTCTCTTACTTTATTCATGTTTCTTAAAACCGGATTCCTTTACCATCATTTTGGTGGGATTTAGGAAGTGACAAAAAGTAACTGATTTGCTTAATCTGTCTTAAAGACTTTTTTTTTTTAGAGACATGGTCTTGCTCTGTTGCCCAGGCTGTAGTGCAGTGGTGTGATCATAGTTCACTGCAGCCTCTAACTCCTGAGCTCAAATGTTTCTCCCACCCCAGCCCTCCGAGTAACTGAGAGTACAGGCACGTGCCATCACAACTGGCTAGGTCTGGGAAGTCTTAATAACTGCAGTACAGACTTTTAATCTTCCTGTTTTATCCATTCATCAACCCTGTGTTTGAAGGTACCTCGTATCTCCAGTACTTTTCCCAGGTTTCTGATGAACGAATTGGCTTTCTTCTTACTGAGTTCCTCCCCTTGCAGATCAAGTATAGCAGAGAAAGCTGAAACCTAATTGCTTTTCTCTATCCACTTAACATCTTCCAAAATTTTGTTGATTTCTTATTTATTTACTTACTTACTAATTTTTGTCTCTTTTTCTATTCTCTATTATTGAGGTTTTTGACTTTTTTATGTGCCTTGCTGAGTTAGATTGTGACAATGAGCAGAGGAAATGCATGTCTTACGTCTTAATATTCAACCGGAGACTGTAGCACCATCTTTTAAACTTGTTAAGTGGATACCATTTAAAATATGTGACATAATTTGACAGTTCATCACCAGCATACTACCCTTCCATTGCCTCTTTTGGATTGATTTAGGTATAATTTAGACTAGGAGAGCCAGAAAAAAGTCTTAAGAGTCAATATCCACAAAGTATGTAGTATACTGGGTAGAAATACTAATCACGTGTGTTAGTTGAGAAACATCCTTAGATATCCAGTGTTACAGTAACTCTAAGAGCAGTTTTTAAATTCAAGCTCATAAAATATTCCTGTTTAATTCTGTGGTATTAAATATGTGAAAATAACAATCAGAATAAAGACCTATCCCTAGATATCAAGTCATATAAAACACATGAAAAATATTTTCCCATGATAATTAACACGAGCTGATTATATGTCATGTTACTTTTTTTATACTTCAGTGAGTTCTCATGTTCTCCAAAATACTGCCCTTTCTTTTTTTTCCCCCAGAGACAAGGTCTCACTCTATCGCCCAAGCTGTGGTGCAGTTGCACAGTCCTAACTCACCGTATCCTTGAGCTCCTGGGCTCAAGTAATCCTCCTGCCTCAGCCTCCAGAGTAGCTAGGACTACAGTTGCACCCAGCTAATTTTTGATTTTTATAGAGATGGGATCTCACTATGTTGTCCAGGCTAGTCTTAAACTCCTGGCCTCAAGCCATCCTCCTGCCTCAGCCTCCCAAAACACTGGGATTACAGGTATGAGTCTCTGTTCCCTGCCAGTATTGCTTATTATTGAATATTCTTTTCTTCACTTTCTTCATGGCTAACACCTATGTGGGAACACATATACTTGATTTGCAGTTTTATTTTAATGTGATTGAGCCCTTGATACATCCCTACCAGATAAGTTAGAAAAATATGCTTTTTAATAGCTATTCATATTGTTTATGTGAGTAAATTTTATGTTTCAGTTTACTCTCTAACGCCTAATAATGCGGGAGCAAAGGTCCCACACAGCCTTTAGCACTGGAACTGACTTTGCTTCGTTTTAAGTAATGCATTTGTGAAAGGCATCAAACAGTAACATCTCTGCAGGAATCCTGTAGCTGGCTGTCTCCCTATCCCAGAGAGGACAGAAAGTGCTGAAGAGCTTACAGGCCAAGCTACTTTCTGCTGGCTTTGAGACTGCACAAAGAGGGTGGGGAAGGAGGCAGTAAAATTGTGTGTATGCTTGGGTATGTGATTTTTTGTTGTTGTTCAAACCTGTAGCATGTGATGAAGTTACCTACCACCTTTAAAGGCATATAGGAGACCAGAATTAAATTCCAGATATCCAGATTAACGCCAGAAAGAAATACGTTTACAGCCTATCTTTTATCTTTAGATAGGCTGGAATATAGCTGAAGTAACCCCTGTCTGTCTTCTCTTTGTTTTCTTATTGTATGTGCCTACTTATTAGTCAAACACATGTCTCCATTGATTACATAGGACAATAGCTTTGCTTAATTCCATAGTCATACATACTTCAGTTAATTCAGAAATTCTCTGCAGTTGTTACTGATGAAATGTTCTTTGTTAAAATGGTCCCTAAATTAAATGGTCCCCAAAATTAAAATGGTCCCCAAATTAGACACATAAAACTTTAAAAATCAGTTCACTTTAAGGAAGAAAATTAATTTCCATGATTTTTTTTTCTTTCCCTCATCACTTATATGTGACATACATAGGACAGCAAATTATGCTTTCTGCAGCATCTTAAAAGTTCTAAAAGCACAGGAATGACTTTTTAAAATTTGACACTAAAACCTTGAACCCTGAAACCTAGAACTGAGTCTTCTCTTGTCATCAGCTCTGCTTTCTGCTTCACCTGAGGTGTTCAGGCATCTCAGCCATCAGAGCTGCTTTGAATCTCACTCCTAAAGCCAAACTAATTCTCAGCTCTACTCTACTTTCTTTCTCATTTGTAATTCTAACCATTTTCTCTGACCAAGTCTGTGTGTTCCCCTTCCATTTATGCCAAGTTACATGTTATGGGGAAGGAAAAAGGTAAAGAAACCCTTGCAGTGAGGATGGAGTATTTCTATTAAGTGTCTTTCCTGTATGATGGCCCATGAAGTCTTAGAGTCACTGTAGAAATGTGTACTGATTTTATGGATATGAAGCATATCGTTTTCACTTATGAAAAAATGAAAAGTAAAAAGGTAAAAATGTGGCTTGCAAAGCCCGAGGTCCTTCGGTGGAAGTAAAACTTTAAAGAATGAAAATATTCTACAATGTATAGATTTTTTTTTCCCAAGAACCTTTCTTAGAAATAAGCTGTAGCACAGAGAGTAATACTGAGTCAATTATGTGAATTTGAGTGAGAAGAAAGCTATTCTACAAAGAGTGATAAAGCTTCTCAGTAGTCCTATTATATTTGGTTAAAGGCCTGGATCATTAGTCACATTTCCACAGTGCTTGTATTTTACAATGTGGAGGTTTAAGGTACAAAACCCTATTATGTATGTTTTCATGGCTACGTTAAAATTTTAATTTTCTTTCGTTGCCAGGCATACAAATTTTATGCAAAGCTAGAAACTGTGACTAGTTTAAGTTAAAATAAATTCTAAAGTTTTCTGGTTTAATATTCAGTTCTGTATGTAGATTTGTATATTAAAGGTCTACAAATGTTGCATTTATTTGCTGTGGGAAATAGACAACTACAACAAACTAGTACAACTTAGTCACCATTTCCAAATTCCTTCAAAGGCTCTAAGTTACTATATTCTTTTATTTACAAAAGTGTTGTGCTTTAGATTAATAAGGAAAAACAAAACATTTAATCCTGAAGTAAACTGTGTAAGATTTCAGTTCTAGTGAGAAAAAGAATGAAACTCAGAGTTATTGAATCTGAGCCAAGGTACTTGTTTTATGTTGAAAACTTGTATATGGCGTGTTATATCAAAGCCTGTTTGTTGTATGAACATGGAGATTTTTTCATGACATTAATGCTGTCGTATTACTCAGATTTCAAGACAAAAAACTAGAATTAAATAGGGATTTGGGGTAATAGGACGTTATTTCTGTTTATTAATTTATAATTGAGTCTGACTTTGCTCTTTTAGCTGGAAAGTGATTTTTTTTTTCTGAAACTAAAATTTTGTTCTGAAAATAAAAATTTTTCTGAAACTAAAAGATAGTTTTCTTTTGTATTTTAAATAAACATTGTATATTATGCTTTTAGAAATTTTTGGCTATTATTTCTCTTTACAGTCTGGTTAGGTTGAGGCTGGCTCTAAGCTTTTTTTGTGGAATGGCGTTTTAAACATGCACGATACTTTTTTGCATATATCTAAGGGAATTTTAGGTTCTTTTTCTCTATAATTAAAGTAATGGAACTTGCATATCTAAGAAAGTATGAAAAATGTTTTAGTTTAAAACTATTTTTGTTAAAAAAATTTTTTTAACATTGGAAGATATAATCATATTTTTAAGACTTTTACTTAATAGGTCATTAGGATTAATGTACTTAGTTTTCAGTGTATATGTGTAATAAGTTCTTGGTATAGTTTGTAGGTTTCTTTGCAATGTAGAATGTGAAGTATAATGTATTTTTAGTATTTTAGTTGCCTTATGGAAAAACAAACGTGGAAGATTTAATTATTTGAATAGAAAAAAAATTAGGGATTTTATTTAGTACCAATGGTCAGAAAAACAATAGAATCTTTTTTCACAGAACAGAAAAACTCAGTTTGCATAAAAATCACTTAATTGAGTGGAAATATGTTCTGTTTTAAAGAGATAATCATAAATTTGTGAAAGTTTTTTGAGAAATCTCTGTGTTTATTCTTTAGGATACTATTTATCATATTTGTGTATTAGCAACAAAATATTTCTTCTTGGAATATGGGTCTATTTCTTTTCTTCTCAAAAGAGCATTGATAAAATATCTTTGAACAATCTCGGGATGTTAGCGTATAGACACTGTTTTCTTAATTTGAGAATTGGGCCTTTAAAGCAGTTTATAAACTAAGTTGAAACATAATGGTACTTTTCTTTTTTTTTTTGAGATAGTCTCGCTCCGTCGCCCAGGCTGGAGTGAAGTCGTGATCTTGGCTTATTGCAGCCTCAGCCTCCTGGATTCAAGTGAGTCTTGTGCCTCAGCCTCCTGGGTAGCTGGGACTATAGGCCACCACACCTGGCTAATTTTTTGTATTTTTAGTAGAGATGGTGTTTCACCACGTTGCCCAGGCTGGTCATGAATTCCTGAGCTCAGGCAATTTGCTCACCTCGACCTCCCAAGGTGCTAGGATTACAGGTGTGAGCCACTGGACCCGGCCCATAATAGTACTTTTATAAGTATATGTTATTTAAGTTGTTATTCTAAATCTGAGAGAAATTTGCCATTTTAGACCTAAAAATTGAACCTGTTTATCATTTGGAAGCTTATCTTCAGCTTGAAGGTAAACCTCCTGAGGAAATTGTACTACCTGTCCTTGACTTTTCTTTCCTATTACAATTTAGTGTTTTTATTTCTTGATTTGTTGAAATGTTTTGGTGGCGCTTTCTGCTAAAGCATGCATGTGGGTAGGTAGCTATTTTTAGACTTTGCAGTTTTGAAAGTTAATTTTATACTCATTCTGTTGTTGGCATTTGGTTGGTTATAGAATTCTAGGTTATCCGTATTTTTCTTCATAATTTTGAAGGCATTGCTCCATTGTCCTCAACCTTGAAAAATGCTATTAAGAATTACTTATGGTGGGCCGGGCGCGGTGGCTCAAGCCTGTAATCCCCGCACTTTGGGAGGCCCAGATGGGTGGATCACGAGGTCAGGAGATCGAGACCATCCTGGCTAACACGGTGAAACCCCGTCTCTATTTTAAAAATACGAAAAACTAGCCGGGCGAGGTGGCGGGCGCCTGTAGTACCAGCTACTCGGGAGGCTGAGGCAGGAGAATGGCATAAACCTGGGAAGCGGAGCTTGCAGTGAGCTGAGATCCGGCCACTGCACTCCAGCCTGGGTGACAGAGCGAGACTCCGTCTCAAAAAAAAAAAAAAAAAGATTTACTTATGGTGATATTTAGTCTTTTGCATATACCTGATTTTGCTTTATTGTTCTTCTGAGGAAACTTTTACAGTTGTCTCTTGGTTGGTCTTGTTTCTGAAGGTTCATGATGATGTACCTCATGAGGATCTTTTTTACTTCTTTGTGGTGAGCTTTTGGTAGGCTCTTTAATTTGGAAACATCAAGTTTAGAAAATTTCTTTGATTATGTCTTTGAGAATTTCTTCTCTCTGTCCCTCCACTCCCATTTTCTTTCTCTGTCTCACATTTGTTAGTCAGATGTATGTTCTGGATTAACCTCTCATCAGCTTTTGTCTTTTTTTTTTTCTTTCTTTCTTTTTTTTTTTTTTTGATGGAATCTTGCTCTGTTACCAGGCTGGCGTGCAGTGGTGCGATCTTGGCTCACTGCAACGTCCATGTCCTGGATTCAAGCAATTCTCCTTCCTCAGCCTCCCGAGTTAGCTGGAATTACAGGCGCCCACCACCATGCCCGGCTAATTTTTGTATGTTCAGTAGAGACAGGATTTTGCCCTGTTGGCCAGGCTGGTCTTGAACTCCTAACCCCAGGTGATCTGCCCACCTTAGCCTCCCAAAGTGCTGGGATTACAGGTGTGAGCCACCATGCCTGGCCTTGTCTTACTTTTCATTTTGTCTTTTTGTTCTGCTTGATGGAACTTTTAATTTTTTTTTCTTATTTTTCCTGTCCTGTTTCTTGTTGATGCCTAACCATTCCTTTTTCATAGCATCCTGCTCTTATTTCAAAGATGCATTTATCTTTGTCTAGCTTTACGAAATATACATATCCTATGTTTATAAATACCTAAATAAAAATGTGTGTATCTGTTTCTGTATATATAGTTATATATCTAAACTTCATTCTGCTGCCTTTATCATCTCTTTTTTTCTTGAAGTTACTTTTTTTCTGTTGCTGATTTTAGCTCTTTCTTTTTTTAAATAAGATGTGATGCTCTAATACAGATATTGCCTAACTATGACTTGCAGTATCTGGGTTGCAGCCTGTTTTTGTACAGCTCTTGAGCTAAGAATGGCTTTTTGACATTGTTAAAGTATTAGGGGAACAAAGTAGGCAGAAGAATATGCTACAGAGACTGCATATGGACCACAAAGCCTAAAGTATTTACTATCTGGTCTTTTATAGAATATGTTTTCCGATTCCTTTTTTAATGTCTGAGGATTCCTTTCATTTTTAAGAGATGGCCATTAAAAGCTGATTGGAAGCTCTGTATATAGTTAGGGCTTGGTTAGTTTCACTAAGGAATACCTTGGTAATACTAAAGCCAGCTTTATTTTAGGTAGCCCAAAGTGTCATTGTTTATTGGTCTTTTCCTTGAGGCTTTTCAGTTTCTCTAGAGGAGAATCTCTTAATCTGCCTGGAGTGTACAAACCTGCTACACATGTTTCCAAGGTGAGTACTACCTTTGAGTGTAGACTTTCACCTGATCATCCTGTTTTTGATGCAGTTGACTAAATCTGTACTCTCCTGTGCCTCAGGTTCAGTTTCTTCAGAGGCAAAAATCTTAGTCTTCTGCTGGAGTCAGAGTGGTCTGGCTGCATAGAAAGAAAATCAGTGGAGAGTTGTGAGCGCAGTTGCCACTTACATAGAAGTCAGTGCATACCACATCACTGCCTGTATACTTCTTAATCTTGTACCTCTTAAATTAAATTATCGAATTTTAAAGATTTAAACACAATCAGGAATGGTATCATTATCTGTTTGTATTGTATTGATCCATATGTTTTTGTATACATTCCCATAGTTTTGGTATTACATTTTAAATATTTAATTCAGTTATCTAGAAAACATTTAAGTTGTTGCTGAGAACTAGGATGATTTAATCTTTGATTTTCAAAATAACCCTGTGAGGTTGTGGATTGTGGTGGCGGCATTTTACAAATGAAGAAACTGAGACACGGAGAAATTAATTTTCATGTAGAAGATCACGTAGTTTAGTAAGAGTAGAATGAGGATTAAGCCAAACACTCTAGGTCTAGAGAATGCTTTCTTTACAACTTGGTCACACTATAGTTTAAAATAGTATATTGATTACATGGCAAGTGAATTATATTAGTAAGTGATACAATAAGTTCCAAAGAGGAAAAGAATGGCCTCAGCTGAGAAGGTAATGGTAAGTATCATGAAAGATGTGGAGCTTTTGTTGAGTCTTGGATTAGGTAGGAGGAGGGAAGAGGGCAGTTCAGATGATAGATAATGATCGAAGACAGTGTAGTGATGACACTCAGGAGATGGTAAGTACACTATTCTGATTAAGGTGAAGATTTGGGGACTATGGAATGAAAACTTGAACATGTGGGTGTGGCCAGATCATAGTATTACATATGGGTTATTGGGAGATGGTGTTCTAATATGGAACTCAATAAATAATTTGGTTTTTAAGATTTATCCAGTATGCAATATGAAGTGAGGATGCAGTGATTATACCATTTTAGGCATTTGTGGTGTGGGACTGTAAAGCATTAGTGGTAAGTGCAAGATCATGCTTCATGTCTGGATCAGGCTGCATATAATTTTGTTTTTCCTTTAGTGTTGACATATTTTGTAATTTCAGTATTCTAGGATAACAAAGTGCAGTGGTAGGTGTAATTTTTGGGAAATTTTATTCTGATGATTTGGTACCACTTTTGGCCAAAGATACTATTTTGTTTTTCAGTGTAAGCAAAGAAGTTGGAAATTGTCTCCTTATAGATTCTAGTAAACATTTTCAGTAAAAATAAAGCAGTGTTTTTCAAACCTGGGTTTAAAGCATTTAGGCTATTAGAGATCATCGCTGTATCTTAAAAGCAATTCAGTTGTGGTTTTGCAGCTTGACTATATTCATATCTTTCTTTGTCCTCTTCTAATATGTAAGCTCTTTGTTATAATGCCAAGAAAGAGATGGATGGACCTGTATTGTTTGATACAGGTTGAACATTACAGTCCAAAATCCAAAATGCTCCAAAATCTGAAACTTTTCCAGTACTGGCATGACACCAGAAGTAGAAAACTTTACACCTGGCCTCAAGTGAGAGATTGCAGTTAAAATGCAGTCAAAATTTTCTTCATGCATAAAATTATTAAATATATTGTATAAAATTACCTTCAGACTGTGTGTATAAGATATATATGAAAGGATTCTTTTGATGATGAGAATGTTTTAATTCTTTACTTCTGTCAGGGCGTTCTATTTTGAAAAGATTTTATGTGTTACTGCTATAAGTACCACATTGACTTAGGTGCTATGTACAGTTTTTTAGAGGCAATATAATCAATTGTTAAGTGCACAGATTCTAGATCCAGACTGTCTAGTTTTAAATCTCAACTTTCTCTAATCTAGCTGTGATTTTGAGGTTTTTACTTTTACCTCTCTGCCACAGTTGTTTTTTGTTGTTGTTGTCTGTTTGATTGTTTTCTGAGACAGAGTTTTACTCTTGTTGCCCAGGCTGGAGTGCAATGGTGCTATCTAGACTCACTGCAACTTCCATCTCCTGGATTCAAGCAATTCTCCTGCCTCAGCCTCCCGAGTAGCTGGGACTGCAGGCATGTGCCACCATGCCTGGCTAATTTTTGCATTTTAGGTAGAGATGGGGTTTCGCCATGTTTGCCAGGCTGGTCTCAAACTCCTGACTTCAGGCGATCTGCTCACCTAGACCTCCCAAAGTGTTGGGAGTTTATAGGCGTGAGCCAGTGCGCCTGGCCCACAGTTTGTTTTGTTTTGTTTTTTTAAGTTTTTTTAAATGTCTGTAAAGTAGCAATAATAATGTGGTTAATGTGAGAATTAAAAGTTAATTGGTATTGCCCGGCACATGGCAAGTACTAAATGATAGCTGTTATTTTCCATGCTTGACATAAAGTTTACGTAAAGGTTGCTTTTCTAGGTTTGTTTGCCAATCACCTTATTTTGTTTGTTTTGCGATTTCAAGGAGAACAATTTGGTGTATAATGGAGATCTGAGTTCTAGCTTTGGGCCACGCACTGATTTAACCTTGATTAAATCAATTTGTGTGTGTGTCGGGATGGTTCAGATAAGATAATCTCTTCAGCCTATTTTAATAGATGAGCATGTTGAAACTTTGGCTGTGTTTGAATACTCAGTTGGAACTTGTTTTCTCTAAAGATTTTCGCTTAATACTAATGTGAAGTGGTGATCCCAGACATTTAGTTTTCATACTACAGATCAACAATAGCTACTAGTAAAATTCTCAAGTTTTAACTTGTTGAATTATTATGGATGATTCCTGTGTTATGTGTTTAATTATAAATGTAAACTGGTTTAACAGACATGCCTAATAAAGACAGTTCTCTAGAATAACCTCTACCCTGGCTTTTCATGTCACTGAGAACGTATTGCATAAAAATCTTGAAATAATCTTCTAGTAAAATTTGAGTGAGATAAACTAGAAATACATTCCCTAGCTATAACTTAGTATGTGGGTGCTCTTTTCCTTAATTTAAAAATGTTATAAACTCCACTTAGAAATAAATGTTGTAGCCAGATTTTATTGGAATCAAGTCCTATCAAGATCGTTGTGTATAGTTCCCACAAAGTTATTGTGGTTTTTCCTGAACTTTTCCTTCTGCAGCAAAGTTCTATTTTCATTAACTACACACTATTTTAAAGTAGAAGATGGTGGTGAAAGATCTGTTTGTGTCACCTTTGGATTTTTTTTCTTTGTCAAAGCAATGGCAGTATTGATTGTAACAGAAAATTATCTGGAATTTGGACTTGAAACAGGTAATAGTTTCATACAACTTTAAAAATCAATTTTGCTTTATCTAATGCTAATATTTTTGACCTCAGTATTTAAGTTTTATATCTGATAAATATTTAAAATTAAATTTAAAGTGTATACTCTGTAATGTTCTAAATAATTAACCTTTATTATTCTTAATTAAGATCTTCTTTTTTTGCTTTTGTTTTAGCTAAGTTTTTAATTAATATGTTTTCCAAAAATACTGTCTCATTTTTTTCCTTACAGTTAAATAAGTTTCTGTAATGCTAAAGTTTACTCACATAGTTAAAGAATTAATGCAAATTTTATGCACACTCATGGAATGTACAAATATCAAAGGGATGTTTTCAAAGCCTGTTCCTGCTAATAACCAAATTTTATTGCGTTATGGCATACTAATTAACACATGAAAGAGCTAAGCTAGTCACTTCAACATTTAAGATGCTCTGTTTTCTAGCATTTTATTTCCACAGAAAGATTCTATATTTCACATCTGTGATAAGAGTAATCTGTTTTTGTTTTTTTTTTTCTACAGGGTTTACAAATTTTTCAGACAGTGCGATGCAGTTTCTTGAAAAGCAAGGTTTAGAATCTCAGTAAGTCTTTGAAAAATTAAGCATTATTTAAATTTAACGTTTTATATTTTTAATAAAGCAGTATTTACTATAGCTGTTTTAAATTAGTAAAGAGTTTTAAGTTGGACTGTCACTTCTAGAAACATCCTTACTCATAATTTTTATGACTATATAAAGTTAGTATCTTTCATAGAATTCTTATATAAATTTGCATTTCTTAAATTCGTCTCCCTCAAAAGATTAAATTTCTATCCAAGTTATATATCAATTCCTTGTTGAATGTGTAAGTTAGGTTGTTGTGACTGCGACTAAAGAGATGCCTCATTTAGTTTACAGTTCACCAGAATCCATTATAGGTACTTGAATAATAGCAATCTTTTTGTAGAAATTTGCTTTGTTTTACTGTTATTGTTGTTTGTAACAGAATTGATTAGAAGAAAGGAAATTCTTCGAAAGCTAATTATAAAAATTTATCAGCTTCTTTAAAAATTTTATTTTTAGGAGTCCTGTTTCAAAACTTACTTTCAAATTTTTCCTGGCTATTTTCTGTTCACTCATTGGGGCTTTTTTGACATTTCCTGGATTACGGCTGGCTCAAATGCATCTGGATGCCCTGAATTTGGCAACAGAAAAAATTACACAGTAAGCGGAAAATGTACATAAGCACATGCAGATAAATATATGTTTTCCATCTTAATGAAGGTATAATATTGTAATGTAATCATAAATTATTGTATTGAAAATTAATAAATAACTATTTGATGTCACATTACTTCCTCTTTCAACTATAAGCAAGTTTCTTTTATTTGCTTCTAAATTTTAAGTCTTGTATTTAAAAAGATACACCATCAATTACTAAATTTGTCTTGCCTGTTAAAATGAAAATCTCAAAATTTATGTTCTTTCTAATTCAGGGGCTTACATTGCAATCTCTACAACTAAACTGAGGCTCCATAGAAATTTCCCTTAAAAAATAACATCATTTTACTTTAAAATATTGTTTTAAGTTTTTATATGAATCTATTTAAATTAACTTTTTAATGTAAAATTTTATTTAAAAACATTTTAAAACTTAAAGTTGTATGTAAGAGATGTTTGTTTTCCTTAAGTTATTGACCTGCTTATTGACTCTTATTAAAATAATACATTAGTTTGGAATTGTTAATACTCTACAATGTTATATGTTGTACATTACTTCTAACTACCAAATTCTATTTTAGTTCTGAAATTCTACGTTTGGACAAGTCATATTTCATCTTCATATGTAGTTCAAAGCCCATTTACTGTATTCTTTGTGGTTGTCACAGATTTTTTTTGTTGTTGATGTAGACATCTTGGCAGAAAGATAGGCTTATATCTATTTCAACTCATATTCAGATCAAAGTTCCTGTCTCATCGTTTTGTTTTGCAGTAGAAGCCCAACTTGAGAATATTTCATTTTGATATGTGTATTTATAATCATTAAGTTTCTCTGGGTGATCTTATTTCCTAACATTTCTATTCTTTAAAACCTATTTTTAATGAGGCTGAGTCTTTAGTCTTTGCACATTCTTGTCTCTGTTACCTATGTCATTTCCCTTTAATTTAATTTTGACTGTCTTTTTTTTTTAACCTCACTTCCATTTTTCTACATATGCTTTATATGTGTGTTTACCTATTGTCACCTTCCACTACACACTCCTTCATCCTTCTTTTTTTTTTTTTTTTTCCTTCTTTTACTCAGCGTGCTTTTGGCTACATCCTGCCTTTCTCCCACCACCCGTATCCCTAATGGCTTCTTTTAAGACAAAACCTGGTTCTCCCCCTCCTCTCTACACACACACTTCAGTCCACTAACCCCAGTGTTATGATTTAAATAAGCTGAAAAGGGTGGGTGGAGGGGAGCCCTTCACAAGCTACTGAAACCGCTGTGGGCTGCTCCTTGATACTAGAGTGTTCCCTAGCAACACTGCATACCTAATACTGCTTCTTTCTTCCCCACATCCGATGGTTTACCCAGGCTGTGGGATGAAAGAATCACTTTATAAAAACATTTAAAGCATTTAGTGGTGGTTGGGGGTAGAGCACACATTTTAGTGCCCTTTTTAGTAAAATGTGGCTTCATTTTAAGATTTTTTCCCTTTGGGGATTTGGGGTTTTATTTTCAGTTATTGCAGCCCCTCATTGTGTTGTAGCACTCTGCCTTGATATAAGGGTGTGGGCAAGCTAGTTCTGTTGTGAGAATAACATGACTGGCACAAAGAGCAGCATTCTCTTCACCCCCATGGCCAGGCACTAGGACCTGTTTTCATATCAGAGGTTAGAGCGAGAGTTCTGCCTTTCCCTGTCAGGTGTTCATGGCTTCCTGACCCAGCCCTGTTCACTCACACAGATCCCTGTCATTTGCCTGTGTAGTAATACTTTAAAATGTGGTGTTTGTGTGTATTTTGAATCCTCCAGTTTAGCTCTTAAGTGTGGTTGATAATGAAAGCAGTTTATGGTAATAAAATGTGTGAAGAATTTGCCTTTTTTCTGAAATAACAAAAATGTTCATCAGCCATCTGTCTCTGTAGGGTACAAACTTGGACAATTAACAATGAAGTTATAGTGCAGACCTGAAACCTTTGCTGTATTAGGTATATTGCCTTGTCAGGAGTAATGCAAATTTTTTTGATATATATATATATATATATATCAAATATATATATATCAAATTTTTTTGATATATATATATGGGATAGGGAAATTATTTCAAGTGTGTTCATACTCATTCAAAAAGAAATTAAAATGTGGAATCACTTATGATTTTAACAATGGAAATTAAAAATTATACATGATCATTACACATTGAAAGGTTCCTCAGTTGCAGGTTGTTGGAGTAGGTTCCATCTGCCATATGTCTTCTAGTCATATGGACCTGGCTAATCACTATCATTTACTTGTAGATAATGAGGAGACACTTTGTTTCATTTGCACTAGAAAGTATCAGATGACTCTTCTGTACTGAAAATCCATTAGATTCATTGACTATCTAAAGTTAGAATCATTAAATACCTGCTTATTAAATCAGGAATAAAGTATGGGATTACTAAAGAATACTAGAATAGAAGTGAACAAATCTGAATTTTAGTCCTATATTTACCTCTGGCCTGTTATTGCCAAGAGCAAGTCATTTAACTTTCCTGCATCTAAATGTTCTCATTTGAAAAATTAAGATAATGACATAATTTCTCACAGGCTCAAATCAGTGTTAAATCATAATGATAAATATAAAATGATGGTGACAGTAGTACCGTAAGTAGTAGAATATTGCAAATAAGTTCCTACCTCCATTTTAGTAAGACCCAAGCTTCTGTAGTTTATTAGCACATGTTGTTTCTGAATTTTTATATTTATTTCTTACATATTTTCAGAACATTACTTCATATCAACTTCCTGGCACCTTTATTTATGGTTCTGCTCTGGGTAAAACCAATCACCAAAGACTACATTATGAACCCACCACTGGGTAAAGAAAGTATCCCTTTGTAAGTATGGGCATTTGAAAGCTGATTTTTATCACCAAAACTGCTTTACTAAATGTTATTTACTGTATTTGTTTTTCAGTGATAAAATCAGGACACTGTATTTTTCAGACATTAATAGGAATGCTAAAAGATGTGTTAGAAAATTGAAGCTACAGAGCATCATTTAACATTTTTGTGATCTTTATTAGTTAATGATTATTACTTTGCACTAATATTATCTTATACACTGTTTTTTTCTCTTCTTTACGTCCAGTCATCATCATTTTTCTGTTGTCATTGTGCCTATTGTTTAGATACTTTCTGGAGTTCTTTTGTTTTAATTGTGAAAATTATGGAGAAAAAAAGTAGTGTAAATGGAAACTCATATATATCTCAACCCCTATATTTGACAGTTGTTAACATTTTCCATATTTGCTTCATCCATTTTTTATTTTGTTTTTTGATGAAGCATTTTTGAATTAAATTAGAGACATAGCAGTTTTATCCCTTCACTTTAGCTTGCACCTCTAAAAAAAAAAGGATATTTTCCTATATAACAATAATATCATCGTACCTAACAAAATTATCTAATACTAATACCTTAACATTATTATCTAATACTAGTTTATAGTTCTATAGTTAGGCAACTATATTTTAGCAGAAGATGGTGAGGAAACAAACAGTTTATTAATAGGCGTTAATAACTAGACTTGATATGTTAGCCTTGTAGAACTGTTAGAGTAATAGAAAGTTTCAGACAGAACTGGTCCAAACTCCAGCTCTCCTCCTCACTAAAATCTTTGCTTGAGGCAGATTACTTAACCACTGAGCCTCTGTTTCCCCATGTGGAAGACGAAGATAATAGTATCTACCTCACAAGGTTATCATTGGAGTAAATGAAAGAACACATGTAATGCAACCAGCTGGAATTAAGTGCTTAATAAATGTTCTTTTCACTGCTTTGCCTCATCAGAATTAAAATAGAAATACTTGACTAGTCGTTGACTCTGCAGTGTACCTTTTATATTGTGTACTTCTTTTAGATCCTGGTACCAGTTTTTCTTGGAGTATATATAAAATCAGTGATGACCATGATAATTTTTCTTTTTAGATTTAATCCTGTTGAACCCGGGAAATAGCCACTGAAAAAGTAATGCTTCCCCCCTGCCGATATACACTAATTACCTTAATGGTAATTTTAACTTGACAGATTCCTTAAGTATTGAAGAGTAATTCTAAGGATCCTAGGGTTCTAGAAAAATCTCAGAGAAACTGCTAATTCATATCTTTGATACTGAAAGCATTCCCAATCCTTCCTTGAAATTTGGTTGTGGAAACTGGATTTCATACTCCTGTCATTATGTTCTCTGATTTTATATTTGCCTTAGTTAAATTGAGAAAATAAGGAAACTAGCATTTATGATACACTTATACCAGTTATTATGTGAGATATTGATACTTTACATATTGTATCTTTATGGTAATTGTGCATATGTTGTTGTTCTCATCCTGTTTTATAAATGAAATAACAGGCTCAGAGGTTAAATAATTTGACTAAGGTTATTCAGCCAAATCGTGTGTACATAAAACACTTGGTAGTTATACCAACATTCACTTCCCACTTCCAGTCTGATTAAATTACATGTGGATTCATTAGTAGTGAATACTTTATTTAATGGAAATGGGAATAAGGAACTTTTCCCTTGTGTGTATATTAAATTATAGGAAAAATGTGGTTTGTACATAAAGACCTGAGGTTCTCTTTCTATGGTTTTACCTCTGCTCTCTTTTATTATTCTTTAATTTGAATTCATGGTTATTAGAGGCAGTTTTTAATTTTTGTTAAAAATCTAAAGTGCATATGGTAGATTGTGAAAAATGGCTTCCCATCAAAGAGGGTAGGATGAAGGAAAAATGAAGTGACAGGTTCTTCTTCTGTCACAGACAAATTGATTTGTGGAAAGGTGTTTGTAATCAGAAGCAAAAAATATGGTATAATGTAGTTTCAACCCAGAAATGTATTTGAGTCCATCATGTGTTCTGATAAAGCATTGAAAAAAAATAAAATATTGGTAAACAGAGTCCATGTGTGCTTATAACCTCATAAAAAGAACACAGCATACACAGGAAAGCTCAGAATGGCATCAGGAATTTAGGGTGATTTCTTCTGCCTGTGCTTTACCTGTGTACTTTAAGCCCCTCCTCATGCTCCTTCTTGAGATACTCTATCAGATCAATTTTTCAGGTATTTATGATGATACTGAATAATCTAATTAGAAAGTAGTATTTAATGACTATCATCCTAAATCCTGAACCCATAAACTGAGCAAATAATTTTCTAGTTCACTACCTTCTATTCCTTTCATTCACATTACCTGTTATCCTCAAAGGCTGTGAAATAGCTGTCTTCAGGCTGCTCCCAGTTAGTTGTCCTTGTTGCACAACTGGAGGGAGCACAGTATTGTTTATAGGTCCCCAGGAAAGGGTCAAGGCTGTGGGTAGGCTTGTGTCTTATGTACTGTTACCCTCACATGATGGCTCCCTAATCTCATTGTTCATTGTAGTGGAAACATGTTGATAAAATGTTACGCCTTTATCTTTCTTAGCGAACAGTGCATTTCCATTGGAATTTTATGTCCATGTCCCCTCGTGACTTAATAAAAAGAGAGAGTATATAAAGTAAAGCCTTTGTCCCATTCCCATTTCTTAGCTCCATTTCATTAACAGTTCGAGCAAAATATTACACTTCAAATTTTCCTATATTATAGTTTTAGTTATGAGGTTTTTTTTTTTTTTTTTGTTGTAAATCTTTTCTCATTTGTTCTTCTTTATATGCATCCATTCTACCCTCATGTTCTTACGAATTTCAGGGAGACCCTTCTCAGTTCCAGGTTTTACCTGGCAAATCAGTCTGTGCATTACAACGGTCATATTAAGTGCCTGGTAGGTACTAGATATAAGACTAGATGCCAAGGGTGGTCTAGTTACTACATTCAAATTACTTGCAATGTATTTCTTCATCAGAGCAGAAACCCATGGTCTTTTAAAAACATTAAACACCAAAAGGACATCAGAAGTTATCTCTTTTTTCTAAAAATCTTTAAGCAGCCCTCATCAGTGATCTGGTTTCTGAAACGATGTCTTTTTTTTTTTTTTTTTTTTTTTTTTTTTTTTTTTGAGTCGGAGTCTCGCTCTGTCGCCCAGGCTGGAGTGCAGTGGCCGGATCTCAGCTCACTGCAAGCTCCGCCTCCCGGGTTTACGCCATTCTCCTGCCTCAGCCTCCCGAGTAGCTGGGACTACAGGTGCCCGCCACCTCGCCCGGCTAGTTATTTGTATTTTTTTTTTTTAGTAGAGACGGGGTTTCATCATGTTAGCCAGGTGGTCTCGATCTGCTGACCTCATGATCCGCCCGTCTCGGCCTCCCAAAGTGCGAAATGATGTCTTTACGTTATGTGTTTTCACCTAGAATCCTAACCTTAAGTTTGAGGAATTGCTTAGAACCAAGCCAGCTTCAATGCATAACAAGTTAAATGAATTGTTGTAGAGGAATTTCAGGCATCTGATATCTTTCATAATGTATCAGAAGTTTTGATTTTCCAGTGGTCCCAAGTGAAGGCTCAGCAGAGTGGAAGATACCATGCAAATAGGTGTATGATCAGGCAAAGCTGTACCCAATGATGTTTGGTGATTGACTTGATTAGTCCCACAGGCAATCCCTGCAGTTTTCTTGCTTTCCCCAACTTCTCTTTTCATGTCACAGCCAGTTTTTATCCATGGAGGAGGGTATATAGAGAAAAGGGTATCATGTATTGCTCTACTTTTTTCTTCTAGATACCTGTTAACTTCTTATGCTTTCATAATACATTTATCTAGTTCTGTTATTCAAGTGAAAGTATTATACAGATAAGTCTATGGCAGAGTCAGATTCTTTTGTGTGTCTAACTGTTACTAAGTATAGACTTCTTATATTTTATATGGTAAGCATTAACATACAACAAGCATGCTAGCATATTGTTGTCTTTGAGAGCACTATATCAACTTTTTGATCTGTAGAATGACAGAAGCCACATTTGATACTCTGCGACTCTGGTTAATAATCCTGCTGTGTGCTTTGCGGTTGGCCATGATGCGTAGTCACCTGCAAGCTTATTTAAATTTAGCCCAAAAATGTGTGGATCAGATGAAGAAAGAAGCAGGGCGAATAAGTACGGTTGAGCTACAGAAAATGGTAAGTTTTATACCCTAGTCAAAATGAAAAATAGCAAAAACCACACTTTAAGAAAAAAGAAAAATATTGGTTTCCTTTAGTAGATAGTATTTCAACCCGTCTTATTCTTATTGTAAATAAACAAAACAATCTTAAGCTAACAGATATCAAAGAGACCTTTTTCTGATTTTGGTGCCACGTGAAGGAAGGGGTCTTAATTCTTCTTCCTGCCTTAAGTGCTTGGTGTCATACAGTGGGTGGTACAAAGCTGTTTTATGCCTAATATTGCTAAATGGGACCCTTCTAATTGATTTGAAAGACGTTATAACATATTGTCCAGACTTTAAGACTTAAAGAGTAGGAAATACTACTTTTAGTGGCTACATTTATTCATTTTAAATGTACTTGAATATGAAATGTAAGTATTTAATTTATTTGAGGCTTCCACAGAAGAAAAGGACAAGGAATCCATCTGCCACTATAATGGACCAATAACTTGATTGTATCTTTCTTTAAGAGAGGTAGTTTTAGCTACCTCCTTTTATTATTATGATTGTTATTTTATTTTTTTGTAGAGACAGCATCTCTCTATATAGCCCAGGCTTGTCTTGAACTCCTGAGCTCAAGCAATCCTCCTGCATCACCTCCCAAAGGATTGGGATTACAGGCTGAGCCACCATGCCCAACCAGCTCCAGTTTTTTATTCACCTCCATAGTTAGAGGCATTTATTAAGATTTAGACAACTTTTTTTCTGTTTTACCTTTTATATATTTTTATATTTTCCATAGTTTGACTTCAAATATGTTCATGTAGAATGGGGACTTAATTTTTTATTTATGAGGGATTTATGCTCATATGTGACTCTGCCTACTATTGTTATTTAGTTGCATATTTTAGGTAGATGCCCTTACATTTTGTTTTATCTTTGAAATATGAGTAAATGTATACCATTTGAATCTTAGTCATTATTTTCTCCAATATATATACATCATTTAAGAATTATTTTTAAGGAATCTATTTTAATGTTCTCACATTCCAAAAACTTGTCTTCAAATTGAGCCTTTCCAGAGTCATTTTGGGGACATTTAGCATTGACATTTAGCTTCCTTCTTGTGAAAGGTTTATCTCTTAAACATTTTGGTATGACAATTATATGAAAGTTTAATTCACTCTTAACATGTCAGTTGTATTAGACACTTAAGAATGTTGTTGGTTGCAGGTGGCTCGAGTCTTTTATTATCTTTGTGTCATTGCACTGCAGTATGTGGCGCCTCTGGTAATGCTGCTTCACACAACTCTGCTTTTGAAAACACTAGGTAGGCATGCCCTGGCAACTAGGAAGCATCTTTTACTTTCTACCTATAATTAATAAGGCTTTTTGTCACCAACAAAGAAATGCAACTCTTAAAATTGTTTCTCTTTTTAAAAGCTGTAAAAAAGAACCATGGGAAAGTTTTAGCTGTGGAAGGTGATTTATCATTTTCATTTTGAAAACTCAGACCCATGGTTTTATAACTTTATGCTTTGTCTTCAAGAATTGTTTACTAAAGGTTAAGTCTCAGATTTACCCAGTAACTTTAGTAAGCACTGTTGATCTTAGTTACTTTTGTGTTTAAGAAAATGATTTAAGGTTTTGTTATTGCCTAATATTTATATTATTACAAGGCAATTATAAACTTAAATAAATTACAGAATGCTATGGTAAGTTCTAGTTTAGATAACTTACATTGAAAGGGTGAAGATTTCTCAGTACAAAATTCTACAAATCTCTTCATTAAGCTATCAAGTCCCCATGTGGTGTTATTCAAGAAGTATCTATTACTGCATTAATCATTTCCCCTTTTTTGGATCAGGCAATCAGCCACTGTTAGGGTTTAAGAAACCCAAAGGAACTAAAAGTATTATTTGGCTTCATGGACTTAGTGGGTGTTATAGACCTGATGATAGGTGTAGGTGCCCTGTAAGAATCTATGGAATGTAAAGGGATAAGTAGTTCAGTTGTAAATTAAGTGACTCATATCCTGTCCACTATAGGAAAGTATATGATGAAAAAAATTTCTGGAAGCTATTAATAGGTTTTCATATTGAAATCATAGATAATTTCTGAGAAGGGAATTTATTTTGATATTCTAGAAGTAGAAAATATTTCTCAGAAGTTTTTGAATCTGTCCTTGTCACTCCAGTAGAGTTAGCTGATTCATTTCTTATACAATGAGGAAATTGTTTTTGTTATTTTGCCCATTTTTAGTGCACATAATTAAAAGTATATCAGACTTTTCGCTTTTATGTGTACCTTTACTGATGAGGCCAGATAGTCTCTAGTCACGTTAATTTTTTAGGGATCTAGAAGGATTATTATTTTACTTTATTTTCAACATAAAATGATGCACTATGCCTCTAAACTTATTGTTAATTTCAAATATAGTAAAGATCTTTTTTTAGTGAAAAGCTTTGTAATTAGTTACTCTTCAAATTGTATTTGTGTCTTCGATTTTCTAGGCAATCATTCCTGGGGAATTTATCCAGAATCTATCTCTACCTTACCAGCGGATAATAGTCTACTTTCCAATTCTGTTTACTCTGAATTACCATCAGCTGAAGGGAAGATGAAGGTAACTGTTACGCAAATAACAGTGGCACTGAGCAGCTTAAAAAATATTTTTACTCCTCTTCTTTTTCGAGGACTTCTGTCTTTTCTGACCTGGTGGATTGCTGCTTGCCTCTTTTCTACAAGCCTTTTTGGGCTTTTCTATCACCAGTATCTGACTGTGGCATGAATCTCAGTTAACAAAAAAGCATATCCAAATCACACTTTAAATTCAAATATTTGTGCCCTTAAAGGGCTGATGAAAACCAGAAGAAAGCAAATACAATGGAAAAAAAAAAAACATATCAGAATGTCTTGTATTAAATGTTTCCTCTGTATTCTCAGGGTGAATTAATGTTGTAATATTTAAAATTACAAAATAGATTGTTATCTGTTACACTGTGGCATTGGAATTTTAACTCTTTGTATTTACTGGTAGGAGAGGGCTATCTACAAGGGTAATATTTCTGATTACCCTGGTTTACAGAAACCTCCAGCAGTCTTTGAAACATCTCACATGACTCTAGTTACTGATTGCTTTTAATGGTATTATGGTACTGTTGATAGTCATAGTGGCTGCCTATAGAACAATCTTCAAACTGAGCCATGCTTTAGGAGAGGGAAAGGGGCTAAAGTCTCTTCTGTTGGTAATATATTAGTTACTCTTGAAACAATAAAATCCAACAGAAAGGAAGAGATAGCTACTGTATATTACAGTAAAGAAAGCTGCATAGTTATTTTAAATTCAATGGAGATGAATATGGTTAAAATATATAACTACTGCTGCTTGAGAATAGCAAGAGTATTGTTTTAAAACATATTCTACCCAACTTGAGAGTTCTTTTAAAATGACTGGCCATATGAACATTTGTAATCTTGCCATTAGGTTTGGACCTGCCATATTTTATTTTATTCTACGATCCTAAATAGTTCCTTTTAATAGGCTAAAAATATTTATCAATACTGATCAGACTTTAAAGAAATTACTTTGTAAACCTGCTGACTACCTGTATGTATTGTATATATATTATATATTAAATATATAATATATTGAGATTATAAAAGATGAAAATATTGAATCCTTATAATATTTTAAGTTGCAGAATGTATGTTAAAAAGTGACTTGAATGAGATGTATTTGTATCTAGAAATTTTATTTCTTTTTGGAATGAGATTAAAATACATTTTGAAAGTTCAGCAGAGTAAGCAATTTATTTGTATTGCCTATGTGTGAGTGTATTTAAAGTTTTATGGACGCTTAATAATTTCTCCCAAATTAAAATTCTTTTTCTGTCATTTCTGAAAATCAGAATCTTTCCCTCCCAAATCAGGTCTACAGGTATCATGTATGCCTTGGTTAAATAGGACTCATTTTAAATTTGTAGTTTCTAGAATAAGAAATATTTTTGTTTTACTGGCCAAAGTTGAGATAATTTGAATGAAACATTCAAGGGAAATGAAAAAAAATAAAACTCTTTTTGATTCTTTTTACATCTAAAGTTTAAAATGAAGGGTCAAGATTGTAAAATGTATAAGAGATAAACAAAGGTAGTTTTTTTCTCTTTTTAAATAAATGAATAAATACTTTTCCATATAACTCTTAGGAGGCTGTCTTTATTTTCAGTGCCGTTACCACTGTTGAAAGCAAGTTTGAAACCCTTCTTTTGGAATAACTTTCAGGGCTTAAGGTTCACATTCATTTGAAAATTTTAATATAGCAAATTCCTGTCTTTGGGTGTAGATTTAAATATTTTGGAAATAGCCATGTTTTAAAAGAAAAGGAATGCTTATACACTGCTGGGGATGTAAATTACTTCCACTCCTATGGAAAACAGTATGGAGATTTCTCAAAGGACTAAAAATAGAACTACCACTTGACTGAGCAGTTTCAGTATTAGATATCAATCCAAATGACAGGGAATCATTTTATCAAAAAGAGACCTGCACTTATCTGTTATTGAAGCAGTATTCACAGTAGCAAAGTCATGGGGTCAACCTAAGTGGCCATCAATGGTTGATTGGATAAAGAATATGTGGTATGTATGCACCATAGAATACCATGCAGCCGTAAAAATAGAATGAAACCATGTTCTTTGCAGCAACATGGATGAAGCTGGAGGCCATTGTCCTAAGTGAACTAACTCAGAAACAGAAAATGAAATACCAGATGTTCTTTTATAAGCGGGAGCTGAACAATGAGTACTCATGGACATAAAAATGGAAATAATAGACACTAGGGATTCCAAAAGAGGGGAAGTGGGAAGGAGACAAGGGTTGAAACACTACCTGTTGGATACTATATTCACTATTTGATTATGGGTTCACTAGAAGCCCAAACCTCAGCATTGTGTAATACACCTATATAGCAAACCTGCACACGTACGCCCTGAAACTGAAATAAAACATTTTAAAAATTGAGTAGTAAGTACTTAAACTGGATAAAACTCTTTGAAATGAATTGTGAAGATATCCTAATGACGCTTCATGTGTATTTCCAAAGAAAGCATTTCAAATATATTTTGAGAGATATCAGCATCATCAAAATGTGTTTGTTTTGTAATAAGATGATACCAAAATTTAACATTTGTTTTGTTTCTGAAAGTTCTCACATGTTGGTCTAGAAAAGAATCTCACCTGGTATTTATAATCATTCTTACCAAAGAGCTACATTTTAAAAAGTAAAATTGAAGTTATTCTTTTGAGTTTCAAAGATTGTACAGTGGAGTAATATGGGGTAAAAGACATAGAATTCATTATTGGATGGAATAATGTGTATTCCTTAAGTTCTGTTAGTTCATTCTTTTTAAACTTAAACTCTAAGTATACTCTGGCTTGGGCAAACCAAGTATTATTTTAACAGGTTTAGTTTAGTGTTTTTAGCCTTTCAAAGCAAATTTGAAATAATTGGTTTATTTATGCATTTTGTCTTTGAACCTAGAGTTATGTTCTCTAAATGCAAAAGGGTTTGTACTTTATGTAAACCCAATAATGTTTTAATATCCCCAAATTAGACCAATATATTTCTTTTATTTTGTATTTTATACTTTAGTCAATATAATATTGCTTCAAAGCATATAGTTATTTTTATTATATGTGTTTGCCCTTATAATCTTGCTTTTGTATGATTAGTAGGATTGTGACAATTTATTGGTTCATGTCTTTCCTACTCTCCCACTTGCTAGCAATTGCACTATAAGATCAGAGCTGTATTCTTCCTGCTACCCCCATTGATTTGTCTGTAATGAAAAGCATATAATTTTATCTTAATATCCATGTGCATTTTTATTATATTGGTATTTCTCCCAGAATCCCAATTGATGTGCATAAAATGACCAATGCATGCAAGCAGAATGGGCTCATTGTCTTATTGTTTCTGATACAAATATCATTGGTAAAATAGTGGCATTTCTTCCTCAGTTGTGATTCAGAAGAGAGATTCATCCATTAATGGAATTGACAGGTCCAGGAAGCAATAAATAGAATTCATTATGAAATCTATAATTAGAACTTCACTGAATAGATTTTATTCTTTCAAATGAAAGATTAAATTCTCAGTATTATGAAGCCTAAGGTCTCAACATTCTCTGAATTCATACACAGTTTCTGAACCATCACGTAATCGAAAATGGTCTATCAAGGTGTATGGCATTATTCAGCAAAATAAAACTAAGTGATTTTTAAATGCAGATCATCCTGTGTCTTTGCAAAGATTTAGGTGGCTTAAGGAATCAGATTTAAACACACTAGTGATACTAGAGCTTGAACCCAGTGTCTCGAATAGTTGTACCATCTCATCTTTTAACTCCTATCCATCGTATTATGTTCGCACCTCGGCTTTAGAACTGAGCTCGTTATGTGCTGTGAAGACTCTGACATGGACACCAAGGATGATC
This sequence comes from Macaca thibetana thibetana, assembly GCF_024542745.1. Taxonomy (NCBI): domain Eukaryota; kingdom Metazoa; phylum Chordata; class Mammalia; order Primates; family Cercopithecidae; genus Macaca; species Macaca thibetana. The sequence continues at coordinate 93,294,360 of NC_065583.1, forward strand.
AAAAAGCTAATGTCTTGCTTGATATCTTGGGATTAAAATAAAAGCTAATGTCAAACTTTTCTTTTTTAAAGTGGTAAACATTTTCACATATTTTTGTTTTCTTCCTAAGTTGGGGAACAAAAATAGGTCGAGCCTTTTTATATGTTTGTCTTCTGTTTCCACTGGACTCCTTTTTTAGCTATGAACTCTTCATGTTGGACAGGCCTATTTTTAATGGATCAGAGTGTGTATTTTTCCATCCTATTGTTTTTTGTTTTGTTTTCTTTTGTTTTCCTCCCATCACTCCCTGCATGCGGGTACTGTTCTTTCTCCCGTTTGGGAAAAGACAATTTATTTTCTTAAATAAAGTAGTAGCATAATTTTGTAGGTAGAATGCTAATCTAAGAATCAGAAAACATCCCATTTCTGTCTATAGTTTTTTGTTTGTTTGTTTTTGCATCTTTAAAATGAAGAATTTACATTAAATGTGTGGCTATATATTTCTTTCTTTCTTTTTTTTTTTTTTTTTTTTTGGTGAGATGGAGTCTCTTTCTGTCACCCAGGCTGGAGTGCTCACCCAGGCTGGAGTGCAGTGGCGCGATTTCGGTTCACTGCAAGCTCCACCTCCCAGGTTCACGCCATTCTCCTGCCTCAGCCTCCCGGGTAGCTGGGGACTACAGGTGTTTGCCACCACGGCTAGCTAATTTTTTTTTTTTTTTTTTTGAGACAGAATCTCGCTCTGTCGCACAGGCCGGAGTGCAGTGGCACGATCCCTGGCCACTGCTAGCTCTGCCTCCCAGGTTCACGCCATTCTCCTGCCTCAGCCTGCCGAGTGGCTGGGACTACTCACCACACCCTGCTAATTTTTTTTTGTATTTTTAGTAGAGACGGGGTTTCACCATGTTAGCCAGCATGGTCTCGATCTCCTGACCTCATAATCCACCCGCCTTAGCCTCCCAAAGTGCTGGGATTACAGGCATGAGCCACCGCGCCCAGCCGGCTATATATTTCTAAATGTGGTAACTGATTTATCTGTGTTATGAGAAAAACATAACAGCTATGTTTGATTTTAGGAATGGTTACAGATCATGTTGGAGGGCATTCATTTTTTGTTATTTGAAAATGACTTCACAAAGAGTGTTTTCTCTGGAATAATTTGGTTTGTACCCATTTAATTATTTTTCAATAAATATCTGTTCAGTGCCAGTAATGTGCCATAGGCTGTTCCACGTACCCTAGCTACAGCAGTGAACAAAGCAGCAAAATCGCTTCCTTCCAAGAGCTTAGCATCTAATGGGGAGAATGCAGACAATAAATTAAGATGAAGAGTCTAATATGGGATATCTGTATGTGTATTGTTGAGCTGATGTCCCTGTTGGGGCAAGGAGGGTCTAGGACTTTTTCTTCTGCCATCTTGCTGACGTCATTCTCCGTTTGGAATTACATCTTTAATATGCTAAAAGAAAATAGCCACTAATGTAAGATTCCATGGCTTTTAATAGAAAGACTTTAAAAAGAAAAAACTAAGGAGATTTGTGGTCAGGATGAAGGGCAGTAATCATAGATGAAGACATGGAAATGGACAAGGAAGGCATTTTAAATATTTGCAAATGGACAAAAAACATTTATTGAATGCCTCGTGTTATTTTAAAATTCAGCATATCTAAAGTTCACAATAACAATGGAAAAGGAAAGGATAAATGAAGTTAAAATAATATGTTTTTAGCAGTATCATGAAAGTGTGAATGTAATTTGTATTGTGATAAAAGATTAATGTACATTGTAATCTCTAAGATAATCCATAAAAGAATCCATAACAAGTAAATAGAAGAAGGAAATGGAATAATATTTAAAAGATGAAAACAAACCATATAGGACTGCGATCAAAAGTAGTGGAAATGAACACAACTATATCAGAAATTAGATTAAATGTAAATGGACTAAATACCCCAAACAAAAGTATTTTCAGATTACTTAAAAACAAAACTGTATGACTATATGGCACTTTTAAGAGTCAAATCTAAAGTTAAAAAGGCACAAAATTGAAAGTAGTAAAGTGAAATACTAAAGGAAACCTAATTTAATTACTCTATTAGAACAAAGTATGCAGTAAGACAAGAAGCATTACTAAAGAGATACATTTCATCATAACGGAGGTCATTCACCTTTAATACATTTCAGTGGCTGAAAACTCACACGCACACACAAGACCATAGAAATTCTAAACAATGTTGGACCTATAATCATGAAACAGTAACAATCACATTCAAGATTACATGGAACTTTATCAATATGACCACTGTATTAGGATTTTCTAGAGGGACACAACTAATAGGATATATGTATATATGTAGAGGAATTTACTAAGGAGAATTGACTCAGACAATCACAAGGTGAAATATCACAATAGGCTCTCTGCAAACTGAGGAGCAAGGAAGCCAGTCCGAGTCCCAAAACCTCAAAAGTCAGGAAGCCCAGCCTGCAGTCTGTGGCTGAATGCCCAAGAGCCCCTGGTAAATGAACTGGTGTAAGTCCAAGAGTCCAAAAACTGAAGAACTTGGAGTCTGATGTTCAAGGAAGGGCAGGAAACACCCAACACAGGAGAAAGATGACTACCAGCAGACTCAGCAAGTGCAAGTCTCCACTTTCTTCTGCCTGCTTTATTTTATCCTTTATACTTTTTGTATCCTTCAGTCCAATCAGGTTGACACTCAATCATCACAACCACAGTCTGGGCCATTCAAATAAAAAATAGATTAGGAAATATAAAAATACTGAAATTATTTGTAATGTTTCTCTGACCACGATGGAATTAAGCTAGAAATGATCAAAAAGATGGCCAGGCACAGTGGCTCATTCTTGTAATCCCAGCACTTTGGGAGACAGGTGGATCATCTGAGGTCAGGAGTTTGAAACCAGCCTGGCCAACATGGTGAAACCCTGTCCCTACTAAAATATATATGTGTATGTATATGTGTGTGTGTATGTGTGTGTGTATATATATACGCACACAAAAATTAGCTGGACATGGTGGTGCACACCTGGAATCCCAGATACTCAGGAGGCTGAGACAGGAGAATCACTTGAACCTGGGAGGCGGAGGTTGCAGTGAGCTGAAATCACGCCACTCTACTCCAGCCTGGGCAACAAGAGTGAAACTGTGTCTCCAAAAAAAAAAGTAAAAATAATGAAATCATTTGTAATGTTTTCTGACCACCATAGAATTAAGCTAGAAATGATCAAAAAGACAATAAAATTTCAACTGCCTTAACTTTAAGCATTCTATTTCTACATAATTCATTGGTTAAAGAGCAAATAAAAAGAAACTCAAGTATTTTGAACGGAAAGGTAAAGAACGTGACATCAAATTTTGATGCTATTTAACCCATTGTAGAACAAAATTTATAAAGTTTCCCATTCAAGAAGCTATAAGAGGTCATCAAACCTAAGGAAAGTAGAATTAAAGGAATAATTCAGCAAAAACCAATGAAATACTACACAAATGTATAATAGAGAAAATTAATAAAGCTAAAAATGATTGTTCCAAAAGATTAATGAAGTTGATTATATTCTTACCAAAAATAGCTCACGGAGAAATAAAGTTAAAAACGGTAACCCATATCAATGCTAATTAAAAAACAGTAATCAAAATATGAGATGACTACAGACATTTAAAAAGACAGTAAGAATACAAGCAATGAATACTTGAAAAATTAGTAATTCTTGTTACAATAGTGTAAAAAAACAAGTTAGAAGTAGCTTTTTACCAACATATATAAGACCTGTACACTGAAATCTACAAAACAGTAAAAGAAATTAAAATAGACATAAGTAAATGATATCTTTCACATGAATGTATTGGAAGACTCAAAATGTTACATAAATGTTGTATAAATTAACACAAATTTTATATAAATTCAACACAATCCAAATAATAGTTTCACCGAACTCTTTTAAATAAAAATGTTCTATCTGATCGTAAATTTATATGGAAATGTAAAGTACCTAGATTGTCCAAAGTATTTTGCAATGGAAAAATTTAGAGGATTTGAAATTTACTGTAAAGTGACATTGTGATTCTGCCATAAAGACAAACAAATGGATCAATGAAAGAGAAAGCTCAGAAATAGACTCATACTTACACACTCATTTAATTTTTGACAAAGGTGTCAAAGCAATACAATGGGGAAAGGAGAGTCATTGCAGCAATTGGTGCTAGATTAATTGGATGTCCACATTTAAAAATAAATGAACCTCAATCCCTACCTCATACTATACACAAGAATCAATTCAAGAGCCAAATGTAAAAGCTACAACATAGTTTGGCAATTAGTCGTGGGTATAGATTTCTTAGGACACAAAGTATTAACCATAAAATTGGTTTTTTTGTGGTTTTTTTTTGAGACAGAATCTCACTTTGTTGCCCAGGCTGGAGTGCAGTGGCACGATCTCAGCTCACTGCAACCTCTGCCTCCCGGGTTCAAGCAATTCTTCTGCCTTAGCCTGCTGAGTACAGGCGTGTGGCTAATTTTTTTTTTTAGTAGACACATTTCGCCATTTTGGCCAGGCTGGTCTCGAATTCCTGATCTCAGCTAATCCACCTGCCTCGGCCTCCCAAATTGCTGGGATTACATGTGTGAGCCACCGCGCTCGGCCCCCATAAAATTGTTTTTAATGATGAAAGATTTCATAGAAATTAAAAACTTAAGCTCATCAAAAAACTTAAGGAAATAGACATGCTACAACTTGAAATGAAATACTTGCAAAACGAGACAAAAGACTGGAATCAGGATATATAAGGAATTTTAAAAAATAGGAGATGGATGAGAAATTTGAATAGGCACTTCACAGTTGACAGTTAAGCACATGAAAAAGTGTTCAACCTCTAGCAATTTGATTACGATGATCCTTGGTATCGTTTTATGTTTCTTATTACTTGGGTTCATTCAGGTTCTTTGATCATTGGCATTTTATTTCAGGCCATGTTAAAGGCTGACTAGTTTTTCCTCCTGAGAAAAGAGGAGAAATTTGATTGCAATGCTTTGTTGGATTTTACAATTTTCTTGACATCTCTTTCTGCAAAAGAATGTGTTTAATTCTTTTTTTTTTTTTTTTTTTTTTTTTTTTTTTGAGACAGAGTCTCGCTCTGTCGCCCAGGCTGGAGTGCAGTGGCGCGATCTCGGCTCACTGCAAGCTCCGCCTCCCGGGTTCACGCCATTCTCCTGCCTCAGCCTCCCGAGTAGCTGGGACTACAGGCGCCCACAACCGCGCCCGGCTAATTTTTTGTATTTTTAGTAGAGACGGGGTTTCACCGTGGTCTCGATCTCCTGACCTTGTGATCCGCCCGCCTCGGCCTCCCAAAGTGCTGGGATTACAGGCGTGAGCCACCGCGCCCGGCGGGTGTTATATTCTTAAGTGTCAGGATGGCTACATAAAATTTTTAGTAAAAGCACTACCTGTATAAAAACATGTAAGACCTTTCAGTTACATACTCAGACGTACGGAGTAAACTTGATACTATTAATAGTTTTCTTTGACTCTTTATAGGTGTCGATTTTGCTTGAGAATATTGAAGGTCTTGACAGAAGTTGTGGATTTCAGTTTTAACAAATGCGTTTTAAGTGGAAGAGCATTTTCCTGGTCTTGTCCCTCCAATGTGAGAATTAGAAGTGCCATGTTTATGATTATTCAGCTGTATTTGTTGCTAACTTGTAAAGCAATACAAACATTTTTTGGTCCGTTTGACTGAATTTGTCCCACAGCTCATTGTTGCTCTGTTCATTTTTTCCAGGTTTCTTTTTTCTTTCTGTGTTTCATTTTGGATAGTTTTTATTGCTATGCTATGTTTTCAATTTGTCTTTTTATTTTTGGCAGCATCCTGTCTAATATTTAATTCAGTGAATTTTTCAATCTCAGACATTTTTAAAAAAGTTTAGAACTCAATTCAAATTGAGTCTTTAAAGGTATGTTTATGCTTTCCTCTACTTTCTTGAACATATAAAATATCGTTATGATAGCAGATTGAATGTTCTTGTCTACTAATTTTATCTTGTGTCTGTTGACTGATTTTTCTTTTCATTGTGGGTCATGTTTTCCTGCTTGTTTGCATCACTGAAAATCATCGACTGGATTCCAGATATTATGAGTTTTGCCTGTTGAGTACGGGATATTTTTTTCCTTAAATAGAGTCATGTACTACATAATGACTTTTTGGTCAACAATGAACTGGGTACATAGAGGTGGTCCCATAAGATTTTAATGGAGTTGAAAAATTTCTATCACCTAGTGATGTCGTAGCCATAATAACATCGTAGTGCATTGCATTGCTCATGTTTGTGGTGATGCTGGCGTAAACCTGCTGCCCTGGAAGTCATATAAAAGCTTAGCACACAATTATGCACAGTACATTGTACTTAATAACAATAATAAGCTACTATGTTACTGATTCATATATTTGTTATACTTTTTATTATTATTTTAGAGTATAGTCCTACTTATTAGAAGAAAAAAGCAGGTCCTTCAGAAGGTATTCCAGAAGAAGGCATTGTTATCATGAGAGATGACAGTGCCATGCTTGTTACTGCCCCTGAAGACCTTCCAGTGGTATAAGATGTAGAGGGTAAGACAGGGATATTGAGGATTCTGACACTGTGCAGGCCTAGGCTAATGCAGGTGTGTCTTGTTTTATAACAAAAAGTTTAAAAAATAAAAAATAAAAATAAAAAGCTTTGAAAATAGTAAAAAGCATATAGAATATGCATATAAAGAAAGTAAATATTTTTGTACAGCTCTGTGTATTTGTGTTTTAGGCTAAGCTATTACAAGAACCCAAAATTAAAAAATAAAAACTTTATAAAGTAAAAAGTTACAGTAAGCTAACTTTAATTATTGAAGAAAGACAATATCTTTGTAAATTTAGTGTGGCCTATGTATACAGTGTTTGTAAGTCCACAGTAGTGTACAGTGATGTCCTAGGCCTTCACTTTGCCTCACCACTCACTGATTCATCCAAAGAAACTTCCAGTACTACAAGTTCCATTCATGGTAAGTACCCTAGACAGTTATGCTATTTTTAATCTTTTATACTGTATTTTTACTATACCTCTTCTGTTTAGCTATGGTGAGATACACAAATACTTAAAATTGTGTTACAATTGCCTGCAGTATTCAGGACAGTAACAAACTGCACAGGTTTGTAGCATAGGAACAATAGGCCATGCCATATAACATAGATGTGTAGTAGGCTGCACTATCTTGGTTTGTGTAAGTCCACCCTGTGATGTTTGCATGATGATTAAATTGCCTAAGGACACATTTCTCAAAACCTATCTCCATCATTAATTAGTGCATAATTGTATTCTTGAGCTTTGTGCTGGGATCCAACTAAGTCAATAGGAAACCAAGGAGGCAGTTTTGATTCTTTTAAGGCTTGTATTTAAGGTGAGATCAGACTTTAATTTCATGCTAATTTTTACCCATACTGAGGCAATACCCTTTTGAGTACTCTACCAGTGCCTCATGTATTAAAAGGTTTTCCTACTTTGGCTAATGGGAACATGAATTACACTATTCCTATCCTTGTATGAATTCAGAGGATTGTTCTGCCTGTCCTTTTTGGTGATTCTTTCCCCAACACTTAGAAATTTCCTCAAATGCATGCATTGGGCAGAACTTGGCTGAAGATGTGAGGGAACTCTCAACCTCTGTAGAGCTTTCTCACCCCGCAGCTTTCCTTTCTGGTACTCTTTTCTGTCAATTGTAGTTCCCTTAGCCTTACCAGATTCTCAACTCAGGAAGACTATTGGGCTCTGTTTAGTTTTTCCCCTGTGCTGTGACTGTACAATCAAGTCAGTAAGCTGGAACAATCAAGGTTTCATGTAGAATTTCTTTAGTTATTTAGTTTTGTAAAATACAGGAGTGGATCTGGTCCCTATTAATTTCACCTTAATTGGAAGAGGAAGTCCCCAGCTTCTGATTTTAATTTCTTACTAGAGAATTTTTATTCCCCCAGTAATATTCCTTTCAGAGACAGGCTTCCATTCACATACAATTTTAAAAGATGTGTAACTCAACATTATTGGTCATCAGGGATATTCTAATTAAAATCAAAATGAAATACCACTATACCAAATGTAGACAAGAATATGATGCAACTGGAAATCTGATACTTTGTGGTACAACTACTATGAAAATGACACGGCTACTTTACAAAAAAAGTTGTAATAGTTTCTTATAAAACTAAATTTACACCTGTCCTGTGACCCAGCAATTTTACATTTATGTGGTTACTCAGGAGAAAAACACATCTACAAAAAGGTCAAGAATGTTCATAGCAGCTTTATTCAAAGTAGTCTCAGACTAAAAAAATGCCCAGGTGTTCATCAGTAGTAGAATATATACACACACTGGTATAAATAAACAATGGAATAATAGCAGTGAAAAAGTACAAACTGATGATTTATGCAAAACCTGGATGAATCTTTAATATGCTGAAATAAGTCTTATACAACAGAGTACATACTGTAAATTCCATTTATGTAAGTTTCTAGAATAAACTAATGTACGGTGGAAAATATCAGAAGAATGGTTTACTTTTGGGAATGGTGGAGGTGGGGATTGACTGGGAAGAGGTATAAGGAAACTTTCTGAAGTGAGAATGTTTTATATCTTGGTAGGATTTGGGTTAAATGGGTATATGCCTCTGTCAAAATTCAATGGATGTCCACTTAAAATTTGTACATTTCATGTAATGTGAATTTTACCCTAAAAGGAAAAAGCTATGAGGAAAAAAAACTAAACATATTGAACTCTAATAATATGCAAAGAATATTTAGGGGAAAGTGTATCTGTAATTTACTTAAAAATTCCCACCGAAATAAGATAAATTACTAGAACTATGAGTGATGAGTTGGTAGACATATACATTTTAAAACAAAATATTCATGGTAGCATCCAAGTGAAGCGTACATGTGTGTTCATTGTAAAATTCAACCTTCCAAGAATATTTATTACTTGAAATATTTATAATAAAATTTTGAAAAATGAAGAATATATAGGTTGAGCATCCTAAGTTTGATAATCTGAGATCTGAAATGCTCCAGAATCCAAAACTTTTGAGTGCCCACATGATGCTCAAAGGAAATACTAATTGGAGCATTTTGGGTTTCAGACTTTTGGATTTGGAATGCTCAACTGGTAAGTATAATGCAAAAATATTCCAAAACCAGAAAACGCCCAAAATCTGCAAGGCTTCTGATTGCGAGCATTTTGGATAAGAGATAATCTCTATTATGAACAGCCTTACATCAATAAATTTGACAAATGAAGTGAAACGTTTATTGGAAAAGGCAATTACCAAAGCAGCAAAAGAAGAAATAGAAAAATCTTAATAGTCTACTAGCTATTAAATAAAGGAAATTCATTATTTAAAAACTTCTGTACAAGGGAAATTCATAGCCCAGATGGCTTTATCTGCGAATTTTGCCCAATAGTTGAGGAAGATATAATATCAATTTTGCACAAAGTCTTCCAGAGTGAATGGTTCCTTACTCTTTTTATAAGCCAAGGTAATATTGACTCCAGAACCCGTTAAGAGATGTTACAAGAAAGGAACAAATTAAAAACCAATCTCTCTCATAATTATAGATGTAAATACCCTTGGTAAAAACATTAGCTAATCCAATTTAGTGCTGTATGCATCAAAGCAAGTGAGATTTAATCCAGGTTCGCTTTACATCTAAAAGCCAGTTAACATAATTTATCAGATTGAGAGGAAAAAATGCACAGAGCTAAACTAAATATTATGATTCAGGAAAAGCATTTAACAAAATGTAATAGCCATTCACAATAAAGCCTTTCAGAAAATTAGGATGAGAGAGAAGCATCCTTAATTGGAGGAAGATTATCTACTAAAAACCAATGGCAAATATTAATTATGAAGCATGTTATTGAAGACTTTTCTCTTGTGCTCAGAAAAGAGACAAGGATTCCTACTATGACTATTTCCATTTGATCTTGTACTGGAGGTCCTAGGCAGTAAAATAATGCAAGATCAAAACAAACAAACATTAAGATTAGAAGGGTGAAAACTGTCATTATTCACTATTGTGTATGTGTACCTAAAATATGTATTTGAAATTCTTCATCAAAATATAAAAACAAACTGTATTTTGCAAGGTTGCTGTACACAGGTCGGTAGTAAAAAGTTAGTTGTATTTTCACATGCCAGCAACTGACTGAAAACAATATTTTAAAATGTTGCCATTGACCGTAACATCGAAAACTCCCAAATGTATAAGACTAAATCTAATAAAAGATGTGCCAAGACCTCCTCACTAAAAAATTTCAAAACATTTTTGTAAGTGAAGAATTTCTAAATAAATGGAGAGATATGTAAAGTATTATTGCACAGATGTCAATCCCTCAAATCTACAGTTTCAGTACAGTCTCAATAAAAAGCCCAGCAGGTATTTTTGTGGAAACTAGTAAGTTGATTTAAAAATTCATATGGAATACAAAAAGCCGAGATTCGTTGATGCAATTTTGAAAAAGAAGAATCCAGAGAAAATGATACATTCTAAAGTTCTTGTGATAAAGTCGAAGTGCTATTGCTAAATGGTTTTAGAAAAATGTGACCAATAAAACAGACAAGAAATTCCAGGAACTGACCCATACATACACAAACACCTACTTTAATTGTTTTTAAACTTTTATTTTTCATGGCTACGTAGTAGGTGCATACATGAGATATTTTGATACAGGCATGCAATGCATAATCACATCAGAGTAAATGGAGTACCCATCACCTCAAGCATTTATCCTTTGTTACAAGTCATACTGCAAGTAAGTACAAGAAGTGATCTTTTCAATTAATGATGAATCAGTTGCATATCTATATCGAATAAAAGTGTATGTTGACCCTTTTCTCAGACCATACAAAAAATTACAGACAGATTGCAGGTTTAAGCTGCGTAATTTTAATTAGGCAAAATTGGGGAAACTGGACCAAAAAAAAACCTGCTAATAAAGAAAATTGGTTAAATGGACTATATTAAAATTAAAAACCCCTGTTCACAAGAGAAAAATACCATCAAGAGGGTAAAACAAGGCCTTTTTTTTTTTTTTTTTTTTTTTTTTTTTTTTGAGACGGAGTCTCGCTCTGTCGCCTGGGCTGGAGTGCAGTGGCCAGATCTCAGCTCACTGCAAGCTCCGCCTCCCGGGTTTTACACCATTCTCCCGCCTCAGCCTCCCGAGTAGCTGGGACTACAGGCGCCCGCCAACTCACCCGGCTAGTTTTTTGTATTTTTTAGTAGAGACGGGGTTTCACCGTGTTAGCCAGGATGGTCTCGATCTCCTGACCTCGTGATCCGCCCGTCTCGGCCTCCCAAAGTGCTGGGATTACAGGCTTGAGCCACCGCGCCCGGCCAAAACAAGGCCTTATAATGAGATTTTAAAAAAATACATTCCAAAAAACCTCATACCCAGAATCTACAAAGTGTACTTACAATCGATTATATTTATATATTTTTAAAAGACACCAAAAAAGAGAAAATGGCATGTCACAAATGAGGATATCGGAGTGGTCAATAACATGAAAACATGCGTGACTTCATTCATCATCAGGAAAATTAAAGTACAATGTGATACTACTATATATCTAACAAAACGGCTAAGTTTGAAAAGGTGGAAAATATCTTCAACCTCATTCTGATTGGTAAAATAAGAAACAAAAGATGGCAAATATCAAGTATTGGCAAGAATGTGAAGAACTTTCACAATATAAATGAGGATTTAAACTGCTATACATTCTAAGCAATTCCTATGTATTGCTATGTATCCTAATTGCTATACATGTTAAATTGAAAAAACGTAGTCATTTTCTTCTAAGGTTTAGCATGTTTCCTTGTGACAATTTCACTAGTAAGTATTTACCCCCCAAATTCCATACATGTTATAAAATGACATGTACTATACCATAGATAATAGCAGTTTAGTCCCAAATGGAGAAATATTCAAATGTCCTTCAACATTAGAATGAATAGATAAATTGTGATACATTCACAATGAGTGACATCAAAATGGATAAATTGTGGTAGAGTCATAATGAATACACAATATCCATCAAAATGGATAAATTATGGTAGAGTCACAATGAAATAGTAGATGTAGTGTAGAGCAATGGGAAGAAATAGTCTATAACAGAACACAACAATGTAGATGAATCCCACAAACATTGATACTAAGAAAACATGCAACAAAAGATACTTTGCAATTCCATTTATGCAAAGTACTAAAATAGACAAAACAAACATGCTGTTGGAAATCTGGATGTTGTAATTATTTCAAAGTAGCTCGAAGGGGGCTTCTGAGGTGCTGGAACTACCTTGCATCTTAATCTAGGTGCTAGTTACAGAGTTGTGTTCTATTTGTGAAAATTCAAACTATGGAGTTATAATATGTGCAGTTTCCTATATGACTATCATACTTCTGAGAAAAAGCTAAAATTAGTGATGCTACTGATAAGTATATGATAGGCTGTTAAAATAGTGTGGCTCCCCCCACCCAGCAAACATTATGAAATCATACATAAAAATATATTTATTTTGAAATCTCAATTTTACTCCTGCCCACTCCTGAAAGAAAAAACAAACCTAATCTGATATCTATTTGCTGAATATGAAAGCCTAAAATGGCTACAATAAAGGTTTTTATAATTTTAGTAATAGTATTTTAGTATTTAAAATCTTAATCATACTGATTGGGATTACCAAATAGATATTGAAGAATGGAGTTGTAAATGTACAAACTTGTTTCAATCAGCATTTTTAAGAATTGTTTTCAACATTGTTAAATCAATCAGTTTAAACTTTGAAAATTATCTTGCTTGCTCTTGAATGTGGTGATGACTCTTATATGTTTGATAACTTTGACTTTAAGTCATGCCAACTGAATAATACAGCAACTGTAAGATCAAAGGTTAATAATTATTTTAACTTTCAGTTGGGTGGTTGATCACATTATTTCTCTAAATACCACACAACCTGGTTCTTCTTAGCTCCTGCATGTCATGAACCAAAAGGAACATCATGTAATCCTTCAAAGCATAGCACCTAATCCTTGATTGATTACTTGGCACTGGGGAGTGTGTATGCTATTTTTAATAATAAAGAAGACAAATAGATTCTAAGAAGCTATTATTAGGTTCCTATTTATACCAATGTCTAATTATAGGATGGATTTGTTATTATTTGGCATTTGGCATTCATTTTTTGGATCAGGCTTTTAATAGTTTTAAATAGTATGTGAATATAAATAATATATGTATAAATGTTAAATATTCAGACTTATTATGTTGCTCTTGGACAAATTAAGAATTTTCAGTTCTTATGTGTATTCTAGACAGTGTAAAAACTGTCTTTTACTCTGGGTCATATTCCTACTGCCTTAACATATAAGCTTTTCAAGAGGAGTCAGGAGTTGGGAAGGAGTAGTAGTCTAAGGCTGCTTCTGCTAATTTACTATGATGTTATTACATGTAATGATTCATTTATTCACTGAATCATATATTTATAAATAAAATACATACATGTGTATATATAATATAGCAATGAGCCATCACTACATTATCATTTGGAATGGCTAACATCCAAAAACCCAGCAATACCAATTGCTGGCAAGGATGTGAAACAAGAACTCTCATGTGTTCCCGGTGGAAATGTAAAATGGTACAATCACTTTGGAAGACAATTTAGCAGTGTCTTATGTAGAAAAGTTTTTCACATATGAAAAAAAGCTCAACATCACTGATTGTTAGGAAATGCAAATCAAAACCACAGTGAGATACCATCTCAAACCAGTCAGAATGGCTATTATTAAAAACTCAAAAAACAACAGATGCTGGCAAGGTTGTGGAGAAAAAGGAAGGCTTTTACACAGTTGATGGGAGTGTAAATTAGTTCAACCATTGTGGAAGACAATGTGGTGACTCCTCAAAGACCTAGAGGCAGAAATACCATTCAACTCAGCAATCCCATTACTGGGTATATACCCAAAGGAATAGAAATTGTTCTATTATTATTGTTATTATTATTATTATTATTATTATTATTTTGAGACAGGTCTGGCTCTGTCACCGAGGCTTGAGTGCAGTGGCATGATCTCGGCTTGCTGCAACCTCGGTCTCCTAGGCTGAAGCAATCCTCCCACCTCAGTCTCCCAAGTAGCTGAGACTATAGGCATGTGTCTCCACATCTGGCTAATTTTTGTATTTTTGTAAAGATGGGATTTCATCATGTTGCACAGGCTGGTCTCGAACTCCTGAGCTCAAGCAATACACCCGTGTTGGCCTCCCAAAGTGCTGAGATTACAAGCATGAGCCACCATGCCGGGCCTAAATCATTTCTATTAATATTATAAAGATACATGCATGCATATATTCATTGCAGCACTATCCACAATAGCAAAGACATGGTATCAACCTCAATACCTATCAATAGTAGGCTAGATAAAGAAAATGTGGTACATATACACCATGGAATATTATGCAAGCCATAAAAAGGAATGAGATCATATCCTTTGTGGGGACATGGATGGGGCTAGTGGCCATTATCCTTAGCAAACTAATGCAGGAACAGAAGACCAAAACCAAATACCACATATTCTCACTTATACGTAGGAGCTAAACGATGAGAACACATGGACACATTGGGGGAAACAACACACACTGGGGCCTGTTAGAGGGTGGGACATGGGAGCAGGGAGAGCATTAGGAAGAATAGCTAATGGATGCTGGGCTTAGTACCTGGGTGATGGGATAATCTATGTAGCAAACTACCATGGCACATGTTTACGTATGTAACAAGCCTGCACATCCTGCACATGTACACCTGAACTTAGAAGTTGGAAATAAAAAAACAGTTTTTCCATACCATTCAGGAACCACACTCCTAAGGTATTTATTCAACTGCTTTGAAGACTTAGGTCAATACAAACCCCTGCATACAAGTGTTTATATCAGTTTTATTCATAATCACCAAAAACTAGGAGTAACCAAGATGTTCTTCAATAGGTGAATGAATAAACAAACTATGGTACATCCATGCAATGGAGTTCTACTCAGCAATGAAAAAGAGTAAATTATGAAGTCAAGCAAAGACTTAGATGAATCCTAATTGCATATTACTAAGTGAAAGAAGCCAAACTGGGGGTGGGGGGCATGGGGTCTGGCTCTGCCTGGCTAGAGTGCAGTTGTGCCATCTCAGCTTACTGTAACCTCCACCATATCTTAGTTTCTAATACCATTAGTCAGCAAATGAATCAGCGCTCTTTGAAGAAATGGCCAATTCTAGAATTGGGGCAGTAAGTATACAAGATGAGCATGGAGCATCTTGTGCCAGAATGTACAAGAAGTACTCAAAACAAAACCACCAACACTACCACCAACAGAAAAGCCAGAACCAAAGTCAAACCCAATAAAAATATAGGAAAAAAAAAATATTAAGACCATGTCAAAGGGACACAGGAGCCAACTTAAAAGTACTCCCAATGTTCAAACTGGAACAATTTGAGCAGCACAGTAAAGTGGTATTAAATTATAACCCAAAGCATAACGTGAACATCCATGAGTCCATACTGATGGAAATAAATGGTTGAATAAGTCAGTAAGTAGGGCAGAATAGATAAATCTCCAATGCAGATCAGTTCCAAATAATTTGCATACATATTCCACCCTCAAGGAGGGTGAGCATAACTCCTTATTTATTTATTTATTTATTTATTTATTTATTTATTTTTGAGACAGAGTTTTGCTCTTATTGCCTAGGCTAGAGTGCAGTGGTTCAATCTCGACTCACTGTAACCTCTGCCTTCCGGTTTCAAGCAATTCTCCTGCCTCAGCCTCCCAAGTCACTGGGATTACAGACTCCTGCCACCACGCCCAGCTAATTTTTTTGTATTTTTAGTAGAGACGAAGTTTTGCCATGTTGGTCAGGCTGGTCTTGAACTGCTGACCTTGTGATCCACCAACCTTGGCCTCCCAAAAAAGTGCTGGGATTACAGACATGAGCCACCGCACCCAGCTGAACTCCTCATTTCTTAAATGTGGGAAATGCAAAGCGACTTTCCTAGGAAAAGTACAGTATGAAAAGGAGAAAAAGAATAACCTGATAATGAAGAAACCTGAAAAACATCATCTTAGCCAAGTGATCAAGGTTAACATCAACAATGATAAGTTATGTTAATAGTTTGTACCCTAGATATGATGGGATGAGAATGGCATTTTGCCTCTGTGGTATTTCTCCCACAAACCCATAATACCAGTAGAATCATGAAAGAAATATCAGAAAAATCCCAACAGAGGAACATTTTACAAAATACCTGACCAGTACTACTCAGAAATTTCAAGAATACCCAAAACGAGGAAATTCAGAGAAACTTAAAGCCAAGAAGTGACTAAGGAGACATGACAACTAAATGTAATGTGGTGTACTATACATGGTCCTAGAAAAGAAAAGGGACATTAGATAAAAACTAAGGAAATGTGAATGAGGTATGGACATCAGGTAATGTATCAAAAGTGGTTTATTAGTTATAATAAATGTACCATACTAATGTAAGATGTTGCTAATATGGGTACCTGGGTTTAGGGGATGTGGAGCTCTCTATACTATCTTTGCTATTTTTCTGTATGATAGTTCTCCCTTATCTGCAGTTTTGCTTTCTGTGATTTCAATGATCAACCTATGATCAACCATTGAAAATACTAAATGAAAAATTCCAGAAATACACAATTTACAAGTTTTAAATTGCACACTATTCTGAGCAGCAGGATGAAATCTCTTGCTGTCCCACTCCAAGACATGAATCATCCCTTTGTCCAGTGTACCCATGTTGTATATGCTACCCACTCATTGGTCACTTAGTAGTCGCCTTGGTAATCAGATTGACAGATCACAAGAAGGGTGAGTACAGTACAATAAGCTATTGTGAGAGAGAGAGAGAGACCACATTCACATAACTTTTATTAGTACGGTGTTATAATGGTTTCATTTTATTGTTAATCTCTTACTGTGCCAAACTTATAAATTAATTTATAAATTAAACCTTATTTTATATGTAGGAAAAAACAGTATGTATAGGGTTTGGCACTAGCTGTGGTTTCGGGCATCCACTGGGGTTTCAGAACATACTCCCAGAGGGTTGCTGGCAAGATGGTTGAATAAGAACAGCTCTGGTCGCAGCTCCCAGAGAGATCGACGAAAAAGGCGGGTGATTTCTGCATTTCCAACTGAGGTACCCAATTCATCTCACTGGGACTGGTTTAACAGTGGGTGCAACCCAAGGAGGGTGAGCCAAAGCAGGGTGGGGTGTCGCCTCACCCGGGAAGCACAAGGGGTCGGGGAACTCCCTCTCCCAGCCAAGGGAAGCCATTACCGACTGCACCGTGCACTCCAGCCCAGATACTGCGCTTACCCCACGGGTCTCTGCAACCCCTAGACTAGGAGATTATTTCCAGTGTCTACACCACCAGGACCCTGGGTGGCCTGGGCGGTCTTTTGAGCAGATACCAAATTAGCCGCAGGAGTTTTTTTTTCATACTGCAGTGGTGCCTGGAATGTCAGCGAGACAGAACCATTCACTCCCCTGCAAAGGGTACTGAAGCCAGGGAGCCAAGTAGTCTGGCTCCGCGGGTGCCATCCCCAGGGAGCCCAGCAAGCTAAGATTCCCTGGCTTGAAGTTCTTTCTGCCAGCACAGCAGCAGTCTGAGCTCGATCTGGGACACTGGAGCTTGGTGGGGGGAGGGGCATCTGCCATTGCTGAGGCTTAAGTAGGCGATTTCACCCTCACAATGTAAACAAAGCCTCCAGGAAGTTAAAACTGGGCGGAGCCCACCTCAGCTCAGCAAGGCCACTGCGACAGACTGTCTCCTCTCTGGGCAGGGCATCTCTGAAAAAAAGGCAGCAGCTCCACCTTATAGATATAACCCCCACCTCCCTGGGACAGAGCACCATGGGGAAGTAGTGGTTGTAGGAGCAGCTTCAGCAGACTTAAACGTCCCTACTAGCAGCGGATCTACCAGCACAGCATTCGAGCTCTAATAAGGGACAGACTGCCTCCTTAGGTGGGTCCCTGACCCCCGTGCCTCCTGACTGGGAGACACCTCCCAGCAGGGGTTAACAGACACCTCATACAGGAGAGCTCTGGCTAGCATCTGGCAGGTGACCTTCTGGGACAAAGCTTCCAGAGGAAGGAAGAGGCAACAGTCTTTGCTGGTCTGCAGCCTCCACCAGTGACACCCAGGCAAACAAGGTCTGGAGTGGACCTCCAGCAGACTCCAGCAGACTGCAGCACACGGGCCTGTTAGAAGGAAAACTAACAGAAAGGAATAGGATCAACATCAACAAAAACGATCTCCACTCAGAGACCCCACCGAAGGTCACCGACTTCAAAGACAAAAGATAGATAAATCCACGAAGATGGGGAGAAATCAGCGCAAAAAGACTGAAAATTCCGAAAACCAGAATGCCTCTTCTCCTCCAAAGGACCACAACACCTCGCCAGCAAGGGAACAAGACTAGATGGAGAATGAGTTTGACGAAATGACAGAAGTAGGCTTCAGAAAGTGGGTGTTAATAAACTCCTCCAAGCTAAAGGAGCATGTTTTAACAATGCAAGGAAGCTAAGAACCTTGAAAAACGGTTGGACAAATTGCTAACTAGAATAACCAGTTTAGAGAAGAACATAAGTGACCTGAAGGAGCTGAAAAACAGCACGACAACTTCATGAAGCATTACAAGTATCAATAGCCAAATTGATCAACTGGAAGAAAGAATATCAAAGATTGAAGATCAACTAAATGAAATAAAGTGAGAAAACAAGATTAGAGAAAATAAGAGTGAAAAGAAATGAACAAAGCCTCCAAGAAGTATGGGATTATGTGAAAAGACCAAATCTGTTTGATAGGTGCACCTGAAAGTGACGGGGAAAATGGAACCAAGTTGGAAAACACTCTTCAGGATATTATCCAGGAGAACTACCCCAATCTAGCAAGGCAGGCCAACATTCAAATTCAGGAAATACAGAGAACGCCACAAAAATACTCCCAGAGAAGAACAACCCCAAGACACACAATTGTTATTGTTAGACAGATCAATGAGACAGAAAATTAACAAGGATATCCAGACGTGAACTCAGATCTGGACCAAGTGGACCTAATAGACATCTACAGAATACAGAACTCTCCACCCTAAATCAACAGAATATACATTCTTCTCAGCACCACATAGCAGTTATTCTAAAATTGACCACATAATTGGAAGTAAAACACTCCTCAGCAAATGCAAAAGAATGGAAATTAAACAGTCTCTCAGACCACAGTACAATCAAATTAGAACTCAGGATTAAGAAACTCACTCAAAACCACACAACTACATGGAAACTGAACAACCTGCTCCTGAATGACTACCGGGTAAATAAATAAATGAAGGTAGAAATAAAGATGTTCTTTGAAACCAATGAGAACAAAGACACAGCGTACCAGAATCTCTGGGATACAGCTAAAGTAATGTGTAGAGGGAAATTTGTAGCACTAAATGCCCACAAGAGGAAGCAGGAAAGATCTAAAATTGACACCCTAACATCACAATTAAAAGAACTAGAGAAATAAGAGCAAAAAAATTCAAAAGCTAGCAGAAGAGAAGAAATAACTAAGATGAGAGCAGAACAGAAGGACATAGAGAAAGGAAAAACCCTTCAAAAAAAAAAAATCAATGAATCCAGGAGCTGGTTTTTTGAAAAGATCAACAAAATAGACCACTAACAAAACTAATAAAGAAGAAACAAGAGAAGAATAAAATAAATTCAATAAAAAATGATAAAAGGAATATCACCACAGATCCCACAGAAATACAAACTACAACCAGAGAATACTATAAACACCTCTATGCAAATAAACTAGAAAATCTAGAAGAATGGATAAATTCCTGTACACAGACACCCTCCCAAGACTAAACCAGGAAGAAGTTGAATCCCAGAATGGACCAATATCAAGTTTTGAAATTGAGGCAGCAATTAATAGCCTACCAACCAAAACAAAAGTCTAGGACCAGATAGATTCACAGCCGAATAATACCAGAGGTACAAAGAGGAGCTGGTACTATTCCTTCTGAAACTATTCCAAACAATAGAAAAAGAGGGACTCCTTCCTAACTCATTTTATGAGGGCAGCATCATCCTGATACCAAAACCTGGCAGAGACACAACAGAAAAAGAAAATTTCAGGCCAATATCCCTGATGAACATTGATGTGAAAACCCTCAATAAAATACTGGCAAACTGAATCCAGCAGCACATCAAAAAGCTTATCCACCATGATCAAGTTGGCTTCATCCTGGGAGGCAAAGCTGGTTCAACATACACAAATCAATAAACATAATCCATCACATAAACAGAACCAATGACAAAAACCACATGATTATCTCAATAGAGGCAGAAAAGGCCTTTGACAAAATTCAACAGTCCTTCATGCTAAAAAACTCAGAATAAACAAGGCATTGATGGAACGTATCTCAAAATAATAAGAGTTATTTATGACAAACCCACAGTCAATATCATACTGAATGGGCAAAAGCTGGAAGCATTCCCTTTGAAAACTGGCACAAGACAAGAATGCCCTCTCTCACCACTCCTATTCAACATGGTGTTGGAAGTTCTGGCTAGGGCAAGAGGCAAGATAAATAAATAAAGTGTATTCATTAGGAAAAGAAGAAGTCAAATTGTCTCTGTTTGCAGATGACATGGTTGTATATTTAGAAAACCCCATCGTCTCAGCCCCAAATCTCCTTAAGCTGATAAGCAACTTCAGCAAAGTCTCAGGATACAAGATCAATGTGCAAAAATCATAAGCAGTCCTATACACCAATAATAGACAAAGGGAGTCCTATACACCAATAATACACCAAAAATAGATAAATGACTGAACTCCCATTCACAATTTCTACAAAGAGAATAAAATACCTAGGAATACAACTTACAAGGGATGTAAAGGACCTCTTCAAGGAGAACTACAAACCATGCTCAAGGAAATAAGATAGGAGACAAACAAATGGAAGAACAATCCATGCTCATGGATAGGAAGAATTAATATTGTGAAAATGGCCATATTGCCCAAAGTAATTTATAGATTTGATGCTGTCCCTGTCAAGCTACCACTGACTTTCTTCACAGAATTGGAAAAAACTACTTTAAATTTCATATGGAACCAAAGAAGAGCTCACATAGCCAAGACAATCCTAAGCAGAAAGAACAAAGCTGGAGGCATCACGCTACCTAACTTCAAACTATACTTCAAGGCTACAGTAACCAAAACAGCATGGTGCTGGTACCAAAACAGATATACAGAACAATGGAACAGAACAGAGGCCTCAGAAAGAACGCCACACATCTAAAACCACCTGATCTTTGACAAACCTGACAAAAACAAGGACTGGGGAAAGGATGAAAGGATTCCCTATTTAATAAATGGTGTTTGGAAAACGCTAGCCATATGCAGAAAATTGAAACTGGATCCTGTCCTTAAACTTTATACAAAAATTAACTCATGATGGATTAAGGACTTAAACATAAGACCTAAAACCATAAAAACCTTAGAAGAAAACCTAGGCAATACCGTTCAAGACATATGCATGGGCAAAGACTTCATGACTAAAACACCAAAAACAATGGCAACAAAAGCCAAAACTGACAAATGGGATCTGATTAAACTAAAGAGCTTCTGCACAGCAAAAGAAACCATCATCAGAGTGAACAGGCAACCTACAGAATGGGAGGAAATTTTTGCAATCTATCCATCTGACAAAGGGCTAATATCCAGAATCTACAAAGAACTTAAATAGATTTACAAGAAAAAAAACAACCTCATCAAAAAATGGGCAAAGGATATGAACAGACACTTCTCAAAAGAAGACATTTATGCAGCCAACAAACACGAAAAAAAGCTCATCATCACTGGTTATTAGAGAAATGCAAACCAAAACCATAATGAGATACTATCTCATGCCAGTTAGAATGGCGATCATTAAAAAGTCAGGAAGCCACAGATACTGGAGAGGATGTGGAGAAATAGGAACACTTTTACACCACAGGACCTGTCGGGGGGTGGGGAGCTAGGGGAGGAATAACATTAGGAGAAATATCTAATGTAGATAATGGGTTGATGGATGCAGCAAACCATCATTGTACGTGTATACCTATGTAACAAACCTGCACGTTCTGCACATGTATCCCAGAACTTAAAGTATGATTTTTTTAAAAAAAAGGAAGAAAGAAAGAAAAAGAACTTTTTCAACTCAAAAAAAAGAAGAATATATTCCCTATGGATAAGGGGGAAAAACTATCGATACAAAATTATTTTAAAATAAAGTTTTTATTTTATTATTCTAAAATAATAGAAATATTAAAACAAAAAGTTATTTAGAATAATAAAATTAAAAGTTTATTTTAAAAATTTATAAAGTTTATCCAAATGTTTATGAAAGTTATATAAATATTGGATTTCAGGAATGTGAAGAGTAAGACTAGAGCTCTCAGTCAGGTTTCTAAATGTAATAGTGTTTTTTACTGTTCTGTAGCAAAATAAGAATAGGGCGATGTAATATATTTTTCATGAAGCTAAATTGATGCAATATAAATAATTATTCCTTATTCTGAGATTGTTTGTGGAGTTTGTGATGTTAAAATATATTTTGCTTTGAAATGATGCTAATACTAGGTCTGGTCTACTAGTATAAAAAGTTGATATTGGTCTCTGAAATAAAAAGTCTGAGATCCATATCCTTTAGAAAATCAATTCCTGACAATTCAGAGATTTGCTCTTCTTCCTAAGCAGAGCCAAAATATTACTGTTCCATGGCGTTTTCTTATACCTTTCTCTACCTGTATTTAAGAGTCTAGATGGGTATCCTATACCTCTGGCACCCTCAGGCAAAGGAAATAAAAGCAGAAGAACCAAGTAAAATAAAAGCGAAGATTTCACACAATCTCCCTGGCATCCAGTGGTAGGAGGAAATGCCAGCCAGCTCCAAATTTCAGAACCCATGAAAAAGACTCTTTTACCAACTCTTTTCAGTAAAGAAGAAAATGAAGACTAGAGAAGATGGCACCTCAGGGCAATGGATTCAGAAAGTAAGTAATTGATGTAAATCTGTTTTTAACAGAACCCAAAAAGGTTGATTGTGGACTTTTGTGTTTAAGGGTGCAGTGAGCTAGGCATTTTTCTTCTGAGATTGCAAGAGTTAAAAGTTCCACTGCCTAACCTTTTGAGGTTATCTGAAAATAATTAAAACCTCCATTAACTTCCACAACTGCTCTTGCCTTGCATAACAGTTAAATGAAAAAAGCCAGGAAAAGTTTCAAATGTTTTCATTGATTGTCATACCTCTATAAAGTAAGTGTGTGGATGTTTTAGTGATGTGTATTCTTTATTCAAATGTGCATTAGTTTGGCCAGCAAACATTTAGTGGTTGCTATTTGCCACTGTAATGTACGTGCTGTACATGTAAATGTGAACAAGACATTCTTTGCCTCTAAATGGCTCATAATCTAGTTGAGAGACATAGTTGCCACACAGTATGGTAAGTGCTTCATTAAGGACTAATACAAATTTGATATTTAGAGAAAACTTTATGGAGGACAAAAGCTGTCTTGAAAGTTAGCTCAATGTTAAGAAAATACAGATTATTCAAGGTGAAAACTTCAAACTTCAGTTGGAATAATACTGAAAAGAAAAGAGATATTCTGTATCACAGATACAGGGGAGCAGTATAAAACATTATTTAAAATGCTATTTTAGACACCTGGGAATCTGAATTATAACTCTTTTATAATTTATACTCCTGCTGTGAGAGGGATTCTTTATCCACAAGATGAAGGAAAAGAAAATAGTCTGAGTCTCTTTCCTAAAACTTTATCTTTGTAGCCGCTAATAAAACACATGTAGCAGAAATCACTAAGCGTACAGAGGATATACTTATCCAGAGACAAAGCTAGAGAAGCTTAGAGGTGGGCTCATATTAGAGAAAATGGATGAGGGTATGAGTTCTCTCTTGCAGAGAGAAGAGAGGCAGGCTTACAGTGGGGTGTCTTTCCACATTCAGTGCTAAGGCTAAGATCATGCGCCAATCTCAAAAGAAGACAATCATTTGCTACTAGGCAAAATTATAAAAGTTGCACCAGCTGTTTTCCTGGGTGTCCTACAATATTAACATTACCTGAAAAAATTGTAGTTAAGATGGGTGGTGATTCCACTCAGACATCCCCCCCACTTGCAAAGCCCCTGAGGTTGGGTGATGTTGGTTGGAATGGCTGGGCATTTGGCCAAGGGAAGTTGAATTGTTGATGTATGTCATTTGGGCTTGGTGAAGTATATTTGTGTGGTGTTTTGCCACTGTTATGTACAGTTAAGTTTTGCCCACCATCTAATTATAGGACAGACTTCTAGGATATTCCTAACTCCCAGTGTGCTGATTCATCCAGCATCATGTCATTCGATGCTGGGTCAGAGGTGGGTCACCTAATAAAAATGTTATTTTTCTGAATATTTTGACATTTGTGTTACTTTCAGTGTTAAAATAATTGAGATTTGATGTGATATTTTATTCTAAGTAAATATACACTTTTTAACCTAATCATGTTTACATAAGTATATATTTTTCTTTTATTTTTATTTTTTCTGGAGGGGCACAGAGTCGCTCTGTCACCCAGGCTGGAGTGCAGTGGTGTGATCTTGGCTCACTGCAAGCTCTGCCTCCAGGGTTCAAGCAATTGTCCTGCCTCAGCCTCCTGACTACAGGCGCATGCCGCCACGCCTGGATAATTTTTGTATTTTTAGTAGAGATGAGATTTCGCCATATTGGCCAGGATAGTCTTGATCTTCTGACCTCGTGATCCACCCGCCTCGGCCTCCAAAAGTGCTGGGATTACAGGCGTGAGCCAACACGCCTGGCCTATTTTTTCTTAAAGAGGATCCCCAAAATTGTTTATGCTTCAGGCTCTGCAAAACATGAATATGTCCATGCTTAATTCATCTAATGGGAATTAGATAAATTCAACTCACTCTCCCTCTTGCTCATTATAATAATCAATCAGTCAAACCAACAACAACAATAATCTTGTCCGTCTGCTTGTTGATGCATAGAAGTACAAGAGGGTGAAATTTTTATTTCATATTTAGACATATAAATATTACAAAAAGGTAAATTCTTGGCTGAGGTACTGTTTTCACCTGCCTGATTTTTCAGTTACGTGTAACTAGTTATTACAAAACTCCATATGACAACCATACAGTTTTTCCTTTATTTAATATTGAGAGAGGATGAAAGGCACAGGAATGGTCTAGAGATGAGGATACATTGTCACCAAGGAGGTACACAAGCCAGAAGGAGAAGATTGAGAACTTTGAAAGCCAAGTCCAGTGACAACCCTATTAATAATCAGCCTGATCGTTATAAATAGAAGATGGACAAAGGGACCATTCCTCACTGGGAAACTTTAAAAAGCAGCTTCCAGTGACTCTAGAAGCTACACTGGTTTTTTCAAAAGTTGCCTTTCCAGAGACCGCAAAGCAAGAGAATAATTAATAAAATAATAACTCTATGAGCATCCTGAGGAACTTGTAGCTTTCTTGGATTTGATTTTTATCAGATGGGTGGAAATATGATTAAACCATTTGACACACAGAGGAAGCTAATTGGAAGGATGAAGCTGAAGGGAAGCCTCCCGGTTTAGGTAGATGAGTTTTGAAGGCGATTTTATATGTTAAAAATACTACAAGAGGCAAGATACATTGATTCAAATCCTATGTATGCTACTTGATATGGCCCAGTTACCTCTAATGTACTATAAGGGCTTTCCATACACTATTTTCCATACAGGGTTGTCAGAAAATGAAATTGAGATAATCAGTGGCTGGCACACAGAATTACAAGGGTTCATTCTAAGAATACTATTGAGTCAAGCCTGTAATCCCAGCACTTTGGGAGGCCGAGATGGGCGGATCACGAGGTCAGGAGATCGAGACCATCCTGGCTAACACGGTGAAACCCCATCTCTACTAAAAAATACAGAAAAACTAGCCGGGCGAGGTGGCGGGCGCCTGTAGTCCCAGCTACTCGGGAGGCTGAGGCAGGAGAATGGCGTGAACCCGGGAGGGGGAGCTTGCAGTGAGCTGAGAGATCCGGCCACTACACTCCAGCCTAGGCGACAGAGCAAGACTCTGTCTCAAAAAAAAAAAAGAGAATACTATTGAGAAGGGAGGGTGCTTACCAAACTCCTGAAATTTTATGCAAATATTTCTATGTGTGAACATTTTGAGGAGTAAGAGGTTCACAACTTTTATTAATTTCTTGAAAAGATCTGTGACAAAATAGGCTAAGAAGAATGGAAGTAGGAGCTCATTTATGTTTGTGAATGAATTGCAAATAAAAAAGGTCTGAAATTTTCTAGAAGTATAATAGTCATCAAAAAGTAAAATGTCCGAGACAGAAGAGAAATTGAGTGAGGTTATAGTGGGAAAAGTATTCAAGTTGATGTTGATCAGATAAAGTGACACTCTATTTGTACTGATCGTTCAGTGCTATTCTTGCTTTCTAAGTCTTTTTTTTCTATGCCTAAAGAAGTAGAAAATATGTTCTACTTTTTCATGCTATGAGCCTATGAACATGGCTGACACATTTTCAATGCAAGTAATTAAAAAAAAATTGATAATAGTTTAAAAGTTAAGGATGTGGTCCTGAATCTACATCTAAATAATTATGTGAACTTGTGCAAGTAATTTGCTTCAGTTTTCCCAAGTGTGAAGTTGTAGTGATGAACCATTTCTTCTTCTTAAGAATAATGTTTAAAAAATGGACTAATAAATAAAAATATACTGAGTTTATTTGAGTGAATTAGCTATTTAAAATCAACATGTTAACTAATCATTAGAGAAATGCAAATAAAAACCACAATGAGATTTCATCTCACACCAGTTAGAATGGATATTATTGAAATATCAAAAAATAACAGATGTTGGTGAGGTTGTAAAGAAAAGAGAATGCTTATACACTGCAGGTGGGAATGTAAATTAGTTCAGCTATGTGGAAAGCAGTTTGGTGATTTCTCAAAGACCTTAAAACAGAACTACCATTCAATCCAGCAATCCCATTATTGGGTATATACCCAAAGGAATATAAATTGTTCTCCCATAAAGACACATTCATGTATATGTTTATCACAGCACTATTTACAATGACAAAGGCATAGACTCAACCCATCAATGGTAGAGTAAAGAAAATGTGGTACATATACACCATGGAATACTATGCAGCTGTAAAAAAGAACAAGATCATGTCCTATACAGCAACATGGATGGAGCTGGAGGCCGTTATCCTAAGTGAACTAACACAGAAACAGAAAACTAAATACAGCGTGTTTCACTTACAAGTGGGAGCTAAACGTTGCATACACATGGATACAAAGAAGGGAACAATAGACACTATGGCCTGCTTACAGGTGGAGAGTGGGAGGGGGGTGAGGATCAAAATATAACCAATCAGGTATATGCTTATTACCTGGGTTTTGAAATAATTTGTACACCAAACCACTGTAACACACAATTTGCCTATACAACAAACCTGCACATATACCCTGAATGTAAAATAAAAGTTTAAAAAAAAAACATAAAATTACAATGTTATAGCATATTTTTCTTTCAAAGAGTAATCTACTTTTACACATTTTATAGTAATGGTATTATCTCAATAAATTAATTTAAACTATTTCTTGAGAAGCTTAAATGTACTATTGGTATCTACATTTCAATATCCATTGGAATTGATGGTGAACATCTGTTTTTGTTTTGTTTTGTTTTGAGACAGAGTTTCACTCTTGTTGCCCAGGCTGGAGTGCAATGGTGCTATCTCATCTCACCGCAACCTCCGCCTCCCGGTTCAAGCGATTCTCCCGACTTAACCTCCCGAGTAGCTGGAATTACAGGCATGCACCACCATGCCCAGCTAATTTTGTATTTTTGGTAGAGACAAGGTTTCTCAATGTTGGTCAAACTGGTCTCGAACTCCCAACCTCAGGTGATCTGCTCACCTCGGCCTCCCAAAGTGCTGGGATTACAGGCATGTGCCACCTTGCCCGGACTGATGGTGAACATCTCAAGTCATTAGTTTCTTTACCTATCTAGTGGATTTTACATCATTATATGATTATCATTAATATCCTATTGTCAAAATCCAAAATCCCCATGTCTCATTGCACATATACTCATTCAGTCTTCACCCAACTAAGCCAATAAATTGTTAATATAAAGATCACTTTTTCAGGGGGCCATCACTTGAATCTCTAAAGTTGAATATCTTTCTCTCTTGCACATTTAATTACTTGTTCAACTCTTGTTTTCCCTATTAGACTATAAGAACCAGGTGGCAAAAACTGAGGTTTTTTTTTGTTTGTTGGTTTGTTTTTTTTTAATACTACTGTATCCCTAAGACTTAGTAAACAGCTTAATTTATAGCAAGAACTCAAAAAAGTTTGTCATCATTATTTATTTTAAAACCATCCTAAACTTATAGTAAAGTTGCAAATGCAGTACAGAGGACATGTTTTATGTATTTACTTATTTTTAATTTGCTGGACCATTTCACAGTGCTCACAAGATGCCTCTTCGCTCACTAAAATTATAATGTGTGTGTGTCTGTTTTTTTTTTTTTTTTCTCCAAACAAAGACACTCTCCTAGGTAATCACAATACAATCATCAAAATCAGGAATTTGATATGGATATGTGACTCCCATCTGAACTTTAGACCATAGTCAGGTTTCACCAATTGTCCCAGTAAAGTCCTTTATAACGATCTGGTGCAGAATAAAATTTAGTTTTTGAAGTAATTAAATTTAGTTATTCCAGCCTTTTCAGGCTGAAATCGTTCCTCAGTTTTTGTTTGTTTGTTTGTTTGTTTTTGTTTTTGTATGTTTTTTTGAGATGGAGTCTCATTCTGTTGCCAGGCGAAGTGCAGTGATGCAATCTCAGCTCACTGCAACCTCCACCTCCCGGGTTCAAGCAGTTCTCCTGCCTCAGCCTCCTGAGTAGCTGGGATTACAGGCACATACTACCACACCCAGCTAATTATTGTATTTTTAGTAGAGGCAGAGTTTCACCATGTTGACCAGGATGGTCTTCATCTCCTGACCTCGTGATCCGCCCGCCTCGGCCTCCCAAAGTGATGGGATTATAGGCATGAGCCACCTGGCCTGGCCGCTCCTCAGTCTTTTCTTGGTTTTCATGGTCTTAACTGTTTCACAGACTATAGGCCAATTATTTTGGAGGGTGACTCTCAGTTTGGACTTACAGTATGTTTTCTTATGAGTAAATTCAGGTTATTCAACTTTGGCAGGATTATCACACAAGTAATACCAAGATTTTCTCATTTCTCAGCTGGCACACAATTACTGATGATGTCCACTTAAAGCCCTAGATTAAGGCGGTGTTTGCCTCTGTAAAAATAGTCTTTATCTCTTTGAATTGTTAACTGTTTTGTGGAGAGATATCTTGAAACAATACGAATATCTTGGTCCTTCGTGTAAGTGAATAAGTTATTTTTATCATATAAACTCATCTTTGTTCAATGGATCATTATCTCTTACTATCATTACGTATATTGATGCTCAAAGTATCCCATATTTAGCCAGAGGAAGCCTCTTCAAACTGGTTCCTGTGACCTTTGATGTGTCCCCATCATTCTTTGAGCATATTTTACTTTCTGGTACAGCAAGGCATTCCATACTCATCTGGCACTTTCTGCACTCTGGAGTCAATTACTTCTCCAAGAAATCCTTGTTCCTTTTAGTGAATAATGATATTTTTAAATCCACAAGCTGAGCTTTTATGTGTGTTTATTTCTTTTCGATTGTCGTTGTTTCTAGAACTTCACAGTGGACAGTGGACAGAGGACAGAGCTGTGGAATGGACAATCAGCCCTCTGTGTTTGTAGGTTCTGCATCTGTGGATTCAATCAACTGCAGACTGAAAATATCTGAGGGGAAAAAAAAGAATGGTTGCATCCATACTGAATATGTACAGACTTTTTTTCTTGTAATTATTCCCTAAACAAAACAGTAGACCAAGTATTTACATAACATTTAAGTTACATTAGGTATTATAAGTAATCTTGAGATAGTTCAAAGTATATGGGAAGATGCATGTAGGTTATATGCAAATAATACATCATTTTATATCAGGGATGCCGTGGGTTTTGGTATCCTCACAGAGTCCTGGAACAAATCCACCACAGATACGAAGGGTCAACTTTAGGTGAATACATACACATGCACAAGTGTACACACATTTACATTTACTTTCATATTCATCATTATATACTGAGAACTGTGAATTCACATTAATAATTCCACTTCCTCCAAATCAACACCACAGGAACCATTCTATCTCCCTTTCCAGATTTGTAACTCCCTTCTTTGACGGTGAGAAACCTGTCTCTTGTTATCCTTCATACACTTACTTACTAAGCAATCTCCCTGTTTGTAATAAATCTCATGTCACCTGCACCATGCACCCCATGGTGTGGATGCTCTGTTCATCCTGTCCAGGTTATGACTCCCTCCATAAGACTGGTACTGCTGACCCTCTGTGGAGAAACTCCTTAACCCACTTCAGCTCCAACAACAGTACTGGGGCCACTTTCTGCCTGGATACCCTCCTCACCTCCTTTGGCTCAAACTCCCTGCTCTGTATCATGAGGAATGTCTTAGTCTGTTTGTGCTAATAAAACAAAGTACCACAGACTTGGTAATTTATAAAGAACAGAAATTTATTTCTTACAGTTTGGGAGGCTGAAAGTGCAAGATCAAGGCACTGGCAACCTCAGTGTCTGGTGAGGACACAATCTCTGGTTCCAAGATGGTGCTTGTTGCTGCATCCTCCAGAGAGGATGAATGCTCTGTCCTTACATGGTAGAAGGAACAGAAGGGCAGAAGGACCTAGCCTCTTCCTTCTAGACCTTTTATAAGGCACCAATCCAATTCATGAAGGCAGAACCTTCATGACCTAATCACCTTTAAAAGGCCTTAACTCTTAGTACTATCACACTGGATCTTAGATTCTAACACGTGAATTTGGGGGAGAATGCATACACTCAAACCATAGCAGAGGCCCCCCTACCACCAGCATGGATGCCTACGGATGCTTATCCCACCTGATGCCTCTAGGACTACATTGTTCAGAAGGAGCAAGGACTGCATTGTTCAGAAGGAGCAAAGGGTCAAAGATTACATTTTAAACTTATGAATGAAAACCAACTTAAAATGTTATTGACATTTTTTTCAAGTATATCCAACCTCTAGATATATTTTATCTCCTTTTCCAGACTAATCTGTGTTTCTCCGGATATATGATACAGTTCTGCTTTATCAGAGGAGGAATATTAAGAAAATTCCATGCTTTTTACACTTTTATTGTTAAGTTTTTGTATTTGTTTAGCTCAGCATTTCTCAACTGGAGAAATTTCCTGCCATTTTTGGCAGGAAATTCTTTGTTATAGGATTGTCCCACATACTGTAAGATATTTTGTATCCCTGACTCTCCATTCACTATTGCCACAAAAAGCTCCCCCACTAAAAACTTGGCATAATTAAAAAACAAAAACAATAATAAGTTACTCTACCCATTTCCAGCTGCTTCCTAGGAAAGCAGTCTTCCCTCCATTGAGAACTGCTGGAGCTCTTTGCAGTTTGTATAATAGCTATTTCCTAACAAATTCTTAGGTTCACACTAATTCACATGGAGACTCACATAAAACAGTTCTATCACCATTTGTTCTACATCAAGTTTGTTAACCTTGTAGAATCCGTGCTTTTTTGGTCAAGTAATATCATATCGTCTTTGGCTTGGTAAGTGTCTCCTGATGGTCCTGTTTTAGGTTTAGAGGCCCACACCACCAAATTCTGCTTTGTAAAGGAATTTTCTTCGGTCATTAAAATGTCCCTGAAATTAATTGAAGCATGTAAGCCATAAATACAAAGCTGTCTGAAACAACTGGTTAGAAATATTTAAGTCCTCAATGCCATATATGAAATGTAAGTGTGTTTTTGGCTTCTTAGCTGTATATTTTCATAGAAATGGTGGATAGTTTGTGTTGGGACAAATCAACTTCTAGTTAAGAGTTAGGGCTGCACTCAGTATGCTCTTTCCAGAGCATCCTGAGCCTGTTGTCTGCTGATATGCTGATGGCAATGCCATTCTTCCCCTGATTGGACAAGGAAGGATGATGTTTTCTCTGGGACTCACAGTCTTTTGCAACAATTTCATCTCCTGTCTTCACCATGTGTATATATGACAATCTACCTGCAGTGGGAAGAAGTCATAAGCTTTTCAGCTAGAGAGCTGTTTGTTTCCCCCTGGAACTAAAACAGATAGAAGATTGCTTGTGTTTTGCCCTTATGTTATAAATTTAGGTTTTCATCTGGAGGAGAAAAAAATCTGTTCCTTATTCCACCAACTGTACAAATATAGAAATGAGAGTTAAGTTTCAATGCATGATATATTTGAAAATAATCACCTTAGATTTGAAAGTAAGATCTCTGTGAACACATGGTATGATTTTAAAAATTAGTGGGGTGCATCTGCTGATGTGAGCAGAAGCTGTGGCAGAGATATTTACTGCTTTCTAAATACGTAAATTATCGAAGAGCTACACATTTTATAAAGTGCTTCAATTTGTTACCACACTTCCCAGTCATATTCCAGTTAGGTGGGGGCCATGTGACTAGTTCTGATGACTAGTGTGAGCTAGAGTTGGGAGCAAAAGTGATGTATGTCACTGCAGCCTCAAATTTATAAGGATATGTTCATTTTATGCATGCTTTCAAGTAAACTAAATTTGAGTTGCACTAAAACTGGACATAGAATGTTTCTGTTAAGATAATTTCAACTGTCCTGGAAAATAGAAGACATTATTGCACTAGTTTGATGAAATACCTCTGTTTAGAAACTAGTGTTTGGTTTTATTTAGTTTGGTTAAGAGAATATAATTCATTAGCTTGAATGATCTAATCTGAATGGGATTGGCTTAATAATTCAAAGACAAAAGCAAACTAGGGAATTGTGTCAACATGACAATGTTTCAATGCTCCTCGGTTAGTGGCTTAAGCTGTAAGAAAGTAATTTTAACTCATGCTACTTTAACTGCATAATCCATTTCCTTTTTCATCCCTACTCTTATTTTCCCAGACAACATGGTGCATATTACTTCAAGGGCATTCCCAAAGAGTTGCATCAGCAGAGTCTTCTTTGCACCTTTAAATGACCTCTTTCAGTTCATTTAGGATTCTAGACAGATCACACACACACACACACACACACACACACCCCACACACACATCACTACCTTTGGACAGCTTATCTAAAATAAAATATTTCTTCATCGGAGAACTTTTAAGAATTTCATTGCTTGGTGCTGTTGAAAAAGGAGGATTTTGTGCACTGTGTCCTTATGACCATTTTTTTTTTCTCTAGGTGAACAACAAAAACAACGAGAAAAAACACAGAACAATTTCACACCTAAAATTGAAGGAGTTGATTACTGTCATTTTGATGATGTGCCTTTTACACGTTTGCAGTGGTTAAGAAAGACTTTATGGTTTGGAGCATGAGCACTTTAAAGTGATTCAAAATTATCGAAGAGCTACACATTTTATAAAGTGCTTCAATTTGTTACCAACTAGAGCAGCAGTGGAACGATTCTACAGAGCTTTTAGTACTATGCACAGCCTGCAAATGCTCTCATAATCTTCCCAGGTGTCGCTCCTTTACATGTGGGGGCTTGGAATTTTCCTGCCCAGAGACACTCCATCGCTAACAGCGGCAGAGCGTCTCTTCTTGAGGCCTGCATACCACAAAAGCAGTGCTCACATATGGGTTCAGTTTTGGCAATGCTACACACTCCAAATCAGCCTCTTATGGTCGTTTGGCTTTGCCAGAAGAAAAAACTATTGATCTAAAAATGATTGGACAATTAAGCACTCAATTTCGTGTCTAGAGGAGCTTAGGCATGTGAGAAGTAAAAATAGGTGGAATAAGAGTGTCAAGGTGGCTTGGATGACACTGCCAAATGAGTAAATGACTTTTCAGTCCCTTTGAGTCATGAAAAATACTAATGTTTAAAAAGTTAGTGCTTTTGAGAGAGACTGAAACTTTTTAAAAGTGGGGTTTAATGATTTCTTTCTGTTTTGCTATTAGCTTCCAGTTTTTACTGTCCTTTAATTTACACATTTTAAAACAACAGTAAGCCTTGCTTATGTAAAAGAAAAAATAAGGCATAATTTTTGAAATTTAAAATGACCAGGTGGCTTAGATATTGGCTTGTAATGCAGGGTTCCACTAGAACACAGGTACAATTTTTCCTTTTAAAATGAATTTACACAGCTAAGATGCATCCTGAATGATACGTGGCCTCTCCGTGTGATGGCCATAAATGGCACATTTTATTTCTTTAGAACTAGAGTTGTAGAGCTCAGCTAGTTCATTAAGGAGAGGGCAATCTTAAATCAGAACAAAGCTAAATGAGTAAAAGTCAGTTTAAATCCCCCAATTCTGGGAGGGATTTACTATTTCTCTAGTATATGAGTACCTGATGACTTTAAGAGTGTTTGGAAAACTCGGGTCCTTGTGGTGATTCTTGCCTGAATTGAGGTTAGACTCTACACTTCCAAGACCCTTTTCTCAGCTGTGCACTTTTTACTTACCATGCTGTTGATTATTCATTCCATTTAAGGGCATGAAGTGCTATTTTAGAAGAGGATTTACACAACTTATGAGTAATTTTAAAAACACCATGCTATCTGAGTTTTATATGTAGAAATATAGCATTTATATAGAGAGATACAGCATTTACATTGAGAATTATTAATACAATTAATTTGAGTGCATGTTACCCAAACATTGAAAGGCATTAGGTATTTCTCTCCAGCTGGCTGTCTTGGTGGAGTTTCCAGTGACTACCTCAGTGAATACCTCTTTTATCATCTAAACTGTTAAGCGAAGCTGATTTCTGATAAGATCTAAGACTTCAGAGCAACAATATGTATGGTAAGACAGAGAGCCTAGTTCACCACACTTCCTCAAGGACAACAGCGGGAAGATTGTATGTCATTTTAAGATAAAAACTTCCCCAGAAGATTTTATTTTTCCCCTCCCTCTACTTTCCTTCTTTTTCTTTTTTTGTCACCTCAAATTAACTAATACATGTAAAAAACCCACAGTGCTTGACTATTACTACAATTTTATCATTTTTATTATTTATTCCCTTTCTTTGCCTGCTTACATTTTTTCATCCAATAATCATGGGTATCCCTGTCTTGGTTGAGATGTCACTTTCTCTTGTCAGGAAAATTGGAATTGATGGTGACTTCCAACTCTCTGCTCTGAAGAAGACCCTGATAATACCATTGCAAGTGTGTGCACTGACCCACCACTGAAGGTCACAATCTGTTGCAGGCAGTGCTCTGTTGGGGAATTTTAGCCAGGTTTATTTACTTCTGCCTGATCCACTTTGTGATTTATTTGATTAAAGTGCAAGCACTTGGGTATTTGTAAAACAGAGTATAAAATATGCAAAGCATTCTGTTTTTGTTAGGAAAATCTATGAGCTATGAGTTGAAATTGCCAAAACTTGGTAAAATAATCAGGAATGAGAGATATTTGTCCTTACTTCCTAAGCAATAAACTGCAAATAAGGTCCATTTGTATACTGAATTAATAATATGTTTTAATTCAGTTACAAAGTCAAGCAGATGATATGAAGCTTTTTAACCTTATTTCAATAATGCATTTATTTGCCATGATGATTATGTCTAAATGTACATTCCATATATTTTATAGAGTTGATCTAAGAAAGGAAATCTGATCTCTCTTCAGTGATTTTTTAGGAAGTTCTTACTTTTGAATTCTCTAAGTCATGCTTTTGTTTTTAAGTTAAATATGTTAAATGAATGCAAACATTTTATAGGCTGGACATTATTTAGACTTAAACCCTTTATGCCATGTAAAGCTCCTCCCCTCTCATTTTTACCTATCCAAATCCTATCCCTTATTTTCTGCTGTATATTCCATTCATCTTGGCTTAAAGCAATCTTTTCCTCCTTTGAATACCTATTATTGCACTTGCTCAAGTGACACTTATGACATTTACTGAATGCTGTAGACTCTTATTCCTAATACATCTTAATATATCTAATTTCCCGAACCTGATTTTCAGTTTCAGAACCTTGTCTGGACACATGGTTCATTCAACATTTACTAGACACATGTTTAGCAATTGACCACAATATGCAAAAGTTATGTTAACACTGGGGATGTAGTGGTGAAAAACATAGATATGACCACAACCCTCGCAGACCTGATATATAAGGTGAACATATGAATTAGAGTCAAAGAATGTGTATAATTTTCGGTATCAATTATAATGCTTAAACCATTGTGAGGGTACAGAAGATACTTTTGCGGAAGGATCTAAGATTCCATTTTTGTTGGTAAGCAAACTTACATCTAGTAGTAGAATGTCAACTGTTGTTGTGTATGCTTTTGCTACAAGTAAGATGTCTAGTTTCTTTAAGTTTCTTTAAAAAGGATGTGCAGTATAAATAAATTTCATTAATCCAAAGTTGTCTTGAGGATCTTAATACTCACATAGCGCCCCCTAGAAATAAATGTTACATATCCATTTCACATTATGAAACATAAGTTTGAAAATGAGTTGTTAAGTCACTCAAATAATCAAAGAGTGTTTTAGAACTAGCTGAATCTTCCTGCTAATTTATTTTGTAAATTAAATTCAGATTCATGATTGATCAGAAATTGCCAATAAAAAGTAATACATTAATTGTAATATTAAGTAAAGTATAAACAATATTAGAAGGGTTTTAAATTTTTAAAATATAGCTTCTGGTTCTATATGGCAATCTGACCTTCCTAAAATGTTAAAAAATATAGAAAATAATATTTAAATGTATGAAACAAAGGACACAGGAAGAGGCTAATAGAAAAAGTAGTTTGTTTGTTTTTTTTTCTTTAAAGTTCTAGGAGTTGAAAAATGGATGGAGAAGTGGGAAATGATAAACCAACGCTGAAGCAGCCACTATTTAGAGCATGTGCAGAGTTGACTACAGCCTAAAAGGAGACAGTCTGCCATGTGGAACCCTCAAGGGCTCACAACTCAGAAATACCAGGGGTGTGGCAACATAAGAGATATGTAACTAATAACGGATATTTAATTGATTGCATGTGAAACTACCATAGCCCCCATATCAGTGTGTAGTATATAGGCATTGTACCACCTTCCAGACAAATATAGTGAAGGGACTTTGCTACAGAAATTGCCAAAATGGGTACAGGGACACTCATGTAGGTATTGATATCTCAGAGCAAAGACCTCTGAATTATGGCAAGTATGTGTTCCTCCATACACAGCTTCTCAATCACATTTCGTTAATTAAACTGCCAATATATAAGACCCTGCCCACATTCAGAGAGCTACCCGTCAGTCATTGTACTATATCCTAATTATAAACAGAAACCAAGTATCTCTAGTCCTTTGAAGAAAGCCAGCAATATAAATGAGAAAGACAAAGCAAAGCAAAACAAACAAACAAAAATCTGAAAACAAAAAGCAAGTCATAAAGAGAGAAACAAACAGGAAGACAGCAACACCCTGTAGGAAACAGGCAATTCAGGAACAACAGCCAAAAAGACTTAAAAATTCTAATTCATACATCCCAGATATTAAAAATGTAATGAAAACACATCAGTAAAACAAGAACAGGATGTTATCTATCTATATATAGATATAGATATCAGGTAAATGCCTGAACAATAAAATTAAGTAAATTTCAAAAAGGTAAAACAAATAGAAAAATAAGTGAAAAATATAATGGAAATGCCAAAGATAAAGAGATTATTCTTGGAGACTAACTTCAACTAATAGGAATTTCAGAAAGAAATAAGATAAGTAAAGGGAGATATTAGACAAAGTGCTATAATTTTTCTTAGAGCTGAAGAGCATGTGTAATTAAACTGAAAGTATCTATTGAATGTTCAGAACAATGAAAAAATGCAGACCCACATTAGATACATTATTTGAAACTATAGAACACTAAGGATAAAGAGAAGATCCTAAGCTTCCAGAGGGGAAGAAAGCCTTAACTTTTACAAAGGAATGAGAATAAGATTGGATTAGTCTTCTCATTAGCTATAGAAAATTGTGAATCAATGTCTTAAAATGTCTGAGGGTAAAATATTTAAAACCTAGAATTCTACACACAGCCAAATTATCAATATAGTTTGAAAATTGAATAAAGGACATTTGTAGTCAAGAAATAACTTAGAAAAATTGCCTCCCACCTACTTGGCTTTAAGAGGTTACTTGAGCAAAATAGTGGAGGAGAGGAGGTGATCCAAAAATAACATGAGATCCCATACAGAAAATGTTGGCTACAGCTCAGAAAATAATGAAGGGATGTTTCAGCCTGTGTTCTGTGTAGAGAGTTTGGATAAGTATTTGTCAAGATTGGAGTAGAAAAGAAGATGGCTCATGGAGACAGGCATTTAAATAAATAATAGATTCTAAGGATTTGATACCATTCTCGAGAATATGAGAAACCTATGAAGCCAACAATAATAGACAATTCAAGAAAAAAAGAAAGGCAATAGGAAACTCTAGGAAAAACAAAAAGGCTGCATGAGAGGAATTACAATTATGGTTGTACAATAAATAATATTTATTTCATCATGACAATTTAAAACCTTTCTTGATTTTCAATTTTATGTTCATCTTATAAAAAAGTACAAAAGTCTTATTTGTATGAATTAAAAAGCAGAATATAAGGTCATCAATTGCAATAATTTTTATTTCATCATGACAATTTAAAACTTTTTTTGGTTTTCAATTTTATGTTGAACTTATAAAAAAACACAAAAATCTTAATTTTATGGATTAAATAGCAGAATATAAGGTCTTCAATTGTAATAAGATAATCACAGAATGCAAAGAATATTATTTGGGTGGTGACAGGAGGAGAGCTAAAGTGTGAAATCAAGAGATATTACCTGTGGTTAACGAATCAAGAAATACATGTGAAAATTTATTAATTAAAATTAAAAAGACAATATACGCAAGAAAAATAGTGACATAACTATATTGAGAAATGGTGTGGAAAGTGGTAAGGGTAAACTATGTCTGCATTTTTTATGGCAGAAGTTTATGACCTTGTCCAAAATTGATAAACCAAAAACTAGATGTGTAAATATATTATTTACCAGTATGGTGGTAATCAGCAGCAGAATAAAAATCAGAGACAGTTAAAAACATTAAAACTGATTTTTAAAATGAGGAACTGTAATGGAGGTGGAGAAAATTGGGGCAAGAGACTGTAGCTTTTCATTGTAAATCATTCTGTACTATTTTAAAAATCATGTATATGCTTTACTTTGATAAAAATTAAAAATATTAAATAAATATAAATCATTATGGACAGAGAGAACTCTTCTTACTGAAAAATTAATGACCAGATTAAAAATTCTATTCACTCTCATTTCAAGCTCTCTCATACAAATATAGTAGTCTTCCTCTTTTTCCAGGCCTCCTCCAGATGTGACATTCTTTATACCTTCAAGGAAGTACTTTCCATGAGGACAGGGACATTGTGTGCAAGTTGACCTCTGAAATACAAAGGAACATAACTGTTTCGTATCATATTAAGTGTAACAGAAAATTCTCTGAAAATATAAGGATGGGAAAAAAAGAAGTAGGATGTTGTGGAAGCAACTAGGGGGAGTATAACCTAACTGAATACTGGCATTTCAATGTTCAGAATAAAGCCAATATTGCCTCAGACAACAATTAGGATAGAACTCAATCCTGTAATCTACATCCCACACAACAATAACTTTTATTTATCATATGCTTATTATACATGTTACTTTGTATCCATTATATTTAATCATTACAATTCCAAGGGGTTAGTATTTGTACTGCCAGTATATGGTTAAAGAAATGACTCAGAAAGGTTAACTCAGAGAGCTTAGGTAACTTGTCCCAGGTCTCATGGTGGATAAATGGGAGTTAAGACAGTGAACCCAGCTCTGCTGAATCTACAATCCAGGTCACGCTGCCTTTTCTTTTCTTTCTGTTGCCACTAGCAATATAAGCATAGTCTTTGGATTCTTGGAAGCACCTGCTAATTTTCTGAAATTTTCTTTAATTTTGTGTTCCTATACTTCTTTCCACAAGTTATATGAGCATTAATTTAACACTCTTCTGTGTGAAGCACCACCTAATCGCTAAGAGTTTTGTCTCTGCAACCGGATTGCCTATGTTTAAACCTTGACTCTAGAATGCCAGTCATCAATATCATATGATGCTAAGCAGTGGGTTAACCTCTCTAAGCCCTGTTGTCCTTACCTGTAAATTGGTCATTATTGTCCATGCCTTCAGATGGTTTTCCTGGGTGGATTGAATGAGATAATCCACACAAAGCACTAAGAACAGTGCCTGACAATGTAACCTTTTGGCCTTTCCAGTAGGTTTGGTTTTACTGGCCCCAATTTCCCTCTGTTGGAAGACTTCTAAAAAGAGTTTTATGATAATGGACTGCTATAGCAATTTTATTTCAGATTTATGACATATCCTTAGTATCTTATTGTGTTCATTTTTAATCTTTATTTAAGAACATTTATAATATAGAACCCATGCTAGTAGTCACTAAAAAGCTACCACTTCTTCCACAGGTCTAAATAGTTAAATAGACATTGGGTACCTTGCATATTTATTCATTCATTTAATTCACTCATTCTCTCAGACACGTGCCAGGTAGGCTGAGAGGAATAAGGGGATACCACATCAGTGTTCTAACTATATCTACAAGAAGGTGGGCAAAATATAGTGCCCAAACTGGTTTTTGATCTTCTATCTTGTGTGAATGCTAGCTGTGGTAGGAATTAAAATAATGGCGTGTAGAATTCCGAATATTCCACTGTTAGTCCCTTGTAATCTGCTAACATTTAACACTTAAATGGTTGTGGACTAGAATAGCAGAATGGGCCAAAAATCCTGTCAATGAATGCAAGCGGATCTTAAGCAGCTTATTGAAATAAAAAAAAAAGGGGGGGTAAAGTTTAAAAAATGTATTCAGCCTTTATTCTGTAATGAGAAGAAAAATGCCAGTGCTTTAATTATAAACATGATTTCCTAAAGCATTCCAAGTTTTCCTTGGAGACTTTCAGGGCCAGGGATTGACTATCCTTGTGCCTGCTTGGATAGAAAAGGGCTTGATAAAACTGCTGTGTCCTCTGGCATGGTTTAATCACTTAATACCTTGTTCCAATTGAAAACATAACCAACCCTATTCAGATGATGGAACATCTACACTTGATCTGCCTATGGCTTGTGCAGTCACTGATATTTCCAAGGCAAGTCTTGTGATTATCAAAATGGAAATTAATTTCATAGACTTGAGGCCAAACTAAAAAAAATGTTCATTGTAGTAATCTGCTGATGATGATTCCTGAAAATATTGCTCAGAGTAAATAAACTCAGCATCAGCCTGGAAGAATGGGTCTAGGTGAGGACTGCATATTGGGAATAGAGGTGAGACTGGGGACAAGGGGTGAAGAATTGAGCAAAGATTCTTTGTTACTGGAGAAAAAGCCTCAACAATACTATCAGAGAGTATATATTTTTGTAGTTATTGATTCTTATAACCACTGAAATGAACCAGCTGTCTTCCACAGAAAGTTATCAAATTATCAAAGGTATTAATTTACCAACTTCAATAACTGAAGGAAAATTTAAGCTTGCTTTAGGGGCATGAAATTCTTATAAATAACATCATTCCTGAGAACATCGTTTCCTATAACTACAAGCAGTACCACTGGAGAACTTTACATAGCGTTTGGTACCTTTAAATTACTTTAAGAACTAATCATTTCATCCACGCAAAGGAAGAGCTACAGAAAGGTGCAAAAAAGATCACAAAGAAGTAAAGCATATTCTTATGACTAAATTGTGATGTTTCCTTTGAAAAACACTGAATAATGACAGATCCAGTTACTCTGCACACTGTCCAGAACTTTATGGACTTGTAAGACTAGACAGACTTGGGGAGCTCATCTGATTCAATTTCTTAATTGTATGGGTAAATTAGGCCCCAGCAGGATAAGGTATCTCATTTAAAATCACTAGATATTTAGAGGAAGACCCAATCAAAAATCTCTTCATTTTTAGCTTATTTTACATTCCAGGATGTCTAGAAAAATTATTACTTATATCCAAAATGTAAATGCAGTGATTGCTGTGGTGGTGGTTGTGTTCTCACTTATGAAGGCTTCAAGTGTAGATCAGTGGTTCTTTTTTGAATCATGAATCTCATTGGGTATCCAGTGAAAGATATGACCTCCTTTGCAAAAAAATAAAGATACATGCGTAAAGATACACAATTCTTTTTCATCTTTTCCGTATATTAATGGACTCTTAGACTATTAGGAGTGATGGATCAGGTTCGGAAGTCTTTGTAGACAGCAAAAACATGAGTTGGTTCTAATTACGTAAAATATTATGGGGAAATTTTAATTTTGATATTATTATTGCCTTGTTATTTTTATATAACTGCAGAGTACATTGAAGTAAAATATTTCAAAAACTATAATTTTTGAATTGGAGATTATTTAGTTCAATATCTCAAATTTAAAAAGCTGTGATATACTAAGAGTAAAGGACTTGAATTTCCCTGGCTAGTTAATAGCAGAGAAAAGACTATATTATGTTGTATGCATAAATTTATACACATATACTAAACTTAGAGCTGCTTTATGAGAAGAGCCAATTTAAAGGATAAATTTGACTTTTAAAGGATACATTTCTTATCAATACCATCTATTTTGATTTCTGCTTCAACATATTGTGACATTATGAAGTAAAAGGAGGAATTAAATTAAGAAATGCTTATCTTTGTGTTTATTAAATCAGAAAACGTCATTAGCAAAAATCTTCTTAGTATGTCTATATTTTAAAAATATCACCTATTTCTAACTCGATTGTGTAAAAATATAGTATATTTACATTTACAAAAAATTTTGGAAGCAATTAATTTTCATGAAGCTTTAAATTCAAGAAATGTTAACGTTACTTTCAAGGGAAAAGTATTTGAAAACAGAAATACTTTTTGAATTGTTAAATCGATATATTTGTTAACAATCAAGTGGTTTCAGTTTATAAACCAGATACAAGCAAGCAGAATAAATAGGAAATAAATTAAGTGCTATTAGGAAGAATTTTAATATTGCAATATTATTGTAGCCATGTACCAGAAACTTCTGTAAAGGATCACCTGGAGGTGATGGGGCCCTGGCATTTGCCTGACAGTTGATCTGTGTCTCACACTCTGAGAAACCCAAATGCGGATCCTCAGTTCGTCCTGTTGAGGCATTGCTGCCTCCTCCCGAACCGCTGTTGTTTTGGAACAACGGTGTCACATCTGTGTGGGGCGACAAGATTCGTTCCCACTTCCACACTCATTCTGGACCCTTAGAACCTCTGGGAAGGGAAAACTGTTTTGACTTAAACTCCGTCCAGAACACTGGGTTTTGGAAGAAAGTTATTGCCAGGTGATTAATTCTCACTCCGGAGGTTGTCAGCTTGCTAGAGACGGCTGATGTCCGCTCGTGGTGTGCAGGGGATACTTTCTGCCTGCCTCAGCGACTCTTGTCGCTCTGGGCCCAGAGCTCGGCTTAGTACAGTGAACGACTCCTCTCTGCCCCTCCTGCCCGCCAGGGCTTTCAGGGTTCAGGTTTTCGATGTTTAACTTTGAACACCATTCATTTCCAGATAACCTTGACCCAGCTGGCCAAAGGCATCAAATGATCAGGAGTGGGTTCCAACTCTGGGGCCTGCAGGAAGAGCAAGCGCTGGCTCTGCACTTCCTAGAAGTTCTGCCAACTTTGCTCTTGTTGGTTTCCCGACCGGCTCTCTTCAACTCTCTTCTGAGAGCTGGAGAGAATAAAGACGCCTCTTAAACAGCAATGCTAAGGGACCGGTTTAATGCAAACAAGAGGCGTCAGAGTCCGCCACTGGTGTACTTGGGCACCAGGTCCCGACTTGGATCCACTCTGCGCTCACCCCTTGGGAATGCGGGACATGAGTAAGATGTGACACCCTGAGCACATCGCTGCTGCTAGAGGACATTGCACGGGGTCTATGCTTTGTTTTGTTTTACTTTTTAACGTTTTTTACTCTCGTGTTCGGCTTGGAAACATGTTTTACTTGCCCACTTTCTCCCAACACATCCTCTTAGCTCTTTTTCTGCATCCCCTAACCCCCAAGATGAACGCGCGTGCCGGCAGCTGTTCTGACTTGACTCCAGTGACCATAGCCCAGCTTCTCAGTCCACTATCCCTGACACCCAGGGTCCCGGGGTCATACTAGTTCACTGGAGGGATGGGGGTCCCTCCATCTCGGGATACTACTTTTGGGACTTTTCCGCCCACCGCGGATGAAAGTCAGATAACAACCACTATCAGGGGCGCTACAGCAGCCAGAAGCCCGGGAAGGACTGGGCCAAGCCCCTTCCAGATCCTCTCGTTAGGTCTC
This sequence comes from Macaca thibetana thibetana, assembly GCF_024542745.1. Classification (NCBI taxonomy): domain Eukaryota; kingdom Metazoa; phylum Chordata; class Mammalia; order Primates; family Cercopithecidae; genus Macaca; species Macaca thibetana. Next base: position 93,339,027 of record NC_065583.1, read on the forward strand.
AGAAAGACTTTTTTTAGGGTCCCTACTCCCTTTTCATCTGAGCTTTACACTTGACTTCGGCTATGAATTCCCAAAAGGCAGGCAGGCAATGGGGGAGGGACCATGGATGAAAAAATAAGAACTAACAGGAGACACTCAGATTATATATTTATTTTATATAAAGAAATGATACATATGTAATTTTAGATTTTCTTCCGAATTAGAGTTCTGAGGCTATAGAAAACCTATTTTTAACACCCCCTTCTCTCATAACGGCCTTGATTGCTCAAATTGCTTCTAATTGGGTGGCACACATTACTGGAGACGAAGGACGAATGACAAGCAGCCTTCATTCTTTTGCAGATTTAGATAATGTCTCTGGATGAATATCTTTTCTGATCAGGAAGAACAGGAAAACTCTTAAACTGCCTGCAGTTTTCATAAAGGGTTTGTGCAATAGGGGGAAAATGTCCTGACCATCACACAAGCATGCAAATTGATGGCATTTTACAGAAAGCACCGCATAATAATCTAGTACCACCGTTTTTCCTCCCGGATCTGTCATGGTACAAAGAGTAAACATACTTTTTTTTTTCTTTCTTTTCTTTTCTTTTCTTTTTTCTTTCTTTTTTTTTTTTTTTTTTTTTTTTTTTTTTTTAACTCACTTAGCCTTCCTTCCATCTCCTATTTGGGATCTGTAAAAGTTTTCAGTAAACCTCTTTAAAATATATACGTTATCCATATCCCCCTTCCCCTTGTCCAAGGTTTGGTCGGCCCTTAGTGCCCTTGGTGCCGCGTGCCAGCCCTGACAGCCGCGAGCAAGGTCATTATTACCTAGCAGACAGGCGCGTTTCAGAGTCAGCGACTGGCGAATACCCAGGGTCTCCAGGCTATTGGACCACCGAGAAGTGTAACCCCAACTTGAGATTGCTGAAGGCAAGCTTCCAAGGTGAGAGCTGGGTTTCCTTAGGTGCTTTCCGGCCGATCCCGGGTGGGGCACCTCAGAGGCTAGCACTCATCTAAAGCTGGAAGAAGCTGAAATATTATGGACACCTGAACAAATCCGAGACACACATGATGTCTAAACTGCAGTTTCATTTTTCCACTACTCAGAAACAAACAAACAAACAAACACAAAAATAAAGTCATTGTTCTAGGCCAGAGGAAATGTGCCAAGAGGAAGTCACCCTTTCTGTTTCAACTTCAAAGGCAATGAATTTTTCTTGCAATTCTTTTATTTTAGAAAAGAAAACCCAGAATGGCAGGGACAAGCCCCTCCAGGCCACTTTAATTTTCGTCACAGTAGAGTCCTGGGCGGAGAGTGAAGATCCTGGGGTAAGGGTGTTTGTGGGTCTTTTGAATGGAAGCCCACCCAGGGCACCTGCCTGCAGAGTAGGGCGTTGGCACCGCCCGGGGCGGTAGCCCGCCGCCTGCGCCTTTCCACCACGCCCAGGCACAACTTTCCTTTTCTCTGTGTGCATCAAAGTAAGAATGCCCCAATTTTTGAGAAATCTAACACTTCTGCTGCATCAAAGGCCCATTGGCTCTATAGTTTCACATTTTACATTGGTTCTGAGAATGAGGTTATTAGTCTCATAAGAAAAGATTGAGCAGTGAGAAATGCTCAAAGATGGAATTCCAAATTGGCCCCTGCAGTAGGAGTGTGCCGCACCCCGGCCTTGACTGGGTCGCCAAATACTGTCGAAACTTTCTGGCTGCCTTTAGAAAGTCCCCTCTACTAGTCACTTGACGGGCAGGAGGTGCAACGCGGAGGGAAACATCACGGATTGGGGGTACTGGCAACTTTTAAAGGGTCTGAAAAATCCCTCCGATTTAGGGGATGCTTTTCCGCAGCAGTTTAAAAACTGGAAGGCAACATAAAATCTTCTACTTTAAAAATGTAGCCCTGGTGATCCAATCCCGATCTTTTGGCTGGCCAAAACGCAATTGCCTGAAAACGAAATTGGCATTCGAATAGGGTCAGGTAAAGCTCAGAGTCCCTGTACTCATTTTGGACTCAAGAAAAGGCGCTTTCCGTCCCTACCTCTTTTAGAAAGAGAAAGGAAAAGGAGGAGAAAGCAGAAAGCGGGGAGAGCCGAGAGCGCAAGAAAGAAAGAAAGAGAAGAGGGGGATATTTAGCAAGTTAAAAGGTTAAATGTTGGAACAGATTTGTAAATATATAGACAACCCTCGTTATTTGGGATGTGTAATAATGCCTTTTTGTGGCGCTGTCTGGCTGGGAGGCTGCAGAGGACTGCTCCCCGGCACTTTCTGCACTAGGAAATGAACTGTAAGCTCATGGACTCGAAAAACAAAAACAGGGCTACCCTCCTTTGGAGGAAAGGGGATTCTCCCTCTATTCGGTCATTGAAAAATAAAAAGAAAAGAAGAAAAAAGAAAGTAAAAGGAAAGCAGGAGCAATGAGAAAATTTTATTTTTCTTAGGTATGATTTTTCAGGGAGCAACCCAGAAAGCTATCTTCAGGCTGAAATAATTTAAAAGTATTGTTTAAGCGGATGACATTCTCCAGCACTCAGTTATCCATTGTGCATCTATTATTTCTTTGAACTCAACTCTCTTGTCTAACAAGGGAGTGTGTGTGTGCCTGTTGTGTATGTGTGTGTGTTTAGAAAACCTCGGTTCTCCAGTGGTGCTTCCGTGGCTGAATAGGGTGGTTTTCTTTCGTTTTTCTCACATTGATGTTTTCTGGACAACTGTACTGAGCGCTGTTGATGGCATCGGTGCTCTGCCCGTGCCCGTGGGCGGAGGACATAGGCTGTGGGTGTGTCCCGCCCGCAGGCGCGCGTGCGTGCGTGTGCGTGTTTGTGTGTGTGTGTATACACGCATTCTCTGGTGTGCATCAAATGGAGTCTTTTTCTTTTCTTGCCCGTGTCTGCGTCCTGCGTATATTAGTATTATGCAAATAGAGTCATTTCGCTTGAGTATTTTTTTTTTTTTGGAGGGGGAAGGGATGAACCATTTTAATTCTTCTCTAGTATTTTCTCGCAGTCTTTCCACTGAGTGTGAATTCATTTGGATGCCTTTTCTGAGGTTCGTGTGTGTGTGTGTGTGTGCGCGTGTGTGTGTGGAGGGGGAGACTGCGTGACGGTCAGTGGGTGTGGTGTGTGCCTTGGTGTGTGGGAGAGCGTGCACAGTCTGTGAGGACCTTGTGAGCGATATGTGTTCTCTCCAGGTGTTCTGTTTGTCTTTGCCTCCCGTGCTTTGCGTTCTCAGAGGTGATTATGTGCACATTTACATATATGTGCCTATTCTCCTGCATTCATGTATTGTCTTTCTCCACAATCCACACATTTCATATATATTCTCTTATCTTTTGGCAAAGTGCCTTTTTATTCCTCGAAGAATATTTATTGATGTGATAATCTGAAATGAAAAGTGGTCTCCCATGAAGGAGATGGAAGAGAAAGGAGTGTTCATCTTTCTTAATAGACGGGGCAGAGCCAGTTGACTGGATCACAGGGTTTCTCTGCACTTTCTGCGTGTGTGTCTGTGTATGGGGGGTGGGGGTGGGGTGGGGGCGGGGGCGGGGGCGGGGGAGTAGGGAAAAGGAGCCTTTAACCAGAACAAAGATGGGCCATCGCGCCCCCTTGCGGACAGGCTGCATATCGCGCCGACCAGGCCCGCCCCGGCTTTCTTTAGTCGAATGAATCTTGTAATTTCTTCCGTTAAACCATTCAGGAGTCGTCTCTCAGTCCCAGCCCCCGGCCATCAGCCAATCACCAGGCGCCATGCAAATCACCTCTTCCGTTCTCTAAATCCGCATCAGCCGCAGCGGCTGCTCTGGCTGCCCCGCCCCAGCTTCATTTCCTCCCCTCCCCTCCCCTTCCCTCCTTCGCCCCCGCCCGAGCAGCTGCCGGGGAAGAGGGCAGTGCTGGGTGCCTCATGCATATGCAGACCGATCCTCCTCCTCCCTCTACCTCCTGCCCCCTCCTGCCTCCTCCTCCCTTCCCCGCACCGCCACCGCCTCCTCCCGTTTCCCCTGCCGCGCCCGCGCTCCTGGACGTGCAGTTCTCCGAGCTCTGGTCCCGAGCAGCTGTTTCTCAGAAGAAGGCCTACGTGCGCTCTTGGAGCAGACGAGGGAAAGGGAGGAAGGCTCTACCCTTAAAATCCTCTCGAAGGTCAAGTTTGAGGCTTGCCGAACGGAGGAGAAAAGTGTCGAAAAATGCCGCTACAGGGTTTGCGGGAAGGTTCTGCACGGAGACTGAGTTGGAAATGCCTTTCTCCCCCTAAACACCAGATTAATTTCTCTGAAACACACAGTGTATATTGGTCACGTCCAAAGGATGATGATAGATGGTTTTGTAAGCCCAGAGTACAGTGTGCATTTGTCTTGTATATCAAGGCTACAATGAAACCACGAAGAACTGGAGAGGAGATCACCCAGCGTTAGATCTGCTTAATAGGAGCGGGGAGAGCAAGTGAGGAGTGGAGATGGGGGGCGGGGCGAGTGGTGGCCCAAGACCTGCTGCAGGTGGGCTGTTCCCTGTCGGCTCCTGGACTAGGACTGGTAAGCCTACTAAGAGCGCAAACGGGGACCCATGAAAAGAAAAGAAAAAAATTCCTCGAGAAAAAACAAGACCCGGGAATAGTTTGTTACTGTTATTTACATCCAGACTCTGGTTTCCCGGCCCTTTACAGCTGCTGGTGAAGAGTATTCAAGCTTTAAATACTGCTCTGAACTGACCTTGAGGCACATTGAGAGGAAAAATCACTGGAGAAAATCGCGGTTTGTGTAGTGCTTTGAGATCCTCTAACGCGAAAGCAAGAGAATTGTGAAGTGACCTTGTTTCATAGATTTCTTTACGTCCACACTGGAATACTAAAGGACTTTTCAGTGAGAATTGAGTCAGTTCCCCCTTAAATCTTACACCGTGGAGAAGTGAGTAGAGATCCCTAGATTTAAAATAACATTTTGTCAGCTTTTATTCTTTCAACACATTTTTATGGAGTGGTGCTTATTGTGTGCCAGGTACACAGCATCTTTTTCCATGCGAAACACATTTCGCAGGCAGTGATTTGCAGGTGTACTGGAAATTAGGGAAAGGGATAGGAATTCTGGATGCTTTTTGTTCTGGAATTGCTCATCGTGTTGCAAGAAGAAGAAGAGATATAATAACAGATAAATGTGGCACAGTGTAACTTGGAGCATGGAAACAGCTTAAATATCTGTCAAAAGTGCAGTGAATTAATATATTGGCATATTCCTACAGTGAAATACTCTTTAAGAATGGACTATCTTAAAAGCAATGTTGGATGAAAAAAAGCAAATTGCAAAAAACGCATGTGATATTGGCCGGGCGTGGTGGCTCACGCCTGTCATCCCAACACTTTGGGACATCGAGGAGGGTGGATCACGAAGTCAGGAATTTGAGACCAGCTTGGCCAAGACGGTGAAACCCCGTCTGTACTAAAAATACACAAATTAGCCAGGTGCGGTGGCGGAGGCCTATAATCCCAGGTACTGGGGAGGCTGAGGCAGGAGAACCGCTTGAACCCTGGAGGCAGACGTTACAGTGAGCCGAGATCGCTGCATTCTAGCCTGGGCTACAGAGCAAGACTCCGTCTCAAAAAAATGTGACATTGATGTAATATTAATATCTATTAACATAAAATTATCCTCCCCGTAACAAAATTTGTTGGTACATAACTATGTAATAAAAATATAAAAGCATATTGGGGAAGAATGCGTGCCAACTCCAGCATGGAGGAGACCCCTGAAAGAGAAGGATATTGGCTGTATGAGTAATGTTTATTTTCTTAAAAAAAAAAAAAAAATCTTAGAAAGAAGCGGGAACATAGAGAGTTATGGGGAGGCTTTATAGAAGAGTTGACATTGAAGCTAAATTCTTGAAAGTGATAAGCAGGAGTTTAGTGGGAATATTTGAAAGACAATTCTTGAATACATGAGAATGAGAAATAAACTATGTGAAGTGTTTACACTTTTGATATTTAGTTTAACTACAGTAAAATTCACTTTTTCACGGATATAAATTCTTTGAGTTTTACCAATGTGTAATGTAATCACGACCCCAAGCAAGAAATAGAATTCCATCATCCTCCAAAACTTCTTTGTGCTGCCCTTTGTAGTCAATCCCTCCCTATATCCTGTAACCCTGGAAACCACTGATCTCTTTTCCATTCCTGTAGTTTTGTCTTTTACAGAATGTCATATAAATAGAATCATACAGCATGTAGCTTTCTTCTGTCTGGCTTCTTTTTACTAGCATAATGAATTTGATCTTCATCTGTGTTGTTGAGTGTATCAACAGTTTGCTCTTTTTGATTGCTGAGTAGTATTTAATTGCATGAATGTACTACAGATGGTTTATCCTTTTAACGGTTGTTGAAGGCCATTTGAGTTGTTTCTGATGTACAGTTTCTTGATTCCAGGGACTGGGTTCATTGTTGTCATGTATACTGGGGGTCTTCTGTGAATGGCTATTGTATTACAGGTAATTAGTGTGTACAGTTATTTCCCCTGAGAAGCTAATCTATAATCTGGTGTTACTGTGTAGAGCTAGGTAAAAACCTACCCAGCCAACTATATAAAAAAACACACATGTTGACAGTCTTTCAGAAGTTGCCCTTCAGCTTACTTACTGTAGTGAGTTCAATAGAAGAGACTCACTAAAGATGCCGGTTGATGATCAGCATGTGTGAACTTACATATATGTAGTGGAGGATTTAAATTTCTTATTCTTTGAGCACCTATGGATTTCCTAGTGTGGAATTATTCCTTGTTTCTAAATATTTCCTAAATTCTCCTTGAAAGATTAACCTTTGCTTTCTGAGGTCTGAGTGGATCTTTACTGGCAGGCAGCGTCCCCATACATTTGATACACGATGACAAATTCACATCCCCAGTGAAGGAGCTCTGAACACTTGTAAGGATTCACAGTAATTCCAGATTCTGGTCTGTACTGTCAACACTCAAGTGTTTAATTTCCTCTTGTTTGTTTCTCATCAGGACCCTGAAAAGCTGATAGCTGGGGTACATAGATTGGGTGCTGAGTTCAGGCACAAAGTAAGGAAGCCTGTGATACACAAACACTTATTAATGTATCCCTTGAATTCCAAAGTCAAATATCAACTCTTTGTTTATATTTATAGCCTTATTTATTTATTTAAAAAATCTCTAGTTCCTCATGGCTATCTGAAAGCTCTCTTTTGAAGGCAGCTGTAAGAGTCCATAATGTGCAAGATGGTAAGAAGAAGTGTAAATAAACATTCACAGATTGACGTCCTTTAGGGTGTGGTTCAGAGTCAAGAAAGGACAATCCCAACTGTAAAGACTGTTGGCAGTATTGGGATTGAAGGGGTGCTATTGTCTAATCCTAGTGCTCTTGCTGGAATAGGCTGTGTTTTGAACTTAAAATTGTATCCAGTTGCTAAATGTGAGACTTCATGTCATCCCTAGTTTTAGTTCTTCTAATCAGCATCACCCTCTGGCAAATGACACTAGAAAAAAGTTTTAACTAATAATTCAACTAAACAAATAGTAAAATAAACAATAGGAATTTCCTTTGGATACATTCTTAAGTAAACATTATAAAGGTTATAAATCAAGGGATGTAAATGCCACATTTTGACTTTGTTGAGCTCTGTGCCACCTTGGAAAAAAAGCCTACTTTATTTGTACCACAATTTTATCTCTTATAAAAGGGCAGAGGACTAAATATGTTGCTATTTATGATTTAAGATTCCCCCGGCAAGAAGCACTTTATGAACCCTAGACTTTGCTGTGATAGAGCTCTTTCATTAATCATGCCAAATGCAATGATTGAGGCATCCACTGTTTTCCCAATTAATTATAACACACCCAAGCTTCATGTTTGCCGGTGCACTTTGAAGATTTTGAAAAGTGGCCATTTCCTCAAAATAACCTAGTTTACAGCCCTTATTCATACAAGGTAATTTAGAGCATGCACTCATAACTTGTTTAGTAAGCATGTCCAAGCTAAGAAGTGTTGGCCCTGTGAAGCTCATCAGTCCAGTGACTTAACAGTAGTTCTTCCATTAATAGAAGATCACCAGCTGGGTGCGGTGGCTCACGTCTGTAATCCCAGCACTTTGGGGAGCCAAGGTGGGCAGATCCCAAGGTCAGGAGATTGAGACCATCCTGGCTGACACAGTGAAACTCCATCTCTACTAAAAATACCAAAAAATTAGCTGGGCATGGTGGCAGGCACCTGCAGTCCCAGCTATTTGGGAGACTGAGGCAGGAGAATGGCCTGAACCCAGGAGGTAGAGATTGCAGTGAGCCGAGATTGTGTCACTGCACTCCAGCCTGGGCAACAGAGCGAGACTCTGTCTTAAAACAAAACAAAACAAAACAAAAAAACAAACAACAAAAAAAAAACCAAGCAAGCGAAGGTCACCTTTGTGCTTTGTGCTATAGATAAATTGGTGCTGACTTAGTACCAAGACTGTGATTTCTAATGAAAATTAAACTATTGATGGAAAAAGAAAAAACAGAAAAAAAAAAAAAAAAGAAGAGACACCTTCCAAATGACCACCAATTTCATAATCATGGATTAAGCCAGTGAAGCTTTTTCTCTTGCAGGCACTGTGTTTTAAAATGAGATTCTGTTTAAGAGTGTTACAGTAGCGTAATATAAATCGGTGGCTATGGCTTTTTAAACTCTGGTTCTTTCTCCTGTAAAGCAGCATAAGTGAATGCCTTATCATAATGTCGGAATAATGACATCTCAAGGCCTGTGTGCTGCATTCACAAGCAAGGAGAGTCCCAGAACGAGGTTGACTCAGCAGTACCTGACCAGGCTGCTTAATGCACTGATGAATACCATTGCCCCTAGGAATTAAATATAGAGGTGCCTGGAGCTTGTGTAAAGTTCTCTGTGCCATTTGAAAAAGGTACTCGGAGAAAAGATGGGCTGATTTTTAATTTTCATGTTTTACTCATCTGTTTAAGTACATTTATGGTTTGCTTTGCAAAATGTCAACAGACATCCCAAGTGGTTAACATTTTTAAAAGACTGAATATTCTGTATTTACTCTAATACCATTTTAAAAATGTGGTCATCAATGCCTACAGGTTCATCTGTTAAGACAATCCATTCAAATGATTATTAAAAAAATAAACTCCATAACATTTTTTGTTATTTTCCCCATTGTCTCGAATTCTCATTGATTAGAATTCCAGCAAGATAGAAGTAAAGGTTTCATTTTAGTTTTGGTGCATTTAGGAAGGACTCCAAGTGACATTTCCATCTATAAGATGGCTAAAGGATACTCTGAGAAGGAATTATCTGTTACCTACTAGTATTAGTGTCCCTTATTATATTATACACACCATTATACATTTGTATATTATATACTCAATGATTGACAAAGCACTTTCATATAAATTATCTCACAACAATCTTATAAGGCAGATTGTTAAAGGCAATTATCATCTTTATTTTACGTTGAAAGATACTGAGGTTCAGAAATATTTAAAATAGCTGTCACTTTAAGGAGCATACTTAATGGCAAGTAGTATTCTAATAACTTTACATGTTTTAATTCCTTTGATCCACACAGCAGCTGCAGGAAGTGGATAGTGTTATCATCATCCTCATTTTATAGATTAAACCACAAAAGTACAGAGAAGTCAAGTAGCCTGTCCAAAGGTGCACAGTGGGCAAATGGTAGAGTCAGATGGTGATACACCCAGTCTAATTCCAGATGGAAGTGCCTACTCATCACATCTCTCTGCTTATCCAAGGTTCAGCAACTTGCCTCAGGAAATTTGTCCATTAAGTATTGAATCCTGAATTAGAGCACACGTCTCCTGACTTCCAGCAAAAATGCTTTTCCATCATGCATTTTGTTGTGACTTCTCTCATTATCTTTTGTTTTATCTCATGTTATGTTTTACTACGTTGTGTACTTCTCATCCTCCTCTTAAAGGAATGTGAGTTTCCTCAGTGTCAAAAAGAGAGGATGATTCTTTTTATATGTGGTCTTTCCCCTTCATACCTGAAAATTCTCCTAACACAAGAGGTAGACTTTTAAAATGTGTTAAGTTGAATCAACATCGTAGAACTCTCTGAACACTTTAAGCCTAAAACTTACAATTGGAATTTTGGTGACATAAAAATAGTTGACAATGGGAATGGGACAGTAATTAAACTAAAAAAGGAAAGGAATGATGTAATAGAAAGAAGCAAGATAACAACAAAACAACAATGTTCATACAGCCCTTACTATGTGCTACACACTTTTCATGGATCAACCTATTCAGTCCTTACAACAATCTATTATTATCTCCATTTTGTGAATGGAAAGACAGGGGCAGAGGTTAGATAATCAGTCCACAAATACATGTGTTTGTGGGCATATGTATGTAATACAGGGAGGGAAAAAAAAGCGATATATATTGCTTGGTTTCTCCACCTCCCAAGCCAAGAATTTCCTGTGGTTTTCTGGGTGTATGTATTTGTTTGACTTTTGTCAGGTAGTTTCTATTCTATATGCCCTATTCTACTGATTTTTCTTCCTCCAGTCTAGTCTCTGCATAACACCACAATTATTTTTCTAAAATACATATTTGATCCTGCTCCTTCTTGGTTTAGAATGTTTTTTGACTCCTGACCACTTACAAGTTATGTGACCTGCTACACCATAGCCCTGTTTTACATTTTTATAATCATTTTTGCCTTTTTCCCTAGACCTTTTATTATGATTATATTTAAACCCTCTTTCATCCCTGGGTGGACCATGTACTTTAACTCTTTTGTGACTTTACCCAGGTTGTTCACTCTACCTGGAATGTTGTTCCGCTCATTTTTACCTGGCGAATTACACTCATCCTGCAGGATGAAATTCAAATGTATTTCTTTTTGGATTTTTTTATGATCCGCAGATAGAATTAATATATAACCCTATTAATATATACATTTGACCCTTGCACAACATTGGTTTGAACTGCACAGGTCCACTTATATGTGGATTGTCTTCTGCCTCTGCCACCCCTGAGATAGCAAGACCAATCCCTCCTCTTCCTTCTCCTCAGCCTACTCAAGGTGAACACAATGAGGACAAAGACCTTTATTATGATCCATTTCCACTTAATAAATAGTATATTTTCTCTTCATTCTTAAGATTTTCTCTTTCTTTCTTCCTTCCTTTCTTTCTTTCTTTCTTTCTTTCTTTCTTTCTTTCTTTCTTTCTTTCTTTCTTTCTTTCTTTCTTTCTTTCTTTCTTCTTTCTTTCTTTTTCTTCTCTTCTCCTTCTCCTCCTCCCTCCTCCTCCTCCTCCTCTTCTTCTTCTTCTTCTTCTTCTTCTTCTTCTTCTTCTTCTTCTTCTTCTTCTTCTTCTTCTTCTTCTTCTTCTTCTTCTTCTTCTTCTTCTTCTTCTTCTTCTTCCTCTTCTTCTTCTTCTTCCTCTTCCTCTTCCTCTTCTCTTCTTCTTCTTCTTCTTCTTCTTCTTCTTCTTCTTCTTCTTCTTCTTCTTCTTCTTCTTCTTCTTCTTCTTCTTCCTCCTCCTCCTCCTCCTCCCTCCTCCTCCTCCTCTCTTCTTCTTCTTCTTCTTCTTCTTCTTCTTCTTCTTCTTCTTCTTCTTCTTCTTCTTCTCCTCTTCCTCTTCCTCTTCTTCCCTTCCTTCCTTCCTTCCTTCCTTCCTTCCTTCCTTCCTTCCTTCCTTCCTTCTCTTCTCTTCTCTTCTCTTCTCTTCTCTCTCTCTCTCTCTCTCTCTCTCTCGCTCTCTCTCTCTGTCTTTTGAGACAGGATCTTGATCTGTCACTCAGGCTGGAGTGCAGTAGCATGATCACAGTTCACTGCAGCCTTGAACTCATGGCCTCAAGTGATCCTACTACCTCAGCCTCCTGAGTATCTAGAACTAAAATCGTGTGTTGCCATGCCTGGCTATTTAAAAACTTTCTTTTTAGAGATGGTGTCCCGTTACATCGCCCAGGCTGGTCTCAAACTCCTGTACTCAAGCAATCCTCCTGCCTCAGCCTTCCAAAGTGCTGGGATTACAGGCATAAGCCACCATGCCTTATGACTTTCTTAATAATCTTTTCTTTTATCTAGCTAACTTTATTGTAAGAATACAGTATACAATATAGTTATCACACATAATATGTGTTAATTGACTTTATGTTATCGATAAGATTTCCAGTTGATAGTAAGCTATTAGTTAAGTTTGGGGGGATTTAAAATTTATATGTGAATTTTCAACTGCCTGGGAGGCTGGTGTCTCTAACCGTCACATTGTTTAAGAATCAATTATACTACAATTTAACAACAGCAGCAGCAGCAGCAGCAGCAGCAGCAGCAGCAGCAGCTGCTAACATCTAGTAAATGCTGAAATGCTACAATTCGGTTATTGTTGATGAAGAAAATTAGATACAGAGGCTCTATGTAACTTGCCCAAGATCACTTGGGTAGTAAATTTTCAGACAGATCTGTCCGACCCCCAGCCCCCAAAACCCATAAATTTAACCACTTTGCTTTACTTCCTCCACTGATACCCCCAGTTTATTTACTCTTTCTCTTCAATAATATAAACTCTAGATAAAGAATGTTTTTTTCCATTGAATCAGAACTGGCTTGAATCTTATCTTTTTGATAGGCATAAACTTCGATATCACACTCTCGAAGTACCTCTCTCCCCTCTTCTGTATTACTCAGGAGTTCTTCAGGTTTACAGAATCCCCAAGGGAAATCATTTGGCCAGTAATATGATTTGGCTCTGTGTCCCCGCCCAAATCTGGTGTTGACTTGTAATTCACAGTGTTAAAGGAGGGGTCAGATAGGAGGTGATAGAATCATGGGGGTGAACTTCCCCCTTGCTCTTCTTGTGACATAATTCTCATGACATATGGTTGTTGTAAAGTGTGTGGCACCTTCCTCTTTGCTCTCTCTCTCCTGTTGCCATGTGAAGGTGTGCCTTCTGCCTTAATTATAAGTTTCCTGAGACCTGCCCTGCCATGCCTCCTGTACAGCCTGTGGAACTGTAAGTCAATTAAACCTCTTTTCTTTATAAACTACCCAGTCTAAGGTAATTCTATATAGCAATGTGAGAATAAAGTAATATAGAAAATTGGTATTAGAGAAGTAGTGCATTCCTATAAAGATGCCTGAAAATGTGAAAGTGACTTTGGAACTGGGTAATGGTCAGAAGTTGGAATAATGTGGAGGGATCAGAAGAAGACAGAGAGATGAGGGAAAGTTTGGAAATTTCTATAGACTTGTTGAATACTTGTGACCAAAATGCTAATAGTGATATGGACAATGAAGTCCAGGCTGAAGTTATCTCAGATATTAGGAACTTATTGGGAACTGGAGTAAAGGTCACTCTTGTTATGCTTTAGCAAAGAGTCTGGCAGCATTGTGCACATGATCTAGAGATCTGTGGAACAGTGAACTTGAGATAAATGATTTAAGGTCTCTAGTGGAAGAAATTCCTAAGCAGCAAAGCATTCAAGAGGTAACCTGGCTGCTTCTAAAAGCCTACACGCATTTGCATAAACAAAGAAATAACGTGAAACTAGAACTTATATTTAAAAGGCAAACAGAGCATAAATATTTGGAAAATTTGCAGCCCAACCATGCAGTAGAAAGGAAAAACCCATTTTCTGGGGAGAAACTCAAGTCTGCAGAAAGTTGCATAAGTAAAAAGGAGCTGAATGTTAACAGCCAAGATAGTGGGGAAAATGCTTCCAGGCCATTTCAGAGACCTTTGTAGCAGCCCCTCCCATCACAGACTTGGAGGCCTGGGAAGGAAAAATTGTATTTTTTCCTGGTTTTGTGGGCCAGTCCCAAGGCCCCACTGCCCTGTGTAGCCTCAAGACATGGTGCCCTGCATTCCAGCCACTTCAGCTCCAACCATGGCTAAAAGGGCCAATATATAGCTTGAGTCATTGCCTCAGAGGTTGCAAGTCCCAAGCCTTGGGGTGGCTTCCATGTGGTATTGGGCCTGTGGGTGCACAGAAGACAAGAGTGGAGGTTTGCAAGCCTCTGCCTATATTTCAGAGGATACATGGAAAGGCTTGGATGTCCAGGCAGAAGTCTGCAGCAGGTACTAAACCATCATAGGGAACCTCTACTCGGGCAATGTGGAGGGGAAACGTGGGGTTGGAGCCCCCACACAAAGTCCCCACTGGGGCACTGCCTAGTGGAGCTGTGAGAAGAGGGTCACCATCCTCCAGACCCCAGAATGATAGATCCACCAACAGCTTGCACTGTGTGCTTGGAAAAGCTGCAGGCACTCCATGCCAGCCTGTGAAAGCAGCTGCAGGGGCTTTACTCTGCAGAGCCACAGGAGCAGAGCTTCCAAAGGCCTTAGGAGTCCACCCTTGCATTATTGTGGCCTGGATGTGAGACTTGTAGTCAAAGGAGATGATTTTGGAGCTTTAAGGCTTAATGACTGCCCTAATGGATTTTAGACTCTCATGGGCTTGAAGCTCCTTTGTTTTGGCCAATTTCTCCTATTCAGAATGTGCGTATTTACCCAATGTCTGTACCCCCAATGTATCTTGAAAGTAACTAACTTGTTTTTTTATTTTGCGGGTTCATAAGCAGAAGGGACTTACCTTGTCTCAGATGAGACTTTGGACTTGGACTTTTGAGTTAATGCTGGAATGAGTTAAGACTTTGGGGGACTATTGGGAAGGCATGATTGTGTTTTGAAATGTGAGAAGGACATGAGACTTGGGAGGGACCATGGGTGAAATGAGATGGTTTGTATCTGTGTCCCCAACCAAATCTCATGCTGAATTGAAATCCCCAGTGTTGGAGGAGGTGCCTGGTAGGAGGTGATTGCATCATGGAGGTGAACTTCTCCCTTGCTGTTCTCATGATAAAGTTCTCGCAAGATCTGGTTGTTGTAAAGTGTGTGGCACCTTCCCCTTCACTCTCTTTCCCCTGTTACAATGTTAAGATGTGCTTGCTTCCCCTTCACCTTCCACCAGGATTATAAGCTTCCTGAGGCCTCCTCAGTAATGTCTCTGGTAACAGTCTACAGAACTGTGTGTCAAGTAAACCCCTTTTCTTTATAAACTACCCAGTCTCAGGTACTTCCACATAGCAATGTGAGAATGAACTGATATAGCCAGTCTTTTCCTAGAAGAATCCTGGTGCCTGGTATCTTCTAGGGCCTTGTGGCATTGCTTCCTTTTACCACATTGCACTGCACAGAGCTCTAGGCCAGGATGATCCCTTGAAGAAGGGTGATTTCCTCATGATTCAGATGTTGGTGCCTATCTTTTTATTTCATATATCATCCAAAGACCCACCAAAGATACGCCATGCTAGGGGGTATTCTCCAACTTCAGATTCCAACTTTGAAGGGCAGAATAGAAAACTTCATTCCATCCTCTTGCTGCAGTGGCAATAATAAAGTACCACCTAAGTCTTCAGCAGGTCATTCTGTTAAGCAGTTAAGTCTTCAGTGGTACACCCCATTTATAAAACAAAAATGCAAAAACTTAATTATATGCACAAATGAAAGTTTCTCTTTTTATAGGAGTCACTTGTTATATTACAATTATGCTGCCATTGTTCAAGCATTTTTTGAATTCTTCTTCAGATTTTTTAGAGCCTACAGTCCCATCTTTTTGTTACTTTTAAAGAGAGCAAATATTTATACTTGAAAATGGATTTTATTTTGGAAAGAGCCCAATATTATTTGGTTTAGTCTTTTGAACAAAATCAGCATGAAAAACTGTTTTTGGTAGAAAAGGAGGTGAAACTATAAAGTAATGACACATTTTTTGAGTCTTACTGAGGCCAAAAGGGGATTTCCAAATACAGTGCCAGCAATAGAGTATGAGGGTAATAAGTATATAGCTCCCTAATGTGACAACACTAAGAATGAGAAATTTGAATACAAATATTCTGGTGTATTTGTGGCCAACCTAGTCTAATTACATCTATGAAGGCACAGCTTGCACATTTTGTCCAAAATTCTTGTTAAGACTATCTAGCTGTAGACCGATGCATCTCAAATTTATTTTGAACCCGAATCCCCTGAGTTGTCATTAAAATCAGATTTGCTTCAAGATTTGAATGTCCTGGGTCCTGAGAATCCGCATTTCTTACCACTCCCAGGTGAATTTGCAGATGGATATTGCTACCCATACTAAGTTACACTTGGGTTGCTTTGTTCCTTAGTAAAATATTTGTTTGTGCTCATGTACATATGAACTTTGCCTTGCTACAGAGAATTTTTTGTGTACTTTATCGATAAAGAAGCAGCAACGACCTGTGCCATTTTCCTTACATTGGATGTTTTCTTTGTTCAGAATGTAACAGAAATTTCCATAGAAGTATGAAAAAGTAGTTTAAATCTTCAACTTAACTAATTATTACATAGCAGATATTATCACATGAGAAAAAGCAAAGTACACTTTGATATATTTAAAGCTGCTATTTCTGATTTGACAGTTTTTGAAACTGATGTGACAAAAGTGCTCTTGCTAGCTGGCTAAAAACAAAATCTTTATTTCACAGCTAAAATGTAAATAGCTAAGATGTAATCGGAGGACTAAATTTCACAGCCACAAAAACACAGCTGTGAAACATAACTTTAGAGTTTAATAAAGGCAAATAGTTTTGCACACTAATAATGGATATTAGAAATAAAGATGAGAATGATTTTGTTAGAATTTTTTAGTGTTTACATACCTTCACTAATGTTGCCTGTTTAATTGAGAATATTCTCAAGTTACCTGCCATAAATGTGT
This sequence comes from Macaca thibetana thibetana, assembly GCF_024542745.1. Taxonomy (NCBI): domain Eukaryota; kingdom Metazoa; phylum Chordata; class Mammalia; order Primates; family Cercopithecidae; genus Macaca; species Macaca thibetana. The sequence continues at coordinate 93,355,717 of NC_065583.1, forward strand.
TTATTGGATGCCTACTAGGTGTATCCTTCCAGGAATTAGTGATGCAAAAATGAATGTGATACTATATCTTTAAAAAGTTTTTAAAATTACATAATATGTTCTGATTTTTGAGTTAATTCTTTTTATATTTATAGAACTAGTGCATGTGAATTTGAAAAAAATACTAGAAAATACAGAAAAAGGTTAAAAAGTCAAATATACATTATTAAAAAATCACATCACTGTTAACAATTTTATGTTATATTTTAAGTTTTCATTGACCTAATTCTAAGTATTATTACTTCTGGCATGTTGGTGCACTTTTAAAAACACTGTGGCCACAACTCTTGCTGGACAGTGTCAAGATATATTCAAGTAAAATTTTTATACCGGTCCTGGCCTCAGCTGAAGTTTTGAAACCCACAATAACTTTGTGTATGGTGTGTGTGTAGGTGCATATATACATCTTTAGGGTGAAGAATCGGATTTTCTATGGGTTCATCCCTTTCCTAATATTTGAAGGTTATTTTAGGTTGCAGTAAGGAACTGTAGAAGTAGCTGGGGATTCCATTTAATTTTAGATATGCATAGACCAGAGACCCTTTATGATATAACTGAGTAATATCACCAGAATTACTAACAAGCAGAACTATGTTCTGCTTCCTCAGTTTTGTGATAAAGTTTCTGAATTTTGATAATGTTGAATTGGGTGTCAGTGTATCTGGTTCTTTACTAAAATCTGTTGCACATTTTTCTCATCTGTAAAATAAGGTACATAAACTACATGTTTTCAGAGTTTTCTTGAAGTTTTGGAATTCTGCTTATTAAAATTCTTGTTTTGCAAGTAAATGGATCTATACTGCTAGGTACCTTCCTATATCTTTGATAATAACCTTTAAATCAATGCCAATCTAAGGTGTCTTTTAAAATCTCAAATCTACAGTATTAATTTAGGACAGGGTCTGGTAAACTACTGCCTGCAGGCCAAATATGGCCCATTTCCTGTTTTTGTAAATAAAGTGTTATTGAAACACAGCCACATCTATTCACTTAGGTATTGTTTATGACATATTTCGAGGTACAGTGGCAGGGTTGGGTATTGTGACAACCCAATGGCAGGGTTGGGTATTGTGACATAGTCTCTTGTGACAGAGACTATATCTACTATCTGAACCATCACAGGAAAAACTTATTAACCCTTTATCTAGATTAATAACTTTCTGGATTGATAAACATGTTTTCCTTCAGATACTTATAGTGACCATGAATAAGTATGATATCATAGTTATCATGATAACAGGAAGTATGGATATGGAAAATATGCTTGGGTCATTTGAAGCAGCTCTTTTTTTTTTTAAAATTTAGGGTTATTTCTAAATAGACTTTATTTGGACTTGATTTCTGGAGGCCAGCTGAATCTGCATCAGGTAAACGTCATAACTGATGTCATGAGAGAAACTAGGGTGTTGGGGGGATACTCTTTGAGCCTGGCTAGATTCATCTTGACTGGCTCAGGTAGGAGTATTTTCAGTTAAAGTAGCTACCTTTTGTAATAACGACCAGGCCAAGAAAGCCACGGATTTTAAATATTGTAAGATTAGAGGTATTATTTCACAAAGAATAAGTATCAAAGTCATGTTTATAGTTGATATACACAGTCCTCATGAAGATTAGGCAGTGCCTTGCTCAGGAGACCAGTCCCTGGGGTCTTTGAAAGAAAATGAACCCTCTCTGTGATAAGAGGTGTAAATCATCAAGTATTTAGGAGGGAAGTGAGTTGCAGCATTACTGGTGAAGATGTTCTAGTTGACCCATAATTACCTACCCTTTCCAAGACCACTGACTCAGAGGAAGGCTAGTAGAGACAGACCTCTCTGAATTCTCAATGAAGTCTGAGATGTCAGAATTTGCAAAATGAATTAGACCAGGCTGGGGACTCATGTTTTCTCAGGGGAAGAGAGGCATGTGCTATGTGCAGAGGGCCTAAAGAGAAGACAAATAAAGGAAACCCAAAGATAATTGGGTGAGAGTAAGGGAGGGAGAGGGCATTTCCTGACACCCTCTGTATTAACCCATTCTTGCATTGCCATAAATAAGTACCTGAGACTAGGTAATTTATAAAGAAAAGAGGTTTAATTGGCTTATGGTCCTGCAGACTGTACAGGAAGCACAGCAGCTTCTGCTCAGCTTCTAAGGAGGTCTCAGGAAACTTAAAATTATGGCAGAAGGCAAAGGGGGAGCCAGCACTTCACCTGGCCAGGAGTAGGTGGAAGATAGAGAGGTAGGGATGCACCACACACTTTTAAACCACGAGATCTCATAAGAACTCTATCACAAGAACAGCACCAAAGAAATGGTGCTAAACTATTTATGAAAGATCCACTCCCATGATCCGACCACCTCCTATCAGGCCACACCTCCAGCACTGGGGATTACAATTCAGTATGAGATTGGGGCAAGAACACAGATCCAAACCATATCAGCCTCCCTAGGCCTAAATAGGGAAATCTTGTGCTTCTAGGTACTACCAAAGGTTGGTAAGTAGACTTTAATGACCTCTAAGTTTTAGACACTGCATTATTCCTTGAATCTTTGGTAAAAGTATGCTAAAGTATCCATCAGAGACCAGTTCGTGTCGTTCTGATGAAAGGGTTCTGGAATGATTGTCAGTGTTAGAGGAACATTTTTATTCTGTTGATGGGAGTGTAAATTAGTTCAACCATTGTGGAAGACAGTGTGGCAATTCCTCAAGGATCTAGAATCAGAAATACCATTTGACCCAGCAATCCCATTACTGGGTATATGCCCAAATAATTATGAATCATTCTACTCTAAAGACACATAAACACGTATGTTTATTGCAGCACCATTCACAATAGTGAAGACTTGAAACCAACCCAAATGCCCATCAATGATAGATTGGATAAAGACAATGTGATACATATACACCATGGAATACTACCAGCTATGATGAGCTTTTTTTCATATGTTTTTTGGACACATAAATGTCTTCTTTTGGGAAGCATCTGTTCATATTCTTTGCCCACTTTTTGATTTTTTTTTTTTCCCGTAAATTTGTTTAAGTTTCTTGTAGATTCTGGATATTAGCCCTTTGTCAGATGGATAGATTGCAAAAATTTTCTCCTACTCTGTAGATTGCCTGTTCAGTCTGATGAGAGTTTCTTTTGCTGTGCAGAAGCTCTTTAGTTCAATTAGATCCCATTTGTCCATTTTGGCTTTTGTTGCCATTGCTTTTGGTGTTTTAGTCATGAAGTCTTTGCCCATGTCTATATCCTGAACAGTATTGCCTAGGTTTTCCTCTAAGGTTTTATGGTTTTAGGTCTAATATTTAAGTGTTTAATCCATCTTGAGTTAATTTTTGTATTAGGTGTAAGGAAGGGGTCTAGTTTCAGTTTTCTGCAAATGGCTAGCGAGTTTTCTCGATATTATTTATTAAAAAGGGAATCGTTTCCCCAATGCTTGTTTTTGTCAGGTTTGTCAAAGATCAGATGGTTGTAGATGTGTAGCACTATTTCTGAGGCCTCTGTTCTTCCATTGGTCTATATATCTATTTTAGCACCAATAGCATGCTGTTTTGGTTACTGTAGCCTTATAGTATAGTTTGAAGTCAGGTAGCATGATGCCTCCAGCTTTGTTCTTTTTGCTTGAGATTGTCTTGGCTATACAGGCTCTTTTTTGGTTTCATATAAAATGTAAAGTAGTTTTTTTCTAATTCTGTGGAGAATGTCAATGGTCGCTTGATGGGGATAGCATCAAATCTATAAATTACTTTGGGCACTATGGCCATTTTCATGATATTGATTCTTCCTATTCATGAGCATGGAATGTTCTTCCATTTGTTTGTGTCCTCTTTTATTTTATTGAGCAGTGGTTTGTAGTTCTCCTTGGAGAGGTCCTTCACATCCCTTGTAAGTTGTATTGCTATGTATTTTATTCTCTTTGTAGCAATTGTGAATGGGAGTTCATTCATGATTTGGCTCTCTGTTTGTTATTGGTGTGTAGGAATGCTTGTGATTTTTGCACATTAATTTTGTATCCTGAGACTTTGCTGAAATTGCTTATCAGCTTGAGGAGATTTTGGGCTGAGATGACGGAGTTCTCTAAATGTGCAATAATGTCATCTGCAAACAGAAAATTTGACTTCCTCTCTCCCTATTTGAATGCCCTTTATTTCTTCCTCTCACCTGATTTTCCTGGCCAGAACTTGAATACTATGATGAAAGGGACTGGTGAGAGAGGGCATCCTTGTCTTGTGCCGGTTTTCAAAAGGAATGTTTCCAGCTTTTGCCCATTCAGCATGATATTGGCTGAGGGTTTGTCATAATTAGCTCTTATTATTTTGAGATACATTCCATCAATACCTAGTTTATTGGGAGTTTTTAGCATGAAGGGATGTTGAATTTTATCAAAGGCCTTTTCTGCATCTATTGAGATAATCATGTGGTTTTTATCTTTGGTTCTGTTTATGTGATGGATTACATTGATTGATTTGCATATGTTGAACCAGTCTTGCATCCCAGGGATGAAGTTTTTTAATGTGCTGCTGGATTTGGTTTGCCAGTATTTTGTTGAGGATATTCACATCGATGTTCATCAGGGATATTGGCCTGAAATTTCCTTTCTTTCTTGTATCTCTGTCAGGTTTTGGTATCAGGATGATGCTGGTTTCAAAAAATGAGTTTGGGAGCAGTCTCTATTTTTCTATTGTTTGGAATAGTTTCAGAATGAATGGTAGTAGCTCCCCTTTGTACCTCTGGTAGAATTCGGCTGTAAATCCGTCCAGTCCGGGGTTGTTTTTGGTTGGTAGGCTATTAATTACTGCCTCAATTTCAGAATTTGTCATTGGTCTATTCAGGGTTTGACTTCTTCCTGGCTTAGTCTTGGGAGTGTGTATGTGTCTAGGAATTTATCAATTTCTTCTAGATTTTCTAGTTTATTTGCATGGAGGTGTTTATAGTATTCTCTGTTGGTAGTTTGTATTTTGGTGGGATCGGTGGTGATATCACCTTTATCATTTTTTATTTTGTCTATTTGATTCTTCTCTCTTTTCTTCTGTTAGTCTGCTTAGCATTCTACCTATTTTGTTAATCTTTTCAGAAAACCACCTCCTGGACTCATTGATTTTTTGAAGGGTTTTTTGTGTCTTTATCTCCTTCAGTTCTGCGCTCATCTTAGTTATTTCTTGTCTTCTGCTAGCTTTTGAATTTGTTAGCTCTTGCTTCTCTAGTTCTTTTCATTGTGATGTTAGGGTGTCAATATTAGATCTTTCCCGCTTTCTCCTGTGGGCATTTAGTGCTATAAATTTCCCTCTAAACACTGTTTTAGCTGTGTCCGAGATTCTGGTACATTGTGTCTTTGTTCTCATAGGTTTCAAATAACTTATTTATTTCTGCCTTAATTTCATTATTTACCCAGTAGTCATTCAGGAGCAGGTTGTTCAGCTTCCATGTAGTTGTGCAGTTTTGAGTGGGTTTCTTAGTCTTAAGTTCTAATTTGATTGCACTGTGGTCTGAGAGACTGCTTGTCATGATTTCCTTTTTTTTTTTTTTTTTTTTTACATTTGCTGAGGAGTGTTTTACTTCCAATTATGGGGTCAATTTTAGAATAAGTGCTATGTGGTGCTGAGAGGAATGTACATTCTGTCGATTTGGGGTGGAGAGTTCTGTAGATCTATTAGGTCTACTTGGTCCAGAGCTGAGTTCAAGTCCTGAATATCCTTGTTAATTTTCTGTCTCGTTGATCTGTCTAATGTTGACAGTGGGGTGTTAAAGTCTCCCACTATTATTATATGAGTGTCTAAGTCTCTTTGTAGGTCTCTAAGAACTTGATTTATGAATCTGGGTGCTCTTTTATTGGGTGCATATATATTTAGGATAGTTAGCTCTTCTTGTGGCATTGATGCCTTTACCACTATGTAATGGTCTTCTTTGGCTTTTTTGATCTTTGTTGATTTAAAGTCTGTTCTATCAGCGATTAGGATTGCAACCCCTGCCTTCTTTTGCTTTCCATTTGTTTGGTAAATATTCTCCATATCTTTATTTTAAGCCTATGTGTGTCTTTGCACGTGAGATGGGTCTCCTGAATGCAGCACACTGATGGGTCTTGACTCTATCCAATTTGCCAGTCTATGCCTTTTAATTGGGGGCATTTAGCCTATTTATATTTAAGGTTAATATTGTTATGTGTGAATTTGATCCTGCCATTAGGATGCTAGCTGGTTATTTTACCCATTAGTGGATGCAGTTTTTTCATAGTTTCGATGGTATACGATTTGGTATTTTTTTTCAGTGACTGGTACTGGTTTTTCCTTCCCGTATCTTGTGCTTCCTTCAGGAGCTCTTGTAAGGCAGGCCTGGTGGTGACAAAAGCTCTCAGCGTTTGGTTGTCTGTAAAGGATTTTATTTCTCCTTCACTTATGAAGCCTAGTTTGGCTGAATATGAAATTCTGGATTGAAAATTATTTTCTTTAAGAATGTTGAATATTGGCCCCCACTGTCTTCTGGCATGTAGAGTTTCTCTAGAGAGATCTGCTGTTAGTCTGATGGGCTTCCCTTTGTGGGTAACCCTACCTTTCGCTCTGGCTGCCCTTAATATTTTTTCCTTCATTTCAAACTTGGTGAATCTGACAATTATGTCTTGGGATTACTCTTCTTGATGTGTATCTTTGTGGTGTTCTCTGTACTTCCTGAATTTGAATGTTGGCCTGCCTTGCTAGGTTGGGGAAGTTGTCCTGGGTAATATCCTGAAAAGTGTTTTCCAACTTGGTTCCATTCTCCCTGTCACTTTCAGGTACACCAATCAAATGTAGGTTTAGTCTTTTTACATAGTCCCATATTTCTTGGAGGCTTTGTTTGCTCCTTTTCATTCTTTTTTTCTCTAATCTTATCTTTATGCTTTATTTCATTAAATTGGTCTTCAATCTCTGATATCCTTTCTTCCGCTTGATCAATTCGGCTGTTGATACTTGTGTATGCTTCATGAGGTTCTCATGCTGTGTTTCTTAGCTCCATCAGGTCATTTATATTCTTCTCTAAATTGGTTATTCTAGTTAGCAATTCCTCTAACCTTTTTTCAAGGTTCTTAGCTTCCTTCCATTGGGTTAGAACATGCTCCTTTAGCTTGGAGGAGTTTGCTATTACCCACCTTCTGAAACCTACTTTTGTCAATTTGTCAAACTCATTCTCCATCCGGTTTTGTTCCCTTGCTGATGAAGAGTTGTGATCCTTTGGAGGAAAAGAGGCATTCTGGTTTTTGGAATTTTCAGCCTTTTTTTTTTGCTGGTTTTTCCTCATCTTCCTGGATTTATCTACCTTTGGTCTTTGATGCTGGTGACTTTTGGATGGGGTTTTTGTGTGGACATCCTTTCTGTTGATGTTGATGCTATTCCTTTCTGCTTGTTAGTTTTCCTTCTAACAGTCAGGCCCCTCTTCTGCAGGTCCGATGGAGTTTGCTGGAAGTCCACTCCAGACCCTGTTTGCCTGGGTATCACCAGCAGAGGCTGCAGAATAGCAAAGATTGCTGCCTGTTCTTTCCTCTGGAAGCTTCCTCCCAGAGGGACTCTCGCCAGATGCCAGCTGGATGTCTGATGTGTGAGGTGTCTGTCTATCCCTGCTGGGAGGTGTCTCCCAGTCAGGAGGTCTGGGGGTCAGGGACCCACTTGAGGTGGTAGTCTGTCCCTTAGTAAAGCTCAAGCATTGTACTGGTAGATCCGCTGCTCTCTTCAGAGTTGGCAGGCAGGAACGTTTAAGTCTGTTGAAGTGGTGTCCACAGCTGCCCCTTCCTCCAGGTGCTCTGTCCCAGGGAGATGGGAGTTTCATCTAGAAGTCCCTGACTGGGGCTGCTGCCTTTCTTTCAGAGATACCCTGCCCTGAGAGGAGGAATTTAGAGAGGCAATCTGGCTACAGTGCCTTTACCGAGCTGTGGTGGGCTCTGCCCAGTTCAAATTTCTCGGTGGCTTTGTTTACACTATGAGGGGAAAATGGCCTATTCAAGCCTCCGTAATAGTGGATGCCCCTCCCGCCACCAAGCTGAAGCACCCAGGTCAACTTCAGACTGCTGTGCTGGCAGTGAGAATTTCAAGCTAGTGGATCTTAGTTTGCTGGGCTCTGTGGAGTGGGATCTGCTGATTGAGACCACTTGGCTCCCTGGCTTCAGTTACCTTTCCAGGGCAGTGAAGGGTTCTGTCTTGCTTTCATTCCAGGCACCACTGGGGTATGAAAAAAGATTCCTGTGGCTAGCTCAGTGTCTGCCCAAATGGCTACCCAGCTTTGTGCTTGAAAACTGGTGATCTAGTCTCCTGAGGGAATCTCCTGGTCTGTGGGGGTTGTGAAGACTGTGGGAAAAGTGTAGGATCTGGGCCAGAATGCCCCCTTAATCACAGTACAGTCCCTCACGGCTTTCCTTGGCTAGGGGAGGGAGTTCCCTGACTTCTTGCACTTCCCAGGTGAGGTGATACCTCCCCCCTGCTTTGGCTTGCCTTCCATGGACTGCACCCATTGTCTAACCATTCCCAATGAGATGAGCCGGGTACCTCAGTTGGAAATGCAGAAATCACCAGCCTTCTGCGTTGATCTTGCTGAGAGCTGCAGACTGGAGCTGTTCCTTTTTTGGCTCTCTTGCCAGCCATCTGTTTTTTTTAACTGTAGTTTTTATTGTATGGCTCACATATAGTGAAGAAATTTTCTTAAGTCTCTATTGGAATACTTAGGGTGACAGATAATCTTTCTTTTCAGGTATGAGAGGTAGTCTGGGAAACTGGCCAACATAGTGACATTTCCTGGGCATTTAAGCTTTCCCCCCACCCACAACAATGGGCAGAATGTTTATTATTGGGACTATTCTTGGAAATCTAAGAAATTTGGCAGTGATAATCATGGTGACTCAATTTTTCTGTCTGGCTCTCTTTGAGTGTGTTGTATAGACAGAGCTTATTGTTAGCCTTATTTCATTTTTCAACCTTTTATATTTTTGGAGGATGGCAGTCCTTGTTTATTGGCAAAAAGGTGGCATAAAAAGGGTGGCATACTCATGCATATGTGGGAATGATTTGAGGGTATTCTGAGGTGTCTGGACAAAGAGATGTTTCCCAACGTTTCCTTAAACTCTGTACCTTAAGGGATTCATTTCATATGCTAAACACATTTTTTTTTCTGCATTATTCTCTCTTAACAACTTAGTGTGGATAATTTTTATCTAATTTCTTTAGTTATATTTTCAGCAGATTCAACCAGTATAACAGAAATTCAAGGCAGTCAGTCTAATGAAAGAGGAGCAGAAAGGATGCAGAAAAGAAAGAGAGAAGGATATTTGTTACATTATTTTACTGTATAAATACTTCAAATATCTGTATTAGAGGCTTCATGGGTTTTCTCTCTTCAGAAGAACATTAAAAATAGTACTAAAACCAATTTACAAAAGAGGCATGAGTTGGTCATGTGACTTTTCTTTGGTTGTTATAAGGACTTTTTTTTACTGAAGTTAAAAGAGAGTTTTTCTTCAATACTACAGATGAGGATCACATTTGGTATGAAATATCTATGGAGTACTCATCAATAACTTGGAGGTGCTTAGTTACATTTTTCAATATTAACATAATGAATAGAGTCACAGAATCCCTCTCTTTAATTATCTGACCTCTAAAATCTTTTGTTATTTTTTGTTTCCCCATTTTTTCTGTTTCTGTTTTCTGGTACACATTTGAATGCTTGTTCTTATCTTTAAAAGTTGTAAAGTGGATTCATTTCAATCAGAAAATAAGACCACATTCATTAAGGATTACTTCAAAACGTGGTATAAAGATGCTTCATTAAAAAATGTTTTCTTGTATATATATATTTTTTATCCTAGTCTTGTGGCAAATATGCCAGGAACTTTTAGTTTTCTGCAAAGGAGTACATTTGGCTTGGTATCTTATTAATACTGGTTCCAATCAGAAGTCCGTAATTTCCATGGATCAAAAAGCATAATTTTAAAAAACATGTTGAAATGTGTATTTAGTGTAAATGCACAATTTGCTGTAAACTATGGAGTATGTTTCTAGTGAGCCATATGATAACTAGGCTGTATTCTCCCTGTGACCCTATGAGCCCCTCTGGGGTAAGAACAATGCTCTCTTCATCTTCCTATCTCTGGAGCCTAATACAATGTTTAACATACTTCAGGTGCCTACGACCTGACATGTTGAACCAATGACTTAGTGATGATGTAATAAGAGTAAATAGGCATGCTTAGATAGGTAAATATGTACATGGGTGAAAGCAAATACTCCATTACAACTTTGTGATTCCATATGATATGGTTTGAATTTGTGTTCCTGCCCAAATCTCATATTGAATTGTAATCCCCAGTGTTGGAGGAGGGACCTGGTGGGAGGTGATGGGATCATGGGAGTGTGTTTTCCCCTTGTTGTTCTCATGACAGTGGTGAGTTCTCAGGAGATATGGTTGTTTAAAAGTATGTGGCACCTCCCCCTTCTCTATCGTCGTCCTGCTCTGGCCATGTAAGATGTGTCTGCTTCTCCTTCTGCCATGATTGAAAGTTTCCTGAGGCCTCTCAGCCATGCTTCCTGTACTGCCTGCAAAACTATGAGCCAATTAAACCCCCTTTTAAAAATAAAATTACCCAGTTTCAGGTATTTCTTTATAGTAATGCCAGAATGGACTAATATGCCATATTGCATATGTTGCATGAGAAAATAATAGAGATTTGAATATACTTGCTTAGAGAGGTTTACTATTAGACATTTTAGTCTTCAGTGACTCATTTATGGAGAACAATCTAAATGCTAGAGTGATATTTGGGGAAGATATGTCTGACTCCAATAGTTTATCATATACTATCTGGTATCATTAGTTTTCATATGTATATATGTATCATACCTCCAACTAGGATTGTAAATTTGTTGAGGGTGGGCTCTTAGTAGCTTTTGTTGTAAATTTGTTGAGAGTGGGATCTTAGTAGCTTTCATTCCCACATATGATAGAGGTTCAAAAACATTTATCCAATGTTAGTATTAGACTTCTGATTGGAACTCACTGAACGGTTTTGTATAAGACCTTCTGCATGTTTCCTCAAATGTAAAATTGGGTGAATAAAGCCTTTTCCAGGCTCTTCATACAAAATTTATATTTTGCTTTGAGTCTCGTAAAATGATTTTGTAATGATAAAAATTGAAGTAAGAATGAATATGTTTCACCAGTTAGAATGGCAATCATTAAAAAGTCAGGAAACAACAGGTGCTGGAGAGAATGTGGAGAAATAGGAACATTTTCATACTGTTGGTGGGATTATAAACTAGTTCAACCATTGTGGAAAACAGTATGGCAATTCCTCAAGGATCTAGAACTAGAAATACCATATGACCCACCCATCACATTACTGGGTATATACCCAAAGGATTATAAATCATGCTGCTATAAAGACACATGCACACGTATGTTTATTGCGGCACTATTCACAATAGCAAAGACTTGGAATCAACCCAAATGTCCATCAGTGACAGACTGAATTAAGAAAAAGTGGCACATATACACCATGGAATAGTATGCAGCCATAAAAAAGGATGAGTTCATGTCCTTTGTAGGGAAATGGATGCAGCTGGAAACCATCATTCTCAGCAAACCATCGCAAGAACAGAAAATCAAACACCACATGTTCTCACTCATGGGTGGGAATTGAACAATGAGATCACTTGGACACCGGAAGGGGAACATCATACACCGGGGCCTATTGTGGGGAGGGGGGAGGGGGGAGGAATGGCATTGGGAGTTATACCTGAGATAAATGGCGAGTTGATGGGTGCTGACTAGTTGATGGGTGCAGCACACCAACATGGCACATGTATACATATGTAACGAAACTGCACTTTGTGCACATGTACCCTAGAACTTAAAGTATTAAAAAAAAAAAAAAAAGAATGAGTGTGTTGGCAGTTTTACAACTAAGTGCTTTAGCTTGTGCATTTGAAAGATTACAGAAGCTTCTGGTTTTTGGCTGACATTTGAATCCTGGTTGTGCTACCTCTTGTAACTTGGCAAGTAAGTGTAAGTTTTCAGAACCCTTGTTTGCTCTCTTACAAATGGTATTTGTAATTTTTTTTCCTTATAGTATTGTTGTGAGGTTAAATTTATAACATGTTTACTCTTAGGGGTGTGCCAAACATGGTAGATTCTCAGCAAACATGAGCTTCTTCCTCCATCTTGGTTTTCTGTTTAGTTCTCATGGCAATCTGACCAATTTTACAGCTTCAGATAAAATAGGTCTTTCTTTAATCAACATTTTCCCATGAACTCCAGACCTGGAGTTCAAGTCATCTAGAAGGTGAGTGTTTCCAGTCACCTTCCAGAGATCCACATGTTTGTATTCTTACTTGCCTCTAAAACTTGACATGGCCCAACCAACTTCAATGTCTCAGCCCATCTTCACCTTTCAGAATTCTCTATTTGTTGCTGCAATTATCATTCTGTAGCAACCAGTTCAAAGACTATAGTCTGAGTTTTACTCACTTTCTTTTCCTTGTGCATTTATTTTGTTAAAGTTGGGAGAACTGATTCAGTATATCAAAGCAGAAGACCAACTCTTTCCCTTACCTCCAAACAATGTCTACAGGATGGCAATTGCTTGGTGAGGTCAACATATTCCAAGTCTGGCCGTAGATCTTCCCACAGCCTCCAGGTATAGGACTCTTTCCTTAAACTGTGTTGGGTAACCATTGACTCATCTTTGGTTCCTGGCCATGAACTCCAATTTGAACAATTTTGCAATTCAGTTAGACACAATAAAATTTATTAAATTATGACTTTTTTCATAATGATTATATTCCATGCCTGCCACCTAGGTTTACATTCTGGGTTAGACTTGGTTGTTCTCAGGTTTCCTTACCTTCACATTTACATACATTATTTTACTTGCCAAGATTATAAAAAAAACTCATTGATTACAGATTGAAGATTTCTAGTTTCACTGTGAAGGAAACTTATATACAATGTTGCCAACCAGTCCATGGGGTTCTATTTATTTTATCTCATATCTTGCACACATCCCCACCTGTAATGCCAGCACCTTGGGAGACTGAGGTGGGAGGATTGGCTGAGGCGAAGAGTTTGAGACCATCCTGGGAAACATAGCCTTATTCTCATCTCTACAAATAATAAAAACATTAGCTGGGCATGGTGGCACAAGCCAGTAGCCTCAACTACATAGGAGGTTGAGGCAGGAGTGTTTCTTGGGCCCAGGAATTTGAGGCTGCAATGAGCGATGGTTGTGCCACTGCACTCCAGCCTAGGTGACAGAGCCAGACCCTGTCTCTAAAAACAAAAACAATAAAACAAAACAAACAATCAAACAAACATCCCATTACTTCTAAATTCATTGGCACTATTCTGGAAATTGCTACCTTTCACCAGCATCATTGTGGTAGCCTCTGGTGTCAGGCTACTTTTGGTTGAAACTAACACAAAAAAAACTAAAACTAGCTTTAGTTTTAGTTAATCATCAGGATTTAATTTTCCTTTCACATAAAGAAGATTTTAAGCAGGAGTTTCCATGGTTGCTTCAATAGTTCTGCAGTGTCAGGGCTCTGGAGTGTTTTTCCGTGACTCCCCTAACCTTCCCTTTATGGTCACAATATAGCTGCTGCAGCTCCATGCATCAGGTTCTCACACAAGAGCATTTAGCTGCAGGAAGGGAGAGGGAGGATTTCTCTTCATGAGTCTTTCTTACCAAGGGAGAAAAGCTTTCCCAGATAACTCTCAGAAGATTTCCCTTTATATCTCATTAGCCAGTATTTGTTCGCTTTCCCATGCTGTAGTGTGAATGCAGCCAGGAAGATAAATATCTGCTATTTTTAATCTCCATATTTGTTAGTGAGAAATAGGACGATTGGAAAGCTCTCAGGTTTTTAAATCCACCTTGCATTTCTGCCAAATGTGCTTCCTTGAATACATCACCCTTGTCTTAAACTTTCAGTAACTTCTATTGCTAGTAAATACAGTTCATTCCAGCTCCTTTTACTCCCTTAGTTTATCTCCTACTTTACTCTCCCATTGGCTATTTGGTGAACCCAGAATAGAACCAGCTCATCGCTTGTTAAAGCCTTTGCTCACGACATTTTCTCCTCTTGGAATCTCTTCCCCACAATCTTCCACTGAACGCCAACTTAGACATCAATGCTCAGCTCCATGGCTGCTTTCTCCATAAGTCTTCCTTGTTCTCATTAGTTGTCATTTCCCCTTTCTTTCAACTTCTGTACTTTCTCCATATCACAGAGGCTGACCACTCATGGATTTAACATTTAAGTTTTGATTACTCGCAAAACCCCACAAAAGTGCAGTTCAACGGCCTTTGTAACATTTCTAAGGTACAATCCAAACCTTGTCTGCTGCAAAGCTGGCATGCACGGGTGGATTTTCTCACTGGGAGGTAAGTCCTGTACTGCATAAGATTTAGACCTCAGTGAGGCTTCGATGTTTTTTCCTTGTTGTAATACAGGCAGTAAGTTTTGTGAACTCATTACAAGCTGTGCTCCATTGTGGAAAATGGCTGTTAATTGAGAGATAAAACTTTAGATGAAAGTTGAAAAGGTGGTTAACTTTTGGTTTGAGGAGAGGTACTGGAAAGGGTAATTCTCCAGAAACTGTGACTTATGGTAGCCAGGAGCCTGGAAAAATACATGCACATTCTTGAGACTGTGGTATAGAGGTTTCTTACCTTGTATTGTAAGACTCCTTGAAGACAGTAAGATTTCAAAAGGTTGGGAGAAATCAAACAGTGTGCTGTGATGGCTCTGGAAACAGAGAATTGAGGCTAAATTATAGCTCTGCCTGTTCTCCAAGACTAGCTGACCTTTTGGAAGATTCTTGATAATGTGAAACTTCAGTTTCCCCTTCCATAAAATGATGGGAAAAATACCCACCTCACAGCTATTAAGTGGGATAAAACCTGGAAAATGTCTTGTAAATTGTAAAACTATAGATAATTAAGTGATAACCATTATGTGTGACCATACATCTATCAGGAGAGCAAATGCTTAGAAAATATTTATTTAATGACTGAATAAATGAATGAATAAAGGAATGAAATGCTACTATAATAGCCTACTTATAGAAAAAAATGCTTTTATTTCTATAATAGTATCTCTGAGTTTCTAAGGCATTTTATTTGCTTGCATTACTAAAATATGAAAATCAATAAAATCATTACTGAGAATTAAATATCAGTAGATTATATCAATGTTAATATGAAGCTGAAGTTCTTTTTTGAATACATTGACTAGTCATAAACTGCTGGGCCTACACTTTCACTGTTTATGGCATTAGTGGAGGCCCTCACGTGCATCACAGCTTTGTAGTTCCTCTGGGACTATCTATTATCCCACAGATCCATTATCATCTATAATTCTCTTTAAAAACCTAATAAAATTTACGTCAGATGCCTGTGCTGTGTATTGTCTTCAAACATAACCTTTTCCATATCTTTTTTGAGTGTTGAGCTTTTAAAAGGGTCTGATATTATTGGAATATTAGCTCACTTGTGCTTCAGATTTACACCTCTCCAAGGTAGGGAACATGTTGCTACTCTCCTGGCTAGAAAGGGATTCAAGAACCATGGGAATCTGTGAATAGCTTCACACCGCTGCTGGGCCAACCAAACCTAATATGCAACAGTGCCACGAACTGGACTGGGTGTACATTAAATGGTTTAGTTTTTCCAATGACCAGTTATAGAAAAAGAATGATTTGTCTTCCTCTTTAGAACATGCATTATTTCAGCTAATTTGCAGGTATTTAAATTAATTAACTTTGTTAATTTAAATAATTAACAAAAGAATAGGCTAGGGAGAGCCTGGAACTCCACACTAAGATATTTCTCTTATAATTCCACTACAACTCAAAGTTGGCTTTATCATTGGACATTATTTTAATTATATTAACTTTTTGGGATTGAAGTTAACTTTTTTTTCAACACATGGTCAATGTTATTCTATCAGTGGGGTCATTAACCATTGTCCCTGGTCAGAGCCTTTACATATGTGATTAAGTTAAGGATCTTGTTAAAGTGAAGTTATTCTGTATTATCCAGGTGGGCCCTAAACATAATCACAAGAGTTCTTATACCAGGACTGTAGATATTCAAACGTAGAAGGTGATGTTATTACAGAAGGAGCGAGAGAAAAATGATGGGATGCAGGGCCGTGAGGCAAGGAATCAAAGCTAGAAAAGACAAAAGGTGAATTCTCTTGAGAGCCTCCAGAAGGAATCCGCTCTTCCAGAACCTTTAAGCCTTATTTTGTACTCGTAACACCCAGACCTGTAGCAGACTCGATTTGTGTTGTTTTAAGCCGTTGCATTTGCGGTAATTTCTTACAGCAGTGGTAAGAATATAGGTGGTTCTGGCCTGCGTAGATTGGGTGGTTCTGGGTGGTTGGAAGTGAAGTCTCTTCTCTCTTCACAATCCAGTGCATTCTAGGACGGCCATAAGCAGACACTCCTATTTCCTTCTCCTCACTGTCTCTTCCTGGGCAATAGGCCCTCTCCTTCCCGCTAACATTTTTAGAATCTGGCCCCAGATGTCAGGAGCCCATCTGGTGAACCCTATCCTTCACTCTTCCATCTAGTTTCCTTCTCTTTATTCTTAAAGTCTTTTCTTCATTTTATTTTTTCTCAATAGACATTGATGGTCCATAAACCTTAGAACCAGAATCAACTTCATGAGCTATCTCCCTTTCTCAAATTCATGGAATATTTATTTTTCAAATATCCCCTGGTGAAGAATGGAAACATGTATGTTTCATCCTTCTAATGCAAGAAGAGGGGGGAAGGTAAACAAAGCAATTTATTTCTGTATGAAAAGAACATTTGTGTTTTGCCACACAATTGTGTCCTGGAATTTCTAAGTATCCTCTCTTTCTTTTTTTTTTTTTTAATAGCAGAACTGGAATTACTGCTTAGGTTGCACACCCACACCCTTCCTGGTGCATTTTTGAGAAAATATTCCATACTGTGGGCATATGTCTGACAAATAATTCTCTATAATTTCTTGCTTTGGTAAAACTTAACCATAGCCCAGGTTTTATACTACAAAAATGCCTATAACAAGTGATTGCAAGTCAAAAGTAAGTATTATGTAAGAGTTGGAAAAAATCTTATCTATCCAAAGCCATAATTTCCAAATAAAACTCTTTTCTGTGTTGGCAGCACATATGTATAATTTAGGCCTATTCTGAATAAAAGTGGCTGAGTTATCAAAACTCCATTAACCTAATTTGTTTAAATGGAAGTAGTACCTTATGCCTGGCTTAAATAGAATTTAAATGAAAAGGGAGAAGAAATATCATTCTATATAATTAAGGTGGCAGACCCCACTCATTTATAGAAAGAGAAGATGTAAAGTCAACAAAAGAAACCCTGTGGTATAGTGTTTGGCTTTGAAAATGCTAAATAAAAGGAAAGTAGTCTAATGGCAGCAAGAACAGATATGTGATGCTTATTCAGAATCTTCAAATGCAAAATTTTCTTTTTTTTCCTCATTGATGCACATCTCACAAAAATGCATAAATGACTCTCATTTTGTCTTCTAGACTGTGGCCTATCATGTTAACTCCTGAGAGCCTTTAGTGTAACGTAAAGAAAACTCTATCAATAACATACATACATCCAAATTCTGTCAATTTGAAACCTTATTACTAGAAGTTATAGGCTCTGGAATTATCCTCGTCAGATCTAAGGAGGCAGCCAACCTTCCCAGCAGTCTCTTTTGCATCTCTGAACTTCTTTATCATTGCATTTCTAGGGCTAGGAGTAATGGTGTGACAATTGCGTTGTGCTCCCTCCTCTCTTTAATTCTGTTTCTAAGGGTCGGGATGACCTACAGAGTGATAAAATATGCTAGTTGTTCAGTTGAGCCAGGTGTCCTTTGAGAAGCTAAGAAAAGGGCTAACAATGTCACAAAGTTATTAGTGTCCTGTATATTACAAGCCACAAGCGACAGCTCTCAGTGAGACTATCCTGTTTGGGAGTCCGCCACTTCCTGCTGGAATCACCCCATAGCAGGTGGGAACCGACATTTCATCAAATATCTACGTTTGGTAGATGAGCAAGAGTCCACAGGCCTATAAATTAGAATAGGTATAATAGAGTTGATTAACAATGGAAAAAGGAGGATACATATTTTGTGTGCTTTTTTGATCCAGGAAACAAGATCTTTTATTCTGTACCATCATGGCCAGAGTATCTTAAAAAATTAAAATGTAAACTGTTGAAAATTTTTACAGGTGATGGCAGGTTTAACTGGAGCCCTCATAGGCCACTGAATCCTGCTCACCACTTCTTCCAGTCTGTAAAAAGCCAATAAAGACAAAAACAAAAACAAAGAAAATCCAAAATAAACAGCAGATTATTCATCCAATATTGGAATTGGTTGATCCTATCAGCTCTCAAAATCTCCAGTCACTAAATTCTGTCTTCTGACCACTGCCAAGTTGTTGAATATTGATTAGATGAGTCCTACTTACCCTTCTCACCTCGAGCTTCTAGATTCTATGTCTAGTGAACCCCCATCCCAATTTCTGGCTAACTTCTCTATTCTCTGGAGTCTACCTAGGAGCAAACTGTTCCCGTCTGCTATCTCTTCCACCTCCAGCTCAGGCCAGATCTTTCTGCCAGAGTGATCTCTTTCCCCTTTGTTATCCCTGGAGTCTGTGGCTTAGGCTTAATGAAGCTAACAGACTGGAGTGGGGAATAGGGGTTGGGGAAAGACAGGGTGGGCTCCAGGTGTTACTACTGCTAGTCCTAAACCATCAGTGAGCACTAGGGTATCCTAATATTGGAATATTCTTATCTAAATTCTCATAGTTCTTCTTTATATCTTGAAGACAATTTTGTGATGTTTAAACCACAGTTGTAAAATAGGTACACTCAAGAGGAGAACACATTTCAAGCATTTTCTAAAAGTGTTTTTCTCCTCTAGTTATTTGAATTTTCTATTAATCAAAATAGTTTAGGCTGTAGAAACAAACGCTCCCCAAATTTTAGTGGCTCAAACAAAAAAACGTTTATTTTTCACTCAGACAAATGTGTATATTGGGTTGGCAAGGGGGTTCTCATCTTCAACATCACTCAGGGACCCTGATGACCAAAGCTCCATATGACACATGCCTCTAGAATTGGCTTAGGTCAAGAGATGTGGTGAGCTGTGCATAGCATGCAAAACTTCCACTGGAAGTGACACATGTCACTTGATTATGTTCAATTGGCTAATGCAAGCCCATGTCTGTATGTGCTTTGTAAACCAGAATATTTGTGAATAACCCTAACGAGTCCTAGAGGCAGCCTTTGCCATTTTGTGCTACCAGATCCTATGGTTATTCTGTTATTTTCCTCCTATTTTTATAAAACTTTCCTATATTTTCCATTTATTTTTCACAAATGCTCTTTCTACCTCCCTTCTATAAGTGAGCCTGGCTTTCTTATTAATGATGTTGCCTCCCATGAAATTCTTGCCAGGACAGCTTTCTCTTCCCTTCTTTGATCAATAATAGAGGATAAAGAAAGAGGATTAATCTCCTTCCTTCTCCATTGCCCATTCCTGAATATTGTCCTGGCTGTTGAAATTCAGCAATCTCTTCTCTTTCCGACTGTCTCATGCAACCCTCCTTCTCTCCTAGCAGCTATGGTATTTGGAACTCTATGGTACCTTTCTTCCTTACCCAGTGAATTTAACCTATCACTTTTTTTTTTTTTTAATCATGTCGGTGACACCACAGTTCCTTACTTCCTTGACACCAATGATCCCCAACTGCTCTCCATCCTTGGATCTCATAATCTATCTCCACAATCTCCAATTCTGAGTATCTTGCCTCTCCACAATCTCTTTAATGTCAGCTATTCTAAATTTCTTACTCATACTCATCCTGGTCTTTCTTCTCATCACAACCCTGACTCTGCTCTTTTTTCTCTTTTCTGTTAACTTCCTTCCAACTTCATTTCTTCCGTCTAGCTGTTTTCATGGTCAGCCGACTCAGCAGTACCTTCACGTATTGCCTAAAATTTCCCATGGACCTTGAACTTCTAAATATTTCCTTGCTAGGCTGAAGAGTGCTGCTAGAGAAAGCTGCACTGATTGAGTCTGCCACAAATTTATGCTTGTTCACTTTAACTGAGCTGTCCTTTCTGCTCAGCACTTCTTTTATTCATCTCTTGCTGACTCACTGCTCATCCCACACAGCCCTTTTTCCAATTATTTTTAACTCTTTTTAGGATTCAAGCTCTGCTCCAGATATGGCCCCAAAATACCTTTCCAGTTTTATCTCTCACTTCTCCCCAAAAGCTCTTTGCTTTTTGCTTTCCAAACTTCACGTTTGCTCACTGTTTTACACATTCCGATGAAAATGCTGCCTACTTTGCACAGGCATTTCTCCTCTGAAAGAGACCTCTATTTGTTGTAAACATCCATGCAATTTTTATTACCTTTTATGAGACTCAGCAAATATCTCCTTATTCTAGGTACCTGCACACATGTACATCTCCACAGTTTTATTTGTGCCCTTTAGAAGTAGAAACCACGAAGGTTTGTATACATAGTGTTTATCGGTGGTGCTTTGCCCTTAGGTGATCAGTTGGTGTTTGGTGAATACGTTGGAGAAATAAACATTAGTTAGTTGTCTGGATAATTTTTTTTTTTTTTACTTTTCCATACAGAAGAAAAGTTAATACTAAATGTAAGGACTTAAAAATCTATGTTTACTATTTAAATTTTAATGCAACAGTTGCAGTTTGGGTTACCAGTACTAATAGATTTAACATATTTGGGGAATAGTTAAAAGAGTTATGTGAAAGAGACCTATTTCTTACAACATTCTTGAATTCTCAGGCTCCTGTCTGTGCTGGTTAATTAGGACCTATACTCCTTCCTTTTTGTTTTTGAGACAGAGTCTTGCTCTGTCACCCAGGCTGGAGTGCAGTGGCACGATCTCGGCTCACTGCACTGGGTTCATGCCGTTCTCCTGCCTCAGCCTCCTGAATAGCTGGACTACAGGCACCTGCCACCACGCCAGGCTAATTTTTTGTGTTTTTAGTAGAGACAGGGTTTCACTGTGTTAGCCAGGGTGGTCTCGATCTCCTGACCTCGTGATCTGCCTGCCTCAGCCTCCCAAAGTGCTGGAATTACAGGTGTGAGCCACCACGCCTGACCTACTTCATTTTTCTTTATATTTATTAACATATTTAATATCTGAATCAATAAAGACAATCACATGTTATGTCAGAGCAAACTGAATTAAATCTCGATATCCCGAATATACTTTGTTAAAAGTAGACCTTTCTGGAATTTGTGTGTAATCCCCTATCTCATCCAGAGTGTAGAATCACTGGAGAAATAAGACAAAAGATAGTCAGATGGAGAGCCCAAGTGTTCACTAAGGCTAGTATTGGAAAATGTGGGCAATAATGAAATTCCTATTATCATACTGCAAAATTAGACCTACTCATCCAGTCACAGGCAGCACTGGATCAGAGCAGGGCACCTCACACGGGGCCTGCTGCAGTACGACTTCCAGCATAGAAGAGCAAAGCAAGATGATAGCTTCCTGTGGGAGCCAAGAGACACCCATGCCTCTGACCTCTGTATCTGTTACAGGTAAGTTTCTCTACCTGATGAGGAGAGAGATGCTGTGGGGAAAAACAATATGAGTGGTTAGGGAAAAATACCTTCTTAGGGAAACTAAAGGAATGGGGTGAGAGCATTTCTATCTAATACTCCTGAACATGATGATATGATGTGATGCATGCATATATGGGAGGATTAAGGGTCATCAGTGATGAGCAATCTAGTCACTTCTCTCTGTGGTGATTCTAATATAAATGAAATGGTATATTTATTAGTAACTTTTATTAAACACTATTAATATGTCAAAATTAGTTTAAAAACCTAGCTTCTTGGCTAAAACTTGATGTACATTATTACTTTACTAAGTTTAACCACATAACACATGGAAATGATAATCCGTAATCTAAATAGTTAAATTAATAATTATTTTGGGAACTACAATGTCATCATATAAGCTATACACCTTATTGAAGAGAGATTAATGTTAATAGAGGAAACGTAGCCAGGCAACTTTTGGTCCTAGTCAACACCTTCCCTAAAACTTTTAAGGGTGCAGGTACATTATTTTCAGCCTCAAAAAAAACCCTCTTCTTCTTTACTACATTTTTGATTATCTTACTTTGTTTGTGCTACTGTAACCCAGTGCCATGGACTAGCTGGCTTATAAATAAAGTAAATTTATTTCTCTCAGTTCTGGAGACTGAGAAGTTCAAGATCAAAAGGCTAGTACATTTGGTGTCTGGTGAGGTGCCATTTTCTGGTTCATAGAGGCTTCTAGCTGTGTATTCACATGGTAGAAGGAGGAAGGCAGCTCTCTGGGGCCTCTTTTACAAGGCCAATAATTGTATTCATGAAGGCCATGCCTTTTTGTCCTAATCAACTTTCAAAAGATCCACTTCCTAATGCCATCAATATGAGGGTTAGGATTTCAACGAATGAATTTTGGGGGGATGCAAATATTCAGACCACAATGTGGGTTTATATATAAATAAAACTATTTCTTTTAGCTCCATTCATTGATCAATTCAATTTATCAAACAACCAGTAGATTAAAGGAAATAACTGGCATGATGGTTCAGTTAACTGACAAGTTATTTCCTGGATTTACTTTTGCTTAGGTTTAATTTTTCTTTTCTTTTCTTTAATAAACATATAAGATAAAATTTAATTTACTACCTCAACCATTTTTAAGTGTACAGGTCAGTAGTGTTGAGTATATTTACATTATTATGCAGTAGACCTACAGAACTTTTTTATCTTGCTAAACTGATTCTATGTCCATTAAACAAAAATTTCCCATTTATCTCCCCTCCCTCCAAGAACCCTGGCAACCACCACTCTATTTTTTATTTCTATGAATTTGACCACTTTGGATATCTCACATAAGTAGAATCATATAGTCATCTTGAACTCCTTCTTTTCCTTCACACCTTCATCTTATTAATCACTAATTCTGGTCAATTCCATCTCCTATAGTCTGAATTTACCTTCCAGCCCCTCAGTTAAGGCCTTTATTATTTCTCTCCTGGGTAGTGCAACAGCCCTCTACCTTTCTTCTTGTCCTCTTGCAGTTCCTATATCACTGTGACTTCTCTAAAATTGGATTTGATTTATTTACTCCATCACATACAATTCCCTATGTATTTCCAGTTGCTTCTTTTCTAAGCTTCTTAGCATAGCATATACAGTCTTTCATAGTCTGGCTCTGCCTCCCTCTCTGGCTTCCATCATCCCCCTCTGACCCTCACTCTGTTCATTGCTCCCCAGCCACACTAAATGGTTCCTTTCTGTGTGTTCTGCACACTTGACTTTTCTTATGGAATGCCCCCTGCAGTTTTTTCTCTCCTGGATAATATCTAACTATCTTGAAGTCTCAACTGAAAATTCTCCTCTTTTTGATTCCCATAGAACTCCATGTCTAGCCATCCTCGAGCAGTTTTCACCTTGCTTTCCGACTGTTTGTGTGTCTGCTCTTGATGGTAAATTCCTTAAAGACAAATTGTTTTATTTTTGATCATTTATTTTTTTCTCTAGTGCCTAGAATAGTACCTGGCATATAGCGGTTACTCAGTGATTATGAGCAAATAATGACATTTTAATCTTTGTGAAATTCTTTCTTTAGAAACACCTTATAATTCAACTAGTTCAAGAATATAATGCTTTTTTTGAAAGGAGTTTATACTTTTATATTACCATTCTATCTGTTGTTATTATATAAAAAGATCCACATGTATTTAAGGATGCATACAGGCACCAATAAATATATCTGTATATCTCTTGGAAGTCCCATCTATAACCTAGTTGTCTAACTTATTTAGGGCATTGTTTTCAAATTTATTCTTTCAATTAACAAAATTCTACCCTTTGTGGTTATTACTCCATGGGGTGCAAACACACAATTTAAAACTTCAATTAAAATACATAAACCAAAACAGCAGCAGTTAAAATAACATATTTGAAAAATTCTCAGCTGAAAATGATGCCCAATGGAAAATGGCAATTTAGAAAGATATATACACACAGAAACTATGAAGAAGAAAATGTTGATAATTTATAAATAATCTTTATTTGTGCCATAGAAAACAGATGTAGATTTATACTTTGCCCTTTTAAATCATCATCTCTTACTTTGAGGACACTATCTTATTCCTAGTTGTGGAAGTAATCAATATTTATACCACTGTTTAAAAAATCTCTGAGACTGGGTCACTACCTTCTAAGCATTTTTGGTGGCAGAATCATTCCAATTACAACAGGAGGATGCCAAGAGAAGCCTCAAGATTGAGAGTAAAATGGGAGAGAACTGCATTTTTTGGTCAGAGCACAGAATTCCACTTACCTTGAAATCCTGACTGGTTTTGTCTTCAATGTTTTGAAATAACCAGAGACGTTTTGATTATTTCACTGTAAATTATATTGTTTTAGGCTTTTGGTTAAAAAGTCGAGGTTGAATAGTCAACACAAATATCTAAACAATGAGATGAGGACATGTAAAGGTTGGTCTACACAGTTACAGGGATTAGTGACAAAATTTTTGTCTAAACATTTTATTCTTTAAAAAATGTTATCTGAATAGTGCTGCAATGAGCATACATGTGCATGTGTCTATATAGAATGACTTATATTCTTTTGGGTACATACTCGGTAATGGGATTGCTGGGTTGAATGGTATTTATGTCTTTAGGTCTTTGAGGAATCACTACACTGTCTTCCACGATGGCTGACACATGTGTGTGTATGTTTATTGCAGCATGATTCACAATAGCAAAGACTTGGAACCAACCCAAATGCCCATCAATGATAGACTGGATAAAGAAAATGTGGTACACATATACCATGGAATAGTATGCAGCCATAAAAAAGAATGAGATCATGTTCTTTGCAAAGTCATGGATGGAACTGGAGGACATCATCCTTAGCAAACGAATACAGGAACAGAACACCAAATACCACATGTCCTCACTTGTAAGTGAGAGCTAAATCATGAGAACACGTGGACATACAGAGGAGAACATACACTGGGGCCTTTCAGAGAGTGGAGGTTGGGAAGGGGGCGAGAATAAGGAAAAATAACTAATGCGTACTAGACGTAATGCATACTAGATGATGAAATAATCTGTGCAACAAACCCTCATGACACAAGTTCACCTATGTAACGAACCTTCACTTGTACCCTTGAACTTAAAAGTTGAGAAAATGTTTTTCAAATACCTTCAGGGAAAAGAGGTTTTGTGAGCTTCTGGGTAGAATTTCAAGACATTTTCCAACTCTCCAATAAAATAGCTATTTATTGAGATTCTGCTATGTACAAGACACCATGGACGATAAAAGGCAGAATAAGTTATAGTACCTGCCTTCAAGGAATTGACACTCTATTGGAGTAAAGAAAATATGTACATGGACAGAACACAGCCTGCTTAAACAGTGGATAGAATATATTTGTTTACCTTGTACCCTCTTGAAATACCAATAAAATTAGAGAAAATATGTGAAGTAATAAACATAAGCAGAATGGGAGGATATACAATAATAGATTAAGCCCTTTTTAGAAGATAGAAACGGATGTAAAAGTTCCCAGAGGTGGAAAACCTGATTCTAAATACCTACACAGGGCAATGGCAATGAGAAACATGAAATTTTGCTACAAAATCTCAGAAAGTCTCAGAAATTAAAGACACTTGGTATCACCAAAGACAGGAATAAGGCATGGAGTTGAAAACAGGGAGAACTGGTTGGGCATTTCTATAACAAGCACCTAGAGCTCCTTGGTTTTTTCCCTTTGCCAATGGTAACAGGAAGCAGCGGTTTTATTTTGTGAAAAAATTGAGCTATAGAGGCTGAAATGAGTGGTGGGAAGAAAGACACTATGTATTAAAAATAGGAGGACTAAATGTTAAGCCCTCCTTGAGCTGCTTGGCTATAAGAATACTTGAAATCAGGCCTTTATCCTCCAGGGAGAGTGGAGAATTTTCTCCATAGCTACCGAACTAGTATAGAGTGTTGGTCTGTGTCTGTCTAAAGAGACTGACATTTGGAGTCACCCTGCTAAAGGGCTATGTCTCTACCCAGCAGTGAAACCTACCAATTGATAAGTTCCACCTTCATATACATCTTCCAAACAGGTTTTTAGTGTTTCACTCTTAAATGAGAATGAGCAGCAACTTACTAGATACCTGATGAAAGCCTCCAGCAAGAAAAGCAGAGGAGAGAAAAAGGTAAGGGGTGGGGGAGGAGGGAGAGAGAGAGAGATAGAGAAAGAGAGAGAGAACCAAAAGAACTTAGAGGAAAATATAGATAAGGCAGAAAACAGAAGAAATGCACTCCTCTACCTCAAAGCCATTGATAAAATCCTTAGAGAGCTGAGCGAATATACATTATATGTGAATTAAGAACCATTAAAAAGATATTCAAAAAACAACAAAAAAGAGCTCTTGGAAATTAAACATCAGATAGCCAAAATAAAAATTAAAAGCAATAGAAAATTCAGAAGTTAAGACCAATTTTCAGAAAGTGGAGGAAAAAGACAAAGAAACAGGCAAAAAATCAAGAAAAGATAAGAATATTAAGAGACCAATCTAAGGCCAAGCACAGTGGCTCACTCCTGTAATCCCAGCACTTTGGGAGGC
Organism: Macaca thibetana thibetana; assembly: GCF_024542745.1. NCBI lineage: Eukaryota > Metazoa > Chordata > Mammalia > Primates > Cercopithecidae > Macaca > Macaca thibetana. The sequence continues at coordinate 93,382,443 of NC_065583.1, forward strand.
AAAGGTGGGAAGCTTGCTTGAGCCCAAGAGTTAGAGACCAGCCTGGGCAACACGGGCAGACCTCATCTCTACAAAAATAAAGAAATTAACTGGGTGTGGGGGTCTACACCTGTGGTCCCAGCTACAAAGGAGGCTGAGGCGGGACGATAGCTTGAACCCCGGAGCTCAAGGCTGCAGTAAGCCATGATCACACCACTGCACTCCAGCTTGGGTGGCAGAGTGAGTACCTGTTGAGAGAGAGAGATTGAGAGAGAGAGAGAGAGAGAGAGAGAGAGAGAGAGAGCGTGCAATCCAGAAAAGCCAATATCTTACTCCTAAAATGTTCAGAAAGAGAATGAAAAAAGAAAAAACTGAACAAAGACATAAGAAAATTTCCAGAATTAAAAGACATATATTCCAGCATTGAAAGAGGCCTCTGAGTGCCCAGAATGAGGGCTCGTGAAGGATCCACAGCAAAACACCTTGCAAGGAAATTTCAGGGCAACACAAATATAAAGAAGATTTTTTAAAATGCAGGTGAGGAAAAGTAGCTCACTTACAAAGGATCAAGAATTATAACGTCATCAAACTCCTCAATGTCAACAATGGAAGCTCAGGATTCTATATACATTCAAAGAATACATTAAGTACACAGGAGAATGAATGCATTTTGTAGGCAGAATCTCAGAAAATTTGCCTCCAATGTTTGCAGAAGCTATTTGAGACTTGCTTTGACAAAATGAAGGCATAACTCAGATCATGACATGGGAAGGATTGAAGGATTCCATGTAGGAGAGAAGAGGAAGGAAGAGCTGGGATGGCAACTGAGTTGCAAAACTACAGAATAAACAGTCTAGAGTGGAGCAGGGAGAGGGCTCTACAGGGCTGTGGTAAGAGACTACTGCTTATCTTCCTGAAGAGGCATGCTCAATGGACTTCAATAATGTGCAAGTTCTTCTTCTTCTTCTTTTTTTCTTTTTTACTTTGATAAAAATGAAGTTAAAATAAATCGTATTAAAAAAAGATGTTATATGCTACTAATAGGTTTGCAAACATAGTGCTTTAGGTACTGAAGAAGTAGAGATTCTTTCGGCTTAGAAGACAGCTTTCGGGGAGAAAGATGAATTTTGAAGGATAAGCATGGCAGAGATGGTCGGTGTTCGGTACACATCCACGTACCCATCTTTGTTAGGCTTTCTTGCATTTAGACTAGGTCCATGTGACTGGGATGTGACCAATGGGATGTGGGTGGAAGAGATGTAAGTCATTTGCAGGCCTGGCTTTTAAAATAGGCCTGCAAAATCCTGTGGTCATTTCTTTCTCTACAGCAGCAACCTTAGGGGCCAGATTCCAAATGGTGAGGAGAATGCCTGATTCAGATTTTATTTTGCAGAGTGTGAAATCAAATTTATCACCTTAAACCACTGAGATTTGAGGCTTTATTTGTTAACACAGCACACCTTAGGTATAGGCTATATGGTATGTAAGAGACAGCACAGAATAGTGATTAAAGGCAGGGATTCTGGAATCAAACTGACTGGGTTCACAACCTGCTGTCACCTCTTATAACTGTGAGATCTTTGGCAAACTAATTTTAATGCCTCTGAGGCTCCCTTTCTTCATCTCTAAAGTCAGGATAGCAATAGTAACTTATCTCTTAGGGGTGCTTTAAAGATTAAATTTTTAAGATCTATGTATATGTTGGCTATTACTATTTTTATCATCTCAAATGTAGGTGTCTTAGTCTGTTTCTGCTGCTATAACAAAATACCATAGACTGGGTAATTTATAAAGAACAGAAGTTTATTTGGCTCATGGATCTGGAGGTGAAGATGTCCAAGAGCATGGTGCTGTCATCTGGCAAGGGTCACTCCAAGGTGGAAGGCAACAGGTGGAAACAAGCACATAGGAGACAGCAAGAAGGGTGAACTCTCTTTTATAATAACACACTCTTGCAATAACTAACCGACTCCCACAATAAAGACATTAATCCTTTCATGAGGACTCTGTCCTTGTGACCCAATTCTTTCTTATTACGCTTCACCTCACAACACAGTTGCATTGGGAATCAAGTTTACAACACATGAATTTAGAGAACACACTCAAACCCTAGCAGTAGGGAGACAAGGAATGGCATCCTAGGGGGGAGCAATAGAATGAAACAGAATGATAACTTCTCTTTGAGTTATAGTGTGCAAAAGGAGGAATGGAATATAAAGATGATTAAGGGTACTGTCTTAGTTCAGGCTGCAATAATGAGGTACTCTAGGCTAGGTGGCTTATAAACAACATGAATTGGTTTCTGAAGGTTGGAAGTCTGAGATCCAAGTGCCAGAGTGATTGGGTTCCAATGTGGGCCCTTTTCTGGGTTGCTGATTGCAGACTGACTTCTCAGCATATCCTCACATGATGAAAAGAGGGTGAGAGAGCTCGCTGGGGTCCCTTTTTAAGAACGCTAATCTCTAACCTAATATGTAGTTTACTAACCTCCTAAAGACCCTGTATTAGTTTGTTCTCATACTGCTATGAAGAAATCCAAGACTGGGTAATTTATAAATAAAAGAGATTTAATTGACTCACAGTTTTGCATGGCTGGGAAGGCCTTAGTAAACTTACAATCATGGCAGAAGGCAAAGGGGAAGAAAGGCACCTTGTTCATGGGGCAGCAGGAAGGAGAAGTGCTGAGTAAGGAAGAAAAGCCCCTTAAAAAACCATCAGATCTTGTGAGAACTTGCTCACTATCGCGAGAACAGCATGAGGGTAAGCACACTCATGATTCAATTACCTTCCACTGGGTCCCTCCCAGGACACATGGGGATTATGGGAATTCAAGATGAGATTTGGGTGGTGACACAAAGCCAAACATATTAGGCCTTACCTCCTGATACTGCCATGCAGGGTTAGAATTTGACATACGAATTTTGGAGGAGTTTAGACATTCAGTCCGTTGCAGATACATAAGTTAGTGTATTCATTAGAGCATGATCAGGGAAAGAGACACAGTAAGAATAATATGAAATAAGGAGTTTATTACAGGGATTAGACCTCATATAATTATAGGAGCTGAAGAAGTCTATGGAAAGTTGTTGTCTACACTTCCAGGGGTGGACGTGAAGGTCAGCAGGATCAGGGGTTTGGAAAAGAAGCTGGATGCAAAAAGCGGGAGAGAGAAGACAAATGGGAGCCCATTAGAACAATTTGGAAGCTTCATCTATCACCGCCTTCAACTTTGATGTAAGCAGAAGGTGATCCAGCAGACCGGCATAGATAGTGTGAGTGGCAATGGAGCCTGGCACCAATACCCCCTAACCTTCATGACATCATAGCTCCTGCTTCACTTTTGGCTTTCTTGGAAGTTCCTTGGGCACTTTCTCTTGTATCCAACTAACTTAGATTCACACAAAGAAGAGACTTTGCAAAATGTCAGTCCAGACTAGTGTCAAATTGTGGAGACACCCTAGATGCCATGCTGATGAATTTGGGCTTTCCTATGATGGCTATGGAAGGCAGTTGAAGACTGACAGGATTAACAGACTCAGAATGGAAATAAGTGGGACCCTCAGCTAGGTTGTTTTTGAGGATGTTGATATGTTGTTAAAGTTGATCTTATTCACTATTTTTTGCACATCTACTCTATTTATACTTTATTTATAAAGCAATTCTACCTTATTTCATTACCTAGGAAGGCTCAGGGCACCTGTGTTTTTTCTGTTCATAAAGAATAATCTTTATCACTAGTACATGTGATAATTCCAGGGACAGACAGTGTTAGACATAGTGGACACAATTCAATGTCATTGTTGGTAAAATAGTAATAATATCATCTGTTTTTAAGTGCTTTAGGCCCTTTGGAGGAAAGATGTTACTGGATGTAGGTATAAAGCCAAAAAGAAAATTCAAGATGAAGAATGCTTATATGGTGATGGCTTAATAATGTCTTTCAGTGAGACAAGTGAACTGCAGTGTTTGAGAAAAATGAATGTTGCTACTTAATGGTGCAAGCTGTCCAAGTTTAATCATTTTAAAGAGTAGTTCTCCTTTTTGGCAGTGCTAAAATAAAGGCGTAGTGACTCTGCAGACAGAAAAAAAATAACTCACAACAAGATTTTTATGGCCCATTCTTCTCTCATTCTAAACTCTCTCCTTCTTCAAGGATCACATTTCACCATACATTTCAAGAAGCCTTCTCTGATGGCCTTGTTCAGAAGCCATCTTTTCTCAATTTGTGTAGTACTTTGTATTAGTTTTTGAAAAAATAATTCTCACCACATAGTGTTATCTGAACACTGGGAAATAGAGTAGGAGAAAGAAGACTCAGAAAGATCTAGGTTAGAATGCTTGTTCTCTGCCCATTTGTGTGACTTTGGGCAAGATACTTACCATCTCTTAGATTCAATTTCAATTTCCCAAAGTTTTGCCTAATTGCATTGTAGTACCTACCACATAGGCATAAAATAAATGCCAATTTCCTCCATCCTGCATTTTCTTTCTTTAAATTCATTACAGTATCCCCAATTGGTTTTAATCACTTTAAAAATAAGAATATTATCTTAATCACTGTTGACTTTCTCTCAGCATTAGCACAATGTCTGGCTGTAGGTGCTCAATATAATGCCATGATGAATAGATTAAAGGCATGGATGTAACCCACTCTAGCTTGGGTTCTGACTGAATAATGCTGCTGGGGATGGGGCAGTTTCTTTGTCTGGATTCTTGAAGTATATCTTCCAAAGGTAGCTCTTTTTTCATCAGAGAATTACGAGTGCATACCTCAATGGAGCTTCTACGATTACATCCACTGCTGAAGGTTGAACACAAGCAAATGTACTTTTGGAAAGAACAGAAAGGAGCTTTTGAGGTTTCCCCACCCCTAGTTTTCACCAGGGCCCTGGAGATGCTTTCAGAAATAGAGCATGATGGAGTGTTGACTTCTAGAAGTCCACCTTCCTGTCTTGAGCAGAATATCAAAGTGAAGGCAGCCTTTCTGAGAGAGTTTCCTCCCATGCTGGGCCCCACTGAAAAACCATTATTAACCCCACCAATTCATGTCCAAGTGGCATCAATCATTTGGATCATACGATGGCTGACTGTAAATTATGACATTATCTCTGAGTACGCAGGTGATAATAATAATAATCATTTTAAAAAAGCTCCTGGCATGGCCCCGGCCAACTGAGGACCTTAGCCAGATCTGTCATACTTGTTCTTAACATGAAAGGCTTGGTTTTTCCCTTGCACGCTCATACATCACTGGACCTGTCAAGGGTTTCTGTAGGACCAGTTGACATAGCTCAGAACAGCAGCTGCTGGATGGCTTTGGGGAGCCTGACTCAAGAAAGAGTTGCTGGGGTACAGGGACCACAAGCATTCTGCCGGAGACTGACATCCTGTTGTGCTGTCCTGCCACTGCCCTCAGTAAGTCACAACGAGGAGTAAACTGCTGTCACTGAGATGAAAGACCCCCTTCCTCTGATCTCTCCACTACAAAATTACTTCAGTGCCACACTGTATTTTATGTCAATACCTATTTTATTTTTCAAAATTGAAAAAGATATAAGTACATTGTTCCCTGAATTCCTGATGCTCTGGGTAACCTAGCAACTGAGTATGCCACATAGCACACAACAGAACATTATCATGCACTCCGTTCAACTAACAAGCAAGCAGCACAGATTTCCCTTGCAGATGATTTAGGCTAAATTAACGGTTAATAGTTGCTATTAATATTAAAAATAATAATAACCTCCCTTTTTCATTTCTTAGAGATAGATTTGTAGGGAATAATGCTTGGTTCTAATTGTACATGTGGGAGAGTGTTTTTCACTGAGCCTACATCTTGCAAGTGATTTGCATGGGATTTAGGTAGCCAGCAGCATGCTGCAAAGTGATAATCACATGAAACAGAAGAATACATTCAGGACATTTGGAAACCATGCAAAATATTCAAGTTCAAAATTGACTCATGCTTTCCACCTCTGGGAAGTTGCTGTCAATAAGGGGCTTAAGTGCATGGATCAGGATGTCTAGCCAGGCTGACACTGCTCTCAGTCCTCCCAGAAGCCTGCCAGGAAGCCCTCTGGCAATCAGCTCTAGGACAAGAATAGAGCCGGAACAAGAGTCAGGGTCAGGGAGAAGTTCAAGAAGCTCTGACCTGAAAGAACATGGGCAAGGTCATGGCACAGAGCAAGAGTCTACTGAAGAATGGCAGAGGTTATGGGGAAGGGAGGAAAGTGTAGAAACAGAGGCTTGGACAGAACAAAGGAGGAAAGAAAGGACATTTTCAGGAACAAGGAGCAGAGCGTGAAACACACACAGCAACATGAGACAGGAGGTGGCTGGGTTGTTTTTTGGTAACAGGAAGTTCAAGGACTGGTGGATAGGTATCTAAAATAGGCTTTTGTGTCCATTTGTCCTTTACTTTAGATTTCCTTTGAAGTTGACCCATCTATTTGTGTTTTGTGAAAGTCAGTGACTTTTAAAGTCAGTTTAAAACACACATATACACATAAAAAACACACATACACACAAAACACTCATACATACACATTTTAATTAATGGGGCCTTGTGAATAGTTCACTGTTCACTCTTTCTCCTTTCCCCTCTTTTAAAAGCAATCAAATTAATTTGGTAGCTTCTTTCCTGAACCACCAGAACTTTAAGAAGCTTTTGCAACTTTCTTAGAACTCAGACCTCCAAAAAACCCCTTGGAAAGTCCTGCTGTTTCTCTCCTTAACTAGTCACCTCAATCTGAAGAACTAAGGGCCTTTCATTTTGAGTACGTCCTGCTGCTTTTTAATAATCTATGAGTGAATTAGGCATTTTCGCCTTGAGGTTATAGCTGTTTCAAATAATGTTTCCTTCCAATCATGAAGAAAATATTTTAATACTTTCTGAGACTCTGAACAACCTGTTATTTGAAAAATATGCCCAGTGTCTCATCTAGATTGAATTAACTTCATTTGCAGATATCAGTATATAAAGCTGGATCCTGAAATACTATTTTTTTAAAAAAATTAGAACAAAAGTTTAGGAGCACATTTTGCTTGTCAATACTCTAAGCCATTTTACTTATTTGGATACATTTTTGATACCGTAGTCAGGAATAGCCCTTCCTGTGCCTGGTTTCTAAGCGTTTGCAGTTTGTGCTGATTAAGTAGCAAAACCATTTGGTTGCACTCCTTGCCACCAGGGAACTGACAGGACACTAAATATCATTGCAGTGCAGCAAAGCATGGAGATGCTCCAAGAACAGCAGAGCTGAAAACATGAATACAATGCATAAGCTTTTGACTGGTTGGCAGAAGGATAATGGAAATCCAGGAATCAACAACAATCTGAAATTGTGCAGTATTTGGCATTGCTAGATTTTAAGGACAATATTTTAGAAAGCAGAGAACTGGTGTGATGATTGTTCCATGAATGCAGAGAAAGATCAGCTGCTTTTAAAAAAGGTCACATTAATGTATTTGTGCCCAAACACTTGTAAAAGCCAGACCACCCATGGGGAATGTGTTCTTGTCAAAGCCTCAAGTGGAGTGACCTGTGCATCCGAGGGTTTCTGTTGCTGAGGTGATGGGATGGGAGGCTGGGAGAGATGGCTGCCTTCTGCATTTCCAAGAGCCTTTAGGGCAATGGCACAGAAAGAATGCACCCTTCAGTGCCTTAGAATCAATCTGTTAATTGTGTCAGGTATGGAGTTTTAGGGAGGGTATGACTTTACAGTTTGCCTTTAAAGTAGTTAACTTTTTTTCCCTATTCTAAAATGCTCTGTGTTAAAGGAGTATTGATACAATGAAGAAAACTTCAAGAGCAAAACTGAGCAATCTTAGGACAGATTATGAAGATGATTGACTGAAATGCTCATGGTTTTCGTGCATTACAGGCAGAGTCAGAAATCAGGAAAGTCACTGTTAATGAGGAGACCGCTGGGGCCCTCATTTTCATCTGAAAACCACTGCAAACAGATGGACATCTGTTTAAAAAAGATAGAGTGGCTTTAAAAGTCAAATTGGAACTTTGTAAGTTCTATATTGTAAAACATGTAAGGTGACAAATAATACAAAAAAAAAAAAAAAAAAAAAAAAAAAAAGGCCTTCAGTGTTCTATGAAGACAGAGCAAAAAATGCCCCTCATAGGCTTACGGAAGAATGCTGTAGGGAAGGAACCCCTCCCCCACGACTAAGTATTCCTGTCCTCTGTAGGGACAGAGGGTGGTCTGGCCATACTGCAATTTAAATAGAGAACTAGGGAATATCTCTTAAGTATAAGGGAGAGGTGACACCCTTTTTTCTCAATGAATCTCAGTACTTTTCAGGGTTGGGTCTTTCTCCCTTCTCCTACAGATCCCTCCAATCGGGACAAGCAATGCCCTCAGGCCACTCATAAAGATGAAGGTGTTAGAGAGTCATTTTGAGCCTTCTCAGTTGGGTGTCTATATCTTAAAAGCAGACAGTTGGAGCCAGTATCATTTAACCCAACAAAACACAATATTAATGATAGAATTCTGGATTTCTCCAGTGAAAGAGATTTATTTTGATGGGGGACAATCGCAGTATCTCTCTAATGATTTCGTGCCAGTAAACTGTCTATGAGCATAACCACAGTCTATCTTTCAGTTTTGTGTGAAAGGCCTTACAGCATATGAAATGTTCCCAAACTTTTTATTGGAATATTCGACTTAGCAAAAACGTATAGTATAGTCCTTGGTGTACAATTTTGTCTATTTACAGATGCCATCTTGTTGTGTTTTAAATTTTAGTTACTTGATAAATGAAGATAATATTAGGTTAGAAACCATTTTTAGAAAACATCTTGTAAAACTCTTCGTAAAGACAATGGTAGCAATCTATATGTCATATAATTTTACTCAGTTAAGAGTCACTATAATACGTTTAAAATGCATTAGAAAGCATTAGTGGATAACATACTTAAAATTTCTTAAAGTAATACAATATTTAAGGATGCAATTTATTCTTCCTTGCGAATATAATTGTGGTTCAGTTCAGAAAACAACCAAAAAACAAAATCAAAAAAGTCCCGTATGTGATTTCAAATTGGATGTTATTATTAAGTGTGTTAAAAAACAATGGTCCTCATTTTCTTTCATCCACTCGCCTATCCTTTCTCATTTTTTTCTTTCACTCTTCACCCCATGTTGGAGTGGGTCAAACATATTCTGGCAAAACAAGAATGCCAGTATAACACTCCCACTGAAGAGGGGAGTGGGGTGGGCGGGGTGGGCTGCAGGACACTGTGATTAGCAGCCCTGCCAAGTGGCCAGCACGTGGGGTATGCATTAATGAGCATTTATGATAACTGTGCTTGTGCCTGCAGCTGCACAGCAAATGAATTCTGCTGTCTTTTAGTACCCCATGCAGCAGCTTTCTTTTGCTATTTTGTGAGTAGTATGTCTTAAAATTCAGGTGCGGCAGTTTCTCTGGATTTTGTGTCATGTTTGAAGATAAATGGCAAATCAAGACCAAATGGTCTTCAGAAAGATAATCTGTTGGATGAGAATCCAGAACACTGAGAGGGCATGTGAGTTGGAGGATCCTCCATGTCATATCCTAGGAGCCCAGGATGCCTGGCAAGGAGAGATGGCTGTTTCCCCTTGTTCCTGAATAATTAAATGCCCTTCCATGGAGTCCTTACCGCTTTTCAAACATGCAGTGGACACCAAAAAGCTTGCTGGAGAAGGTTTAAAATTTATTTTCCATCAAAATAAAGATTCTGTTTTAAACCATAAGTGGAAAAATGTTTAATAAATAATTTTAAAACTGTATTGTATTGAAGTATTTAAAATGTCGGCAGAAGAATTAGGAAAATCTAGGCGGCTTTTTTGTTTCAAAAAATAAAATGCCCACCCCTGAATTAAAACATGGGCTTTAGTCATAATTTTTCATGCAGTTTTGAATTGTAATTATAAAAGTGCCAACTATGGAATAATTGGCTTGTACCAAGAATTGATTAATTGACACTTTTTTAATGTTTCTAGTTTCCTTCATTCAAGGAGTACTGAGCAACACACAAATGCTGGCACAAGCTAGAGATCTGACTTCCAAGTTGGGAGGATAACTTTGGCCTTGCTTTCTTACACTGAGCAGCTGGGAAGTGGTGTCCACTGTGTATGTGTGTGTGTGTGTGTGTGCACGCGCGTGTGTGTGCGCATATGTGTGTGTGTGTGTGTCTTCATATGGGTTCTATTAAGAGATCCTTGTTAGTTAATATGCTTGTTTAGGAATATTTCAAAAAAATTTATAGTACCATAATATGTACTGACTTATAACCCTTGGCAATCTGTTTATTTTCCAGGAATTGCAGATAATAAGCATAGCTTTATTTCAAGGTGGGTATGCTGAAAATTATGACAAAAAATGATGACAAAAGAAAGCAACAGCAATAACAAACAACAAAGACCTACCCCAAACCACACACACGCTGGCATACATGCACGAAGGAAAACTTGAAGTCCATTAGTCCAGTTACAGATAGCAGACAACTGAGCTAATCTGTTATCTTCAGATATTAGAGGAATATTGTGCTCTGGTCATCTCCCTACAGGGTCATTTGCTTGGCAGTTGGACAATGCTAGACACATGCTAACGGGGTTAATTGCAGCCACATGTAGGTTTTCTTTTTGGATGACAGGCCACTGCCTTAAAATTGATCCGCACACTGTCAGGGGACTAATTCTGGGCTTCCTTTCAGCCCCATCCTCATCCCGTGACAGACTGCTGCTACCTACAGGCCCTTGGACACACTTGCTTGGGTTTCTACGAAGTGTGGGAACAAGCACAGAGTTGGGTCAGAGGGCATGAAGCCAATGTCGCTACATGCATGTTTCTGCTTTTGTACTGGCCCTGGCCTTGTCCTACTTTATGCAGATTTTACCTCCACGAGATCCAGATTGTGCCATATGGGATTCCTGTGTATGACTAGTGAGGACACATGCCTGTGGGAACTATTCTAATGAAGGACCAACCCAGGCACTGCTGCCTGAACAGTTGCTTTTCCCAGGAGATGGTTGCACACAGAGGAGAATTTTTGTACGGGGGGGTTAGGGGTTATGTCTGGGGGCAAAGGCATTCTCAGTGTCTGGGAAAAAAGTTGTGTGTCTGGTTCTTTACAGAGTGTGTGTATGGAAATGGGAAGTTTTAGGGTAGAATTTTCTGAATAAAAATTTTACTTTGTTTTCTTTGCATTTCTTTTCTCCTTAATTTTTATCCTTTCTGTTCTTTGTTCTTTTATTATCACTATTTCTTGTGCATGGTCTTGTGTATTTGCCTTTATCACTTCTGATGTTTGCTTTCCTTCCATATAATTATGCTTAATTTTAAAATGTCATGCTTGGATTTTTTTCTCCAACAGATTCTGTTGCTTCTCTGTTGCTTCAAGTCACATTTCCTTTGCTTATTCTGCATTACTTTATCAATCCTCATATATTTTGAAGGTGTCTCTTCTTTTTCTCTTTCTCTGTGTTATAACTTTTTACATTTTTATTCCTTAGCTTTGAAAGTCCTCTCTCTTCCTTTTTTCAAATGTCGTTGTTTGTAACTCTTTGTCATATGATTTTATTTAATCATTTATGAAAGATGCATTCATTTTTATAGTTACTAAACAAAATGAAAACAACAGACATTCTTTTTGTCTTCTAATTTCTACTCAAATTTCTCTACATTAGCCCATTTTAAAGCATTTAATCTTTTTATTCATTTTTCTGCTCTCAGAAATAATTTTTGATTTCTATTTCATGAACGTATCCATCTCTAAATCCAAAATTCTCTCTATTTATAAATATATTTTCCTTTTATAAATAAATTTCTCTCATCTTTCTAGTTTAAGTGAATAATTTCACCGATTGCAGTTTTATTATGTTTTGTTTTAATAGTTATTCTCTGAGTAGCGCTTCTACTTTTCGGAGCTTGAGATTGAGTCTTGCACATAGAAAGAGTACATAACTTGGAGTCAGGTGTCAGATGATCTGGGTAGATCAGTCTGAGATCTGACTTAGTCTCTAGTAGTAGATTTATTTATGTTTACTTATTTATTCACTTATTCACTAATTACTAATTTGATTAAGCACGTCTCAAAATCTGCTCTGTACCTCTCCTAGAACCCTCTTCTAGATTGGGTGATTCATTTTGGTGGGACATTTAGGCTTTCTTCTACGAGAAAGACAATTATACACATGACTATTCTCCTGATGAAAACTTTTGAAGTTGTTAATAGAAAAAAATACTGAGAGTTTAGACATGCAAGATATCCTCTTGCTTATATTTTACAACTTCAATTGAATTGGTCACTATCTGTTTCCAAACAGCTTTGGTCTTTCATAAAGACATTATCTCTGGAGTTAGTTTCACTTGTATTTATAGCTGGAGGTGAATTGATAAGCAGGGCTTTTCTTACATGTGGGTAGTATATTTTCACAGATGCTGAGGAGCCTTTTGGCTTCCCCAAATACCTATGTGGCTAATCCCTAATATTCTACAGTTAGAAATTCACTCCTTTATCTTGAGGCGTAGTTTTGTGTTAAAATAGAAATACTCCTGAAAGGGTACTATGTCCAGTCATTAATGCCTCATCATATCGTTTCCTCTAAAGGAAACATTTTGGTAGCTAGAGGAAGCCAGCTTTAGGGGGAAAATTAGAAAGTGTAGGGAAGTTTGGTAGTTACTAAAGACACAAGAAATTTATATTTTGCTTATTATCATCCCTATTAAAAAAGCAACTATTTACCATAGAATAAAACATCTTTTCGTTCTTCATTGTCAGAGTGGTTAAAAGTCCTGGTTTACCTATGTTGAACTAGAATCATTTTTAATACGGCCTTCTTTCACATTCAGAAGTAATCCAGCTTTATAAAATATATAGTCATCTTACTTTTAGGTGATATGGTAGAAGACAAGAATTAAAGGAGAGGAATTAAAGATACAATGTCATATTCATTGCTTTTAAAAACATTTTATTTTGTTATTTATTATTTTATTATTTATTGATATTTTTAGCTATTGCATATTTACATGTTTTCATTTCTTTCAATTGATTTTCTTTGAATCTTTATACATCATTACTAATTTTGGTGTAATTTATTCCACTTTGGGCACTTCTTCCTATTCTGACCTAAGAACAGACATATTCCTCTAATTCTCTTATCTGATGCCCTGTAAAAGGCTAGTGACTGTCTTCTCTTACAGAGATTAGGCTTGATTTGGGTGAAACATTTATTCTGGAAGTTTACATGTCATAAAATCAAGGGCAAGATATTAAGGACTAAACTTTTGCACCTGTCATTTACAGGCTGTATGACATTGGACAAGCTATTTAACCACTTTGAGCCTCAGCTTTCTTTTCTATAATGTGGGGACAATATTATTTACCTCTCAGATCTATGGTGAGAATTAAATGAGATCAGATACACAAAGGCCTGGCACAGAGAAGCAGAATGAGAATATATAATCCTTTGTTTTTGTATGGTTTCACTTAAGGCAGCATATTATTTCAAAGAGGTTGCTCTTTATAAAGTAATACTGTTATAGTAATGAAAGTAGAAGTAAGGATATATTAGTGCAATTATCCAGTTCTTTAGGGAATCGTCTTCCTGGTGCTGGCTTACTTCTGATTCTCCTTTTCCAGAATAAAGTCCACTGTTTCACACATTGCCTTAGAATGTTCAGGGGACGTGGAAATATTCTTTTAAGTTCCGCCAGGAAGCAATGCTACCGAAAGTCCATTTCTGGCCACAAATTTCCCTAGAATTTCAGGGAAATGGTCATGAACACAGAACAGGCATCATTTCCATAAGGTTTAAAACAAAAGAAAATAGAGAGAGAAAAAAAAAGAATCAGACTTGAATCCCAAACAAACTTCCTGGATTTCTGTGAGTGCCTTCATGAGGCTCTTACAGCCTCTTCAGGTTTGCAATGCTCAGTGGTAGATTTTCAAACTCTTCATGCTGTAATGCCTTTGCTATGTCTCCTGTTACCTTGGCTGCACATCAATCCAGTCATTCTTCCATTAAGGATTTTGGAGAGAAGAACATCACCTTTTTTTCTACTTTCTTGAAAAAATTAGCTAGTATTTAATGTGGAGAATGTTTTAAAATTTTCATTTGTATTCAAAAATAGATGTCAAAGGATCCATATGATTTAGGTTCAATTTACATTTTAAAAAGGATAAAAAAATTTAATTCCCACCCTAGTCCCATTTTACCTCCTTTTGTCATTCGTTCAAGTACGCACTTGAAGGTGTTACTATAGTATGATGAATTTCTAAAAGTTATGTTTAGGGTAGCTCTAGGTTATACTATGAGTTTACAAGAATACCATGATTCAAAATAGAATGGTTGAGATTTGAAAGGGATTTGAGCAGGGCCCCATCCAGTTCCTTGACAAAAGAAAGAGAATTTACATTGTAGAAATGGGATTCCTTTCTCCTCCTTTCACCTACATTGGTGAAATAACTATAAGGTTAGTCTGCATGCAACAGGACATTTCCTTGGCTGGCCTGTTTGTTGTTATCAGGCTAGATCCTGCAGTTTCAATTTAGTTTAAAGCCAGAGTAAAGTCATTTTTTTATCCCAGAAGCTTGCATGAAGAGGTACAGAGGGTTAAGAGACTCCTTGCATGCATCAGGCTGTACCTGTATGCTAAACATGCACCATAAAGATAGTATTTGTGTTCATTCTTTCCAAAGAGGATTCTCAGCCCTGATTTTTCCATTGTCAAAGGTGATAAGCTACTATAGAGACTCAACTTCAAGAACCACTAATCCCCATAAAAGGCCAGCAAATGAGGAAGACAGGTTAAGATCATTAGCCAGAAGCTACACTGTTTTTAACTGATAGAGGGGATGCTGGCTAAAGAAAGTTCTTCTATTTTCAGAACTACTCTACCAAGGGAGAAAGCATAAACTTGCCACTATGAAAAGTAACCTTGTTTGTAACACAACTAAGCCAATTAAAGAGATGGCTTCATTTTTTGGAGGAGTTCCAAAAGAATGAAGCATGCTTTGTGTAAAGGAAATAATGCTTATATGGCCAAGTTTTCCATGGTCATTTCCCTTTCATCTAGGTTTTGTTGAGCTGCCATGTGGGTGTGTGTTCACACCATGTGTTTGTGCATAAGAGATACTTCTCTATTCAATAGAATAGATCAGCTTTACTCACCGATTGTGTGATAGCTTATGTATTAGTATATTGGTTTTTGCATTTTCTTATATAGGAAAACTGAAATCATTTGACCAAGATAAAAACCTTAAAAATATTTTGATTCTTTTAACAGAAATGAAATTGTTCTACTGTTTCCATGTATTATTCCTCACTTCTAAGTGTAAAACAGATAAGAACTTTTCTGAATGATGGATTTTGTCAATTCATTAGGAGGGACCTAATGAGCCCCTGCTATGTCACTATTCTAGAAACACATTTTACATTAAGTGTGACTCGCAGTTTTTTAGTGTTTGTTCTATAGATTGCATTAAAGAATAGGGCAGATTATGATAGGGTACAGAATGAAGGTAAGAGAATACTTCAAAACACTTAACTACCAAATCTTTGGCTAGGTGCCGAACAATTAGAGACTTTAAAAAAATGCTCAAATGTTGCCTCTTGTTATTGAAGACATTAGGATATGATGTATACTCATTGACACATACTGTTATTGCAATAATGATATGTATTCCCCAGTCTCTCCTAGCCTAGTGAAATTTGCCTTACTGCAAAAACTCTATATTGCTTTTGATGGTGATACTTGATATACCCAATTCTGATTAATAAGACAAATAAGTTATCTGTGGATATAAGTTACCATTAATGCTTTCAGATACGGGGTAAAAATGAAGTATGAGTCAACCTGTATTCAAGTATATTAGTTTGCTCTCGTTGGGTAACAAATTAGCATGAACTTAGTAGTTTAAAAAAACACTTCTTATTTTAGCTCACAATTCTACAGGTCAGAAGTAAGACACAACATGAAAGGGTTCTTTGCCCAGAGTCTCACAAACTAAAATCAAATTGCTGGGCTGCATTCTTCCAAGCTCATGTGGTTGTGGTAGGATGCAATTCCTTGTGGTTCCAGGACTGAATATTCCATTTCCTTGCCGTCTGCCGGATGGGGCAGCTCTCAGTTCCTTAGAGGTCCCCATATTCCTTGCCGTGTGGCTTTCTCTGTCTTCAAACAAGCAACAGAGAATCTCCCTGATGTCAAATCCCTTTCACTCGTTAAATCTTTTTTTTTTTTCCTCCCCAGAAAAAGACCTGTTCCTTTTAAAAGATCACCTGATTAGGTCAGGTTCACCCAGCATAATCACTCTTTCTTAGAGTCAACTGATCTGGAACCTAATTACATCTGCAAAAACCCTTCAGGGCAGTACTCAGGGTAGTGTTTGACTAAATAACTGGGAGAAGGTGTATGCATACCAAGGGGTAAAAATTTTGAGGGGCCATCTCAGAGTTCTGCCTGAATATCATTCATCCAAATTATTAAATTAATTTGTGGGATTAATTTAAAGTTTTTTAGCTATAAGAAAAGCCTAAAAAGAGCAAAAGAATGTGGCTTATGCCTTGATCATCAAAACACTTTATTTAATTTTATACAGGTGACTCCCCCCACCTCAATCATGCCAGTTTGATTCAGCATTTTTATTGAAATAGATGTAAAATAAATGTAGATAAAGATATGTAAATATCTTTATGAATATATACTTTTACACTCCTATAGGGACAGGCCTAACACACTAACTGCATAAACTGAAACCAAATATAGAGTGACCTGCTTCAATCAAGCAACTATCATTCATTTAGTATTTGCTGTGTTTCACGCGGTGTTCTCAATGATGAAGACAGAAAAGGGGTGTTATGCCCCAGTTAATTTCTAAATCTAATTAAATATCAGTTAAAATATCAAAGGCATTTTAAGAACATTGCAATCTATATGCAGGGATAATCAAATAATAATATATTTTTAAAAAGTATTAATAAGGAGAGTATTCCAAATGCTACTTAATAATATGGCAACAGCACGGTGATTTACACAGGGTGATTCAGCACAGGAATATAGGCAAATCAATGCAACATAATTGAAAATCCAGAAATATCTGATATATATGCCTTTAATATGAGTTTAACACAAAATAAAGTTGGTCTTTGAAATTACTGATATTATGCTATGAAAACTATGAACTGCTTGGGAGAAAGTAGAGTTATATTCCTTTTTTATTACATATAAAATGTTTAGATGATAAAAAATGTAAAGATTAACAATGAGAACTTAAAATTATATGAGAACATTAGGTGAATATTTATTTTATTCTGGAGGCAAATAAATCTTCTTAAGCATAATCCCTAAAGCAGAAGCCAACACAGAAGTTGATAGATTCAATTACAGAGAAAACAAATGGTTCTGCAGATCAAAAACACCCTAAATAAATGAGAAGGGTCAGTTATAAAATGAGAAAAAAAAGTTTCCACAAATATGGCAGGAAAGGATTAATACCATTACTGTGCAATGAACCTTTACAAATCAATAAGTAAAACAAGTCAAAAGAAAAAATGCAAAAGGAATAAGTAAAAATTCACAATGAAGAAATATAAATGCCCCTTCACTCCTCCAAAAAAGAAAAACAAAAATACCTAAAATAACTGATAAAGAAATTTAAATTGAAGCAATGAGATATCATTTCTTTGGCAATCTATCAAAGATTTAAAACAGGGAATGATTTTTACAAAGTTAGTACTATATTAAATGTTGAAGAAAATGTAGAGATATGAACATACAGACCTTTTGTAAGCTAATCAAACAATTTGTAGAAAAATCCTGAAAGGTATGTACATTAGTTAATTCAGAATTCAAATTTTATTAATATATATTTTAAAATAGCTAAGAATAAATGCAAAGATTTAATCAAAATGTTTATTGCAGTATTATTTATAAAAAAATCATATAGTCTAAGTACCCAACAATAAATTACGATAACTTCATATTATAGACTATTATATAGTATTCTGAATTATTTTGTAAAAGAATATTTCATTATCTTGGGAGGCAGAGGTGGGCAGATAACTTGAGGTCAGGAGTTCAAGACCAGCCTGGTCAACATGGTAAAACCCTATCTCTACTAAAAATACAAAAAATTAGCTGGGCATGGTGGTGTGTGCCTGTAATCCCAGCTACTCGGAAGGCTGAGGCAGGGAGAATTGCTGGAACCCGGAGGCAAAGGTTGCAGTGAGCCGAGATGGCACCACTACAGTCCAGCCTGGATGCTCTGTCACAAGCAAAACAAAACAAAACAAAACAAAACAAAACAACACAACTATTGCATTCTCTGGTGAGTTTTAATTATATACATAATTTAAAAAGAATTCTTCCACCATATACAATTCATTCAATCATTATATGTATTATTCTAAAAACTTAGCAATTTAATTGTTTTTGATTTATGGGATTATAGATAGTATGAATTTTATTTTCTTTCTGCTGATTTTTATTTTCTAAATTTTCTGTGATAAATGTGCTATTTTTAATGATTTATCCCATTATTATAGATACTATTATTGCAAATAAGCAGCTGGCAGTGGAACATAGCAGAAAGAGCATAGATTTTGAAACCCCAATGGACATGTGGTTGAATCCTGATTCATAGGTCACTGGCTATCCTATTGTGCTTCAGTCAAGTGCTTGCCCTGAACCAACTGACCTCTTGGCTGAGGAGCCAGGGTCATGTGTTCAAAACAAGGCTGCCTAGGGACTAGCCTTCAGCAGAAGTTGTAGGTGTTGTAGCTAGTCTCAAGGGTGTGGTAACTGTACTATGAACTATGATATAATAGTAAGTGCTAGATTTCTGGACTGAATAAAATGCTATCAAATAATGGAGAGAGGGAAAGAGGGCTCCTGAGACAATGTCACTGAAAAGGTGACACTGGTCTGGACTTTTCAAGATGGTGTAATTCACCAGATGGAGAAGGAGAAGCAGAGCAGGGAAAATGTATTAAAGGCAATGAGACATCACAAAGGAAGGCACGGAGGCCTGCGAAACTGTGTGTGTTTGGAGAATAGTGGAAAATATGGTTATTGGTGTGAAGAGTGGTGGCCAAAAAAAAAAAAAAAAAGACTAGAAAGGTAAGTGAGAGGTAGATTCCGGCTCTGCAAATGATCCTTCAATTTAAGGACTCCTTTGCTATAACTCAGGAATTCTTGGCCCTGGCAGCACCTTAGAATCACTTGGGAGCCTTTAAAAAGCAGGGATGCGTACCGGGCGCGGTGGCTCACGCCTGTAATCCCAGCACTTTGGGAGGCCAAGGCGGGCGGATCACGAGGTCAGGAGATAGAGACCATCCTGGCTAACACGGTGAAACGCCGTCTATACTAAAAAAATTGCAAAAAAATTAGCCGGACATGGTGGCGGGCGCCTGTAGTCCCAGCTACTTGGGAGGCTGAGGCAGGAGAATGGCGTGAACCCGGGAGGCGGAGCTTGCAGTGAGCCATGATCACGCCACTGCACTCCAGCCCAGGCAACAGAGCAAGATTCTTTCTCAAACAAAAAAGAGAGAAAAAAAGGCAGGGATGCATGGGTCCCAATCTGGTTTCAAAGTCCAAATTTCCAGAGACCGGGGTTAAGTATGTTTTGAAAGACTCAGGTGATTGAAACAGCAGCCACAGTCAAGAGCCACTGTTATAAACGATGTTATTTAACCTGTCTCCTGTTTTCTGTACATTGTGTACAGTGTCTAACTCTCTCTTTTGTACTGAGGCTATTTTAAACTATACACTAGGCTCTCAGGGTATTACTAGCTAGAAGATTAGTCTTGGGTTATAATTTTCTTAGACTTTTAAGAGGTTGATAGCACATCTCTACCTTTAACAGTTTCATCACATCTCAATTTCTTTATGATTTGCAACTCTCAAATCTCTAAGATAAACTTACCAAGAAATTTCTACCCCATTAAAACTTTCCCAGAGCCACGCTGCTGAGGCCTGTCTAAGCACTCAATGGCAGGCACCTGTCTTCTACTTGTTCTTTCACTCAACCTTGTGGCCTTTTTCTGCCTTTCTTGGCTTATTAGTGGACTCTTCCCTTTGGGACTTTTACCTGTCAGATGATTCGTTCCACATAAGTGGGTGGAGCTTTCCTCTAATCTTCTCATAGGGTGACTTCCTTCAAAAAGGCTATTATTTATTCTTAGAACATGTATATTCCCTTATAATTGTCAATATCCTATTTTTTTGTTTAAAAAAATTTTGAGACTGACAATTCTGGGCTTTCTTTATCACAACAATTTCTGAATATGGCAAATGTGGAAGAATTCAAACTCTTAAGCAATGCTACTATTTAGAGAGAGCACAGGTAGGGCACAGATTCTTTCAGTTGTAGTGAGAGCTAGCCAGGCTGCATAGGTTTTCTTACCTCTAATATTCAGAAGTGAATCAAGAGATTCATTAAAATAAAAGGCACCAACCATAGCCCCATAGTCCTAGAACTAATGAACACATAATAAATCCTAGTTCTTTCTAGGAAACTCCGAATGACACAGGCTAATAATCCATAAATATTCAGGAATCACTGTTATCTCAATCTGCCTAAACATGAGTTTGTCATACTGGCTATTGGTTGAGTGGATAATAAGAAACATTCTTCTCATCCAGTTAACTACTCTTGACTACCCTGGTGTGTTCTGCTTCTTCAGATTTTCCCTCAGCTCTCTGAGGTTTTCATAATGTTTTCAACTTTTGTGTTTTCTATAGGTCTTATATCTTTTGTAATTTAATGGTGTCTTCTGAAAAACAGGGTGATGGTACTAAGAAACTAAATGTTGTCTTTTGGATGGTGAGAAATCTATACTTAAAGGATTATTTTTAATTGCCTTATCAGCGGAAAGCATGTTTCTTTTTTTCTGTATAAACACGAATTGGCATTCAACATACAATTTAATTTAGGAAATAAATTATATAATCTGCTCTTAAAGATTATAATGGAATAAATACAGTTTTTCCAGAACTGAAGTGGAACTAAAAATTCTCAGTGATTTTGCCCAGACAGGTTGATAGGTGCAGCAAACCACCATGGCACATGTATACCTATGTAACAAACCTGCATGTTCAGCATTATGTTTTACTAGAACTTAAAGTAAAATTAAAAAAATAAATAAAATGAAAAAAGTTTTCTTACGTGAGTAAAAATGGCAGTTCACTGTGGATTGACACTTGGAACACACCTATTTTATAGGAGTAGGCAATCAATTTAGAGGATCAAAAGGTCTTTTTGTTTATTTTTACTTTTTTCAAAAGCTCTTTTTTAAACATTTCTATCCACCAAAGACTTGTTATTAGAATGAAAAGGTTATTAGAATGGTTATTCTATTATATATATATAGAATATTATATATATAGGATATATATATATTATATATAGAATGGTTATCTATCTAATAACCCTTCAATAACCTATCAAAGGGTTATTAGAATGAAAAGAAGGGAATTAAAAATTAACATTATATTTTTATTATGAAAATTGTCTATGAAAAGGGAAAATATATATTGGGAGCCAGCTAAGCTCACCACTATACCACCAACACACTCAGAAAACCTATATTAAGCCATCAGTGTGGGATGATTTTCATGTCAGAGTTTTCAGAGATCACTCAAGTCAACTCTTCCGTTTTTCCAGAGTGGGGACAAGACCATAAGGAACTTGCTCAGAGGTCCACAGGAAGTCACTAAAAGGTGTTTTTATTATCTTTATATTTGAGGTGAAACTGAAATTTGGAACATGTGCTCCACCTTTACTTTGGTAAATATTGAATTGTTTTCATTTTTTTTATTTAGGAAAAATCACAATTAGCCCTTTCCTTTAGATGTATATAAGAAAGTGACCATTAAGTTAGATCTAATTATTATTAGCTATAGTTTCTGATATGATTTTCACAGTGGTGTAGACATCTTCTGAGATATTAGACTTTAATAAAAGCAATGATTCGCATGATACTGCTGCTGAAGAATGCAACATACAGCATATCTATATATATGTGTGTGTATATATATATTTAGATCAGCGTTTTCAAATTGTATTAATTGAGATGGCATTAGTGTTCTGTGAAAAAAAGACATCCCTGACGAAATAAGCTTGGGAAACCCATTTTAAAGAAAGCTTAGCTAGATTCTTTTCTGTAGGACTATCTAGAACCTTAATATTCTTAAGCGTACTGTGAATCTCTCTGTTGGGGTAAATGATGTAATATTTCCCAAATATATTTGCCCATGGAACTCTCTTATTTTTTCTTTATTAAATAACTAACATTTCATCAGAATACCCATGTTTTGAAAAGTACAACTTATCAAATGCAGTTCTCAAATATCTCTTTCAGCTTTTCTGAAACTCAGTTTTATTTTATAACTTTTAGTTTAGGTTTATGAGTGTAGGCACAGGTTTGTTACATGAAATTGTGCCATGAGAGTTTGTTGTACAGATTATTCCATCACCCATGTATTAAACCCAGTAGTCAATAGTTGTCTTTTCTGCTTCTTTACCTCCTCCCACCATCTACCCTCAAGTAGATGCCAGTGTCTTTGTTTCTTTCATTGTGCCCATGAGTTCTCGTCATTTAGCTCCCACTTATAAGTGAGAACATGCAGTATTTGGTTTTCTGTTCCTATATTAGTTTGCTAAGGATAGCTCCATGTTCCTGCAAAAGGCATGCTTTGTTCTTTTTTGTGGCTGCATAGTATTCCATGGTGTATATGTACCACATTTTCTTTATCCAATCTGTCACTGATGGACATTTAGGTTGATTCCATGTTGTTACTGTTGTGAATTGTGCTGCAATGAACATATCATGTGCATGTGTCTTTATAACAGAATGATTTATACTTCTCTCTGTATATACCCAGTAATGGGATTGCTGAGTTGAATGGTAGTTCTGCTTTTCGCTCTTTGAGGAATTGCCATTCTGCTTTCCACAATGACCGAACTAATTTACACTCCTGCCAACAGGGTGTAAATATTCCCTTTCCTCTGCATCTTTACCGGCATCTATTCTATTCTGGCTTTTAAATAATGTTCATTCTGACTGGTATCTCATTGTGGTTTTGATTTGCATTTCTCTAATAATCAGTGATATTGAGCTTTTTTTCATACACGTGTTGGCTGCATGAATGTCTTCTTTTGAAAAGTGTCTGTTAGTGTCCTTTGCCCACTTTTTAATGAGGTTGGTTGTTTTTCCCTTGTAAATTTGTTTAAGTTTCTTACAGATGCTGGAAATTCATTGTCGGATGTATAATGTGCAAAAATGTTCTCACATTCAGTAGGTTGTCTATTTACCTTGTTGATAGTTTCTTTCGCTGTGCAGAAGCTCTTAAGCTTAATTATATCCCACTTGTCAATTTTTGCTTTTGTTGCTATGGCTTTTGGTGTTTTTGTAATGAAATATTTGCCTGTTCCCATGTCCAGGATGGTATTGACTAGGTTGTTTTCCAGGGTTTTTATAGTTTTGGGTTTTACATTTAAGTCTTTAATACATCTGGAGTTGATTTCTGTATGCAGCATAAGAAAGTGATCCAGCTTCAATCTTCTGCATATGGTTAACCAGTTACCCCACCACCATTTATTGAATAGGAAGTTTTTCCCAAAAACAGACAAGCTTTTTTGTCAGCTTGGTCAAAGATCAGATTTTTGTAGATGTGTGGCATTATTTCTGGGCTCTCTATTCTGTTCCATTCATCAATGTGCATGTTTTTGTATCAGTACCATGCTGTTTTGGTTACTATAGCCCTGTAGTATAGTTTGAAGTCAGGTAATCTGATGCTTCTAGTTAGCTTTGTTCTTTTGCTTAAGATTGCCTTGGCGATTTGGGCTCTTTTTTGGTTCCATATGAATTTTAAAATAGATTTTTCTAGTTATGTGAAGAATGTCCTTGGTAGTTTGATAGAAATAACATTGTATCTATAAATTGCTTTGGGCAGTATGGACATTTTAATGATATTGATTATTCCTATTCATGATCATGGGATAAGTGTGGGATTTTTCCCATTTGTTTGTGTCTTCTCTGATTTATTTGAACAGTATTTTGTAGTTCTCCTTTTAGAGATCTTTCATCTCCTTTATTAGCTCTATTCCTAGGTATTTTATTCTTTTTGTGGCAGTTGTGAGTGGGATTGTCTTCCTGATTTGGCTTTCGATTTGACTACTGTTGGTGTATAGGGAAGCTAGTAAATTTTGCACATTGATTTTGTATCCTGAAACTTTGCTGAAGTTGTTTATGAGCTTAAGGAGCTTCTGGGCTGAGACAATGGGGTTTTCTAGATACAGAATCATTTTGTCTGCAAACAGAGATTATCTGACTTCCTCTCTTCCTATTTGGATGCCCATTCTTTCTTTTTCTTAACTGGTTGCTCTGGCTGGGACTTCCAATACTATGTTGAATAGGATTAGTGAGAGAGAGCATCCTTGTCTTGTGTCAGTTTTCAAGGGGAATGTTTTCAGTTTTGGCCCATTTAATATGATGTTGGCTGTGGGTTTGATGTATATGGCTCTTATTATTTTGAAGTATGTTCCTTCAATACCTATTATATTGAGAGTTTTTAACATGAAAGAAGTGTTGAATTTTACCAAAAGTCTTTTCTGTGTCTATTGAAATAATTATGTGGTTTTGACTTTTGTTCTGCTTATGAGATGAATCACATTTACTGATTTGTGTATGTTGAGCCAACCTTGCATCCTGGTGATGAGGCCTACTGAATCATGGGGGATTAACTTTTTGATGTACTGCTGAATTCAGTTTGCAAGTATTTTTGTTGAGGATTTTTGCATTGATGTTCATCAAGGATATTGGCCTGAAGTTTTATATTTTGTGTGGGTGTCTGCCAGGTTTTGGTATCAGGATGATGTTGGCCTCACAGAATGAGTTGAGGAGGAGTCCCTCCTGCTCAAATTTTTGGAATAGTTTCGGGAAAAATGGTACCAACTCGTCTTTGTACATCTGGTAGACTTTGGCTGTGAATCAATCAGATCCTGAACTTTTTTTTGGTTGGTAGGCTATTTATTACTGATTCAATTTTGGAACTCATAATTGGTCTGTTCAGGGAATCGATTTCTCCCTAGTTCATTCTTGGGAGGGTATATGTATCCCAGGAATTTATCCATCTCTTCTAGGCTTTCTAGTTTGCATGCATAGAGGTGTTCATAGTAGTTTCTTATGGTTATTTCTATTTCTGTGGGGTCAGTGGTAATGTCCCCTTTATCATTACTAATTGTGTTTATTTGGATCTTCTTTCTTTTCTTCTTTATTAGTCTAGCTGGTGGCCTTTTTATCTTATTAAATTTTTCAAAAAAACAACTCCTGTATTCCTTGATTTTTTTAAATGATTTTTTGTCTCAGTTTCATTCAGTTCAGTTCTAATTTTGATTATTTCTTGCCTTCCACTAGCTTTGGCACTGATTTGTTTTTACTTCTCCAATTCCTTCAGTTGTTTTGTTAAGTTGTTAATTTGAGATCTAATTTTTTGATATGGGCATTGAGTGCTATGAATTTCTCTATGAATACTACCTTAGCCATGTCTCAGAGATTCTGGTATATTGGATCATTGTTCTCCTTAGTTAAAAATAACTTATTGATTTCTGCCTTAATTTCATTATTTACCCAAAGTCATTCAGGAGCATGTTGCTTAATTTCCATATAATTGCATGGTTTTGAATGATTTTCTTAGTTTTTGGCTACTATTTTTATTGCACTGTGGCCCGAGAGTGTGTTTGGTATGATTTCAGTTCTTTTGCATTTGCTGAGGATTGTTTCTTGTCCAATTATATAGTCCATTTTAGAATGCGTACCATATGGTGGTGAGAAGAATGTTATTTTGAGGTGGAGAGTTTTGTAGAGGTCTGTCACATCCATTTGGTACAATTTGGGTTCATTTTCATACTGCTATGAAGAAATACCCAAGACTGGGTAATTTATAAAGAAAAAGAGATTTAATGGACTCACAATTCCATATGGCTGGGGAGGCCTCACAATCATGGCAGAAGGCTGAGGAGGAGCAAAGGCACATCTTACATGGCAGCAGGCAAGAGAGCATATGCAGAAGAACAGCCATTCATAAAACCAGCAGATCTTGTGAGACTTATTCAGTATCATGAGATCAGCATGGAAAAACCCACCCCCATGATTTGATTACCTCCCATTGGGTCCCTCCCATGACACATGAGGATTATGGGAACTACAATTTAAGATGAGATTTGGGTGGGGACACAGCCAAACCATACCATTCCACCCCTGGTCCCTCTCGAATCTTGCGTTCTCACATTTCAAAACCAATCATGCCTTCTCAACAGTCCCCCCAAAGTCTTAATTCATTTGAGCATTAGCTCAAAAGTCCACCATCTAAAGTCTCATCTGAGACAAGGCAAGTCCCTTCCACCTATGCACCTGTAAAACCAAAAGCAAACAAAAGCAAGTTAGTTTTTTCATAATGGGAGTAAAAAAAAAGATACAATGGGGGTACAGGCATTGGATAAATACACTCAATCCAAATGGAAAAAATGGCCAACATGATGTGTCTACAGGCTCCATGAAAGTCTGAAATCCAATGGGGCAGTCAAATCTTAATGCTCCAAAATGATCTCTTTTGACTCCATATCTTACATCCAGGTCAAACTGATGCAAGACATAGACTCCCACAGCCTTGGGCAGATCCAGCCCTGTGGCTTTGCAGGGTACAGCCCCAGTCCTGGCTGCTTTCATGGACTGGTATTGAGTATCTACCATTCTGGGTTCTGGAGGACAGTGGCCGTCTTTTCACAGTTTCACTTGGCAGTGCCCCAGTGGGGACTCTGTGTGGGGGCTCTGACCCCACATTTCCCTTCTGCATGGCCTTAGCAGAGGTTCTCCATGAGGGCTCTGCCCCTTCAGCAAATTTCTGTCTGGACATCCTGGAGGTGCTCTCTCTTTTTCATACATCCTCTGAAATCTAGGTGGAGGCTCCCAAACTTCAATTCTTGATTTCTGTACACCTGCAAGCCCAACACCACATAGAAGCTACCAAGGCTTGGAGCTTGTGCTCTCTGAAGCCATGGTCCATGCTGTACCTTGGCCACTTTTAGCCATGACTGGAGTGGCTGGGAGGCAGGGCACCAAGTCCCTAGGCTGCACACAGCAGGGGAGACCCTGAACCTGGCTCAGGAGACCATTTTTCCCTCCTAGGCCTCTGGGCCTGTGATGGGAGGGGCTGCCTCAAGGTCTCAGATATGCCTTGGGGACATTTTCCCCATTGTTTTGGTGGTTAAGTTTGGTTCCTTGTTACTTATGCAAATTCTGCAGCTGGCTTGAATTTCTCCCCTGAAAATAGGTTTGTCTTTTCTACTGCATTGTGAGGCTGCAAATTCTTCAAACTTTTATGCTGTTTCCTCTTGAACACTTTAGAAATTTCTTCCACCAGATTCCCTAAATGATCTCTCTCAAGTTTAAAGTTTCACATATCTCTAGGGCAGGGGCAAAAATGCTGCTAGTCTCTTTGCATAGCAAGAGTGACCTTTACTCCAGTTCCTAAGAAGTTCCTCATCTCCATCTGAGACCACCTCAGCCTGGATTAATCATATGGAATAATTCATATGATTATTAGCATTTTTCTCAAAGCCATTCTAGAGTTTGGAACTCTAGAAAGTTCCAAACTTTCCCACATCTTCCTGTCTCTGAGCTCTCTAAGTCCTTAGGAAGTTCCAAACTGTCCCACTTGTTCCTGCTTTCTTCTGAATCCTCCAAACTGTTCCAATCTCTGCCTGTTACCTAGTTCCACAGTTGCTTCCATATTTTTGGGTATGTTTACAGAAGCAACCCACTACTCCCAGTACCAATTTACTGTATTAGTCCATTTTCATAATGTTATGAAGAAATACCCAATATTGGGTAATTTATAAAGAAAAGAGGTTTATAGACTCATAGTTCCACATGACTGGGGAAGCCTCACAATCATGGTGGAAGGTGAAGGAGGAGCAAAGGCATGTCTTACATGTTGGCAGGCAAGAGAGTGTGTACAAGGGAACTGCCCTTTATAAAACCATCAGATCTCAAAGACTTATTCACTGTCATGAGAACAGCATGGGAAAACCTGCCTCCATGATTCAATTACCTCCCACCAGGTCCCTCCCATGATACGCGGGGATTATAGGAGCTAAAACTCAAGATGAGATTTGGGTGGGGATACAGCCTAACCATATGAGGTCCTGAATATCTTTGTTAATGTTCTGCCTTGATGATCTGTCTAATACTGTTAGTGGAATGTCAAAGTCCCTCATTATTATTGTGTAGGAGTTGATGTCTCTTTGTAAGTCACCAAGAACTTGCTTATGAACCTGTGTGCTTCTATGTCGGGTGCATGCATATTTAGGATAGTTAACTCTTGTTGTTGAATTTAACCCTTTACCATTATGTAATGCCCTTCTTTGTCTTTTTTGATCTTTGTTGGTTTGAAGTCTGCTTTGTATGAAATTAGAATCGCAACTCCTGCTTTTTTCTGTTTTCCATTTGCTTGATAAGTTTTCCTCCATCCCTTTATTTTGAGCCTATGGGTGTCATTACATGTGAGACAGCATTCTTGAAGACAGCATACCATCGAGTCTTGCTTTTTTATCCAGCTTGCTAGTTTGTGCCTTTTAAGTGGGACATTTAAGCCATTTACATTCAAGGTTAGTATTGATATGTGTGGATTTGATCCTGTCATGTGTTGTCAGCTGGTTATTATGTTATCTTGTTTGTGTTTTTGCTTTATAGTGTCACTGGTCTGTGTATTTAAGTGTGTTTTCATATTAGCTGGTAACAGTCTTTTCTTTCTATATTTAGTGCTCCTTTCAAGATCTCTTATAAGGTAGGTCTGGTGGTAAAAACTTCCTCAACATTTGCTTATCTTAAATGGATCTTATTTCTCCTTTGCTTAGGAAGCTTAGTTTAGCTGGTGATATGGTTTGGCTGTGTCCCCACTCAAATCTCATCTTGAATTTTAGCTCCAACAACTCCAACAACTCCAAGGTACAGTAATTGAATAATGGGGCAGGTCTTTCCTGTGCTGTTCTCATGATAGTGAATAAGTCTCATGAAATCTGATGGTTTTATAAAGGGAAGTTTCCCTGCACAAGTTCTCTTCTTTTGTTTGCCACCATGTGAGATGTGCCTTTCACCTTATGTCACGATTGTGAGGCCTCCCCAGCCACATGGAACTGTCAGTCCACTAAACCTGTTCTTCCTTATAAATTACCCAGTCTTGGGTAAGTCTTTATCAGCAGTGCAAAAATGGACTAATACAGCTGGATATGAAATTCTTGGTTGAAGATTTTTTTCTTTAAGAATATTGAATATAGGCCCTGAATCTCTTCTGGCTTGTAGGGCTTCAGCTGAGGGGTCCCGCTGTTAGCCTGATGGGGTTCCCTTTGTAGGTGACCTCACCTTTCTCTTTAGCTGCCTTTAACATTCTTTCTTTCATTTTGACCTTGGAAAATCTGAAGGTTAGTGTCTTGGGGATCATCTTCTTGGGCAGAGTCTTGCAAAAGTCTCTGTATTTCCTGAATTTGACTGTTGGCCTCTCTAGCAAGGTTGGGGAAGTTTTCATGAACAATATCCTGAAATATGTTTTCCAGGTTGTTTGCTTTCTTGCCCACTCTTTCAGGGATGCCAGTGATTTGTAGATTTGGCCTATTTACATGATCCCATACTTCTTGGAGATTTTGCTCATTTCTTCTTATTCTTTTTATTTGATTTTTATCTGATAGTCTTATTTCAGAGAGCTAGTCTTAAAGTTCTGAATTTTATTTCTCAGCTTGGTTTATTCTGTTGGTAATACTTGTGACTGCATTGTGAAATTATTGTATTGTGTTATTCAGCTCTGTCAGACACATTAGTGTTTTTTTAATAAAATTTTAATATATTGGCTATTTAATATATTGCCTATTTTGTCCTTTAGCTCCTGTATGGCTTTCCTGTGATTCTCAGTTTCCTTGGATTAGGTTTTGCCATCCTCCTGAATCTCAATGATTTTTGTTCCTATCCATATTCTGAATTATATTTCTGTCATTTCAGCCAGCTCAGTCTAGTTAAGAACCCTTACTGAAGAATTTGTGCAGTTGTTTGGAAGACATAGAGCACTCTGGCCATTTGAGTTACCAAAGTTCTTGCATTGGATCTTTCTTATCTCTGCATTTGGGTGTTCATTTAACTGCAGTGTAGATTTAGTACAGTCAGTAGAGTTCTTTTCTGGGTGTTTTCACAGAGCCGTGGTTTTGTGCAGGGTCTTTATTTGAAGCTGACTTCTTGTCTTTGGTTCCAGAGGGGGTATGTTAGTGAAGTAATTTTGGTATTGAAGCTTTGAAGTGTGATTCAGTAGGTGGCACTTAGACATATTTGTTGGTTGGTAGACTGTTACTCAGTCATGTGCTTCCTTTGTGTTTTCTCACAGTTGCAGCTGTGTTTCCTCTCAATGCTCTGAAAACATGTGTTCCTCTCCACCTTGACTGCTAGCTGTAGATTCTGGCTTGGCATTCCTTGGCTGCCCACTGCAGTTTTGGGGTGATCTCAGTATTTATGTTCCTTTCCCAACTTGGAGAGAGTAGAGGAAGGGACTTTAGTAGTGGTTGTTGCCAAGGGTCTTTCGATGGTCTCCTAGGGGCTCCACCCCAGAGAGATGCAGGTCAGCAATAACTAAGTGCAATCGGGCCAGGATGGAGGGTCTGTGCTGTGGGTGCAAGTCGGGGGTTCCTTATTTGGTGACAAGCAGTGGGGGTGGATGGGATCCATGGAAGATGGACTGACCTCCTCTGCTTGGGTCTGCTGCAGCTTGTGGAAGGTGTGGATAAGGCATTTAAGGTCTTTGCTCCTTCATTAGTCTGAGGGTAGCAAGGCCAGTTCCACTGCAGAGGTAGTGGCAGAGAGGCTTTCAGTTGCCCCTGGGGGCTCTGTTCAGGGAGTTGCTGAGCTGCTTACTGGCTTTATACTCCCAGTGAGGGGTGGCTGGAGGTCCAGGCCTGGAGAACCTACCCAGTGAAGAGATATGGGAATGGGCACCCATGTTAACAGTCTAGTCATTTTTCCTTAGGGCTGCTGCAGTACACTGGGAGCCCACTCCAGTCCACAGTCACCTCAGATTTTCTAGTACCTGGAGGTACCAACAGCGAAGGCCGCAAAACAGCAAAGATGGTGGCCTGTTCCACTCTCTAGGAGCTCTATTCTATCGAGATTTGACTCTTTTGCCAGCCCCACTGCACCTGTAGGAGGTGGCTGCAGACTCCAGTTGGGAGACCTCACTCAGTGAGGAGAAATGTGATTGGGGATCTGCTTAATAAAACAGACTGGCCATGCCTTTAGTAGAGCAGCTGTGCTGTTTTGGGGGTCCACTTCAGCCACTGGTCACTTCAAGACTCTTCAAAGCCTGAAGGGTGGAATGGCTAAGTCACCCAAACAGCAAAAATGGTGGGCCACCCCTCTCTTTGGGAGCTCCATCTTAGAGAGGTTTCGAATCTCTGTCAGCCAGAAAAAAAAAAAAAAAAAAAAAAAAAAATATATATATATATATATATAAAGTGGTGGGTGTGGCTGG
The DNA here is from genome assembly GCF_024542745.1 of Macaca thibetana thibetana. NCBI lineage: Eukaryota > Metazoa > Chordata > Mammalia > Primates > Cercopithecidae > Macaca > Macaca thibetana. The sequence continues at coordinate 93,413,985 of NC_065583.1, forward strand.
AGACCCTAGTTGGGAGGTCCCACCTAGTTAGGAGGAATGGGATTGAGGACCCACTTAAAAAAGCAACCTGACCACATTTTTGTGGAACAGCTGTGCTGTGCTCAGGTACTGCTTCCGCCCCGGTCGGCTTGGACTCTCCAAAGCCCAAAGGCTGGAACCGCTAAGTCACTCAAACAGCAAAGATGGAGGCCCACCCCTTTCCATGGGAGCATCCTCTCAGGTAGGTACAATGCTGCTACAGGTGGCTGGCTGAAATTCCAAGCCAGTGCCTCTTATCCTGTGAGGTACCTTGGAAGTAGAGACTACAGACTGTTGCTGATCAGCACCCTGGATTCAGCCTGTTTCCTAGAGGTATGTACGAGGTCTAATCTCCTGTTTTGCCAGAGTGGCTGTTACTTTTGCTGAGAAGCCTGAAAAACCCAGGTATCTAAGGCTCCTGGGTCTCCATGTGTACCTGTGTGGCTCCATGTAGCTCTGTGTGTTAGACTGAAGGCCCTGGTGGAGTGGGTTCATGAGGGGAGCTCCTGACCTGAAGGTTGCAAAGATCTATAAGAGAAGTATGGTTTTTTGGGGTTGCTCACTCATACCGATTGCATCCCTGGTTGGGGCTAGGGAAGGTTTCCCTGGCTCTGTGTCACTCCCTGGTGGGCCGTCATCCTGCCTTACTTTTCACCATTCTCGTGGGTTGAGTTGTTTCCTTGATTAGTTCTAAAGTATGTACCTGGATGTGTCAATTAAAGGTGCTGTATTTACATTCATTCCCTTTCATTCCTCTGTGATTGTATTGTACCATCTTTTTGACGTGCTGTTGGATTCAGTTTGGTAGGAGGATTTTTGTGCCTATGTTCATCAGAGGTATTGACCTGTAGTTTTCTTTTTTGTTGTTGTTTCTTTGCTTGGTTTTGGTATCAAGGTGATGCTGGGCTCATAGAATGAGTTAGGGAGAACTCTCTCCTTTTCAATTTTTTGAAATAGTTTCAGGAAGATTGATAATAGTTCTTCTTTGTACATTTGGCAGAAGTTAGCTGTTAATCCATCTGGTCTTAGGCTTTTCTTTGTTGGGAGACTTTATATTACTGATTCAATCTCAGTTACTGCTCTGTTCAAGCTTTTCATTTCTTCCTGTTTTGATCCTAGTAGGATGTATGTTTTCGGAAACTTATCTATTTCCTTAAAGCTTTACATTTTGTCAGCATGTAGTTGCTCATGGTAGTCTCTGATGATCTTTTGTATCTCTGTGATATCAGTTCTAATATCTCCTTTTTCCTTTCTGATTTTGTTTATTTGGTCTTCTCTCTTCCTGGTTAGTCTAGTTAGTAGTTACCAATTATTTTTATATTTTCAAAAGAGCATTTTTTTTCATATAATTGATCCTTTGTATTGTTTTTTGATCTCAATTTCATTTAGTTCTGCTATGGCCCTTGTTCTTCATTTCCTCCTGCTAATGTTGGGTTTGGTTTATTCTTGCTTTTCTGGGTCTTTGAGGTGCATTGTTGGATTGCTAATTTGGAATTTTTAAACTCTTTTGATGTAGGCATTTATTGCTATATACTTTCCCCTTAGCACTACTTTTGCTGTATCCCACAGGTCTTAGTATGTTGTGTTTCCATTTTCATTTGTTTCAAGAAATCGTTTGATTTCCATTTTTATTTTTTTATTGATCCAATGATCATTCAGGAGCATGTTGTTTAATTTTTATGTATTTGTATAGTTTCCAAAGTTTCTTTTCCTATTGATTTCTCGTTTTATTCCATTGTGGTCTGAGAAGACACTTGATATGATTTCAAATTTTAAAAAATTTTCTGAGACTTTTTTATGTAGCCGATTGTGTGGTACATCCTGCAGAATGTTCCATGTGTTGATGGAAAAAAAATGTACATTCTGTAGTTGTTGGATAGAGTGTTCTGTAAATATCTGTTAGGGCCATTTGGTCTAAAGTCCAGTTTAAATTCAATGTTTCTTTGTTGAATTTCTCTCTAGCTGATTTGTTTAATGCTGAGGGTGGAATGTTGAGTCCCCCACTATTATGGTATTGAAGTTTATCTCTTTCTTTAGATCTAGAATATTTGTTTTATGAATTTGGGTGTTCCAGTTTTGGATGTATATATGTTTAGAATTGTTAAATATTCTTGCTGAATTGATCCCTTTATCACTGTTTAATAATCTTACTTGTCTTTTTTTAATTGTTCTTGAGATAAAGTCTTTTTATCTGATATAAGTATAGCTACTCCTGCTGACTTTTGTTTTCCTTTTGCATATAATAACCTTTTCCATTCCTTTACTTTCAGTTTATATGTGTCTTTACTGCTAAGGTGAGTTTCTTACAAGAAGTACATAGTTGGATCATGCTTTTTTAAAAAATCAATTCAGCCATTCTGTATCTTCTAAGTGGAGAATTTAATTCATTTATGTTCAAGGTTATTATTGATATATGATGCTGTGCTCCTGTCACATTATAAATTGTTTTCTGATTGTTTTATATATTGTTTATTCCTTTATTTTTCTCTTATTGTTTGTCTTTTAAGCATTTCTTATAATAAATTGCCTCAGTATTTGCTTGTCTGGGAAAGACTTTACTTCTTCATTTATAAAATATAATTGTGTTGGTTATAGTATTTTTGGCTTCTTGACTGTGAGATTTTTTTCTTTCAGCACCTTAAAAATATCGTCCCGTTCTCTTCTGGTCTTTAAACTTTCTGCTGAGAAATCCACTGTGAATCTAATGGGATTTCCTTCATAGGTGACTAGCCACCTTTCTCTTGCTGTTTTTAGAATTTATTCTTTATCATTGACTTTAGACGGTCTGATAATAATGTGCCATGGAGACCATTTTCCATTGTATCTGCCCATTGATCATTGAACTTCTTGCCTCTGAGTGTCTAAATCTCTTGCTAGACTTGGGAATTTTTCATTTATTATTTTGTTAAATTGATTTTCTAATCCTTTTGTTTTCTCTTTTCCTTGGGAATACCAGTAATTTGTGTATTTGGTCACTTTATGTTGTCTCAAATGTCATGAAGGCTTTGCTTATTCTTTTTTGTGTTTTTTTTTTCTTTATTTTTATCTGACTGGGTTATTTCTTTTTTTTTAATTTTCTTTTTTTGAGTTTTTAAATTATTATTATTATACTTTAAGTTCTAGGGTACATGTGCATAACGTGCAGGTTTGTTACATACGTATACTTGTGCCATGTTGGCGTGCTGCACCCGTCAACTCATCAGCACCTATCAACTCATCATTTACATCAGATATAACTCCCAATGCATTCCCTCCCCACTCCCCCCTCCCCATGATAGGCCCCGGCGTGTGATGTTCCCCTTCCCAAGTCCAAGTGATCTCACTGTTCAGTTCCCACCTATGAGTGAGAACATGCAGTGTTTGGTTTTCTGTCCTTGTGACAGTTTGCTCAGAATGATGGTTTCCAGCTGCATCCATGTCCCTACAAAAGACACAAACTCATCCTTTTTTATGGCTGCATAGTATTCCATGGTGTATATGTGCCACATTTTCTTAATCCAGTCTGTCACTGATGGACATTTGGGTTGATTCCAAGTCTTTGCTATTGTGAATCGTGCCACAATAAACATATGTGTGCATGTGTCTTTATAGCAGCATGATTTATAATCCTTTGGGTATATACCCAGTAATGGGATGGCTGGGTCATATGGTACATCTAGTTCTAGATCCTTGAGGAATCGCCATACTGTTTTCCATAATGGTTGAACTAGTTTACAATCCCACCAACAGTGTAAAAGTGTTCCTATTTCTCCACATCCTCTCCAGCACCTGTTGTTTCCTGATTTTTTAATGATTGCCATTCTAACTGGTATGAGATGGTATCTCATTGTGGTTTTGATTTGCATTTCTCTGATGGTGAGCGATGATGAGCATTTTTTCGTGTGTCTGTTGTCTGTATGAATATCTTCTTTTGAGAAATGTCTGTTCATATCCTTTGCCCACTTTTTGATGGGGTTGTTTGTTTTTTTCTTGTAAATTTGTTTGCGTTCTTTGTAGGTTCTGGATATTAGCCCTTTGTCAGATGAGTAGATTGCAAAAATTTTCTCCCATTCTGTAGGTTGCCTGTTCACGCTGTAGGTAGTTTCTTTTGCTGTGCAGAAGCTCTTTAGTTTAATGAGATCCCATTTGTCAATTTTGGCTTTTGTTGCCGTTGCTTTTGGTGTTTTAGACATGAAGTCCTTGCCCATGCCTATGTCTTGAATGGTATTACCTAGGTTTTCTTCTAGGGTTTTTATGGTATTAGTTCTAATATTTAAGTCTCTAATCCATCTTGAATTAATTTTTGTATAAGGAGTAAGGAAAGGATCCAATTTCAGCTTTCTACTTATGGCCAGCCAATTTTCCTGACTGGGTTATTTCAAAAGACCTGTCTTCAAGTTCTGATATTCTTTCTTCTGCCTGATCTATTCCATTGTTGAAGCTTTCAAATATATTTTGTATTTTCTTCAATTATTTGTTCAGTTCTAGACTTTCTATCTGGGTCTTTTTAAAGTAATCTATGTCCTTGGTACAGTTCTTATTTATATCCTGAATTGTTTTTCTGATTCTTTGTATTCATCTCAGAATTCTTTTGTATCTCACTGACTTCTTTAAGCTCAGTCTTTTGAATTATTCATCTTGAATTTTGGTGATTCTTTTTTATTAAGATCTATTGCTGGAGAATTATGTGTTCTTTCCTTGTCATATTGACTTGTTTTTCATGTTTCCTGTGTCATTTTGTTGATTTCTGTGCATCTGTGCATCAATTTTTCCTATTTTTGAATTTACTTGTGGGGAGGACTTTTTCCTGAGGATATATCTGTGGTGTTGGTTGGTTAGGGCACTTTGGCTTTGATTCTGGGTGCATGTAGTAGTGTAGTCTCTGTATGAATTCTTTGGCTATAAATGGTGTTAGTACTTTCTGTGATTTCCTCAAAGGGTTAGGGTGCACTTATTAGTGCTGGCTCTAGTGAAATTGTGCTGGGGACTTGGAAGTCAAGTGGGCCAGAGTTTAGGCCCCTGTGTTAGCAACAGTGGGTTGAGCATGCCTATCTTTGTGCCCCAGGGTGGTGTATGTTGGCACCTGTTTTGGCAGTTATTGTTAAGCTGATTCTTAAGTCTGCAGTTGGCTTGCTTGCATGTTGGTAATGGAAATGGTGGGCTAGGTGGGTGAGCATATCGTCAGGTTCCTGGGCAGCTGGTGTGGTATGGGTAATGGCAGCAGCAGTAATGGGATGACCCTCTGGGTCTTGAGTGGTATAGGTTGGTGTTGGCAGTGGCTGCAGTTCATGGGCACCCTCAACAGCTCCAGATACACTGCTCCCAGACTCTCCTATTCTCTGTGGCATCAATGCCACAGTATCACTCAGAGGGAGAAAGGGCTCTAACATTTTGTGCAAGCCAAGCATGGAGGTCATGTCATCAATGGGGTTACAGTTACCACTTACTGCCCCAGACAAGTAGCCTTTTGGCTCGCCTGCCCTGGTATCTTGTGGAAGCAGGGGTGGGCATGCAGAGTGGGAAGAGATCTATGTGAGAGCTCAAGGACAGGTGCCACTCCACCAGTGGAAGGGCATATTAATCTTTGCTTACACAGTGGAGTTCAGAGTTTGTGCCACTGCTGGTGGCAGAATGACTTATCATTCCCAGAAAGGGAGCTCTTAGCCTCTGGAAAGAATGAGATTTGGTTTACTTCATCCCAGAGGCTGCCTTTTGATGCACTGCACCATCCTTTCCCTGGGCAATGGCACTCCCTGTGGCTTAGAGTATTGAGGATCTTGCAGCATCTTTGGATTCAGCCAGTGCTCTGCCACTGCAGCCCTCCAAGTGAACAGTGGTGAATATAAGTGGGAACTTCTGCAATGTGGAGATATGGGAGCTGTTGCCCTCAAAGCAGAATTCAGTCTCATGACAGCTATGCTCCCCAAATGATGCTGTGTTGCAGCTATTCAGGTCTGTGTGGGCGTGGCCCTGTAGGAGTTTCCTGTCTGGTGCAATGCCCTTATGGGGTCTCTAAATCACCAGCCACATTAGTGTCAAGGTGTGTGTGGGTAGAGAAGCTCTTCTGCATTTCGATTGCAGCAGTCTGTGGCCAGGATGTGGACCTCTGAAGCTCTCACTTACCCTTTTGTTGCAATTTTGAGCCCCTTGGGGCTCCCAATTGATCTTGGCTAAGCTGACCACTTGCTTCCTTTGACTTCTATGCTTCAGGTGTTTTCTGTGAGTTCTCTGTTAGACTCTAGGTTCTCTCTCTGATATTCTCTGTTGGCTCTTCTTTCTGGACAAGGTGGGTATATAACGTCTTGAGTCAGCCATCTTGAATCTTTTTTTGGAAACTCAGTTTTCGTGTAGCTCAATTCTAAATATTTATGCTGACATTTATGATTTTAATTTAAAATTTTCTAGAATTCTCTTATGAGGAGAATATAGTCCAAATTGGTTCTGTGACTTGCTAATTGTGCTCTCTTCTCTTTACTCCATTACTCTTTCCAGACAGGCTTCCTTGAGATCTGTTCTCCCAGCACGAGGGCACCCTCTTTTATTTCACTTTCCATGGGTGTTCCCATTGTCCATTTGAGAGTGGGCCCCCTTCACTGTTTTGGGAGCTCCTTGGGTCAGGAACCATGCTATATTTGCACTCCCATTTCCTAGCACAGAGCCTATTGTTTATTTCAGCAAATATTTATTTGGCACCACTAACGAGACAGATAAGAACTCAGACTTTGTAGAGCTTCTGCAGTCTTTTAGGGTAAAGAAAGACACAATTGACTTAAGATGCATGAAATTCCGTGGTAGAAATGCAGACTGTTCTTGGAGGGGCATCCTATGGAAAGTTTCCTTTAGGAGTGGTAACTATTTTGAGGCCTGAAGAATTAGCAGGAGTCAGTGGAAAGAGACATGTAGCAGATTTTGCAGAATAAGTATGCACTGGAAGAATTCGTATGTTCTGGGTGGAAACAGAAATTTGATTATCTTATTTTCATGGAGGTGTTCTTTATTTTTTTCATGGAAGCAGTTTCATTTTATTTTTATTTTAGATTCAGCATGTACTTGTGTAGCTTTATTACATGAGCATATTGCATAACGCTGAGGTTTGGGCTTCTAGTGAACCCATTAACCAAATAGTGAACATGGTGTTTAGGGACTTAGAACATAGGTAGTTTCTCAACCCTCACCCCCTCCCACCTAACCTTCTCTTGGAGTCCTCAAGTGTTTATTATTTTACTTCCCACGTCCATGAGTACCCGCTGTTTAGCCCCCACTCATAAGTGAAATCATGTGATATTTGATTTTCTGATTTTGAGTTATTTCATGTAGAATAATGGCCTTTAGCTTCATCCATGTTGCTGTGAAGGACATGATTTCATTCCTTTTTATGACTGCGTAGTATGCCATGGTGTATACAAAACACATTTTCTTTATCCAGTCAGTTGTTGATGGACACTCAGGTTGATTCCATGTCTTTGCTATTGTGAATGGTGCTGCGATAAAAATATGAGTGAAAATGTCTTTTTGATGAAATGGTTTCTTTTCCTTTGGATAGATATCCAGTAATGGGATTGTGAGGTTGAATAGTAGTTCTATCTTTAGTTGTTTGAGAAATCCTCATACTGTTTTCCATAGGGGTTGTACTAATTTACATATTTACATTCCTGCTGACAGTATATAAGAATTCCCTTTTCTCCACATTTTTGCCAAAATCTGTCAATGCTGACTTTTTTTTTTTTTTTTTTTTTTTTTTTAACTCCTTTCATTTAAAGCAGTCAATTTTGGCCTGATTCAGTCTATTTGAGGTATCTGGGCAATTGAAAATTTATCCTATAATTCTGGGTTAGTTTTAGTCTCAAATGTCTTTTGCTCCCTTTTCCTTCTCAAGGTGCCACCTGTACTGGGGAAGGCTTGTGGGTTGGCTTCTGAGGTGTAATACTTCCTTGCCTGATCTCTGCCCTCCTGACATTGCTGCTTCTGATGCTGCTGTGTCCCAGGCTAGTAGAGCTGGGGTGTGTTTTCTTGGCCTTATAGGGACCAGGAGTGTCTATCTTTGCTGATCCATCCTTGCCTTGGCATTGGCTGGCATAGCTGATCCTTGGAGTTTTAGTGAATCCTTCATCCAGTCGCTGGCTTAGGCTGGCTACCCCCATGGCTTTTGCTTCAGGGTCCCTAGCCCCTCAATACAAGAACTTAATCCAGGCCACTGGCTATCAATTCTCTGCTATCATCTGTATCCCCTGCCATTTGGGAGTTGTGGGAAACTGGTAAGCATTATATCTGCCCCTCTTTTTACTATAACACATAACAATATGATTTCTACTCTGCTGTGACTGTTCCATGTTAGCAAGGGGCACCCTAAAAGGTGATCTCTTCCCAAAGTTCTACATGGAAAGTGGGGCTCAAGAGCATTCTACTATCTATTTTCTCCTCATCCCATCTCAGGTTCCCTCCTCTTGCCACTTCCTACACCTACTAAGCCAATGCCCAGTTGTTGGTATCCCTGGGTCTCTGAGAAATCTGGTTTATGACCTAGTCTTTTATCCTGTTTCTTCCTTCCCAGGGGAAGGATATCTCATGCTATTGTGTACTAGCTAGTGCCTCAGCCTAGGAGTTCACCATAGACAGGCTCCAATGGGGTAGACTGAGAAGCCAGGGATTTGTTCTTTTTGGAAATATGGCGGTTGTTCTCTTTCCTCACCTAGCCTCAACTATGGCAATAGCCAATAATACCTACTTCCTGTGAAGACTAGATTCTATTGGATCCATGGCTTCCCAGGCCGGCTTTCTTTCATTCTTTTTTTTTTTTTTAAATTATTATTATACTTTAAGTTCTAGGGTACATGTGCACAACGTGCAGGTTTGTTACATATGTATACATGTGCCATGTTGTTGTGCTGCATCCATTAACTCGTCATTTACATTAGGTATATCTCCTAATGCTATCCCTCCTCCCTACCCCCTCCCTACAATAGGCCCCGGTGTGTGATGTTCCCCTTCCTGTATCCAACTGATCTCATTGTTTAATTCCCACCTATGAGTGAGAACATGCGGTGTTTGGTTTTCTGTCCTTGTGACAGTTTGCTCAGAATGATGGTTTCCAGCTGCATCCATGTCCCAACAAAGGACACGAACTCATCCTTTTTTATGGCTGCATAGTATTCCATGGTGTATATGTGCCACATTTTCTTAATCCAGTCTATCATTGATGGACATCTGGGTTGATTCCAAGTCTTTTCTATTGTGAATAGTGCTGCAGTAAACATACTTGTGCATGTGTCTTTATAGCAGCATGATTTATAATCCTTTGGGTATATACCCAGTAATGGGATGGCTGGGTCATATGGTACTTCTAGTTCTAGATCCTTGAGGAATCGCCATACTGTTTTCCACAATGGTTGAACTAGTTTACAGTCCCACCAATAGTGTAAAAGTGTTCCTATTTCTCCACATCCTCTCCAGCACCTGTTGTTTCCTGATTTTTTAATGATTGCCATTCTAACTGGTATGAGATGGTATCTCACTGTGGTTTTGATTTGCATTTCTCTGATGGTGAGTGATGATGAGCATTTTTTCGTATGTCTGTTGGCTGTACGAATGTCTTCTTTTGAGAAATGTCTGTTCATATCCTTTGCCCACTTTTTGATGGGGTTGTTTGTTTTTTTCTTGTAAATTTGTTTGCGTTCTTTATAGGTTCTGGATATTAGCCCTTTGTCAGATGAGTAGATTGCAAAAATTTTCTCCCATTCTGTAGGTTGCCTGTTCACGCTGTAGGTAGTTTCTTTTGCTGTGCAGAAGCTCTTTAGTTTAATGAGATCCCATTTGTCAATTTTGGCTTTTGTTGCCATTGCTTTTGGTGTTTTAGACATGAAGTCCTTGCCCATGCCTATGTCCTGAATGGTATCACCTAGGTTTTCTTCTAGGATTTTTATGGTTTTAGGTCTAACATTTAAGTCTCTAATCCATCTTGAATTAATTTTTGTATAAGGAGTAAGGAAAGGATCCAATTTCAGCTTTCTACTTATGGCTAGCCAATTTTCCCAGCACCATTTATTAAATAGGGAATCTTTTCCCCATTTCTTGTTTTTCTCAGATTTGTCAAAGATCAGATGACTGTAGATGTTTGATATTATTTCTGAGGGCTCTGTTGTGTTCCATTGGTCTATATCTCTGTTTTGGTACCAGTACCATGCTGTTTTGGTTACTGTGGCCTTGTAGTATAGTTTGAAGTCAGGTAGTGTGATGCCTTCAGCTTTGTTCTTTTGGCTTGGAATTGTCTTGGCAATGTGGGGTCGTTTTTGGTTCCATATGAACTTTAAAGCAGTTTTTTCCAATTCTATGAAGAAAGTCATTGGTAGCTTAATGGGGATGGCATTGAATCTATAAATTTTCTTGGGCAGTATGGCCATTTTCACAATATTGATTCTTTCTATCCATGAGCATGGTGTGTTCTTCCATTTGTTTGTGTCCTTTTTTATTTCACTGAGCAGTGGTTTGTAGTTCTCCTTGAAGAGTTCATTTACATCCCTTGTCAGTTGGATTCCTAGGTATTTTATTCTCTTTGAAGCTATTGTGAATGGGAGTTCATTCATGATTAGGCTCTCTGTTTGTCTGTTACTGGTGTATAAGAATGCTTGTGATTTTGGCACATTAATTTTGTATCCTGAGACTTTGCTGAAGTGGCTTATCAGCTTAAGGAGATTTTGGGCTGAGACGAAGGGGTTTTCTAAATATACAATCATGTCATCTGTAAACAGGGACAATTTGACTTCTTTTCCTAACCAAATACTCTTTATTTCTTTCTCTTGCCTGATTGCCCTAGCCAGAACTTCCAACACTATGTTGAATAGGAGTGGTGAGAGAGGGCATCCCTGTCTTGTGCCACTTTTCAAAGGGAAAGCTTCCAGTTTTTGCCCATTCAGTATGATATTGCCTGTGGGTTTGTCATAAATAGCTCTTATTATTTTGAGATATGTTCCATCAATACCAAATTTATTGAGTTTTTAGCATGAAGGGCTGTTGAATTTTGTCAAAGGCCTTTTCTGCATCTATTGAGATAATCATGTGGTTTTTGTCTTTGGTTCTGTTTATATGCTGGATTACATTTACTGATTTGCATATGTTGAACCAGCCTTGCATCGCAGGGATGAAGCCCACTTGATCATAATGGATAAGCCTTTTGATGTGCTGCTGGATTCCGTTTGCCAGTATTTTATTGAGGATTTTTGCATTGATGTTCATCAGGGATATTGGTCTAAAATTCTCTTTTTTTGTTGTGTCTCTGCCAGGCTTTGATATCAGGATGATGCTGGCCTCACAAAATGAGTTAGGGAGGATTCCCTCTTTTTCTATTGATTGGAATAGTTTCAGAAGGAATAGTACCAACTCCTCCTTGTACCTCTGGTAGAATTTGGCTGTGAATCTGTGTGGTCCTGGACTTTTTTTGGTTGGTAGGCTATTAGTTATTGCCTCAATTTCAGAGCCTGCTATTGGTCTATTCAGGGATTCAACTTCTTCCTGGTTTAGTCTTGGGAGAGCATAAGTGTCCAGGAAATTATCCATTTCTTCTAGGTTTTCTAGTTTATTTGCATAGAGATGTTTATAGTATCTCTGATGGTTGTTTGTATTTCTGTAGGGTTGGTGGTGATATCCCCTTTATCATTTTTTATTGCGTCTATTTGATTCTTCTCTCTTTTTTTCTTTAGTAGTCTTTTTAGGGGTCTATCAATTTTGTTGATCTTTTCAAACAACCAGCTCCTGGATTCATTGATTTTTTTTGGAGGGTTTTTTGTGTCTCTATCTCCTTCAGTTCTGCTCTGATCTTAGTTATTTCTTGCCTTCTACTAGCTTTTGAATGTGTTTGCTCTTGCTTCTCTAGTTCTTTTAATTGTGATGTTAGGGTGTCAATTTTAGATCTTTCCTGCTTTCTCTTGTGGGCATTTAGTGCTATAAATTTTCCTCTACACACTGCTTTAAATGTGTCCCAGAGATTCTGGTATGTTGTATCTTTGTTCTCATTGGTTTCAAAGAACATCTTTATTTCTGCCTTCATTTTGTTATGTACCCAGTAGTCATTCAGGAGCAGGTTGTTCAGTTTCCATGTAGTTGAGTGGTTTTGATTGAATTTCTTAGTCCTGAGTTTTAGTTTGATGGCACTGTGGTCTGAGAGACAGTTTGTTATAATTTCTGTTCTTTTACATTTGCTGAGGAGTGCTTTACTTCCAACTATGTGGTGAATTTTGGAATAAGTGCAATGGGGTGCTGAGAAGAATGTATATTCTGTTGATTTGGGGTGAAGAGTTCTGTAGATGTCTATTAGGTCAGTTTGGTGCAGAGTTGAGTTCAATTCCTGGATATCCTTGTTAACTTTCTGTCTCGTTGATCTGTCTAATGTTGACAGTGGGGTGTTAAAGTCTTCCATTATTATTGTATGGGAGTCTAAGTCTCTTTATAAGTCTCTAAGGACTTGCTTTATGAATCTGGGTGCTCCTGTATTGGGTGCATATATATTTAGGATAGTTATTTCTTCCTGATGTATTGATCCCTTTACCATTATGCAATGGCCTTCTTTGTCTCTTTTGATCTTTGATGTTTTAAAGTCTGTTTTATCAGAGACTAGGATTTCAACCCCTGCTTCTTTTTGTTTTCCATTTGTTTGGTAGATCTTCCTCCATCCCTTTATTTTGAGCCTATGTGTGTCTCTGCATGTGAGATTGGTCTCCTGAATACAGCAGACTGATGGGTCTTGACTCTTCATCCAATTTGACAGTCTGTGTCTTTTAATTGGACCATTTAATCCATTTACATTTAAGGTTAATATTGTTATGTGTGAACTTGATCCTGTCATTATGATATTAGCTGGTTATTTTGCTCGTTAGTTGATGCAGTTTCTTCCTAGCATTGATGGTCTTTACATTTTGGCATGTTTTTCAATGGCTGGTACTGGTAGTTCCTTTACATGTTTAGTGCTTCCTTCAGGATCTCTTGTAGGGTAGGCCTGGTGGTGACAAAATCTCTAAGCATTTGCTTGTCTGTAAAGGATTTTATTTCTCCTTCACTTATGAAACGTAGTTTGGCTAGATATGAAATTCTGGGTTGAAAATTATTTTCTTTAAGAATGTTGAATATTGGCCTCCACTCTCTTCTGGCTTGTAGAGTTTCTGCCGAGAGATCTGCTGTTAGTCTGACGGGCTTCCCTTTGTGGGTAACCTGCCCTTTCTCTCTGGCTGCCCTTAAGATTTTTTCCTTCATTTCAACTTTGGTGAATCTGACAATTATGTGTCTTGGAGTTGCTCTTCTCGAGGAGTATCTTTGTGGTGTTCTCTGTATTTCCTGAATTTGAATGTTGGCCTGCCTTACTAGGTTGGGGAAGTTCTCCTGGATGATATCCTGAAGAGTGTTTTCCAACTTGGTTCCATTTTCCCCGTCACTTTCAGGTACACCAATCAGACGTAGATTTGGTCTTTTCACATAATCCCATATTTCTTGGAGGCTTTGTTCATTTCTTTTTCCTCTTTTTCCTTTAGACTTCTCTTCTCTCTTCATTTCATTCATTTGATCTTCAATCAATGATACTCTTTCTCCCAGTTGATCGGATTGGTTACTGAAGCTTGTGCATTTGTCACGTAGTTTTCATGTCACGGTTTTCATCTCTGTCAGTTCGTTTGTGGTCTTCTCTGTATTGATTATTCTAGTTATCCATTCTTCCATTCTTTTTTCAAGGTTTTTAGTTTCTTTGCACTGGGTATGTAGTTCCTCCTTTAGCTCTGAGAAGTTTGATCAACTGAAGCCTTCTTCTGTCAACTCGTCAAAGTTATTCTCCATCCAGCTTTGTTCCGTTGCTGGTGATGAGCTGCATTCCTTTGGAGGGGGAGATGTGCTCTGATTTTTTGAATTTCCAGCTTTTCTGCACTGCTTTTCCCCCATCTTGGTGGTTTTATCTGCCTTTGGTCTTTGACAATGGTGACGTACTGATGTGGTTTTGATGTGGTTGTCCTTTCTGTTTGTTAGTTTTCTTTCTAACAGTCAGGATCCTCAGCTGCAGGTCTGTTGGAGTTTGCTTGAAGTCCACTCCAGACCCTGTTTTCCTGGGTATCAGAAGCAGAGGCTGCAGAAGATAGAATATTGCTGAACAGTGAGCGTTGCTGTCTGATTCTTTCTCTGGAAGCTTTGTCTCAGAGGTGTACCCAGCCATGTGAGGTGTGAGGTGTCAGTCTATACCTAGTGGGGGATGTCTCCCAGTTAGACTACTCAGGGGTCAGGGACCCACTTGAGCAGCAGGCAGTCTGTGCGTTCTCAGATCTCAACTTCCGTGCTGGGAGAACCACTGATCTCTTCAAAGCTGTCAGAGAGGGACATTTACATCTGCAGAGGTTTATGCTGCTTTTTGTTTAGCTATGCCCTGTCCCCAGAGGTGGAGTCTATAGAGGCAGGCAGTTCTCCTTGAGCTGCAGTGGGCTCCTCCCAATTCTAGCTTCCTTGAGGCTTTGTTTACCTACTTAAGCCTCATCAATGGTGGGCACCCCTCCCCCAGCCTCGCTGCTGCCTTGCAGTTAGATCTCAGACTGCTGTGCCAGCAACGAGGGAGGCTCCATGGGTATGGGACCCTCTCGGCCAGGTGTGGGATATAATCTCCTGGTGTTCCATTTGCTAAGACCCTTGGTAAAGTGCAGTATTAGGGTGGGAGTTACCCGATTTTCCAGGTGTTGTGTGTCTCAGTTTCCCTTTGCTAGGAAAAGGAATTCCCTTCCCCCTTGCACTTCCCAGGTGAGGCAATGCCTTGCCCTGCTTCAGCTCTCACTGGTTGGGCTGCAACCACTGACCAGCACCAACCATCCGGCACTCCCCAGTGAGATGAACCCGGTACCTCAGTTGAAAATGCAGAAATCACCCATCTTCTGTGTTGCTCACACTGGGAGCTGGAGGCTGGAGCTGTTCCTATTTGGCCATCTTCAGCATGTGCCCCAATGCTGAATTTTTAATAATAGCAGAGCAGTAACCACCCAGGGTGCACACCAGTATGGTGCCCATCATCTCAGTTCAGGCCTGAGGGAAATACAGGTGCCTTTGTGCATAATGGTCACCTGTTTCTCTGTCCTTGGAAAGTTCCCAAGTCACCACCAACTGTTTTGCCCATGGTTTCAAAAGTAGAGGGGCTTCTCAACACTTTGGGTGTCACCAGATTGTTGCAGGGGTGAGGGCATCAGGGAAGCAGCCCCACCCACCTACCCTTTCCATGGGCCTTCAAGTTCCTCGGAAGTCCATCTCTGTTAGACTCTTGCTGCTTCCCTTTTTTGCTCCTTAGCTTCTTCTTGCAGCACTCCAACAGGTCCTAGCTTTCTTCCATCAGTTTTCTATTCAGATAATTCCATTCACCTGTAACTTCAATCTTTCTGAGAAGAACTGGCATCCAATGTTGCTAATCAGCCATCTTGGGAGAAAAAAAAAAGCAATTTCTTTTTAGTTGTTAAAATTGCTGAATTCATTTTTGAAGGTTTTGGAGAGATAATTAACAAGTTTACATTCACATATATTTTATTGCCTTTCTGTTCTTATTGCTATAATTACTAGGATTCATTTTCAAATTTTTATAAATACTTTTTTTGGGGGTAAATTTTTTCTGCAAAAAATAACTTTTATAACATTTGAAATTAAAAATTTATGCATATAAATTTTATAAAACAGTGAAATATTTTCATCTGGCATATGTCTGCATCAACGTAAATTTTATTTAAGATAATTTGGTTTATACTGATTTTAATCATTCCTATAACGGTCAACACATTTTCAAAGTCCTTTTGCATATATTATGTCATTCCATATATTAAATTCATAATATTTTCAAACAGTATCAGTCATGATCACTCTTCATACAGCCATGCAAAGTAGACAATACCAGCATTGTCCCTTTCTAAATAGCCCTGACTGGACAGAGGAAGAAGAAACTGAGTCAGAAAGATGACACATAATTCATCTGGTCACAGAGTAGTATTATGTAAGGCGTTTAGTTGTTTTTGAATTACTAAACATTTATTCATTTTGTTTCTTACGTAAATTTGGCAGATTTCTTTATCTACTGGGTAAGTACTTCATTGCAAAGAATCTTGCAAATTGCTCTTGGTCGTCTTACATGATAAATTATTTGCACTTAGAGAAATAGTGATTTATGCTTTACTTTACTAACCACATAATGCCTAGGGTATAAGGGCTGCCTGATATGAGTTTTGGTTTTGAGTCCCTGGCACTTTATTATTCATTTGCAGAGATAGTTCAAAATATTTTAATTATATGGCTATTACTTTTCTAATGTCATATGCAAGTGCAGAATGTTTGCACACACCACGCTTTGCCATTAGTCATGTCTCCTAACATTTTCCTGGCCCAAGTTCCAATTCTTCAATGTATTGAAAGTTACTGTGTAGCAGCAGGTAAGAGCTGACCTCAATCAGAGGTGGACTTTTTTTTCTAGTACTGGGATAGGAATCTGTTGTTAACAAATGATTATCTAAAAATGTAGCGTAAAAAAGGATCATCATGTGGTTGACTGTAATTTGGGATTAAAAATGACCAGATCAAGTGGTCAGAATACAGTGTATTGAATTTATCTGTACTAGTTCTTTTTGTCCTCTAGAGTCATTAGAAAGCTCAAACATAGTAGCAACATCTCTTTTATCTAGAGTTCACTCCTTCAGCTACTGAACCTAGCAGTAGATACGGCTATGAGCAAGAGAGTCAGCCAAAATCAATAACAACAACAACAAACCAAAAAACTTTTAAGAAGCAAATACAGATGCCAAGATGTCTTTGCACTATATTTCACATATTAAAGACAAATCTAATGCCTCATTACCTCATATAATTTCAGTGTCAGATTATCTGGGTTTCTAGCCTGTTAGAATTTGAGATTGGACTAATACATTGACTACTAGACATAGGAATATTGATAGTATTAAATAGTTATAGCTGAAAACGTGAACAGATAAAAGTAAATAAGTATCAAGTGTAAGAAATACTTTCACTTGTATGGAAACCTTATTCACTATCAGTGCCAGATAAACAGGGGGTCATTATATTTTGTAAAATAGCCAGGGTCTGCATATAAGGGTTGAAAATTTCCCTACACACTTAAGTACTTAAAAATAATATTGAAAAGCCCAAATTTGGAGGCTTTATTTTCTGAGTGATTCTATAAAAGAAAAGAGAGACCATAATAGCTGTTCCCTTTTTAATCATTTGCCCTTTCATTTGTTTTGTTTTATTTTATTTTTCATGAAAATTTTGATGTCTCTTGTCTCCTTGCCCTCTTCTCTTCAGAGAGCCATTTAATGTCTGTCAAATGTCATGTTACATGTTATAATAACACCACATGGTTATATATAACACCATAAAATATATGTGTGTGACAGCTAGTCATAACCATGCCAGTGATGATGATCAGATTCTATTATATATTTTTAAAAGTTTATATGACATTTACATCATAGGCTACTTCTGTGCTCATCTCTGTGGTGGTAATTTTTAAAATCATCTATCTTTTTTCTTTTCTTTCAAATTAACCATTGCATGGAAAAAAGATAATACCGAGCAAAAATTATGTTTGATGAACTTAAAGATATATTTTTTCAATCTCAATTTTTTAATATTAAACATTTGTAGTCACTGTATACATTTTAGGCCATCTAAATTATTTGGAAGCATAAGGTAATGATTCTCAAGCATGTTATTTTAGAAAAATTGCAAGAAATAACTTAGAAAGGAAGTACAAATATATTATTGTATGGAGGAGTAAATCAAAACAAGACTACATATGTTAAACTAGGAAATATTATTGAACAAAATGAAAAGATATCTATGAAGAAAGAAATAGCAGAAGTTGTTCCTGGAAAAGATGAAAAATAGAGGAATTTTTAAAAGCTTTCCATTTTAATGACCTGATAACAGGGGAGAAAATGGAGTTACGTGTGAGTTGATTTGCTGTAGTTGCGTGAGAACCACATTTTGTCTCAGAACTACTGCAATTGAATCTGTGGAACGACTTTAGGAGGAATCCTAAGTGACTAAATTTCATGCAACAATCATTATTGTGGGCATTTTCAGGTGATGTCCCTCTGTCTTTCTAGATTCTTATGTTATGTTTTTAATAACTTTTACATTTTTCATGTGTTTCATAAAAAATCTCATAATCAAGATTTTACCCAACTGTAGCAGAAAGCCTTAAACAGAGCTGAAATACCTCAATCATTTTCTTTTGATGTCTCTCAGAAATTAGCTAAATTAAAGCCACTCATAATGTTACACTATAAGAACTTAAAATGGAGGAAACAAAGTGCTTAATATTCCAAGCATGACCCAAATACTAAATACAAAGAGATCTGACAGAAAAGACTTTTGCTGAACTCTGTGGAGAGCTATCATTGAGAAGAAAATACCCAATAAATAAATAAAGTAAAAAGTAAAACCTCAAACTAAACCAACCATAAAAATTTCAGTGGTTACCTATCTTATACTTCATGTCATTTTGTTTCATGCCGAAGCAATGGCTAGCTAATTAGG
This sequence comes from Macaca thibetana thibetana, assembly GCF_024542745.1. Lineage (NCBI taxonomy): Eukaryota > Metazoa > Chordata > Mammalia > Primates > Cercopithecidae > Macaca > Macaca thibetana. The sequence goes on from NC_065583.1 coordinate 93,432,522, forward strand.
ATTTTTAAATAAAACTGTGTAAAACTGTGTGACTCTTTTTTTTTTTTTTTTTTTTTTTTTACTTTGCATCTTCTTAGTCAGGTATCTGCAAATACTATTCGTGTCAATTGTCTCAGAGAAAAATATAGACTAATTAAAATGCTAATCTTTAGTAAACACGTAAGTACTTGCATGAAAATTAAACACTTGGGTTGCTAATTCATGAATACATGCTCAGACATCAGGAACGCTGCAACTAGTGTGGACTTCAGTCTTGGGCTTAACAGCCTCGTCTACATGTCAAATCCACTTCAGGAATGAGAATATCTACCATTGAAATCACCCAGTGTGCCTTCTCTCAAGAGTATCTAAGGAGAAAAGAAAAGTGATGTGCACTTTGAGAAGATTATTTAAAGCCTGCAGATTCATTAGGAGAGAACTTAATTGTGATAGAATCTATAATCCTTTCAGTTCATCCCATAAATAATAACAGTCTGAACTCTATTGAATCACATGGCCTCTTTTGCAAAAACCTATAGAAGAGAGTCCTCAAAATTGAATAGATGGAATTGAATGGACCTGATAAGTGGGAACTAGAATTTGATGGACAGCCTTTCACCTCTAGGTTATTGGTTTGTATCTGACCCAGGTGATGAAAAGTCGTTGTTCTACAATGGCTGTTTAGTAGTTTTCTGTGTAATGAGCTGTTGGCTTCAGTCCATTCCTCAGTGGACAGGTGTCTGATCGCATTCCCAAATCACCACTCCACTTGTCAGTCACATTTGAGGTCAAGGGCTAAATAGGAACTGAGGCTGAAATACTTTCTCATTCTGATGAGTACAGACCTTCCTTTGTTGGTTGACTTGGTTGAAAAACAAAAACTGCCATAGTCACTGTTCATGCTCTGCCTATATTCTATGTAAGAAGATTTTATTGTTTAGGAGTTCTATCATAATGAAAAATTATTAGGTTCTTGAAAGTACATGTTTTTATTGTTACATATCATGAAAAGAGAGATGCCTAAATACACTCTCAGTCCCGAAGGACATTAAAATTTAAATTTATTAATCTAACTGTAAGAAAAATATGTCATACTGAGAAAGCATTGACATCTGGTTTTAATTCACTGACACAGAAGAATTGTGATATAGGCTCCAAATTCTCAGTAATAAAACTGGCAGTTAGAAGATAGCCAGCAGCTGAAAATTACATGATCTTTCTGGCTGGAAGAACAGCTCTCTTTGAGGTGGGAGGTAGAAGAAGACATGTAGAAAAGACTCTATTTAATACCTTCTAATATTTATAAAGTGGGTATAAACTGCTTTAGTTTAAACTTGGTTTAAATACTTTTGTTTCTATATTGTCCACCATTATAGAAATATGGATTTATATTTATCAGCATTTCTGGAAAAGTTTGTGGCTTGGAGTGATAGGTCAAGGCCCAAAGCCAGAGAACTCAGAAGTTTTAACCCACTGGATGTTTCCGACAAAGATGTGTTTTAAGTAAGAGTTATGCAGCTCTTGTTCACTGGCTTCTGTAGCTCTGGTCTTTACTCACTTGAGAAAAATAGTACCAACTTGAGTCATCTTATTGTCTGTCCTGGTGGGGTTTATTGCTAAATACATTGCTAACTTATTAAAAGTGACTGGATTGAATGACAAAATTTAAATCAATCTTAATTATCATGTGTCTCATAGTTCATTTTTAAGCTTGAATCTATGTGACTAAAAATTACCAGCTAACTCATTACACTGGTGGTTTCTTTTACTCATTGATCTAATAGCAAACATTCTATTACTATAGTCCTTAGAAACTGGAAAAATGACAAAATACTAGGAACCCTAAGGTTTGTCATGAAACCAAGGGCTGTATTATTTCTTGAGAGATATATTTTTGTACCTATGCCCAGTTTTGTTGTCTCACTTTTATTTTTATTTCTTTTAGGCCCATTGAGAAAATGATGCATTTGTTCAAGTTTTTGAAAAAACAAGTGGTAAAAACACTTGTTATTGGTAAAAACAAGGGGCAGGATTTCCATGGGACTATCTGTAGACAAATTTCAACTGGTGTTTTCTCTATGTCCTCATAATATTTATGTAATTAGTAAACTTGAAAGGTAAAAATTTGACTTGAACTGTGACAATACCTAAATAGTTAATTTTTCTTTCCTTAGAAAATGAGCTTTATTAATGTAAATAGCTACTGAACTTTTTGAAAGTTTAGAAATACCATAAATATTTATTGAATGCCAACCAGGTAAGAATAAGTGAGGGCCAAGAGTCTTAGAAAAAACATTTTAATAATTTTACTCTAAAAGGCAGTCAGGGTTGATACGGTTTGGCTCTGTGTCCCCACCCAAATCTCATCTTGAACTGTAATTCCCATGTGTCGAGGGAGGGAGGTAATTGTTTCTCCTATGCTACTCTCATGAGAGTGAATGAGTTCTCATGAGATCTGATGGTTTATAAATGTTTGACAGTTCCTACTTCACAAGCTTTCTTTCCTGCCAACTTGTGAAGAAGGTGCTTGCTTCCCCTTCTGCCATGATTGTAAGTTTCCTGAGGCCTCCTCAGCCCTGTGGAATGGTGAGTCAATTAAACTTCTTTCCTTTATAAATTACCCAGTTTGGGGTATTTCTTTATAGCAGTGGGGAAATGGATTAATAAAAGGTTATTTGTATTATATTCCCCTTCTTCAGTGAGATTGTGAGAAAACAATGAGTACCCCTTTGTATTGGGTGGGAGGTTCTTGAAGCAAGAGGAAGACTATTTTATCTTTAGCAATTCCTACTGGACTTGAGGGCTTGCTTTCTAAACCCTGACACATGGAGAATCATATGTCATGTTATCCATGTTTAACCTATTTATTCATATTGCTCTTGTCAGTATTTAGTCTGATCAGCCAACACCTGCCTGATTTGGAAGGGTTTAATTCTTAGTGCTTTTCTCATACTTGTTAAATGATGCTTACTGGAGTCAACACAGCTTCAGGCCCACAATACAGGATGCTGACGATTGAGTGTGTTAAGTGAGTCTGCCCAAATTTCCAGTGCCCTGTTAATATTTGTCTTCCTGTCTTATATCAGATGCTCTACCTAAAGACGTTAATCTTCAGAACAATAAGCAAGTTGAGTTCATATTCCTCCAGTTTTACTTAAAAATCATGTTGGATACCCGTAGTATTAAGTAACTGTGTGTAAGATGAAGGCTTTGGGCAGGTGGTAAAGGCAGCTTGTGGGAGCCCCTTTCCCCCTGCTCAGAGTCAGTGCTGCTTATTAACAGCAGATGGGTGCTGCAATGGAGGACTTGTGTGGGAGCCTACACCATTATCAAAGGTGTGGCATGAGTGTGTGCTTATGTGCGTGTGTGTGTGTGTGTGTGTGTGTGCATGGTGTTTTAAATACAACTGTATTCAGTTAATCATACTGGTGGGAAACAAGTCTTGTGGTGGCATTGGTAGGAGGTTTGCAGCAAGTTATTCAGTCTGGCAACTATTGCAAATTAGGGCCTTATTCAGGAAGGGATATCAGTTTAAGAGTAGACAGAACACACTTTACTGTGGTTAATTCAGACCTTCTTTGAATGGGGTACATTTTCTTAGAAGCAGCCACAAAGATAAATGCATCACGTGAACCTTGGAACCGAACTGCTGAATGAAGATATTGGAGGACTGGAGCTATTCATTTCCATTTACAGAATCCAAATTGCTGAAAAGTCATGGGAAGGCAGGAAAGAGACTTCTTGTTTTTCAAAATGGTCCCTGGCATTTGTCTGCCTGCGTCATCCAATGTAGTATCTCATTCTGCTGCCACCCAGAGTCCCATTCACTGGTTTGTTTAACCTCAAAGTGGGAAAGTAACTAACACAAATACATTCATTGTCCATGCTCTAATAGAATTAAGGTTCCCAATACACTGCCTGCATTTGAATGAGGTTTGTTACACACTGGCTTTTATGGTCACACCCTTTTCCCTTGATGGTTCTTAAGAATGGCAGAAGCAGGAGACCAGAAATTTTGTAAGCTCATAAATATGAAGCACACTGTGTTTAAATAATGCCAGGGTGGTGATACAAATGGACCAATGCCAGGAAGCTCAAAGTTAAAGTTAACAATTCATCCTTACATCACTATGAATAAGAAGGGAGGAGAAAGGGGCACTGTGTTGGTTATGGTTGTGCTGCCAGCAGATTGGGATAGCTCTAATGGGCCAATGTGGCACAGAGCTTTGAATTGCACAGTGTTTACCCAGAAGACAGGAAGTAGGTCTATTCTGCTTCAGAAAGGCCAGTTCAATAAATTGGGGAATTACATAATACTGTTTATTTCACACTGTACATTATCAACTTGACTGTAAGCATTTGGAAATAAATCTATATCTAGTATCTTGCCAGTTGGTGGCAAAGACTAGCACAGGACATTTAAAACAGATGCGGTTATTATGGGACTGTGTGGGCAGACCATGGCAGGTTTTCACTAGTTATTTTTTCTACCCTGCTGTTAAACTGCTGTTGCCTTCTATTTCCTCCACCTGCAATAATGAAAAGAACCTGAGCATAGTCTTGGAAATACCATAGTGAAGGTGACCAAGGTACAAGTTGTTTGTCATTCAGAGGTGGACTCACTGCTCAGAAACAAAGTACCACATTTTGATGACTTCTTTTTCTCTTTCTTTGTTTTATTATCCCGGAGTTTGCCATTTGGTTATTTGGTAACTATCTTCAAGATCAGAAGTTTACTCTATCTTTTGTCAAAGTGAAGTTGGCCATGTACTTTTGACGATTATAGTGCATTACATTTGTGGTGGTAAAGAAGCAAATATTTATCTTTTTTTAACACTAAGATGAGAGGAAGATGAATGTTCTTTAACAGTTATTGAACAGGTAACTTTCTAAAATACAATCAATCACTTTTAAAAATAAAATAATAAATTACATGTCATTTTCTACTTGATATGTAATTGCATTTGATTTGTCTTGTTCTTTTTTTTTTTTTTTTTTTTTTTTTTTGAGACAGAGTCTCGCTTAGTCGCCCAGGCTGGAGTGCAGTGGCGCAATCTCGGCTCACTGCAAGCTCCGCCTCCCGGGTTCACGCCATTCTCCTGCCTCAGCCTCCCGAGTAGCTGGGACTACAGGCGCCCGCCGCCTCATCCGGCTAATTTTTTGCATTTTTAGTAGAGACGGGGTTTCACCGTGTTAGCCAGGATGGTCTCGATCTCCTGACCTCGTGATCCGCCCGCCTCGGCCTCCCAAAGTGCTGGGATTACAGGCGTGAGCCACCGCGCCCGGCCGATTTGTCTTGTTCTTAATATATGCATTTTATTTTCATAATCTTTAACTCTATATTTTATATAAACTAAATTTCTTATAACTCCACATTGCTATGCTCTGCTTAACCTTATTTTTCTTTCTTCTGCAATGGTTTTTAGTCCCAACTCAGATTCTTCAATGCCTTAGGTAACCCATGGTTGCAGGCAATGCCCCTTTGGCAGCTACCTTGGTTCTTTTGGGCACTAGATTCTCTTTGGAGCCAATTAAGCCTGAAGAATGCCTGAATCTTTGAATATCTGTACTCAAAAGGCAGTACACATAGAGATATCCTGTTGTAAGTGTATTCTTTTTCCCAGCAGGTTTTAAAACATAATGATAATAATGAAGACACAACTACTGTTGCTACCATAACCAGCTAATAGTAGTTTACTCAGTTCTCCCTATGTGTTGGGCACCGTGCTAAGTGCTCTTTGCGAGTTATCTTATTTAAACTTTATAAAAAACTCTGTGGAATAGGTCCTATTACTAATCTCATTGTATCAGTTAGAAATGCCTCCAGCTGCAAGTAACTGAGAGCTCAACTTAGAATAGCAGAATAAATTAAACATAGGTGCTTTTTTTTTTTTTTTTTTTAACATAAAAGGAAGTTTTGAGATAGGCAATTATGGATAGTTTTCTGTGTCTCAATGATGTCAGGGCCAGTATATTTGGGATTCTCCAGGACTTTCCCTCAAATTGCAAGATTATTGCCACAATTTCAGACTCCTCTTCTGCATTTAAAGCAGAAAGAGGTAGAGCTACCTACCTTTGTCTCTTCTAGAGGCAGCAAAGGGTTTCTTAGTGTCTGCTACTAGAGATATATCTCACTAGCCGTAATGATTCCATATGAACAGCATTATATCCTCACTGGAATGTAAGTGGCTAACTCTTTCACCTTCTATTGGTGTAGTCAGACTAAGTATTTGTTACTCCTACTTAGAGATAAGGAGAGCAGGGCACAGATAGGCTAATTGCCTCATTTTAAGGAGCTGGTAAGTGGCAGTACCAGGGTTTGAACTCAGGCTGTGTGATTCCAGAGCCCACATTCTTAATCAGGATGACACATGGTTTTCTCTATTTCTTTAGTTCATTTTTTCCCCTTATGGAGATGTGGCAACCAGAGGGAATACTTAAATAAAGTAGTTCTCATATAATTTGAATCTACAGGACTGTTTCAATGTCAGTTTAATTTACACAGCCCTCATTTGCCACCATATTGCTAAAGATGGAAATCTCCAAAGCATATTATCTAACTGTATTTAAACAGGCTATCATCTTGTCACTTACATGTGTTACCGAAGAATCTCACCACTTATGGACAAATACTGTTATTTTAAGAGCTTTAATTCCTCTTATTTTTTACACTGCGAACTGAGCATGCCCAAGTATGCTTTGAAACCTGTAATTAGGATACAAACTGTCTTATTGCCAAGCAATTCTTCCTTCCTCTCACCACAAACTCAGTAATAGTTTTCCATTGCAGATAATTGTCAGATATATTAGTGTATTTTTTCTTAATTAAAAAAATAGCAATAGAGCTTCCTCTCACTTTTAAGGTCCCTTGGTTATAAATTTGTTAGTTGTTTTATTTGATTAGCAGATAGCTGTAATTACAGACACTTTGGGGGATATCTGCATATCTTTCCAAAATGCAAGGAAGCTAGAAGATATACAGGGGTCCATTTGCTAAAAAATAAAGTGGTAGGGAAGGGCTTGTTCCAATTCTCATTGCCATTCTTTTCCCCAGGAGTTGCTAGTGAATAGAGCAGGTATAATACCTAGCAATGCCACATATATTATACACTAGTTTTATTTGGTTCATAATAAAGGTGGTGCATCCCAATTCCAAAATGGATGAGACTTACATAAAGTCTAAAAAAAAATCGACAACTTTACACTGCGATGGTCCTAGAATATGTAAACATAAAATATGTAATCTATCTTTGATTTGCACCATAATGCTCCTTTGCTTTGAAATCATGGCTATATTACCAAACTGACAGTTTTAATGGAAAAAGTGGCTTTCAAAAGCTGCTGTTGAAAACACACTGCATAATTCTCCAAGTCGTGAATATTTTACTACCAACATATGCAAGAAGGCAGTGAAAACACACTGGCGTTTTATTCCCCGTGAGCTGGAATGGAAAACATTCACTGGTGTTAAAACTGCATATTTGTAATATATGAAAATTCTTAAATACCTATGAATGTACACTGTTGTTACTGGCAGGAGCACCACTTAATAGAGTCATTTGGAAGACAATAAATGTGTATATTTTCATTTGTAATTTGCTCATTCAGCAAATGTCTATCAGGTGCCCATTGTATGTCAGGCACTGTACTAGGCTCAATACAAAGATGAACAGGGAAAATCCCCCGCGACTGCTATCAGCGAATTCAGTCTAGTGGAGGTGTGTCATGTGGAAGGCCCTGGATGAATGCCGTGGAGGCACTTGGGGAAGACTGGAACTCATGGGCAGGGAAGTCAAGTGCAAAGTTCCTTGAGTTTCTTGTAGCCTGTGGAGGGTATGTTTGGGTCAGAGAACAGTTGATAGCCCTGTTTGGCTGTGTACCAGCTGATAGATCCTGCCCTTTTGTGCCTTTTGTGGTCAAGAGAATGTTAGTTGGGGGACTGAGAGGTAACAATTTTCCCATCAGTGCTGGCTGTTTTTAGAAGTGATGAGAAATGCCAGCTCCCTATACCTGGAGACCTGGGAACCTGGTTCCTTAGGAAGTCCAGGTAGGGTAGCCCATTTTTCTGAAGGGAGCAACTGGCCCTGCTTCCCCCTAGCTCACTGACAGGCCACCTAGGACAAACCTTGATTGGATCTTGGATTAAAGAAAAAAAAAAAGAAAGCTATAAATAACATTTTGAGGATAATTTGGGATATTTAAATATGAGCTCTATGCTAGATGACATTATTTAATTTTAAATTTCTTGGGTGTGGCAATTGTATTGTTGCTAATAGGAGACTGTTGAGGTACTTAGGGGTACCCCAAGATACTTAGGGGTATCATGATACTGGCAACTGATTTTTGAGATGGTTCAGGAAAAAACATGTGTATGTGTGTGTGTGTGCATGTGTGCACGTACTTGTGTGGAGAGAGAGAGCTTGAACAAGTATGCCAAACTGATAACAAACTAGTGAATTTAGGTGAAAGAAACGTAACTTTTTTCTTCATATGGCTTTCTCACTGCATCTCTGTGTGTCATCTTCTCTTTTTTAAAGTTTTATATTATTTTAATTGGCACATAATAACTGTACATATTTATGAGGTACAATTTAATGTTTTGCTACATGTATACATAATGATCAAATCAGGGCAATTAACCTCAAATATTTATCATTTCTTTGTGGTGACAACATTCAAAATCATCTCTTCTAGCTATTTTGAAATATGCAACACTTTATGGCTAGCTATAGTCAGCCTACTGTGCAATAGAACATCAGAATTTCTTTCTCCACTGACTGACTTTTCCTGCTCCTTTCACCTTGCTTCATCTGCCCAACCTCTGGTCACCACTATTCTACTCTGCTTCTACGAGTAACTTTTTTAGATTTCACATGATTGAGATCACACAGAATTTGTCTTTCTGTGTCTGGCTTACTTCATTTACAAAATGTCTTCCAGGTTCATCTATGTTCTTAAAAATGACAGGATTTTCTTTTTTTCAATTGCTGAATAATATTCTTTTGAATAAATATTTCATATTTTCTTTTTCCATTTAATTGTTGTTATTTTGGTTGATACAGTATTTTCACTATTATAAATAATGCTGCAATAAACACCAGAATGCAGATACCTCTTTAATGCATTGACTTCATGTCCTCTGGATATATACCTAGTAGTGGGGTTTCTGGATCATATGGTTGTTTTATTTTTAATTTTTTGAGAAACCTGCATATTATTTTCCATATTGGCTGTACTAATTTACATTTCTACTAACAGTATGTAAGGGTCTCTTTTTCTCCACGTTTTCACCGACACTTGTTATCTTTTGTCTTTTTGATTACAGTCATTCTGACTGGAGGAAGGTGTATCTCACTGTAGTTTTAATTTGCTTTTCCCTGATGATTAGTGATGTTGAGCATTTCAAAATATATTTGTTGGCCATTTGTATGTCTTCTTTTGGAAATGTCTGTTGAGGTAGTTTGCCCATTTTTTAATCAGATTATTTTTTGTTGTTTTGCTATTGAGTTGTTTGAGTACCTTGTAAATTCTTAACATTAACCTCTTATCAGATGTATAGTTTGCAATTATTCTTTCCAATTTGGTAGGTTGTCTCTACAATCTGTTGATTATTTTCTTTGTTGTGTAGAAACTTTTTAGTATGATGTAATTACATTAGTCTATTTTTGCATTTATTGCCTGTGCTTTTGAGGTTTTATCCATAAAGTCTTTGTCCAGAATGATGTCATGAAACATTTATCCTATGTCTTCTTCTAATAGTTTCATAGTTTTCAGTCTTATATTTAAGTCTGTAATCCATTTTGAGTTACAGTACTTTTTTAAAATAAAATTTTATAACTTTGAATCCAGAAAATTCATAAACAATGATAACATATGTGCCCTAATTAGGACAGTTTGCACAGAAATTTAGTGGTTAAGTTTGGCTCACTGTTGAACAGGACAGAATTGTGTAATTAAAATGTGTTTATAAAATTAAAAAACTCTTAGATATCATTGTAACAACTATATTACAATCTCTTAGCTAAATGAGTAGTTACTGAACAAAGTACACAATAAAGATAATTAATATGTTTTTAAATTATTTTTCCAACCTAGGCATATCAGTCAGATTTCTGATATTTGATCTATAAAAATAGATGCAGAAATAGATATGGACTTAGAGGGAAAAAATTATACAACTGGGTTTGGACAAAAGTTCATCCCCTACTCTCTCCCCAGCACCTATTACTACTTTATATGGGAATACCTCTTGTTTTATTATACGATATATGTCAGTACATCTAGATGTTGATTAGGTTATCAAAACTTTTGAATTTGCATCTCACTCTTACTTCCTGCTGTCTCTTTCAGTGTCCGTTAACTTCTTGACAACATTGCAGGAGGGAGAAGAATTGAGAGTATTATAGACTGAATTTCTCCCAAACTGCCAAAATCCATAGGTTATAACTCTAACCCGCAATACGTTTCAATGTGACTGTGTGTGGAAATAGGGCCTTTAAAGAGGTAATTAAGGTTAAATGAAGTCATAATATAACAAAAAACGAAAGCTGCAGACCAATATCCCTGATGAATATAGATGCAAAAATCCTCAACAAAATGCTAGCAAACTGAATCAAACAGCACATGAAAAAGGCACATCATGATCAAATGGGTTTTATCCCAGGGATGGAGGGATGGTTTAACATATACAAGTCAATAAATGTGATATGCCACATTAATAGAATTAAAAAAAAACCATATACTCATCTCAATAGACGCAGAAAAAGCATTTGACAAAATCCATCATCCCTTTATGATAAAAACCCTCAACAAAATCGGCATAGAAGGGACCTACCTCAAAGTAATAAAAGCTATATATGACAAACACACAGCCAACATCATACTGAATGGGGAAAGCCTGAAAACATTCCCCCTGAGAACTAGAACAAGACAAAGGTGCCCATTTTCACTACTTCTATCCAACACAGTACTGGAAGTCCTAGACAGAGCAATCAGGCAAGAGAAAGAAATAAAGAACATCCAGATTGAAAAAGGGGAAGTCAAACTGTCACTGCTCACTGATGATATGATTGTACACCTAGTAAACCCTAAAGACTCCTTCAAAAGGTTCCTAGATATCATTAACGAATTCAGTAAAATCTTAGGTTACAAAATCAACGTACGCAAATCAGTAGCACTGCTATACACCAACAACAACCAAGCTAAGAGTCAAATAAAAAACTCAACCCCTGTTACAACAGCTGCAACAACAACAGCAATAACACATACACACCCACAAACTAGGAAAATACTTAACCAAGGAGATGAAAGCTCTCTGTAAAGAAAACTATAAAACACTGCTGAAAGAGATCATACATGACAAAAACAAATGGAAACACATCCCATGCTCATGGAAGGGAAGAATCAATATTGTGAAAATAACCATACGCACAAAGCAACCTACAGATTCAATGCAATTCCCATCAAAGTACCATCATAATTCTTCACAGAACTACAAAAACTATTAAAATTCATATGAAACCAAACAAGGGCCCACATAGCCAAAGCAAGACTAAGCAAAAAGAACAAATCTGGAGGCTTCACATTACCTGACTTCAAACTATACTACTTGGCTATAGTTACCAAAACAGCATGGTACTGGTATAAAAATAGGCACATAGGCCAATTGAACAGAATACAGAATAAAGAAATAAAGTTAAATACTTACAGACAACTGATCTTCAACAAAGTACACAAAAACATAAATAGGGGAGAGGGCTCCTTATTCAATAAATGGTGCTGGGAAAACTGGCAAGCCAGATGTAGAAAATGAAAGTGGATCCCCATCTCTCACCTTATACAAAAAGCAACTCGAGATGGATCAAAGACTTAAATCTAAGACCTGAAATGATAAAAAAATTCTTTAAGATAACTTCAAAAAATATATAAACAACTCTTCTGGACATTGGCTTAGGCAAAGAATTCATGACTAAGACCCTAAAAACAAATGCAACAAAAACAAAAATAAGTAAATGGGACATAATTAAACTAAAAATCTTCACAGTGGAAGAAATAATCAGCAGAGGAAACAGACAACCCATAGAGTGAGAGAAAATCTTCTTAAACTGTGCATCAGACAAAGGACTAGTATCCAGAATCTACAAGGAACTCAAAAAAATCAGTAAGAAAAAATAAATGATCCCATCAAAAAGTGGCCAAAGGACATGAATAGACAATTCTCAAAAGAAGATATGCAAACAGCCAACAAACATACGAAAAAATGCGCAATATCATTAATCATCAAGGAAATGCAAATTAAGACCACAAAGAGATACCGCCTTACTCCTGCAAGAATGACCACGACTAAAAAGTCAAAAGTAATAGATGGTGGCATGGATGTGGTGAAAAGGGAACACTTTTATACTGCTGGTGGGAATGTATATTAATACAACCATTATGGAAAACAGTATGAAGACTCCTTAAAGAACTAAAAGTGAACTACCATTTGATTCAGCAATCCTACTACTGGGTATCTAGCCAAAGGAAAATAAGTCATTATATGAAAAAGACACATGCACATGCATGTTTGTAGTAGCATAATTTGCAAATGTAAAGATATGGAACCAACCTTAATGCCCATTGAGAAATAAAGAAAATGATAAAGAAAATGTGGTATAAATACACCGTGGAACACTACTCAGCCTTCATAAAAAGGAACCAAATAATGACTTTTGCAGAAACCTGGATAGAGCTGGAGACCATTACTTCAAGTGAAGTAACTCAGGAATGGAAAATCAAATATCGTTTTTCTCTCTTATAAGTGGGAGCTAAGCTGTGAGGATGCAAAGGCATAAGAGTGATATAATAAACTTTGGCGACTTGAGGAGAAGGTTGGGATGGGGATGAGGAATAAAAGATCACTTATTGGGTACAGTGTACACTGCCTTGGTGACGGATGCACTAAAATCTCAGGAGTCACCATTAAAGATCTTGTCCATGTATCCAAAAACCACCTGTATCCCAAAAACTATTGAAAAAAAATGAGGTCATAAGGGTGGAGATCCAATCCAATATGAGTGGTGACCTTATAAAAAGAATAAAAGACACCAGGTATGCTCACACACAGAGGAAAGGCTGTGTGAGGACAGAGCAGGAAGGTGGCCATCAGCAAGGCCAAGAGACGAGGCATCAGGAGAAACTAAGCCAGCTGACACCTTGAACTTGGGCTTTCAACCTCCAGAACTGTTTAAACTTATACTAACCAGTCTGTGATATTTTGTTATGGCAGTCCAAGCAGACTAATACAATGAGAAAAGATTGAAATGAATTAGCATGCTTATTGACAGGTAAAGGACGGCTGGGTGTTCCCCAATATTTGTTCTCCTTTTCCTTTCATTTCTAAGTGGTAGAACACTGATCATTAACTAGTTACATGGTTTGCTGGAATAAAGATATATTTTCCAGCCCTCCTTGTGGCTGAGTATAGACATATTATTAGGTTCTGGCTAATGGAATATACACCGATTTGTATATATCTTTCAAAAAATGCTCTTAAAGAGAGAGAGACTGTAACTCCTTCTTACCTCACCCCCTTTTTTTTCCTTGTTACTGACTGGAATGCAGTCATGATGGCTAGAACTTAAGCAGCCATCTTAGATCATGAGGTAGAAGGCATATATTGAGGTATCAAGTGCCTAGGTCTTTGACTGTGGAGTCTTACAAAGAACCTGGACTGTTTATTTACAGATTTTGTTTATTTGAGAGAGGGAGAAAAAATGTCTCTTTTCTCAGTTAAGTTATATTTTTGGTTTTATGTCATTTATTGCTAACCTTACTTTGAATTATTTTAGCTAACTGCTCCCATGTAATTTTCACCTCTATGTCCTTGATCTACTCTTCTGAATAACATAGTACAGAACAGGTCGAATTATATTTCCACATGACAAGCATAATGCTCAAAGACTAATACCCTGTCCTCCTTAGGTCTGTAAACTAAGTTCAGTTGACCCTCCATGACAGTGGATTCAACTAACCTTAGGTTGAAAATTTGAAAAAATAAACCACACAATAAAAACAGCAATACAAAATAAAATGATACAAATAAAAACAATACAATGTAACAATTATTTATATAGCATTTACATTGTATTAGGTATTATAAACAATCTAGACATGATTGAAAGTATATGGGAGGGTGCGCATAGGTTATATGCAAATACTGTGCCACTTTATATAAAGGACTTGAGTATTTGCAGATTTTTGTTATTTGTCGGGAGTCCTGGAATTAATCTCCTGCAGATACCAAGGAACAGTTGTATAACTGATACCTCAACTGTCCCTCATAAGACACCTTAATCATTCTCCTGAGATCCTGGTTTATTCAGTCATTCTTTATTTCCATAAATTGAGAGTTAGCTGCATGGTATATATTTCATAGAAATGATACATCACAAAATAATTCTAGTTTTGGGTGCAGTGAAAGGAAATATTTGGTAGGGAATGTCCTGAAACTGACTTAGAAATGACTTTTAGAACATATTTTTCGATTTATTCTTATTCTTTAAATCATAGATCTCAGTTGTACTAATAGATAAATCAGTTTGCATAGTTCTTTACTCAATAATGTTTATCAACATCCGACTATTGGAATTACCAAAGAGTAGAGAGAATCTTCTCTTATTGCCAGGCAGAAATAGGTATGTTAATAGGTAATTTGTTTCTCACAGTTCTGCAGCTGCTCTTCTAGTTAACATGGTGAAAGGTAAGCTGGATGGCCAACTTGAGCAATTTGCTGCAATCTGCAATGTAAAGAACATTTTTCAAAACTGTCTTTTAATAATAGCCTAACAGGTGTGAGGTTATATCTCATTGTGGTTTTGATTTGCATTTCTCTGATCATTAGTGATGTTGAACATCTTTTCCTATACCTTTTGACAATTCTTAACATCTTTTTTGGAGAACTGCCTTTTTAAGTCTTTAGCCCATTTAAAAAATCAGGTTATTGTTATTATTATTGCTACTGAACTATGGGAATTGCTTATATGTTTTGGAAATCAACCATTTATTTGATAGATAATTTGCAAATATTTTCTCCCATTCTGTAGGCCTTTTCCCCACTCTGTTGATTGTTTTCCTTGCTGTGCAAAAGATTTTTAGTTTGATGTAGTCTCACTTGTCTATTTCTGCTTTTGTTGCCTGTGTTTTGGAAGTCATAGCCATGAAATGAAAAACAACACGTGTTGGTGATGATGTGGAAAAATTAGAACCCTTGTTCTAATTTCTGCAAAATGGTGCAGTAACTATGGAAAACAGTGTGGAGATTCCTCACAAAATTAAAATAAACTACCACATGATCCAGCAATCCTACTTCTGGGTACTTTTCCAAAAGAACTGAAATCAAGATCTTAAAGAGATATTAGCACTTCTGTGTTTGTTGTAGCACTAGACGCAATAGCCAAGATGTGGGAAACACCTATTTATCCCCCATTTTATTTATTTTCAATAAAGAAAATGTGATACAAACAATGGAGGATTGTTCAGACTTTAAAAAAGGAACTGCTGACGTATTTTATGTTATGGATGAACGTTGAGAACATATGTTAGGTGAAATAAGCCAGTCACAGAAGGATAAATACTGTATGATTTCACTTACATGAGGTGTCTAAAATAGCCAAATTCACAGGATCAGAGAGCGGAACTGTGATTGCCAGAGGCTTAAGGGAGGGAGAAATGGGAGTCACTAATCAATGAGCATAAAGTCTCAGTTATGCAAGATGAATACATTCTATAGGTCTATTGTATAACATTATCTCTGTAATTAACAACACTATATTGCACAGAAAATTTTCTAAAAGGGTAGATTTCATGTTGTGTTCTTACAACAATAAAATAATTTTTTTTGAAAAGCTATCTTTTCCTTTTGCATGCAAGAGTCTTTATAGGTCTACACAAAAATGTCTTTGCATTGTTCATATCTTGGGTCTGGATCAGCTAACCAAAAACATTTATTGAGAATTTAAGTTGTATATATAACACATTCCATTGGAGTTAGAAGAAGTAGAAGATATAGAATTTTTGCCCTTAAGAAGTTTGTGTGTTATTATAGACTTTTTGATAATTTTCTGGGAGGATCTATAAGAAACTGAAAGAACTGGATAATTTCAGTGATAGAATCTAAACTATATTAGGACAGAAATGAGATATGTTTTGCCTGCTGCTTTAACCTACTACCAAGCATACTGCCTGTCATACTATATGTACTACTGGTTTATTTTATTTTAGTATCACTTGCTTGAATGAAATAGGGCTTTTAAAGTATATTTTCCTGATCCAATGCCAAGTGCAATGAACAATGATAAAACTGCATCTATTTTGATCAGTGTCTATGTAACATCATGCACAGATGGAGATTTAGCATTATTTAATTGACCTAATGAATCTGGCAATCTAGTCCAAATTTCAATTGATGTATTTGACAGACTGAATAGACATAAACAAATATGTATTAAAACTTCACCTGTCTGAATTTGGTGGATACAAAGCCATAGATCTACTCTGAAAGACTTTAGTAGTGTCTACTAGTAGAAGAAATTACTTATGAATAAGTAGTTTTAAATTTTTTATTTTGAGATAATTTTAGACTTATGGAAGAGTTGTAAAAATAGAGCAAAATTTTTTCTTGTATCTTTCACCCAGCTTCCCCTAATGTCAAAAATCTAACATACCAGAGCACAACTGGCAAATGAAAAAAAAAAGAAGAATTAACATTTGCACAATACAATTTACTTAGCAAGAGACTGTTTGGACTATGCTGATTTTTCCACTGTATTAGTCTGTTTTCACAAAGACATATCCAAGATTGGGCAATTTACAAAAGAAAAACATATCCAAAGGAAAAGGTTTACTAGACTTACAGTTCCATGTGGCTGGGGAGGCCTCACAATAACGGTGGAAAATGAAAGGCACATCTCACATGGCAGCAGACAAGACAAGAGACCTTGTATGAGGAAACTCCCCTTTTTAAAACTATCAGATCTTGTGAGACAAATTCACAGTCATGAGAATAGCATGGGAGAGACCCACCCCCATGATTCCATTACCTCCCAGTGTGTCCCTCCCACAACACGTCAGAACGGTGGGAGTTACAATTCAAGATGAGATTTGGATGGGGGCGCAGCCAAACCATATCATCCACTAATATTCTTTTCCTTCCAGGATCAAATCCAGGATTGCACATTGCATTTATTTGTCATGTCATCTTTGTCTGCTCCAATCTATGACAGTTTCTCAGTCTTTCCTTTACTCTCATGACCTTGAGACTTTTGAAAAGTACTGGTCAGGTATCTTGTAGAACATCATTCACTTTGGGTTTGTCTGCTATTTTCTTATGACTATATTTAAGCCATACATTATTAGGAAAAACATCACAAACGTAATGTGTCATTTTCAGTGCATTATATGGAGGTACAGCACGTAGATATATTTTATTACTTGTGAAATTAACTTTGGACAGTTGGTTAAGGTGATGTCTGTCAGGTTTCTCCACTGTAAAGTTACTATTTTTCTCTTTGTAATTAATAAACATTGATTTTGGAAAAAGAACTTTGAAATTATCCAAATATTCTGTTTCTCTTGAATGTTTACTCACTAATTTTAACATTAATCAGTGGATCTTGCCTGCAGCAATTATTGTTCTAATGGCTATTTTTTATTTCCCTCATTTCTTGTACATATATTAATTGGAAAAGAATAAGTGAGTAAGTAGAAAAGCTGTGTTCCTTCTGCTCCATTTATTTATGTTTATATACATAAACATTTTAGGTAAATAAAAATCTGAAATCAAGGATACTTATTTTATTCTTTGGAGTATAAGCTAATATTACTTTTATTTGCTTTGGTGTTCAATTTGTTATGGATTTAACCATTTGGTATACCTTCAGGTTAACTCCTGTAACCTTTCTATATGCCCCTATCATTTCTTTAGTATTTCCTTACCCTTATTTCTAGCACAACAAGAAGCCCCAGGCTTGGTTTGTATTTTAACTACTGCAGCCTTGGAATCAACCATTTTTCCAAGAAGCCTTGGTTCTTTTTATTAGAGAATAGTACTTAGAAACCAAGATGTGGATGCTGAGTGTGATCATTCCTACTGAGATATTACTGCTTGTAATCCCTTGCAGCAGACAGAGCTAGTTTGTGTGTAGTTTGTATATATTTGTGTGTAGTTACCCATGCATACACATATCCATTTTTTTATTTTTATATCTCTCTTTCTGCATATATATGTTTTAAAAGAAAGGAGCCTAAGTTCATACTCATACAATTTAGCACGTTTCATTCTAAAACCTTTTCCCTTTATTTATAACTTCTTTCTTTGACAGTGAGAAACCTAGCTCTTAATACCTACAATATATTTATTTACTTATTTAACCTCATTATTCATATGAAGTATTTTCCAGATTACTTTTCCATATCCCTGTAATGAAGAAAAGTATCAAGTGGAGTACAGAAATACAATGTTCGTATGTAGTTCCTTTGGTCTTTAACCTACCATATCTAGCCAAAACACTGTTTTCCAAAGTTACCTACCTCAGCTTCTTTCTTCTCTATCTCCTTTAGTGCAGTTATATATTTAATTATTATACTATTAGATGCATTTGTAAAAATCTACACTGACTTTTCAATTCCTCCTATATATTATTTTTGAAAAAAAATTAGGTAAGAAAGTTTACTTTGTGGTATACATTTCTATGGGTTTTGAAAGTCATGTGACTAACACCAGAGTTCTTTACACAACAGTTCCATCACCCCCCCTTCTCTTGTGCTGTCCCCCTTGTACTTAACCCCCAAAATGTCTGTTTTTACTACTAGAAAATTAACTTGTTGGGATCATACCTGTCTGCACCTATTTTTGGATTTTAAGTTCTTACAGAGCTAAGTTGATGCTCATTAGATCCTTGTTGAATAGTTTATAACCTAACAGTTAGTATATGATTGGCACTGCTGAAAAATCTAAGGGAATGAATAAATGAATGACTCAAAGTGCATATAGATGATGAAGGTGATATTTTGTTTGGAGGTTGAATCACTTAACTATTGCTGTTAACAAACTTTATCAAAACTCGGTGGCTTAAAACAATAAGCATTTATTTAGCTTAGGAGTCTGTTGGTTGATTGGTTAGTTTTTCTAGTTTTTTCCTGGCTTCATTGGGTTTGATTGGGCTCATGTGCTGATTGTCGGTTGGTTAGCTAGAGTCTGGCTGGTCTTGAGTGGCCTCACTCACCTGTCTGGCCAGGCTAGGCTGGGCTTGTTTTATATTGTAGGGTAGTGTTCCTTGAGAGTAAGTAGAAGTGGTCAAGCCTCTCGGGTACTAGGCTTGAAATCAGACAGCATTACTGCTACTGTATTCCAATGGCAGAAGCAAGTCACAAGATGAGCCCAGATTTAAGAAGCAGGGAAATAATCTCTACTTCTGGATGGGAGGAACTTTAATGTCAAATTGCAAAGGGCATGGATACAGCGATCAATCTATCACAAAATCTATGTAAATATATTTGAAGGCCTCACAAAGACTCTTAATGTAAATATTAAAGCCATCCATCCTGTTCCCTGTTGGCCATGATCTTGTGTGTTTATTTTCCTTACTGGCTTCCCCTCACTCCAACACATTAAAAAAAAATCTGATTCTGGAAAGCTGATGTGAGACTCAGAGATCAAAAACTGGCTCTTATGAGGGGTTTATCACAATTTTTTACAACAATTTCCACTTGTTAGTCGCACTTCCTTCTCTTTGCCTACCCCATTATTTCTATCCCTTTTGCTTGTAAATAAGTTCTTCAAATATAAATTTATAAGTTCGTTGAAAAAAGTGAGTAAAATGATCACTGCACATTTACATATGACAAAAGGAAACTTTTCAGAAAATTGGAATCCTACAACTAAACCACGTTCAGAATATAAAGGCTTGATGGTATATTCTCTTCGTTGGATGCTTACTTCTTTGTTAATAGGCTTAATTAGTTGTACACAGTTAATTGTATAAATTAAATTACATAGCATGATACTATTTCTGGTACTTGAACTGTTTTTCTCATAGTCATTCCATTCCAATCAGAGCTTTTTATATTATTCCCTGTATTCTTTCCCCTTCATGATTCTCACACCACCCGGTGACAGCTTTCATTAGAGTGCAGTCAGTTTTGCTTTAACAGTTATCCTAAGTAGTAAACGATGATGGTGGATGTATCAGGGCTGACATGTTCCATCAATCTAAGATACTTGAAAAGGAATGGTTAAATTGATGCCCCAAAGTTTGATTTTTGCTTCAACACTTTTTGTTGGTTTAAGCAAACTGCTGGGTACAGATGTCTCTAAGTCCTCAGACAGCCTCTGGAAAATTCAACACATCTTGAATAAAAATGTGTTAGAGAAAAGAAAATGATACCCAGAGTCCAAACAGGTGCATCAGGCAATGCATTTAATGAAGTTACTAAATTTTGATTTTGCAAAACAAGGCTTCAGTATGAAAAAAAAAAAACAGGAAAGATGATAACGACATGATTTGCAACAATTGCAATATATATGTATTACTGTCTTCAGGGAATAATGAATTATTCTAATCAATCCTACATCTATTGTGGAGAAAGAAATCCTCTTTAACTATATTTAATAGTGTTAGTTTAGAGGCAAATGATATTAAAATGACTGAACATTTGGGAATAAAAACAAAAATACTGTACACTTAAAATCTTTTAGTCATTTGCTAAAAAGGCAATTCTTTCTCACGATAAAACCAGTCAGGAACTATACCTTTAGGAAATGATGGGGGAAAAAGCAATTGAGGCAGCATGATAGTTGACTGTACTAGCGCAGTGATTTTTTCAAACTGGACTCTAGGGATTCCTAGGTGTCATGTCTCAGAGGCTGTCATATGGAACTCAAGTTGATGAGGACCCACCTTGCTCTCTCAGATCTCTCCAATCCTCTTCACCATTGTCCATCATCAATCTATGAGGCAGTTCTAATTACATTTGTTTTGTTTGTTAGATTTACTTGAAAAAAGTTCTAAAGAAAAAGTAAACTCCTATCCTAGAGTATCAAAAGATAGAAAGAGAGAAAGCAAGAGAGAGGGAGAGATAGAGGAGAGTGAGAGAGAGAGAGAGAGGCAGGAGAGAGACAGAAAGAGGAGGGAGGCAGAGAGAGAAGAGAGAGAAAGAAAGGGAGCTGAAATCACAGTATATGCTTAATTTAGTATGTCTAATTATTCCCATATTGTAAAGGTGTGTAAGCCAGAAACATAGGACAATATCAGGCAAAGGTAAACCAGAACATGACAGTGATGTGCATATGTTTATAACACCTTTCACTAATATTTCCCACAAATGGAAATTAAGTAGAATTCAATAGCTCTATTTTAAGGATATTTAGAGAAAGCAGGCATAGTGCACATGAAACTAAATATCTTTGAATCCTGCAAAATATTGGGCAACCAAAAAAATTCTTGAATTTGTCTTTTTTCCACACAGGATCAATTTGGATTATCTTTCTACAATCATTAAGTAATAGTTTCTAGGATGTTGAATTTTGTAACAATAGATTTTCAAAAATTATAGGAAACAACATCACAAAAGGTAGCTCACTTTACATTTTTGGAAAACATTCAAACAACAAAATTGCAGCTACATCTACTGACATCATCATTTCACAAGAGAAAGGATATTTTAACACCAGAAATTTAGGAAGAATAACATTTCAGATAAAATAATGTAGAAGGCCCGGGCAGGGTGGCTCATGTCTATAATCCCAGCACTTTGGGAGGCTGAGGTAGGCGGATCACTTGAGGTCAGGAGTTCCAGACCCACTTGGCCAGCGTGGCAAAACCCTGCCTCTACTAAAAATACAAAAATTAGCCAGGCGTGGTAGCATGTGCCTGTAATCCCAGCTATTCTGGAGGCTGAGGCAGGAGAATCACTTGAACCCAGGAGGTGGAGGTTGCAGTGAGCCGAGACTGCACCACTGCACTCCAGCCTGGGTGTCAGAACAAGACTTTGTCTCAAATAATAGTAGTAGTAGTAATAATAATAATAATAATAATAATAATAATAATAGCAGAGTAGCATGCTATTTGTCTCTCTGTCTCTGTCTGTCTGTGTTTCTTTCTCAAACAGATAGTTCAAACTGTTTTCTCTCTACATTCCGGTAGTACAGAGGTGATGGAGATCTAAGTTGTTTGTAGTCTTTTCTATTGATAAGGAGATAGCGCACTTTCTACAACAATCTGGCAACATAGTTTACTGGGACACAGTACTGAGAAATAACATGGATCCTGGCTGTCTGTATGATGACCCAGACCTGCAGGTCACACTGATCAGTTTCAATTTGCATTAGAGATGATGGCTAGAAGAGATTGCTAGAATGTTTTGTCCACCCTCTAGCTGTTTCTAGATTTCTGTGACTTTACCTACACATATATGGTTAGGTGATTTCACCAAAAACACAAAGTGACTTTGTCACAGACCATATTTCAGATCTCCTAACATTTTTTAGAGACTCTGTGAGATAGGGGAAGACAATAGTTAAGACCGATTGACTGCCTCATATGTTTCCAGAAGTATAGCAAGATTCTTACATATGTATGCCATTTTATCTTAAATAATCCTTATGGGTTTTGGTAGTTATTATTAACTCACTTTTACTGATAGGAAACTAAGACCTACATAACTTAATAATTTAAGTAACTTCCACAAGAACCCCCCTCTTCTTCCCCCAGAGAGAGAGAGAGGGACAG
This sequence comes from Macaca thibetana thibetana, assembly GCF_024542745.1. NCBI lineage: Eukaryota > Metazoa > Chordata > Mammalia > Primates > Cercopithecidae > Macaca > Macaca thibetana. The sequence continues at coordinate 93,455,267 of NC_065583.1, forward strand.
AGAGAGAAAGAGAGAGAGAGAGAGAGATACTTGTGCAGCCTAGGGAGGCAAGGCAGGGCAGTGGTTAGGTGGGTGGAAACCTTTCTAAATTCTGCTCTTGTTTCTCCTCTCTGCGGGGCAATCACTCCACTACAGATTCCTCTCATGGCAGGAATCAGTGGTCAAAGCGCTTGTGTGGATCTGGGAGTTCGCCAAATGGTAAGATGGCAGTGTTTAATCCTTGCTGTGGTGCAGAGTGGATGAAGGCAGGTACTGCCTCACAACTATTCTCAAGCCTTCACCCTTTCCTCATGAACACCTGGGGTTCAGCCTTTCCCCAAAGGACATTAGGAAACAGAGGAACTGGTATATCCAGGAGTACGTGAGCTCACAAATGAAAATTACTAGATGACTGTGAAGTATAACCCAAGAAAGAAAGTCAACTGTGGTGGCTACTGTTAGCTTTCTGCAAAATTAATTCTCTTTCTTGCTAAGTTTGACTGCATTTCTAAGCCTCTGCTTCAGTTAGGTGTGGTCATGTGATTAAGTTTTCACCAGCGTAATGTAAGCAGACATGATTTCTGCTATTTCCATCCTTAAGTCTTAATGGCACTGGGCATGCCTTCTCTTAGCCTTCTCTACCCTATTCACTGGTGGGGACCCAGGCTTAGTGGCAAGTCATCTTAACTATGCAGATGATTCCAGTGACCACAGGATGGTTGAGCAGCCCAATGGGAGGAACCCAGCATTGTGAATGATCACATGTGGCAGAGTAACTTGCTGACCACTGCTTTCCCCACACCTGTCACATGAGAGAGCAAAAAATATCTATGTTCTTTAAGCCACTGCATTTTGGGTCTTCCTGTGATAATACTTTGGCCATATCCTAACTTATGTAAAAAGAAATTGGACAATATATGTATCTTGTGTGATCTAAAGCAGAATATTGAAGCATGATTGCCTAGAATTTAGGAGAAACATGACGAAATGTACTTGAGGGGTTTAGGGAAGGAAGTAGCAAACTGAAAGAACAAGAAGAAACTATAAGAAAGTGGAAATGCTTTGGCTTTCTCTGAATGTCACAGGTACCTAATAAGTCATAGGAACCATTCATCTGTCCTTTGTCTTTCTTTCCCAACTCGTGGACATCTTTTGGATGCAGTCATTTGCTTTTCTCTTTTGGTTTTATGTATTTCACATTCCTTTGCTATCATTTTTTAAAAAGGGATTTTTAGAATAAAACATAGATAAGGCAAATGTATTCCACATGTAAAGGGAAGGCTCAAGTTCCTCTTACTGATCTTGGTTTTTGGATCATGAACATTTCTTAGATGTTTGTAATTTCCATAGTGTAATTTGCTTTTACAAAATAGAAAATTTACAAATGTTTGTCAAAAATTAGGAGAAGTCTAAGTAAATTATGGCATCCATGTGTTGCAATATTAATTTTTAATGACAAAAAATTTTGAATTTTTTTGAATGACAAAGAATTTTTAATGACAAAAAAATTTACACAATAATTTTAATTTTAGAACCTATACAAAATTGTAGATATATTATGTATCTCAAGTATGTATGCTATGTACAGGATGGTACATGTACAGGACAAAGATCAATAGAAAATCTGATAAAATATTATGTTAAATCTAAGAGCTGGGATTACTTTTCTTCAATAGTTTATGATTTTTTTTTTATTATACACTAAGTTCTAGGGTACATGTGCACAACGTGCAGGTTTGTTACATATGTATACATGTGCCATGCTGGTGTGCTGCACCCATTAACTCGTCATTTACATTAGGTATGTCTCCTAATGCTATCCCTCCCCCCTACCCCCTCCCCACAATAGGACCCAGTGTGTGATGCTCCCCTTCCTGTGTCCAAGTGATCTCATTATTCAATTCCCACCTATGAGTGAGAACATGTGGTATTTGGTTTTCTGTTCTTGCGATAGTTTGCTGAGAATGATGGTTTCCAGCTGCATCCATCTCCCTACAAAGGACACGAACTCATCCTTTTTTATGGCTGCATAGTATTCCATGGTGTATATGTGCCACATTTTCTTAATCCAGTCTGTCACTGATGGATATTTGGGTTGATTCCAAGTCTTTGCTATTGTGAATAGTGCCGCAATAAACACACGTGTGCATGTGTTTTTATAGCAGCATGACTTATTGATTTTTTTTTTTTCACTCATTGCTCTTTAAAGTCCTTAGATGATTTGACTCTATTAAAAGTTTGCGGCTAAATCCTATATTTTTCTTTGACTTTGTATAGTATCTGTAACTTTATGATACAGGGAAGGATTGGCAAACTACAGTCGGCAAGTCAAATGTTTTTGTAAATAGAATTTCATGGGAACACAGCCACACTCCATTGTTTATCTTTTCCATGACTGCTTTCATGCTACAATAACAGAGTTGAGCAGTTGTAACAGAGGCTATATGGCCTGTATAGCCTAAACTATTTACTATCTGACTCTTTACAGAAAAACTTTGCTGGCCACTGGCAAAGAGGAAGAACGGCTTTGTCACATCTTACACATAATATACCTATTTCCCTGCTCCAAAGTATATTCCTAAAGGTCTTCTAAAATAATCTGATCTTTTTCTCACAATGCCATAATGGACTATTTTTAATTTTACTAATTTGAAAATATTTCAACTGATATTACTTCAGCAAATATTTAGAGAGGTCCCACTGTGAATCTAGACACGATGGTGGGTAGAATAATAGTGAAATAAAACAAAATTAAATATTTCCTAGCCATAAAATTTTCATAGCTTAATTCTGAGACTATTGATGGTCTGATTTTATCATTATCCTCCCAAAAAACTGCCACCTAGGTGATTTTCTTTTCAATAATTGAAAGAGTAGATTTAAATACTGGATACAAACTTTTATGCTGATTGATGGAACTTTTGCCTTGAATATGTAGGCTTCTATGTGCATATTATGATCTGCTGAAAGCTTTCTGAGTGCTCTGTGTCACTCTCTCTAAATAACCCTCCTAATGACCTTCAAGGGGTGTCTTTTTTCAAGCTGAAAGATTCTACAAGTGATAACCTAATGGGGTATTGATGCTCCAGGAAGAGACGAACCAGCCTGCCTTACAGTTGCATTTCTTATATTTGGTATTGCGACTTCAAAGCATAGTAGGTGCTTAATTAATAAATGACCAGCAAATAAATCCATAAACGAGTGAATGAAAGGATCTGGATCTGGCTAGCCTTTTTCTTTTAGCATGATATCACAATTTAGATGTAATTAAGGAGCTGATATTGAGCTGACACAGAAGACCCTGCTAAAAGAAGAGTCAAGTCAAAGACAAAGCAACTATTTCACAACTTTTGTCCAAAGTGGACCTATATATAAAGACTGCTATGGTCAGCTTCATGTAATAATAACGATGATTGTTAATTTGACTAATATTGGTATTTGTATGGTGCTCAGTCTTTCCCAACAAGCCTAATGTGGTTTGAATATTTGTCTCGTCTTGTTGAAACTTAATTGCTGTTGTAACAGTAGTAAGAGGTGGGACCTATAAGAGGTTTTTAGGCAATGAGGTCTCTGTCCTAATGAATGGATTAATGACATTATCACAGGGGGGATTCCTCATAAAAGGAGGAGTCCAGCCACCTTCTTTCTCTCCCTATCTCCCCTTGGTTCCCCCGCTGTCTCTGGCCTGTCTACCTTCTGCATTGTGAGGATATAGCATTTGTTCACCATGTGATATTGAAAAAAGAAGGCCCTTGCAGGAAGTACCATTCTAGACATAGGCCTTGACAAAGATTTTATGATGGAGACACCAAAAGCGATTGCAACAAAAACAAAAATTGACAAATAGAACCTAATTAAACTAAAGAGCTTCTGCACAGTAAAAGAAATTTTCAACAGAATAAACAGCCTACAGAATGGGAGAAAATATTTGAAAACTATACATTCCCATCTAGTATCCAGAATCTTTTAGAAACTTAAATAAATTAACAAGAAAAAAACAAACAACCTCACTTAAAAGTGGGCAAAGGACATGAACAGACACTTTCCTTTCTTTCTTTCTTTTAATTATTATTATACTTTAAGTTCTAGGGTATGTGTGCACAACGTGCAGGTTTGTTACATATGTATACATGTGCCATGTTGGTGTGCTGCACCCATTAACTCATCATTTACATTAGGTATATCTCCTAATGCTGTTCCTCCTCCCTCCCCCCACCCCATGACAGGCCCTGGTGTGTGGTGTTCCGTACCCTGTGTCCAAGTGATCTCATTGTTCAATTCCCACCTATGAGTGAGAACTTGCAGTGTTTGGTTTCCTGTCCTTGTGATAGTTTGCTCAGAATGATGGCTTCCAGTTTCATCCATGTCACTATAAAGGACATGAACTCATCCTTTTTTATGGCTGTGTAGTATTCCATGGTGTATATGTGCCACATTTTCTTAATCCAGTCTATCATTGATGGACATCTGGGTTGATTCCAAGTCTTTTCTATTGTGAATAGTGCTGCAGTAAACATACTTGTGCATGTGTCTTTATAGCAGCATGATTTATAATCCTTTGGGTATATGCCCAGTAATGGAATGGCTGGGTCAAATGGTATTTCCAGTTCTAGATCCTTGAGGAATCGCCACACTGTCTTCCACAATGGTTGATTTAGTTTACAGTCCCACCAACAGTGTAAAAATGTTCCTATTTCTCCACATCCTCTCCAGCATCTGTTGTTTCCTGACTTTTTAATGATTGCCATTCTAACTGGTTTGAGATGGTATCTCATTGTGGTTTTGATTTGCATTTCTCTGATGGCCAGTGATGATGAGCATTTTTTCACGTATCTGTTGGCTGCATAAATGTCTTATTTTGAGAAGCAGAACAGACACTTTTCAAAAGACAACATACATGTGGCCGACAAGCATATAAAAAATGCTCAACATTAATTATTAGAGAAATGCAAATCAAAACCAGTGAGATACCATCTCACACCAGTCAGAATGGCTATTACTAAAAAGTCAAAAAATAACAGATGCTGGTGAGGTTGCAGAGGAAATGGAATGCTGGTATGCTGCTGGTGGAATGTAAATTAGTTCAGCCACTGTGGAAAGCAGTTTAGAGATTTCTCAAAGAACTTAGAACTACCATTTAAACCAGCAATCCCTTTATTGAGTATATCCCTGAAGGAACATATAAATCATTCTCCCATAAAGACATGCCTATGTTCATCACAACACTATTCACAATAGCAAACACCATGGAATCAATCTAGATGCCCATCAACAGTGGGCTGCTTAAAGAAAATGTGCTACATATACACCATTGCATACTACACACACAGCAATGCAAAAGAATGAGATCATGAACTTTGCAGCAATATGGATGGAGCCAGAGGCCATTACTCTTAGCAAACTAACTCAGGAATAGACAACCAAATACCACATGTTCTTACTTATAAGTGGGAGCTAAACATTGAATACACATGGACACAAAGAAGGGAACAGTAGACACTGAGGTCTACTTAAGGGTGGAGGGCCAGAGGAGGGCAAGGATTGAAAAATTACCTGTCAGGTACCATTCTTATTACCTGGGTGATGAAATAATCTGTACACCAAACCACTATGACACATAATTTACCCATACCTGCACATGTACCCCTGAAAATAAAATAAAAGTTTTTCTTTCTTTCTTTTTTTTTTTTTTTTAAAAAAAGGAAGGCTCTCATAGTTGTGAGAACTTTGATCTTGGACTTTACAGCCTCCAGAACTGTGAGAAAATAAATATCTTTTCATCATAAATTACCTAGTTAGTGACATTCTGTTATAGAAACACAAAATGAACTAGGATAAAGCCCTTATTGATTATTCAACACATCCATTTGGTAGGGAAACTCTAGCAGGTTAGGATTTTGTGTTGCATTTATAGAAACACACCAAAAATGACACCTCAGGTAGAATAAATTCTATCTGCTCTTTATAAAAACCCAGCAAAAAGGACACCTCAGCTAGGATAAATTCTATCCCCTAAGTCATGAGCCAATATGTATTTCCTCCTGTGAGTGGATTGGCAATCCGTATTGCTATGGTCAAATGTGTCCTCACCACAATTTATGAGTTGAAATTTCATCACTAATATGGTAGTATTAAAATGTGATACCTTTGGGAAGTAATAAAGTCATGAGGCCAGAGCTCCCACAAAAGGGGTTTATGCTTTTATAAAAGGGGTTGAAGGGAGCCTCCTAGCTCCTTTGGCCCCTTCCACCATGGGAAGACATAAAGTGGGTGCCATCTATAAGGAACAGGCCCCTATCAGACATTGAATCTGTTGGCATCTTGATGTTGAACTTCCCAGCCTCTAGAACTATTTGGTTTAGGGTATTTTGTTATAGTAGCAAGAATGAAGCAAGACTCCTGTGATAATCAACATTTCCAGGACCCATAGGAAATCACTGATTCTGTCAAGTAAATGAGACTCTAATTAAACAAATAGGAAGCTTAAGCATTTCTTGCAAAACAGAAACAAAACAACATGAATTGAAGATAGTCTAATAATACACGTGCAAGCAACAAAAATCTTTAAGCTAACTATCTTTCTGTGTGTAAGGTCTCTTTATCTACCACATAATAAAGTTAAATAATAAGCTAGACAAAGAAATTTGAAAGGATCAAAAAGATTATTTACATTTTCTGCTTTTGTTACAATGCAACTCTCCCCAAATGTATTTTGCACTTTAAAATTCAGCTACTGTGGAAATACACCATAAATATAATTTATAAATTAACAAAAATGTCTGTACATTGGAGATCATGTTCAAATTTATTACTGACAGGGTACTAGATCAATAATTGGAGACCATTGCCTCAGTAATCTGAGGAAATAAACCTTTCTTAGGAAGTGCCTCTTTAATCATTAAGATTTCTAATCAAATGCCAATTATTATCTATGTACTTTTTCATTAGCTTTTATTAATATTTTATCATAATGTTGATATGTCAGTGTATTAATATCTTTGTTTTTATTAAATAAAAATTATAATGAGGAAAGATAACTAATGGTGATTATTTTGCATTCCATGATAATGCTTCCTATTTCATCTACCTTAATGGTTTTAATAAAGGACAAATAAAATTTTACTCAAAACATTTTTAATTGTATTTTTAAATAAATTGTATTATATATTTACATATATATTTTATATTATATATTTAAGTATATAAATATGATATATGATCTATTTACTATATATTTAAATATATAAAATATGATATATATATTTAAATATATACATCATGATGTTATGGAATACATATGGATAGTAAAAGGGCTACTACAGTGATGTAAATTAACACACTTACTTTACAGTTACCTTTTTTTGTGTTTTTGTGGCCAGAGCAGCTAAAATCTACTCATTTAGCTTGAATCCTAAATACAGTACAATATTATTACCTGTAGTGCTCATGTGGTACTTTAGATCTCTAGACTTGCTAATCCTACATACCTGTTCCTTTATATCCTCTGATTTGTACCTCGCCATTTCCTCCCTGCAGGCTGACCCTGGTAACTGCTCTTTTTGTTCTCTATCTTGGTATATTTGAATAAAAAAGATAGATTCCACGTATAAGTGCTATTATGTAATTTTTTTTTTTTTGGCTGGCACATTTTACTTAGCATAATGTGCTCCAAGGTCATCCATACTGTGACAAATGGCAAGATCTTGTTCTTTGTTTATGATGAATAATATTCCATTGTTTATGTATATATACACTACAGTGTATTTATCCATTCTTCTGTTGACAGACACTTAGGTTGTTTTCATATCTTGGCTACTGTGAGTAATCTATAATGAACATGGGAATGCAGATATTTTTACACAGTGTTGATTTTATTTCCTTTCTCTATATGCCCAAAAGAGGGATTGCTGGGTCATATGGTAGTTGTATTTTTAATTTCTTTAGAAACCTTCATACTGTTTTTCAAAATGGCTACGCCAATCTACATTTCCACCAGCAGTGTGCAAGATTTCCCTTTTTTTCCCTACAAAAATTGAACTCTATTTATTTAACAAACATCTTAAAATATGTACCACATGAAAGAAATGTGCCCTGATATGCCTTATTCAGAGATGCAAATCTGGGGAAGATCTCAGGGACCTTCTAATATGTTGGTTTATTTCCAGTTGAATAAAGTTCAAGCCAGTAATTTCCAGAATAAGCAAAAGGTTGTGATTGAAGCAAACCTGATATGGTTTGGATGTTTGTCTTCTCCAAATCTCATGTTGAAATGTGATCCCCAATGTTGGAGATAGGGCCTAGAGGGAGGTGTTTTGGTCATAGGGGCGGATCCCTCATAAATGGCTTGGTGCCCTTCCTGTAGTGATGAGTGAGTTCTTGCTCACTCATCACTATGAGAGCTCGTTGTTTAGATGAATCTGGCACCTCCCCCTCTCTCTCTTGCTCCCTCTCTCACCATGTGACATGCCTGCTCTCCCCTTGCCTTCTCATGTGATTGGGAGCTTCCTGAGACCCCAGCAGAGACCAAGCAGATGCTGGTGCCATGCTTGTACAGTCTGCAGAACCATGGGCAAAATAAACCTCTTTTCTTTATAAATTGCCCAGTCTTGGGTATTCCTTTTTAGCAACTCAAAACAAACTAATGCAAATCCCAACTTGTCTTTTCTCAGGACTACACAATAACCACAGTGAGTTATAGTCTGTTTACTCTGATTTCAAAGGATATTTCCTGCTTTGTATTTACAATTCCCACTCTAATCTAGAGCTACTGTTGTGATTTGGTTGGGGTTGTTTAGTCAACCTTAGACTGACTGTGTTGGGACCATTTCTCACGTTGCAGCTTGCCTTGACTATTTCTGGAAGAGTTCAACACATTCAAAGAGAGGGAGATAATTATAAATAAGTGAACAATTGTTTTTTCTAGTAAATAACAAAGACTTTTAGAACTCAAAGAGATCTTAGGAATTAGCTCATTCATGTCATCCCTAGTAGTGCTCTGATAAGAAATCATCCAGGTTGAGTGTGATTCAAGTTTATAAACATATGAGAACCTTCTGTGACTAGATGCCTTCGTGTCCCATTATTCCATTTTTGCATCCACTGATAGGAAACTAATAAATTCATAAGAGAACCTATTTCATTATCTGGCAGCTCTAATTGTTAAAAATTTATTTTGTATGTTGTGTATTAATATATGCCTTCCTGAAATTTTCAGTCATTGATTCTAGTTCTAATGAACTAAATTCTTCTAACAAATGTCGCTTTTGAATCTTGTACTCCCTAGGACAATTTGAAAACAGGTATGAATTGCATATTTTGAGTCACACGTTTTCATTGCTTTGGTGTATTGAAAGAACGTCTCTTAAAGCACAAAGCTCAAAGATTTTAAATGAAAAGACATCTCTGATATTCTGAAAACAATAATGCCATTATCAAATGTTCAGCCATTTTAAGCATCAATAAGCAAGTTTAGTAGCATATAAACCAGAAAGTATATCATGTATGTCAAATTCTACTTTATGACTCTCTTTTATGATTATTCCCCTGTGAAATCTAGGATAGATCTTGAATTGTTACTGATTCAAATGCTGTTCTCCTTTTTCTCTTTCAATTTTCAAAAAATATATTGGAAACCAGTGAAACCAAATTTTATATCATCATAGGTACAAAGAATGATTAAATCTGATCGCACTTAACTCCAGGGAAGGAAAGAAGGCTATTTAAGTTGGGCAGGTGATTCTGCTTATTCTTCTGGTCAGTGAACATTAGGTGCAGGTTTGCTGTTCTCCCCGTGGGACACAGTAATCCTATATTCTGATAGTGTGAGCGTCTAATCTCCCTGACTGGAACTCTAATATCTAAATATAAACATTTTTTTCCAACAACTTGACTCCTAAATGCAAGCAAACCTAAGCCGGCTGAACTGAGGACATGATCATTGGAGCCAATGCAAGAAGAAAAATTGCCTGTGCTAGACTTACTGAGAGGTGTTACTGAACTCTGTGCGATTTTTTTTTTTTTTTTGTAATTATGACTAGTTTCTTTCTGCTTTGACTTAAAACTTATTGATGACTAGGTAAGATTGAACCTAAAGTTAATGTTTTTCTTTTCTTCCTTAACATGGATAGTTAGGGAAGCTTTCCCTAAAATACTTTATTGAAAAAAAAAACCAAAAAACAAAAAACAGAACTTTTAAGAGAGATTCTAGGAAAAGATGTGACAGCCTCTGCTTTAGTTTTTAACTCATCTCTAGCCAGACCAAGAAATGGAAATGCAAATATTAGAAGCCCACTCAAATCAAAGGAAGAGGGTGTTAACTTTGAGCTTAAATATTTATAAGAATAACTGGAAATTTGACTTTCTCCAAATATACAGAAATATATGGATTGTTGGAAATCTCATTGTGTTCCTCAGGAAGTTACTCTCCACTGGACTGGTGCTGGCTGATAGAGAAGCCAAATATGCAATATGCCAAAGTGGTCATTCCTGAGAAGTTAAAATGATGATAAAAGAAACCCCTATAATCATTTAATGTCATTTCCTTTTGGGATTTGTGTGTTTCCTAGAAACTCTGGGTGTTTCTCTGAGTGGGAAATAGAGAGATGCAGTAGTCACTTTACTTGTTATCGACAATTTTTTGCTTACAGGAATTTGAGACATGTCAGTGACAAGGTGAATATATAGGATGGAGAAGAGAAATGGTGTTACTGAGTGATGAGAATTGGATTGAGTGAATGTTACCATCCAACTTCAGGTGTGCTAACCTAGTGATTTTAAATAAAAACACTTTTGGTTCTTATTAATCCTTTATTTACACAATTAGGGCCAGGTTTTAAAGTAAAACAAACTTTCTTTGTTTTAATGATACACATTGATATAATAGAACACTACTGACATTTTCTTATTTATTTTCATTTTTATATAAAAATTCTTAAACAGTGTTTATTATATGCCAAGTAGATTCTAAGCACTTGACAGATACTAATTCATTTAATTTTTATAACAACTTTTTAGAGTAGGTACTATTGTTGTGTCCATTTCACAGATGGGGAAATGGATATGGAAATGTTAAGCAACGTGGCTAGTCAGTGGCAAAACCAGGCCTCTTCTCTTCCATTTCACCTCAGGTTGTCATGTAAATCCTATTTGAAACATGTACCCTGATTAAAAAATTGTTGGGGGAGTACTGTTTTAGGGAATAAAAATAAAACTAACCCCCCAAATGCTACCACTACCATAAAGAAAAAACAAAACAAAACACCAATCTACATGCACAGCTGAGCTCACTGGAAGGTAATCACTAGGTCCCTGAAATGAACCTGAGTGTTAACCCCAATAGCTGATGCCATGGTAACTAGAGGTGAGAGTGGGTGATAAATTGGGTAGTAGAGATTGAGTCGTGGTAAAATCTAAGGACTTTGTTTCTGATGCTCAAATGAAGATAGCAGATTAGGATTTAAATGCATCCAAAGAGGTGCATTGAAACTCATATGTTCATATAATGTTAGGATGCTCAAAATGCTACAACTTCAGTGAAAGTACAAATAGAAAAAAAATTAGCCATTTTCTTTTGCTCTGGATTCTCGGTAGAATAAAAAAGCTCCTTTTAGAACATATAACCACGGCCATTCATGCAAGCGTGAGGGTTAAATCCCCAAACTAAAAAGCTAACGCATAATTAGTAATACTTTTGCTAATGACAGCTAACAGAAGAAAAATGAACTTTTTTGAGGGACATTCCATGCACTGGTCCTCAATTCCCGCAGTTAAAAGTCCTGCTGAAGATGAGCTCATAATCTAAATCTAAGTAACTACACTAAAAAATATTTACCAAGAGTGAGAATCAGTGAAACAACAAACTGTAAGATAAAACCTGAGACTTTTAGATATTAGAACCCTTGGATAATAGAAAATACATATGTTTAAAAATAACTAAACATAAAAAATAGAATAAATAAAGGAGGAAAAAGGACATGATTAGAAAACATGAAGCATATTTGAAAAATAGTCAAATGGATTTTCTAGAAAGTAAAAATGAAGTCACTAAAATTAAAAACTTGATAGAAGTCTTCAGCAGTAGATTATACATAGCTAAAGATAATTAATGTTTTCCCCTAAATCCTAAATGATAGTGAAGCTGGAAATATATTTTTTGGTAAGACAAGTTTGAGGAAATTATTATAATGCAGCAAAGAGGGTAATATAGTTGAAAATTATAAAAAAGGCATAGAGGATAAAATGAAATTTAACCGATGCCTGATAGGACTCCCAGAAGGAAAAAATAGAGATAATAGGGGAAAATTTTTCAGTATCACAGTGAGTCCCAAAAATGGTAAATAAAAATGATCTTTTATCTAGCTACATCACAGTAAAACTGCAAAACACCAAATACCAAGTGAGAAATCTTAAAAGCTACAGAAGAAAAGGATTATCTATAAAAGAACTCCAACTAAACAGTAGACTTATCAACAGCAACAGGAAGCCAGAGATAATGGAAAAATCTTCAAAATGGTGAAAGAAATGAACCACCAACCAAAAAACATATGTCCAGCTTCACTATCATTTAGGAGTTAGGGAAAAATGTATTTAAAGTGAACAAGCAAGCAAGCAAACAAAGCATCTACTACAGTAAGAAGAAAACTTAACCTAAGAAAAAGGACTAAGATGTAAGAATGTTGAGTAAATAAATTTGTAAACTGGTCTTTAAATCTAAAAAGTTGTTAGCTATAAATAAATATGAAAATATCGAATAATTTGGAGAAATTAGTTCAAATAAAGTAAATCAATATTTATAGAATTTACATATAAAGGAGGAAAGAACAGAGTTAACACATTCTAAAGTTCTACACTAATTTGCCTGTTATATATCTTCTTTGGATAAATTTCTGCTCAAATCTTTAGCCCATTTGAAAATGTGTTTAAGTTTTCAGAATTCTTCATACGTTCCCAGTACAAGTTCCATTTCAGATAGGTGATTTACAAATCTTTTCTCACAAAGTGTAGTTTGTCTTTTCTTTCTTGCAACAGTGTTTTTTGAAGAGTGAAGTTTTAAATTTTGATAAGTCCATTTATCATTTTCTTATTTTATGGGTTGAGCTTTTGCTGTCATACCTGAGAATTCTCTCTCTAACATTAGATCACAGAATTTTCTCCTATGTTTTATTCTAAAAGTTTTACAACTTTCAATTTGACACTTATATTTGTGATCACTTTTGAATTACTTTTTATATAAGATATACCATTTAGGTTGAGATTGATCTTTTGGCACATGGGTGTCCAATTATTTAATCATCACTTGTTGAAAAGACTATTCTTTCTCCCTTGAACAGTCTTTACACATTTTGTCAAAAATCAATCTGAAGGATTTGTTTGGGTTTATTTGTGTAATTGCTATGGTCATTCATCTGTATGTCTGTCCCATGATGAATACTACACTGTTTTAATTATTGTAATTTCATGATACAACTTAAAGTTGGGTAGTATGATTTTTTTGACTTTATTATTTTTCAAAATTATTTTGGTAGTCCTAGTTCTTTTGTCGTTTCAAATAAATTTTACAATACATATTTTCTACATATACAAAAATATATACTTTTTAAAAATATATACTTTTATATACAAATATATACTTTTGTATATATACAAAACTGTATATACACATATACTTTTCTCTATATATAAAAATATATACAAATATATACCTTTCTATACATACAAATATTTTGCTGGATTTTCATTGGAATTATATCCACAGCTCAATTTAGAGAGAATTGACATTTTTACTGTGTTGAGTTTTCCAGTTCATGAACACATGCTTCTCCATTTACTTAGATTTCGTTGAATAACGATGTGTAGTTTTCAGTATTGTTATATGTGGCCCTTCCCCAAATTTGCATATTGACATCCTAACCTCCAGTACCTAGTAATGTGACCCTACTTGGAGATAAGGTCTATATAAAGGTAATCAAGTTAAAATGAGCTCATTAGAACAAGACCAATTCAATATGATTGTTGCACTTATGAAAAGGTGAAATTTGGAGACACATGAACATGATGGTATACCATATGAAGATGAAGGCGGAGATTGAGATGATGCCAAAGAATGCTAAAGATTAAGGTTAGTAGCGAACCACCAGAAGCTAGGAGAGAGGCATGAAACAGATTCTTCCTCACAACCCTCAGATGGAAGCAACCCTGCTAACACCTTGACCTTGGATTCCAAGCCTCCAGAGCTGTGAGACAATACACTTCTGTTGTTTCAACCACTCAGTTTGTAATACTTCATTACAGCAGCCCTAGAAAACTATTACAAACATCAAGTGTATGTGTTTTGATAGACTTGTATTTATTTCATTTTCGATTTTTTCTTTTCTAAGATTTTAATATTTCCCTAGTAAATGCTGAATATTTCATTTGTCTCATATTAAGACAGGAATTTCTCAGATTTGCAAGTTTTTATTGATATTTCAACTAAAAATACTGTTATTTAAAAGGACACTACAAATTTCAAGTTAGATCTCTGGGCTGTTATAACTAATTTTTTCACTTTTAGTATCTATTTAATTCAATTTGCCTAATTAAATGTGTTTGCATCCTATTTGGCAACTTCACTGCATAACTGTGAAGAAACACTTATAATCAAGTGATATACTGATAGTCTATGACTTATATAACTCTAGGTATTTCTTGAAAGTAGAGTTAAAGCAAACACTTATTGCATTTCACCATGTAAGCCACCAGTCCCCAGAAAAATAATTTACATGTTCTATAACATTAAATGAGTTATATTTTCATTAAATTCATTTATTTCTCAGAAAGAAGGCATTTTAAGATCACACCCATTAAATCTAAGAGTTTTGCTTTAACTTTTTCCTCCTTTCTCCTTAGCACCCTTACAACCTCCACAATATAAGGCTTAACTGGCCTCATATTATATTTAATGATCAAATCAATTGTCTCAATACTTTTCTAATCCTTGCATACCTTGTTTTTGTCACTAAGATGTTTTTCTTGGTCTTTGTTTGGTTATCCCTGGTAGATTAGGTGCCCATGTGGTGTACTACATTGATAGCTCTCTTTATGCTTGTGTATCATGAGATGTTTAAATGGACTTTGCGGTTTTCCTCTGCCAAACTATGAGTTCCATGCTGGCAGGGATGGAGTCTGCTGGCCCCCTGTGTATATCCTCAGCCCTCACACAATGCCTATTCACTATGCATTTAGCTCTAGTACACAGCTGCAGGTGCTCCATATTTATATGTTTAATGAATGAATGAATGAATGAAAAGATAAACAGTAACTGAGTCAAATAATCTTTCCATAAAATTCTAATTTTGTAACTATTTAATATAAACAATTATATTTTCTTTACATTAATTATCTATTTAACTGGAAGACTAAGAAATCTAATACATTCAAATTTATAGGCATAACGTAAACTAATCATATCTCACTAGCCACATTTGCTTTCAACACTTTATTCCATGTTCATAATACTGATGTCAACATTGACATAAAATATTCAAATAAAATATAAGCAGCTTGAACTTTCTCAGTGAATTTAAACTTGAACACATCAGGAGCTGCAAGGTCAAGAATTCTCTGTTTTTCCCTGCAGGAAGCATACTTTACCAGTAAGTAAACTGAGACAAGGGTAAGAGTTCTCTCTTTGCTTTCATTTTTTCTCTTCATAAAGGGATTTAATAGTAGCCATCTTGGAGGGATTGGGGGAAATTAATTGTGGAGTCCCAGGAGCTCCTTAGAAGAGAGTAATACACTTACCCAGAAAATGATTTTTTGCACTGAAACTAATCAAATAGAATCCAGATAAACGTTATTTAGTGCTTATCTCTTAGGACATGAACAGACAGAAGGTTAGGACTCTATCTCAGTGAAATGCCAAGGATAATGGCTTTGTGTCCACCCAACTGTGGCTTTACAACTGAGCTTTTCTGTTTTATTTAGATATTTGCATTTGCTTAAATACAGTCAGTGAGTGCTCAAGAAATGCTGACTTAAAATATTTCATGAGTGAGTCATTCATCATCACATGTTCCTTTGAGGTAGGTAAAATGCTGTCACTCTCACCTGCCCATTCTTATTTGATAAATGCTAATTGATATTATCTGACTTTCAAATAAATTGTAAGAAGGTGGGTTTGTTACATCCCTTCTTATTAATTTCGGTTGAATAGTTCTGACTTTTACCTAATCCTGATGAATAGCTTGTACCTGATTGTCTTAGTGTTTGCTTCACACCTCAACAATATTGAGAATAATATAAAGGAAAGCTGCCTTCCCTAAACAGAAAGGAAGAAAAAAACCCAGCAAGGGAATCAGCATAAAAAAGATAAAAGAATGAATATAATGATAATACAGAGGTCCACAGATCCTTGAATGTTACAATGGCCCCCTAGAAATAAAAGTCTTCTCTAAATAGGAAACTGAAGTTTTATATATTTTTTATTTAAAATATACATAAATGAAAAATTTAGTTTAGTATTAAGTTTTAATCATTGCCATTTTTAAATGACTATTTATACGTACACAAGTGAACAATCTTTCTTCATATAAACATGGATTGCCTGCCTTAATAATTAATAGACTGATATATTCTAGGGAAACAAATTTTACCCCTTCTAAATTTTTCCAGCATGCCAATCATTTAACTCAAACCAGTTATTATATTTAACAATTCAAAAATGTGCTTTGTAGAGTAAATAATTTTCATTCCCCTAATGCCGTGTGCCCTTAGTCTTTCAGGCTTTTTTTGTTTTGGTAGTGAATCACTTGAAAATATAGTAAGAGTTGATAGTACAAAACCAGTGTACTATAATTATTTGTGATGAAGAAATTAACCTTAAGCTAAGCTACACTCTCATTTGCTTGTGATCGGTGCTCAGGGACACTGATTATTAAAAAAAATGGAATTAGCTTTTGTCTAATATTTCTTGGTTGCACTGTGATCTTAGCCTTGTTAGTACTTCTGTTCCCAGTACTGTTTTAAGAGGAAAGAAAGAGGCATGTAGCCAGTGGAGAAGGTTGCAGGACACCTAGAGCTCTCTATACATAATAATTTGAGAATTTAGATGCCTGAAAGTCTTGACATGAAGTTCAATTTGGAAGAAACCCTCAAAAGGCACTGAGCTGTCAATCATTTTTTTCCACTGAGTCTAGAGCATTGTTTTACAGGAACAGCAGAGTTCCATCTTAAATTTCTCCCAAAAGATAAGTCAGTGACTTAAAAAAAAGTTCATAACAACAACATCACTAAAATCAAATTGCCTTCCAGAGGAAAGTAAAAAAGTGAAAGCTGTGAAGAATGGAAGCAACAGAATAGGTCATTGCTCTATCATTTTCTGTAGCATCCTAAACTGTGATAAGTACCTGATCATAGCTGTGTCTCAATTTCTAGTCTCTGAGCCAAGTTAGTACCACCTGGTGTGATTTGAAATCACCCCAAAGAGCTGATGATGCCTCATGGAAAACAGTGAAAGACATTCCATTTAGCAGATATCCCT
Source organism: Macaca thibetana thibetana (assembly GCF_024542745.1). NCBI lineage: Eukaryota > Metazoa > Chordata > Mammalia > Primates > Cercopithecidae > Macaca > Macaca thibetana. The sequence continues at coordinate 93,472,764 of NC_065583.1, forward strand.
CTCCAAGTCCAAAAGGCTTTTTTTTTTTTTTTTCCCCAACACATTCTGCCACTTTCATTTCTGATATTAACCCAGATCATCTTTGTTCATCAGAGGATTTGCTTCTGCCTCTTTCATTTCAGCTTCACCTTAACTTAGCTTAGGATGTAACAATCAAGCTCTATTCTTGCAAAGGAGACTGGGCCAATATATTACGGATTATTCAGTCAATTGCTATTTCAGGTGGAAGGAGTATTGCAGGAACACTGCTTCTGGAGTTCTATTTCTAAGACTTTTATTTTATGCCTGCCCATGACTTCCAGTTCCAATGTTGATTCTGGATTTGTAATGGACAAATTAAGGGAAGTAAAGTGTAGAGAGTGCAGTTTATTGACAGAAGTTTCTATCAGCACTCTTTCCTCACTCCTATTCACCCAAGGATAATGTAATTTCAAAAGATGCTAGAATCCACAGAATGGCTTTTTTTTTTTTTTTCTATAGGCCAGCCTTGTTGATGAGTGTGTACTGGTTGACTATAGTCTAGAAAGATGCCTTCCTTGATTCCTTAATCCCTGCCTAACTGTGCCAGTCAACAGGTACTGGTCGATATTAGAGAACTCTAGCAAACAAACAAACAAATAAACAAAAAAACAAACAAACAAAAACTTGGAGAAACATTGAGGAGTTGATTTAGCAGTCTCAAGTTACTTTGTCTCTGGGCATGGAAGACTGGCCTTAGGAGTGTACAGTAACATTAGAAGGGATAATATTTTAAAAAATAATTATGGGCTGGATGCAGTGGCTCACGCCTGTAATCCCAGCACTTTGGGAGGCTGAGGCAGGCAGATCACGAAGTCAGGAGATCGAGACTATCCTGACGAACATGGTGAAACCCCATAGTCCAATGGGGGCTCTGATGCCTTCTAAAGAAATCTTTTTTTAAAAGCCCCAATTATTTGCCTAAGCCAATGTATAGAAGGGTTTTTTCTGATGTTGTCTTCTAGAATTTTTACGATTTCAGGTCTTAGATTTAAGTCCTTGATCCATCTTGAGTAGATTTTTTTATAAGGTGAGAGATGAGGGTCCAGTTTCATTCTTCTACATGTGGCTTGACAGTTATCCCAGCACCATTTGTTGAATTGAGTGTCCATTCCCCCCTTTATGTTTTTGTTTGCTTTGTCGAAGATCAGTTGGCTTTAATATTTGGCTTTATTTCTGGGTTCTCTATTTTGTTCCATTGGTCTATGAGCCTACTTTTATACCAGTACCATGCTGATTTGGTGACTATGGCCTTACAGTATATTATAGTCAGGTAATGTAATGCCTCCAGATTTGTTCTTTTTGCTTAGTTTTGCTTTGGCTATGCTCTTTCTTGGTTCCATATGAATTTTGTGTTGTCCTGTCTAGTTCTGTGAAGAATGATGGTGGTATTTTGATAAGAATTGCATTGACTTTGTAGATTGCTTTTGGCAGTATGGTCATTTTCACAATATTGATTCTAACCAAAAGCAGATGCAACAAAAACAGTGATAAGTAGGTAGGATTTAATTAAACTAAAAAGCTTCTGCACAGCAAAAGAAACAGCAGAGTAAACAGACAACCACAGAGTGGGAGAAATCTTCACAATCTATACATCCAACAAAGGACTAATATTTAGAATCTACAAGGAACTCAAACAAATTAGCAAGAAAAAACAAACAATCCCATGAAAAACGTGGGCTAAGGACATGAATAGACAATTCTCAAAACAGGATATACAAATGGCCAAAAAACATATGAAAAAATACTCAACATCACTAATGATTAGGGAAATGCAAATCAAAACCACAATCCAATATCATCTTACTCCCCCAAGAATGGCCATAATCAAAAAATAAAAAAAAAAATAGATGTTTGCAGGGATATAGTGAAAAGGGAACACTTTTACACTGTTGGTGGGAATGTAAACTAGTATAACCACTGTGGAAAACAGTGTGGGGATTCCTTTAAGAATTAAAAGTAGAACTACCATTTGATCTAGCAATTCCATTATTGGGTATTTGCCCAGAAAATAAGTCATTATATGAAAAAGACACTTGCATAAGCATGTTTATAGCAGCACATTTTGCAATTGCAAAAATACGGAACTAACCCGAAGTCCATCAATCAATGAGTGGATAAAGAAATTGTGTATATACACAATATATATACATACACACAGTGGAATACTATTCGGCTATAAAAAGGAATGAAATAATGGCATTCACAGCAATCTGGATGGAATTGGGGACCATTATTCAAGTAAACTAATTCAAAAATGGAAAACCAAACATTGTATGTTCTCACTCATAGTGGGAGCTAAGCTATGAGGATGCAAAGGCATAAGAATGATACAATGGACTTTGGGGACTTGAGGGAAACAGTGAGTGGCAGGTGAGGGATACAAGACTACAAAATGGGTACAGTGTGTACTGCTCGGATGAGGGGTGCACCAAAATCTCACAAATAACCACTAAAGAACTTACTCGTAATCAACACAACCTGTTCCCCAAAACCTATGGAAAAGAAGCCCAATTCAACTAAGACATAAAGAATGCTTCTAAGAAGGTGAAACAATCTGGTTTCTCTAGGGTGTTACTAAGATTGGGAGTTTACACAGATTTTAAAGGAAGACTGAGAGTCTTTTATGTCCACTTCAGTCTGGTTCCAAGTGTGTGGTGATCTTTTATGATGCCACTATATACTTTTATGGGACTTTGGTCAATGAGAAAGATACCAGTAAAATATTTTCTACCTACCAATACAGGGGTATGTTAAGGCCTCTCCATCTTTGTTTGTTTTCACCTAATGTTACTGTGAGACTAAGGGAGATAGCTGGGTACCACCTCGATTGTGTAGGTCACTTCAGGAAATAATGGATGCAAGGATGAAGAAAAATGAAAAGTGGCCAGAAAAGAAATGTTGGCTTCTTGTTCCAAATCTATTGTTTCATAAAACATTCGAAGCCATTTTCCAATGTCAATTTGCCCATCTCTCATAAGCAGATGGCACTTCCTATTCATGATTCCTTATGAGAATAATGTGACATTTAATCAACTGCTTATGAGGAAACATAGTGAAGAATATTATCTAAAATAACACTGTTATTTTATTTATGTTTAAGTGGAGAGTAGTTTTATGTTATTCAAAATGTGGTTTTATAGAACACATAGACTCCAGCCTAACTGCCAGGGTAGGCTGATTCTGAATAATTTATTTCAGAATGTTCTGTCACTTTGTACTGGCACTTAAATGGAAAAAGTTCTCTAATATTCATTTTGATGAATAATTAGTTTAGGAGGAATCTTTAGATTGTAGTCTTGGATTGCAGAGTTGAAATTTAATCATTTCAACACAGTTGTCTTCAATGCCAACATAAACCAGAGATAAATTATATCCAATCAGTGAATGGATTTAATGCATGGTTCACAGGTTGTGGGAACTAATAAATATTTGTAAGCGTATTATCAAAATTCTTAAGTAAGGGCATTATATGATTTGTATTATAGTAGTTTGGGTTCAAGTTAAAAAGATAATTCTAACTTATATTGCGTCTGGAACAAGGGAAAATGAAAAAAAAAGATATTTTTAGTTGGGCTAATATTTTCCATTCTGAAATGTAGCTTGGATATAATAACAAATAAAACACTTAGAGAAACAATTGATAAAACCAGTATTGAAAAGATTGACAAAGGGTTTTTTTTCCCTCTCCCTCTTCCAAAGGCGAACCTCCACACAAAATCTTAGCCTGAAGTTCTAAACTGTCTGCTACAAACAATTGCCACTTTCCAAGTGCAGACTGGCAAGTGCACAAAGAGCAAAGTTTAGTCAAAGTTCATTTTCAGGTCATCCACCCTGGAACCATCAATCTGGACAACCTCTGCGTAACCTCTTCCAAGATTGTGGACTGGAACGGGATCCTTTGCAGTCTCATTAGAGCATGCAACAATTAATTTGTCCTAAATAGGAAATTAAACAGTCAAGTACAGTGTAGAGAAGAGGTCAGAAAATGGGTCTTGAGGTGCATTCATAGCCACTGTTTGGAAGTTTTCCCCAGGCCTCTAGGAAGGTGGGGCAGATTCCAAAGAGAAATCACTGTGTAGGACAAACATGACAAAACCATGCAAAACACATACATAAGTAGAAGAGAAATTTAACCTGAGAACAAATCGCCAGTGTTTTTAATGCTGCTCAGGCTTGTCTGTCTTTTAGGAGACTTAAGGTGAGAACTCAGGCAAAGATACTTCACAAGTCCAGTGCATATAAACCCAGAAAACTCAACACCATTGTCCTTGAACCTACTTCTGATTGTATGCTACTCTTGTATTCATAAGCTAGAGATTCTGTTATGAGAAAATGGGAGAAAAAGGTCTGATGTAGAGTTCTATTGAGTTAATGCTGTTTGTGAAGTCACAGTGAATTGAACCATTGTCTTCCAAGATACAATTTTGACATAATTAGAGAAGTTGAATGGTTATCATTAGCAATGCACACAGGAAATTTTGAAAAATAGATAAAATGCTATTTCTTAGCAATAGAAGAATACAAAGTTCTTAACTACTGTCTTATACAAAACTATGATATCTATATGTGTCTATCATAATTTTGCATATGATGTCTATGTATCATATTTTTTCATTAGCTGAAAGTTAGTCTTTTTATGGTAAAATAGAAATGTAAAAATCGTGGCATTATATGTTATATGTGTATATGTGATCAGATTTTTAAAAGCCTCTACATCTCTTTATATTTGATGAACTTAGTACAATGTAAATCTATAATAATAAATTATAGATTTATTTAGTAAAATAGTATACCATATAAGGTATAAAGAATAAAAAATAAATAATGAAATAAAAGTAAATACAGGTCGTTGACTGAGAAGTTGCTCAAAGTAACAAGAGTTGGAAAGTAAAAAAGTTCTAAAAAGGTAAAGTTTATCGGAAATTTATGGTTACACAGCATCAAGAAAAAAAGATAAAATCATTCTCAAGTCCATTGAATATTTCCCATAAATGTGAAAAGACACATCTTTGAACATTAAAAATTCTGACCATTAAATTACTATGGGATACTAAGTCTCTGATTTTGCTTCCTCCACACCATATTAAGCGTTAATGTTTCCACACCATATTAAGCGTTAATGTTAACACCTTAGTCTTACAAGACTATTCATTTTTTTATCCAGAAAATAAGCAATTATCTTATGATCTAGCCTTTTAAATATCACATTTGTTGAAGTATAATTTGCATTCAGTAAAATTTACCCTTTTAGGTGTATAATTCCATGAGTTTTAATAAATATATACAAGTGTATAAACACCACCATAATCAGGATATTGAACACTTCCATCATCCCGTGAAATCTCCTCATGCCTCTTTGTAGTCAGTTTCCTCACCCTGTTCATGGCCATCGCTGATATGATTACAGTTCTTTTAGTTTTACCTTAGTTTAATGTTTATTTTTGCATTTTCAGACTATCATATACATGGAATCCTTCATGTGATTATTTCTGTCTTTTTCACTAAACATAATGAACACATGCTGTATTCAGTAGTTTGTGCCTTTTTATTGCAGAATAATATTCCACTGTGTGAATGACAACAATTTATCCATTCACTGAATTTATCCATTCACTGGCTGAGGGGTATTTGAGTTGTTTCCTTTTTTTTTTTTTTTTTTTTTCAGATGGAGTTTTGCTCTTGTTGCCCAGGCTGGAGTGCAATGGTGTAATCTCGGCTCACCACAACCTCCGTCTCCTGGGTTCAAGCAATTCTCCTGCCTCAGCCTCCGAGGTAGCTGGGATTATAGGCATGCGCCACCATGCCCAGCTAATTTTGTATTTTTAGTAGAGATGGGGTTTCTCCATATTGGTCAGGCTGGTCTCAAACTCCCTCTTCAAGTGATCCGCCCGCCTCGGCCTCCCAAAGTGCTGCGATTACAGGCGTGAGCCGCTGCACCTGGTCTGTTTCCAGTTTTTAGTGATTATTCACAAAGCTGCTATAAAAATTCATGTATGGGTTTTTGTGTAAACATAAAATTTAATTTCTCTTGGGTAAATATCTAAGAGTGGGACTGCTGGGTGATATGGTAAATGTATGTTTAACTTTGTAAGACCTTATAAGAAAATGCCAAATGATTTTCCAAAGTGACTGTATCATTTAGCATTCCCACTAGCGATGTTTGAAAGTTCTAATCTTTCCATATCTTTGCCAGTACTTGATAGCATCAGTTTTTGAATTTTAGTAGCTCTAATATATGCATAGTAGTATCTCATCATAGTCATGTCATAAACTGTGACAGAGACTGTAGACTTAATACAGCCTTGGGGCAAGACTAAATGTGTATGCTTGTCCATTTCAAGTGAGTATATACTGCTTATCCTCTTTCCTGATAGGAGTGGAAATGGTCACATTTTCCAGGTTTTAATTTGCATTTCCCTAATGGCTAATGATGTTGAACACTTTTCATGCACATATTGCCATCCATATTTCTTCCTTGGTGAAGCCAAAATATTACCAAGTTCTAAGCAAGTGACAGTAGCTGCCCACTTCCAGACTTCTTGTTGAATGAGAAAAATGAAACCTTATTTGTGTTACACCAGTGATAGATGTTCTTTGTTACATGAAGCTGAAGGCATTCCCAAATTACACAATCTTCTTTTTAAATTACGACTTCGTGTTCACATTTCTGTATCCCCCTTTTTTGTTGTTAATGGTATCATCATTACACCATCATCTAAGGCAGAAAATCAACCCATTTTTAGTTTGTATTGCTCTCTTATCTCTCAAAGCGACAATTCACATCTCTTGCTGAACTATTACAATATTTCTGTCACTGGTCTCCATGCCGCCAGTTTTTCCTCCACATTGATATTAGCATTTCCACTTTAAAATGCAAATGAGACACTGAAACTTCCCACTTAAGACCTTTAGTAGTTTACCACTACTTGTACAGACAGATCTGAAGGTCTTAGAATAGCATGTATATCCTTTCACAATCTTTCCCCAGTCTGCCTTCTCAGCTTCATCATCTGTCTCTGCTCCTCCTTTTACTTCCTGCACTCACTCGTGTTTTATGCTCCTATAGAACAGAACCATTCATCCTTCTCTTTCACAATTCAGAGTCCTTGAAATGTTGTTTGCTCTGTTGGCTTTCGAAAGGCCTCTCCTCTTTCTCTTATCTGGACAATCTCTATTCATTTGTCAAGGCCAATATCATACATTACTTCTATAAAACACTCCTCACCCCTTCTGAAGAGAGTTCTATACTTCCTTCCTTGTGCTTCCATGGAACTTTATCCCTTCCTTTATTTTCGTACTTTCTCACATTAGGTTTTTATGTGATGGTTTTCTCTAACAGTGTTTTTGAAATAGGTGATAACTATAAATGATATTTTGAGATCTCTGAAACAACTGCACTGTGATATTAAAAACCAGCCATAAAAATACCAGTCTCATAAAATGATTAAAAGTGATGATGTTCAGTCTATAAATTAATCAGGAGAAATGGGGATATAAGTTTTAGCAAGTTTGTGTCATTATGAGTTTGTATAAAGGGTTTTGTTAGAAGAAATAAAGGCTTAAGACCATGTGACACGTGAACTATGTTTCCAGATAAGGAGATGGCTGAACAAATGACTCCTTTTTTAATCACCTGTTCTATTTTTTATGATTTAATATATGAATCTCTTTTATATGATTGCATTTTAGATTTGATTGATTTGAGTTTTTAATTGTTAAATATGGAATTGATGAGACTTGGTTTTATGAGAATATAATTGGATGTAAATTAGGCTTTGGTCAAATTTAAACTGAAAATTTATCAGGGAAATTTTTAATCCTTTTTCTTTCTTTTTGCCTCAGTTTCCTCATTTGTAAAATTAAAGTGCCAGACTAGATGACCTTGAAGGTCCTAAGGAGGTTGAAGAGTTGAAGATTACAGTTTTATATAGAGGAAATAACTGTGTAGTTCATCAACTCTTTCATTTTTCAAGACATTATTTTGGCTTCTGGAAGCCTATGAAAAATCCCCTCATTTACCACTATTTGTATTCATTATCTAGACATTGTCTTCATATAGAAATGGTACTAGTAATCACATCAGTTCTAATATGGAAAATGATATGTTTCTTTCCAGTAGCCAAATTTTAAACATGAAACATGATAGGCTTAAGGAACCAGTGCTGTCAGAATTACCTATATGTAATTATTGCAAGACTATATCATTTTTTAGAATTGCTTCAAATCTTGAGAAGATTTAATACCATAGGGACTGATAAGTTCTACAGCCTAAGAGGCAGGCTGTTTGCACCGCAGCCTGGCGAAGTGCTGCAGAGTTCTTTCTTGTGTGCAGCCATAGTCAATGCCGACTGCCTTTATATCATTTGGCGAATTGGTTAGAGCAGCATTCCCAAGTATGGAATACGCTACCTCTACAACCTGAGAAGAAATATTAGGTGTCATTCTTCATGGTAGGGATCCTGCAACATAATAATTTGCCCTTTACATAGGAGGGGATGTTCTGGCATACTACATATCACTCGACCTCTTAAAATTGTAATGTTATATAGAATTTGTAGGCCCCTGAATCTTTGTAAGGTTTATCCTCTACCTTCTAGAGCACATGTGTTTTAACGAAGGCTTCCTATACACTTGTCAATTCTTAATCTTCTTGTCTGATTAACATGATGCTGTCAATATAGTGGATCAACGTGGTGAGTTGTGAAATGTCTAGATGAGTCAGGTGATTCATCTAGATTCTGACAAAGGTTGCAGAGTTAATGTAGTCTTGAAGCAAGACTAAATGTATATGTTTGTCCACTTCAACTGGATATGTGTTGCTTCTTATCCTCTTTCCTGATAGGAGTGAAAAAGATCGCATTTGCCAGATCAATGACTACAGCTTGTACCAGAGGCTGTGTTAATCTGTTTTGGTAAACACACCACATCTGGCATAGCAGCTGCAATTGGTTAAGTTTATGGTAGTGAAATGTCATCTTCAGGATCCACCTGGTTTTGTTGTATTCATTAGGCAATGATGAATTTAATAGAGACGTGATGGTGTCCACTACCCCTACATTTTTTTAGGTCTATAAGTGTGACGCTATCCCCTACCATTATCACCAGGATGAAATATTATTTTGGGTTATAAAAGGAAAGTTTCAGAGGTTTGCATTTGACTTTCTCTGCTGTGGTGGGTTGTACCTTACATACCAAGGACCAATTATGGTGGTTCTGCATACTACCAAGTATGTTCAGCCTAATCACACATTGGAGACCAAAGCAGTGATCACCATGGACTTAGTAGACGGACCTGCTGTAAGCCATACCTAGGTCAGGACTCGACTCTATACCTGGCTCCCATATATCTCTACTTGAACAGGGGGCCATGATGACTTTTGAGGCCTGTGGTTATCAATGTTAACATGGATCCTGTGTCCAACGGCTGTAAAAATATATGAGTATTCCTTTCTCAAGTTTATGGCTTAGATCCCCTTAGGGAGAACTACCAAATATATTTGCTACAGGGTTGTAAATTTCCTTCTCCTAGGGACTCAGCATCTCTTTCAATCATTGAATTTTATGCCTCAAAACTGGCTGGAGCTTATAAACAGCTTTTTAGTGGAGCAACTGCTCTCATTCTCTTGATTATCTATCCTCAATTTTTTTGGTTGTATAAGTTAAAAAATACACTTGTTGGCTGTCCGTCTGTTTCTCCTAGGAATGCCATGTTCTTTCAACCATGTCATCCCGTGTTTCATAGTCCTGTTCCATCCCTGTCAGGACCCTGACCTTGGAACAACAGACCTGCTGGGATTGAGAATTTAGCTGTAAATATACTATCTTTTTTTTTTTTTTTTTTTTTTTTTGATGGAGTCTTGCTCTGTCACCAGGCTGGAGTGCAGTGGTGTGATCTCGGCTCGCTGCAACCTCCGCCTCCCAGGTTCAAGCGATCCTCCTGCCTCAGCCTCCCAAGTAGCTGGGACTACAGGTGCACGCCACCATGCCCAGATAATTTTTTTGTGTTTTTGGTAGAGACAGGTTTTCACCATGTTGGCCTGTATGGTCTCAATCTCTTGACCTAGTGATCTGCCCGCCTTGGCTTCCTAAAGTGCTGGGATTACAGGCATGAGCCACCGCGCCTGGCCATATGCTATCTTATAATTAAGTTCTGGGCCTGATATTTTGCCTTTCTGGCACTTTGGTTGCAAAAGATTAGAGCCCTTTAAATGCTGCCAAAGAGACCCTCTGGCTTTCATACTTTGACTTAAATTATTGATTAATTTTTCTGTCTTTTATTATAATCTCCATTACTAAATTTCCCAGATTTCCTGAATACCTGAGATATCGCCCACACCAATGCATTCTTTTTCACTAGGTTGCCATTGACAAAGGTTTTATCAGTGGACCTGTTATAGCATGCCAGGGACCATCAGTAATCCACCTAGCACAAGGGACGGGGTCCTCACTCCCATTTGGCCAGTGAATGATCCAGCTCCAACATTCCATTTTAGAGCCTGCTTCCTAGGATTACTCTTGGCACTGTTTTCTATCAGATTCCCTGGAAAAATGCTCTAATTGAGAAACGTGTTTTCAGGAAGTCTCAGATTATTATGAAAATTGGCTCATGCAATTATGGAGGCAGAGAAATCCCATACTATGCCTTTTGCAAGCTAGGGAACCAGGAAATTTGGTAGTATCATTCAGTCCAAGTCCAAAGATCTGAGACAAGAGCTAAAGTGAGTCGGGTGGGCAGTGGCTGGTGTACGTCCTGGAGTCTGAAAGCCTGAGAACCAGGAGCTCTGATATCTAAGGGCAGGAGAAGATGAATGCTTTAGCTAACAGAAAGAGAAAGTAAATTTGCTTTTCCTCTACCTTTTTGTTCTATTTGGGTCTTCAACAGATTGAATGATGTCTATACAAATTGGTGTCGGTTTATCTCCTTTACTCAGTCTACTGATTCAAATGACAATCTCTTCCCAAAACACCTTCACAGACAAACCCAGAAATAATTTTTACTAGCTACGTGAGCATCTCTGAACCCAGTCAAGTTGATATATAAATAAGCCATGACAATATGTAAAGAGTCAGGGAAGAAGGATTGGGCAACAGGAGAAGTTGAATGGCCATGCAGTTGCAAGAAAGGCCTCAGTTAATCATACAGAGAGCTCTGGAGCTTTGACGGCCTTTCAGAGTTGTCTGAATTCAAGGCATGGGGCCCAAACATTTCTACTCCTACATTAACTGGTTGTTAAGTAAACCTTGCCTTCAAGGTAGAGTGACTTTGGGCAGGTGACTTTCTTCTACCAAAGGCAGTTTCTAAAAGAAAACTCTATTGTAAGCAGTCGATAGTTAACACTCCTGGAAGATATGGGAATGAATGTCATGGTCCTGAAAGGGTATCTTGGCAGCACACTACAGCATCCACTACAGATATCATAGAAAGTGGTGTTTAGTATCCTTTAAAATTTTCTCTGATTTAAGTGTCATTTTATTTTAGTACTATTCTTAAAAAATGAGTATTTTATTTATAATAAATAAATAAAAGTAAATTTGAGTCTTCATTAAAAAGCCAAGACACATAGCTTTCTAATTTCTAAATTTCTAATTTTTTTTATCTGTGATTGTTAAATTAAATTTTCTCAAGTTTGAGGTGATTGGAGAAACTGATTTGGCTCTAAGTAACTCAGTAGAAAAGTCAGTATTGGAAAACACTTGTTTAGCACCTACCATATTTCTTGTTTAAAATAAAAATATTGCCATAGAACATTATTTATATTCTTTCCAAGGGATATTCCTGTCACTCTCAATCAGGACTACAGCATGTATTGTCCCGGCTCTGAGAGTATTGGCTGCCATAGCTCACAGTTGAATTCTCTCTCCAGTGTTTGTTCATAGTCAAAGGATGCCACTTTGCCTACAGTTATGTCTTATTCCTATTTCATGGCACCCCTTATCCTGCAGTTGAGCAATGTGAAGTAAAAAAGGCTCAGTCCCTTTGCCTTAATTCAAAGCAACTTTGAAGGACCATCTCACCAATAGTCTCCCACAAGAATAGCTAATACCTGTATTGTGATTGCCTCATGGCTTACTCCTTCCCTCTACCCAATTCTGTTTTCCCTTTTTCCTTGTACCTGAGAACATTCCCCAATAAATTTTCTGCAGGCAAATATCCATTTCAAAGCCTGTTTCTAAAAAACCCAACCTTGAAAAAATCCTTTCTGTAATTTGACTATGGGAAAAAGAGAATTCTCCGAACAATTATGATAAAATTGAGTAGATACATAATGTGTTGAATTCTAAAATTTAATTTTTAAAGATAGGAGTTATATTTTATATTAAGTGTATAAACATAAAAATATATTTAAATTGATAATTATGTTGAAATTTTTAGTACTTACTATCCTATTGTAATTAGCAGTTTATTATTGATAATCAGAAATTTCAATTTCTCTTTTTCTTCATATACAATTCCAGTATTCTCAGGGAGTAGTCTTTCACTAAAATGTTTCAGGAAGAGTGAGGAAAAGGAATTGCAAACATTTTGAGAGAACTATACCATTAATGACCCTGGAAGCAAAACAGAAATCAGAAAAAATAATGTTCTCAGAAACAAAATTTGTGTCACCTTGGCAAAGAAATTTAATGTCTCTAAGCAATTATTGTCCTTTTTGTGAAATAAAGACAATGCTTTAGCACAAACTCTGGCTTAATGTTCATTTAGTGTAGACTCTACTTAAAAGCATTTTGACACCATCTTACAGACTTTTGTTACAGGCAACATGGTTGAGTAGATGTTCAGAAAACACTGCTTAAGGAATAACACTTAAAATGCAGATAAATTATAAAACAATCATTGAAAAATGTATGGCTAATTCGTGAAGTGAGGGAAATCTTCAGAAGCCAAAACAAGGAAACATGAATCTAGAGATGTAAATAAACATAGTATTGGACATTTGCTGCTGTGTATCTGCATTGCCTAGGTGACCTATTTGGATTTGTTCAGGTTGCATGCATACCAGGTAAGATCTTATCAGATACACTGCACAAAGTCTACTTTGCTATCAGAGGCCACTAGAGCAACCTTTCTTCTTAGATTACTTAGGCATGACTCTGACACCAGTCCTTTCTGATTAGCATACTCAGGGCACACGTATTAGGATCTCTGAATGGTAACTAAGTGAGCAGCAGGTGCCTCCCATACTGTCCCCTAGGACTTTTTCCTAATTTCATGTGCAAACATCAATTCTGGACAAAATATTTCAACATGAAAGGCAGGACTTCAATATTTTTAGAAGTAATATGTAATCTCTGCATAGGAATGGACTCTTAATCAATACATCAAAATCATAAAACGTAATGAAAGAGAGATAAATATGACTGCATAAACTTGTCGAAAGACCCCTAAAACAGAGGAAATGTCAAATCACAAAGTGGGAGAAAAATTGTAACACACATAGCCAAAAATGGATAATGTCCATAATATTAAAAGAACTTTAAACCAGTAATAAAAGACAAACAACCCAATAGAGAAGAAGGCAAAATACATTAACAGACATTTTACAGAAAAAAATAAAATAAACAGCCAACAGCCTTTGAAAAGATGTTCAACTTTATTACTAATCAGCAATATGCCAACTGAAACCACAGTGAGATACATTTTACAAATATCATTAATTGGTAAAATCTAAAGGTGTTATAATACCAAAGATTTGGTAAAACGGTGGTAAACTACACAACTACTTTAGAAGATCCCTTGGCATAATCTAATGAAGTTTGTATACTTCATACACTGCTTCATAAACTTCTAGAATCCATCATTTTCATACATAAACTTCAGTGGTTTATATTTGTTAAGCCTTGATACGTTGGGACAGTTTTTCAGAGAACTTTTCCTGGGATAATTTTTAATAGTATCTCTTTGCTTTTCCAAAATTTCCTGAATTTGGTGACAAAATTTACAGTTTATAATCACATTTTTCCTTTATTTTTAATTTTTATCAAATTTTTATTCCCTCCTTTGATGTAGTCACCTTTTAAAAATTATATATCTTATTGTATTCTACATATAATAATTTACTTTATTCATACCTATTATTGGGGATTAGGTTTGGGTAATTTTGTACTCTTTTATTTTATTTATTTTTGTAGAGACAGAGCCTCACTATGTTGCCCAGGCTAGTCTTGAACTCCTAGCATCAAGCAAGTCTCTTGATTCAGTCTCTTAAAGGTCTGGGATTACAGGCATGAGCCACTGCACCCAGCCTAATTTTGTTCTCTTACACTTCATGTGATTTTTTTTTTTTCTTCTTCTAAAAATATGCAGGTATGACAAAGCAATTAAACTCAACTTTTATATCAGGTATACATACCCTTGATAGGGTACATATGGCCCTCCTGAGTACTCTGCTTAAGTCAGGCTGGTAGTTAAGAAACCTTGAATAGACAGTAATACCTGATAGCTAACATGGGGAATTATCTGACCCAACCATTCTTTCTGCTTTTTTATTCATCTCTTGGTGGCCATATAAGTCTTTTTCTGTTTCTCTCAACATCCTAAAACAATTTTTTTCCTTGAGAGACATAAATTTTTTCCAGACTTCCTTAGAAATATTTTAAAAGAGAACCACCCCCAGGGACCACTATCTCAACTTCTAGCTCATTTAAAATTGTCCTTCAGAATCTCTTGAAAAGTTTCTCCCTATCTCCTTACAAAATTAATTCCGTTTTTCAAAAACAAAGCATTCTTGAAACAAACAAAGCAAAATTATAGTAGTATTGATGCTTTTTATTGCCTATACATTTTTTAGTTATTAGTGTTCCCATATTTTTCCATAATAAATGCATTTTTTAGCCATATTATCACCTATATAGAGTATTGTGTCATTTGCTTAAATATAACCTAGTGTTATATGAAGAAATTCATTCTGAGTTAGCAAATTGGGGATTGACAATAATTGTAAATAGTGCCACCCTGTAATAGTTTAGGGCAATGGTAACCACCCTGTCTTAGTAATTCATAATATGTTTATTTCATCCCAGTAAACTCCATTTATGCAAGATGAGATTTTGCTATTAGCACATCTTCTATCATCCCTTTTATCTTTTCGTATTTAAATACTTACCAAGCTTGCAATTTGCTAATGATAAAAGGATACAATATGTGCTAATGATATAAATACAGGGTTTCCTGGTGCTTGACATACTTTAGTGTAAGTTATCTGTCTTTTAAAAAGCATACTATTTTCCCATGTCCTAAGACATTTTAGAAATAGAAACAGTAGCTTTGGGTATATGACAGCAATAGAATTGTAAAGTATGCAAACTCTTCAGTGTACATTGTCATAGGCGTCTGAGTTTGTTAAGAATGGTAGAACCATTATATCTCTCCACGCTTTCATATTATAGTATGAATATGAGCTGAACTAAATCCGACTGATCAAATCAGTTACAGCCAATTCTATGTTGAAATAAAGAAAATTCTATTTGTGGAGGGTATAACAGATTTAAAGAATATCTGCAGTTTAAAACAGTTCCTGACCTAATGGAAGAGCTGTGCTCATGGAAGATCAGAACTGTTCAGTTCAGTTTCTGAAGGTTTTGGAGGCTTGTATAAACGCTACAATTTTATTGATAATTTTGTCCATGTCACAACCCAAGAAGATTAATAAAAAGCTTTTCTATTTTTACAAAATACAAAGATTCTTCTTGTGTCTTCATTGAAAAAATAATTTGTTTGACAGCAATATAGATTAACACTTACTTTGAGTTTGTTCTAAAAGGGGAGGGTTCTCCACTCCTTACCTTGTTGTATAAAGAAAAAAGTCATGCTACATGTCACTTCAAATGTAAGTTATCCAGTTTGAAAATGATCAAAGAAAGAGTAAAGCATGTTGAAGAGCATTGTGACTCTCTTGAGTCACATTTCTAAGAACATGACATCACAACGTAATGGTTACCTTTTGTGTTATTAGAAAGTGATGGGAAATGGTTGCTGAATTATGACTGAGATAACCCACCAAAAATTAAGTGTTTCTCATATCAAACTGTCAACTCAAGTATCTTATTTATCCCTTTGTTCTTCCTTGGGGAGACTACATGTTGGTGAAGGCATGTGTGGCAATTGAAAAGACTTGGACTGATCTTACCTTCAAGATTGAGCAGTTTTGCTTTTTCTGTTAATTACAAGATACCTTCAAATAACTTTTGCTTCAATGGTTCATTTTTTCCCCTAACGAGTACATGGAAATTGTGGAAATAGCATTCTGAAGATTCATGTTTTCTTCTGATTCTTTTCCCATTAGTTGTTCCATTACGTTGGACCCTGAGGGGGTGAGTAAAGGTGAACACTAGAAGAAAACACCTGACTTGGAGGTGTTTACAATTAAGCCAATAAGAGTAGAGAAAATTGAAATAGCAAAGTTTAATTCTTAGTGCAATGAAGAAAAATTTATTTTGAAAATGACAAACTTCTCCCCACCATAGGCCAGTCTATCAGAAGATATACTGGATGCCTAATGCAGTAAACTGAGTTGGTGTTGAGGTGGTCTATCATTAGCATGTTTACTTGATTTGGTCATCTGTCTTTCTACCAAGATGTCTTTCCAGTAAAAGAAGAAAATGGATTGCTGGACTGCTGTTCTTTCTTCCCATCATATAACTTTTATATTGAATCAGCATTTTAAACCTTCATCGAAATGGAAACTTATGATTCAGAGTCTTGTGGGAAAATTCTACCAAACATTATTTTTTGTGTGTATACATGCGTGCGTGCACATGCATGCACACACACACATACACACACCACAGTGCCAATTTTATACAAAGTCTTCTAGAAGCAAAAAGAGTGACTGCACTCCAGTGTGTTTATGAGGCCAGTGTAACCTTAAAAGCAAAATCTGAGAAGTCAGCATAAGGCAAATGTCAGGCTAATCTTATTCATAAACAGAGATACCAAAATTCTGAAACAAGATTAATAAACTGAATCTAGCAACATATGAAAAGGCTATTATATCAGGATCAAATGGAATTTAGTCCAGAAATGTAAGAGTATTTACCATTTGCAAATATCTATTTTTTAAATTTACAACATTGACAAAATAAAAGAGTAAAGTAGATACAGAAAAATAATTTTATAAAACTTATCTTCCATTCATAATAAAAAACTCTAGGAAATTAAGAATGGGGTGGAAGAGTTCCTTAATCTGATTATGGTGCAGATCTACAGAAAGCCTACAACAAACATCAAACTTAAAGAAGAAATGTTGAAAGCTTTACTTTGAGCTAAAAATGAGAAAGAAATACCTTATTTCCATTAAACATTGTTTTGTAGGCAAATGGAACTCCACTGGAATCATGAAGGATACCTCCGATCTTGGGGAGGAGAATGTGGGCAAACAGGCCCCCTGATGGCATCTGGTTAATAAAAATAAGTGAAGCCCCAATATGTGAGAGAGTCAGAGAACCCCTCTTTGTGACTCGGCTTTCCACTGGGGATCCAAGCAACCCAGGCCAAAGGAGAGCACTTTGTTTTTCCCAAACCCTGGAGTTAACCTGGGGACACATTTAGAGACTCTGTGAAGGAAAGACACTGGGGGAAGCTGAAGGCATTCCCCAGAACCGGGACAGGCCCTGCAGGCATTTTCCCAGGCCTGGGACTGAGAGCATGCCACTTTTAATATGGGTGTGTATAAAGTCGGTAATTCTTTGGCTACTTGGCAGCTTGGCTGCACAGGCATTTTAGTCTCAGACTAGAGATTAGAGTGCTTGCTCTGGAGTGAGGTAGGGGATTCTATAGCCAGAATTGTGAAAAGTGCCTCAGCAGCGGACATTGGAAATATGCTGTCCCATGTTGCAGGCCTTGGGTGGGAGGAGAGCTGCTACAGCTGTGGTTTTTCTTGGGAAACTAGACTTGCAGCCGGGGCAGCTTGGTGACCTAGAGCAGGTCTTCATATGTCATTGCTGGGTGCCCAGGTCTGCTCCCCTGAGGTGGTGGTACAGTGAGCCCTCTGCTCCACCTTCCAGCATATCTAGAGGCATTTAGAGCACTCACTTGCCTGGAGGTCCAGCTCAGGTAACTGCCTTATCCTTCCTGGGCACAGATTATGGTACAGAGGAACTCTCTTCACTCCATGCCTCTGCAGATCTCCTAGCATTCAGACTACCCACTTGCCTGGTTTAGTAGGCTGAGTAGCCCCAAACCTCCTGTGCAGAGATACTGGTTCAGGGGAGCTCTTTCCCACTCCATGCCCAGGCAGATCTCCAGGCATTCATTCAGAGGACCTTCTCACCTGGGTCAACAGCCTGAGTTGCCCAGAGATTGGTCTTCCTGCACAGAGATTGTGGTGCAGCAGGACCCTCTCTACTTTATGCTCACGCAGATCTACAGGCTTTCAGGGGATCTGCTTGCCTGGACCAGCAACCTAAACCACTCCATCCTCCCTGTGCTAAGATCATAGTGCAGCTGTGCCTTCTTTGCTCTAGGTTATTGGAGCAACCACTCACCAAGATAAGCAACCTGAGTTGCCCCATCCTTCCTTTGCAGAAATTTAGTGCATCTGGGCCCTCTATGCTCCATGCTCAGGCAGATTTCCAGGCATTTGGAGCACCCACTCTCTTAGGCTAGACCTTTAGGCTACCCATATTCCCCATGCAGAGAAACAGGGACTGAGGAGGTCTCCCAGTTCCACACCTAGGCACACTTCTGCATGCTTGGTGGCTGCCAATGGGATTCTCCCTTGGTGCTGGTGTTTTTGTCTGCCATTGGGGGGCCTGTAGGTGGGTCTGCCTGGTTTGGCCCTGTGTATGTTGTTCCCTTGTTCACCTGGAGCTGAACAGGGAGCTCATTGTTCATTCCTCAGATCAGTCCATTGCCTGATGTAATAGAGAGCTTCTCCCACTAAACAAGGATCAAGTAAATAACCAGCTGCATTGGCTATGGCTGGCTCTCACCCATAAATGCCATTTGGTACCTTGTAGTTCAAACCGCACAGCTCAATATAATATCTGTCAAAAGAAGTGAGTAGGGTTGTAGAAGTGAAGCCAAAAGACACAACACAGCATTCTCTATGTCACACTCTCTAGGGAAGAAGAAAAAGGGAAAGAAAAATAAGCAATAATATTATAGGAAAAGTAAGAAATAAAAAAGAAAAATTCTACCTGCATGAAAATCTTTACAAAAATTAAAAATGTCATCATCCCCAGATGAGAAGGAACCAGCATAAAAATTCTGACACCATAAAAAATCTGAGTATAGTCACACCACCAAAAGATCACACTAGATATCCAACAATGGTCTGTATTAGTCTGTTCTCACACTGCTATAAAGAAAGAAATATCTGAAAGTGAGTAATTTATAAAGAAAAAAGATTTAACTAGCTTATGGTTATGTAAGCTGTACAGGCTTCTGCTTCTGGGGAGGCCTCAGGAAACTTACAATCATGGCAGAAGGTGAAGGGGAAACAAGCGTGTCTTAAATGGCAGGAACAGGAAGAAGAGAGAGGGAGGAGGTGCTACACACTTTCAAACAAGCAGATCTTCAGAGAACTCTATTATGAGACAGTACTGGGGGAAATGTGCCTAACCATTAGAAACAACCCAAATGATCAAATTGCCTCCCACCAGGCCCCATCTCCAACATTGGGGATTATAATTCAAAATGAGATTTGAGTGGGGACACAGAGTCAAACCCTATCATTCAGCCCCTTGCCCCTCCAAATCTCATGTTCTTCTCACATTGCAAAATACAATTATCCCTTCTAAGCAGTCCCCCAGGTCTTAACTCATTTCAGCATTAACACAAAAGTGCAGTCTAAAGTCTCACATGAGACAAGGCAAGTCCCTTTCACCTATGAGTCTGTGAAATCAAAACAAGTTAGTTATTTCCAAGGTACGATGGGGGATATAGGCATTGGGTAAATATTCCCTTTTGAAAAGACATAAATCAGCCAAAACAAAGGGGCTACAAACCCCATGCAAGTCCAAAACCCAGTAGGGAAGTCATTAAATCCCAAAGCTCCAAAATAGTCTTCTTTGACTCCAAGTCTCACACTCAGGCTACACTGATCCAAAGGGTGGGCTCCTAAGGCCCTAGGCAGCTCTGCCCCATGGCTCCACAGGGTGCAGCCTTTGCACCTACTTTCATGGGCTGGTATTGAATACCCGTAGCTTTTCCAGGCACATGATACAAGCTGCCAATGAATCAACCATTCTATGATCTGGAGGATAGTGGCCCTCTCCTCACAGCTACACCAGGCAGTGCCCCGTGGGATCTCTGTGTGTGGTCTCCAATCCCACATTTCCCCTCTTCACTTTCCTAACAGAGGTTCTCCATAAGAACTCTGCCCCTTCAGCAGACTTCTGCCTGGACATCCAGGCATTTTTGTATATCCTCTGAAATCTAGGTGGAGACTTCTAAGCCTCAACTCTTGCCCTCTGCACACCTGAAGGCTAAATACCACATGAAAACCTTGGCTTGTGGCTTCCACCCTCTTGTGTAGTGGCCTGAAATGTCTTTGGGACCCTTTTAGCCACAGCTGGAGCTGGAGTGGCTGGGACACAGGGAGCAGTGTCCTGAGGTTGCACAGGGCAGTGGAGCCCTGGGCCTTGCCCATGAAACCACTCTTCCTTCCTAGACCTCCAGGCCTCTGATGGAGGAAGGGTTTGGTAGTGGGGGCTGTCATGAAAGTCTCTGAAATATCTTCCAGTCATTTTTCCCCATTATCTTGGCTACTAACATTGGGCTTCTCTTTACTTGTGCAAATTTCTGCAGTAGGATTGAATTCCTTATGTGAAAATGGGATTTTCTTTTCTACCTTATGGCCAGGCTGCAATTTTTTTGAACTTTTATGCTTTGCTTACCTTTTAAATATAAATTGCAGTTTCAGATCATTTCTTTGCTTATGCAAATGAGTATAGGTTTTTAGTAGCAGCCAGGCTACATTTTGCACATGCTTAGAAATGTCTTCTGCCAGGTACCCTAAATAGTCTCTCTGAAGTTCAAATTCCCACAGATCTCTAGAGCAGGTGCACAATATTGCCAATCTCTTTACTAAAGCACAGCAAGAGTGACCTTTACTCCAGTTCCCAGTAAGTTCTTCATCTCAATCTGAGACATCCTCAGCCTGGACTTCACTGTCCATATTACTCTCAGCATTTTGGTCATGACCATTTAACAAGACTCTAGGAAGTTCCAAAGTCTCCCTCATCTCCTTTGTCTTCTTCTGAGCCCTCCAAACTGTTCCAACCTCTGCCCATTATTCAGTTCCAAAGTTGCTTCCATATTATCAGGTGCCTTTATAGCAATGCCCTACTTCTTTGGTAGTAATTTTCTGTATTAGTCTGTTCTTGCAGTGCTATAAAGAAATAACTGAAACTGGGTAATTTATAAAGAAAAGAGGTTTAATTAGCTCATGATTTTGCAGGACAGGTTTCTGCCTCTGAGGAGGCTTCAGAAAACTTCCAGTCATGGTGGAAGGGGAAGTAAGCATGTCTTACATAGTGGGAGCAGGAGGAAGGGGGGCAGGTGCTGTACACTTAAACAAGCAGATCTCAGGAGAACTCTATCACAAGACAGAACTAGAGGGATGGTGCTAAACCATTAGAAACCACACCTATGATCCAATCACCTCCCACCAGACTCCACTGCCAACATTAGGGCTAAAATTCAACATGAGATTTGGGTGGGGACACAGAGCTAAACCATATCAGGTCCCTAACCAAAATGGAAACTCAGAAATAACAAATGAAAAGTTCAAAGCATGGATTACAAGGAAGCTTAGTGAGATCCAAGACAAGGTTGAAAATCAACACAAACTCCTAAAGCAATCCAGGAAATAAAGGAAGAGATGAATATCTTAAAAGGACATCAATCAGAGCTTCTGGAATAGAAAAACTCACTTAAGGAATTTCAAAATTCAATTGAAAGTTTTATGTATAGATTAGACCAAGCAGAGGAAAAAAATTTATGGCTTGGAGGCCAGTCTTTAGAACTAAAGAATTTTTAAAAATAAACACAGATTTGACAAATATGGGATGATGTAAAGTCACCAAACCTATGAATTATTGACTTTCTTGATAAAGAAGGAGAAAAAGTAACCAATTTGGTAAACATATTTGAGGGAATAATTCAAGAAAATTTCCCTAATCTTGGTAGAGAATATGACATCCAGATACAAGAAATCCATAGAACACATGTGAGATACTCTACAAAATGAACATCACCAAGGCATATGTAGTCACCAGATTGTCCAAGGTCAACACTAAAGAAAAAAATCTTAAAGGCAGCTAGAGAAAAGATCAGATCACATATAAAGGGAACCCTATCAGACTTCTAACAACAGACTTTTTAGCAGAAACCCCAGAAGCCAGAAGACACTGGGGCCTATTTTCAGTATTCTTAAAGAAAATGAATTTCAACCAAGAATTTCATATCCTGCCAAACGAAGTTTCATCAGTGAAGGAGAAATAAAATCTTTTCCAGACAATAAGCGCTAAGGGAATTCATTACTGTTAGGTGAGCCTAACAAGAGATCCTTAAGAGACTTCTAAACATGGAAGTGAAACAGTAATACCAGGTACCATAAAAATGCACTTGAGAAAATAGCCTGCAGATCCTATAATGCAACCAGACAATAGAAACTACAAAGCAACCAACTAACAACTTCAATATGATTAAAATCTTACATATCAGTATTAACCTTGAATGTATATGGTTTCAATGCCTCCACTCCAAAGGCACAGAGTGGCAAATTGAATAAAAAAGCAAGACCTATCTCTCTACTGTCTTCAAGAGACCCATCTCACCACATAATGACACTCATAGGCTCAAAGGTGGAAAGATCTATAGAGAAAACAGAAAACAAAAAAGAGCAGGGGTCACTATTGATGTATCAGATAAAATAAACTTTAAACCAAAAACAGCAAGAAAAGATTAAAGAAAGAAATTACTTAATGATAAAAGTTTCAATTCATCAGGAAGACTTAATTATCCTAAATATACATGCTCCCAGCATTGGAGCACCCAGGTTTATAAAACAAGCACTTCTAGACCTATGAAAAGACAAACAGACACACAATAATAGTGGGAGACTTCAGCAACCCACCAATAGCATTAGTCAGATCATCAAGACAGAAAACTCACAAAGAAATTCTGGATTTCAATTCAACACTTGACCAACTGGAACAAATAGACATCTACTGAATACTCTACTCATCAACCACAGAATGTACATCTGCACATGGAACACACATTGAGCTCAATTACATGCTCAGTCATAAAGTAAATCTCAATAAATACCCCCAAATTAAAATCATGCCAACCTTAATCTCAGACCACAGTGGGATAAAAATAGAAATCAACACCAGGAAGACCTCTTGAAACTGCAAAATTATGTGAAAACTAAACAACTTGCTTCTGTATGATTTTGGGTGAACAATGAAATTAAGGCAGAAATCAAATAATGAAAACAGAGACACAATATACCGAAATCTCTGGGATGCAGCAAAGCAGCGTTAAGAGGAAAGTTTATAGCACTAAATGCCTATTTCAAAACTTTAGAAAGATTTCCATTTAACAATCTAACATCATTCCTAGTGGAACTATAAAAACAAGAACAAACTAACCCCAAAGCTAACAGAAGAAAATAACTAAATAAAATCAGAGCACAGCCAAATGAAATTGAGACCCCAAAATTCATACAGAGAATCAACAAAACCAAGTTTCTTCTTTGAAAGGATAAACAAGATCAATAGACCACCAGCTAAATTAACAAAGAAGAAAAACAGAGACCAAAATAAACAAAACCAGAAAACAACAAAGGTGACATTACAACTAATCCCACATAAATCTTAATGATCCTCAGAGAGTGTTACAAACAACTCTATGCATATTACCTAGGAAATCTAGAGAAAATAGATACATTCCTGGAAACATATAAATTCCCATGACTGAATCAGGACAGAATTGAAACCCTGAATAGACCAATATTGAGTTCTGAAATTGAATCAGTAATAAAAAACCTATCAATCAAAAAAGTCCTGGACCAGATGGAATCATAGCCAAATTTTACCAGACATACAAAGAAAAGCTGGAACCAATTCTACTGAAACTCTTCCAAAAAAAATTGAAGAGGCTGGACTCCTCCCTAATGTGTTCTATGAAACCAGCATCTCCCTGATATCAAAATCTGGCAGAGTTACAGGGTCGAAAATCTAACTACTGGGCACTCTGCTCCCTACCTGGGTAATGGGATCTATCATACCCCCAGACCTCAGCATCACATAATATACTCATGTAACAAATGTATACATGTAACTTCTGAACCTAAAATAAAAGTTGAAATTGTAAAAATAAATAAAAAATTAAAAGCTACTTGGATTTGAAAGAAATTGAAATTTTATTTTTAATGATATGATTGCATATCAAAAACTCAAAACAGTCTACAGACAGAATGTTATAATTAATAAGTTAATTTATCAAGTTTCTGTGTACAAGGTCATATAAAAATTTTCATATATTTCTACATAGCTGGACAAGTTAGAAAATAAAATGCAAAGATGACTATTTACAGTAGCATCTTGGCTATTGATATGGTTTGGCTGTGTCTCCACTCAAGTCTCAAAAAAAAAAAAAAAAAAAAAAAATCTCATCTTGAATTTCCATGTGTTATGGGAGAGACCCAGTGGAAAGTAATTCAATCTTGGGGGCAGATCTTTTCTGTGCTGTTCTCATGATAGTGAGTAAGTCTCACGAGATCTGATGGTTACTATAAGGGGGAGTTTTTGTGAACAAGTACTCCCTTTGCCTGCTGCCATCCATGTAATATATGACTTGCTTCTCTGTGACTTCCACCATGATTGTGAGGCTTCCCCAGCCATGTGGAACTCCAGGTCCATTTAAAACTCTTTCTTTTGTAAATTGCCCAATCTTAGGTATGTCTTTATCAGCAGCATGGAAATGGACTAATATAGTAAATTGTTACCAGTAGAGTGGTGTGCTGCTGCAAAGACACCCAAAAATGTGGAAACGACTTTGGAACTGGGTAACAGGCAGAGGTTGGAACAGTTCAGAGGACTCAGAAGAAGATAGGAAAATGTGAAAAAGTTTGAACTCCCTAGAGACTTGTTGAATGACTTTAACTAAAATGCTGATAATGACATGGACAATGAAATCCAGGCTGAGGTATTCTCGGATGGAGATGAGGAACTTTTTGGGAACTGGAGCAAATGTGACTCCTGTTATGTTTTAGCAAAGAGACTGGTGGCATTTTGCCCCTGCCCTAGAGATTTGTGGAACTTTGAACTTGAGAGAGATGATTTATAGTACCTGGCGGAAGAAATTTCTAAGCAGCAAAGCATTTCAGAGGTGACTTGGGTGCTGGTAAAGGCATTCAGTTTCATGAGGGAAGCAGAGCATAAGGATTTGGAAAATTTGCAGCCTGACAATGCAATAGAAAAAAAAAGTCCCATTTTGTAAGGAGAAATTCAAGCTGGCTGCATAAATTTGCATAAGTAATGAGGAGCCGAATGTTAATCTCCAAGACAATGGGGAAAAATGTCTCCAGGGCATGTCAGAGGTCTTCATGGTAGCCCCTCCCATCACAGGCCTGGAGGCCTAGGAGAAAGTGGTTTTGCGGACCAGGCCCAGGGTCCTCATGCTGTGTGAAGTCTAGGGACTTGGTGCCCTGCATCCCAGTTATTCCAGTTATGATTAAAAGGGGCCACAGTAAAGCTCGGGCTGTTGCTTCAGATGGTGGAAGCCCTACACCTTGGCAGCTTCCATGTGGTGTTGAGCATGCCAGTATGCAGAAGTCAAGAATTGAGGTTTGGAAATGTCTGCCTAGATTTCAGAAGATGTGTGGAAACGCCTGGATGCCCAGGCAAAAGTTTGCTACTGGGATGGGGCTCTCATGGAGAACCTCTGCTAGGGCAGTGCAGAAGGGAAATGTGGGGTCAGATTCCCCACACAGAGTTTCTACAAGGACACTGCCTAGTGAAGCTGTGAGAAAAGGGCCACCATCCTCCAGACTGCAGAGTGGTAGATCCACTGATAGCTTGCACTGTGCACCTGGAAAAGCCACAGACGCTCAATGCCAGCCTGTGAAAGCAGTCAGAAGGGAGGCCGTATCCTGCAAAGCCACAGGGGCAGAGCTGCCCAAGACCATGGGAACCCACCTCTTGCATCAGCATGACCTGGGTGTGAGACATGGAGTCAAAGGAGATCATTTTGGAGCTTTCAGATTTGACTGCCCCACTGGATTTTGGACTTGCATGGGTCCCATAGCCCCTTTGTTTTTGGCCAATGTCTCCCATTTGGAATGGCTGTATTTATGCAATGCCTGTACCCCCACTGTATCTAGGAAGTAACTAACTTGCTTTTGATTTTACAGGCTCATAGGCAGAAAGGACTTGCCTTGTCTCAGATGAGACTTTGGACTGTGGACTTTTGAGTTAATGATGAAATGAAGTAAGACTTTGGGAGACTGTTGGGAAGTCATGATTCGTTTTGAAATGTGAGGACATGAGGTTGGGGAGGGACCAGAGATGGACTGATATTGTTTGGCTGTGTCCCTACCCAAGTCTCAGCTTGAATTCCCATGTGTTGTGGGGGGGACCTAGAAGGTAACTGAATCATTGGGGCAGGTCTTTCCCATGCTGTTCTCATGATAGTAAGTTTCATTAGATCGATGATTATCATAAGGAGGAGATTCCCTGAACAAACTCTATCTCTTGGCCTGCTGCCATCCATGTAAGACGTGACTTGCTCCTCCTTGCATTCCACGATGATTGTGAGGCTTCCCCAGCCATGTAGAACTGTAAGTCCAATTAAACCTCTTTCTTTTTTAAATTGCCCAGTGTCAGGTATGTCTTTATCAGCAGTATGAAAATAGACTAATACAGCTATAAATAAAATAAAACATGTAAGGCTTCTTCAAACTGTAAAGCATTACTGATATAAAGACATAAATTGATGGAAGTATATACCATGTTCGTTGATTAGAAGTTGCAATATTATACAGATGTCAATTCTCCTCTAATTCATTTGTAGACTTAAATCCCAACAGAAATGTTGCAGTTTGTTTTTTTAAATGTAAGTTAGCAAGCTGATTCTAAAATTTATATGGCAATGCAAAGGGCTAAGAATATTGGAAAATACTCTTAAAGCAGAAGAAAAATATGGACTAATTGTGTTATTAAATATTTGGATTAAAAGACACAATAGTTGATGGTAGATCAATAGAATAGAATAAAAGGTCTAAAACCAGATATACACAATCATGAATGCTAAATTTATCATAAAGTTTGCAGTATAAAAAAGAGGTAAAACAATTGATAGATGGTGCTGGGTTAACTGAATATTTACATGAGAAAAAATGAAAGTTGACCTCTAACTTACATCATAATGATTAAGTGTACTTGGATAGTAGATCTAAATATAAATAGTAAACAAAAACAATTTCTAGAACATATCAAAAAAGAATGTCTTTATGATCTTGGCATAAGGAAAGATTTCTCAACAAAAAGCACTAACAGTAAAGAAAATATTAGTAGGTTGGACTAAATTAAAATGAAGAAATTCTAATTATCAGAAGACTCCTATGAAGAAAGTGAAAAGGCAGACCACATGATAGAAGATATTTGCAATACATGCAGTTGACAAAGGTCTTGTTCCCAAAATGCAGAAAGAATTTCTAGAAATCAGGAAGAAAAAGCCATAGATAATCCAATAGATCGGCAGACCTCTAAGGAGGCACTTCACAAAAGAGGATCTTCAAATGGTAATTGAATCATCTGAAAAGGAGCTCAGCTTTTTGAGTCATCAGGGAAACGTAAACTAAATCCACTCATGCTACTACACATTCAACAAAATGGCTAAAATTTAAAAAGACAGATGCAGAGCAATAGGAATGCTTTATACCCTGCTCATAGAAGTTTAAGTTGATAAAACCCACCTTGGGAAATTGCTTAACTCCATCTACTAAAGTTGTACATATCCATAACTTATTACCTAATATTTCCACTTTCAGGAGTATCATCAATAGAAATTTGACACAAAAATACATTTATAAGAATGTTTATGATAGCATTATTCATAGGGCACAGGCTGGGAACAGCTAAAGTTTGACAACAGTAAGATGGATAAATAAATTATGCATATTTATACACTTAAACACTATATCCAAATAAACACAAATGAACTTCAGTTACATGCAATCAATTTCAAAAGTTAGAAGACACAGAAGGATATATATTGTTTATTCCACTTATATAATGATTGAAAATAGGTAAATGATGTTAAAATCAGGATAGTTTTTACCTTTGGGGAGAAAGGATTTGGAGGGGAAAAGAGTAGTCTTCTGAGGTGCTGGGAATATTTTCCTCCTTGATATGGGTGGTGTTTATACAGGTGTATTCACTTTGTAATAATAAATTGATTCATATGTGTGTGTATATGTTATCCAGAATCTGAACCAATTCTCTTCAATGCCACTACTCATCTGCTGGTCTAAGCCAGCATCATCATCACAATTTCTCATTCTCATATCTCATGTGGCAATAGCTTTTTGATTTTTTTTCTCTGCTTTTACTCTTGATTCCCTTTAATGTGTTCTCAACACAGCAACCAGATGTTTCTTGTAAAATTAAGTCAAGTCATATAACTCTGCTGCTCAAAGTCCTGCAATAGCTCTAGGTTATACACAGAATAAAACCCAAGGTCCTTATAACCACCAATAAGACGTATGTGATCTGGTTCCCAGTGACTTCTGTGTCATTCCCAATGACTCCTTATTACTCTGCCTGTGTTTCCCTATACCACAGTGCCCTTTTTCCAGGTCCTGGAATACACCAGTGTTATTTTTCCTTAAAGCCTTTGCAGTGCAGTTTCTCTAGTTTGTCATGTTCTTTCTCAAGATGTCTGCAGGCTAAGTGCTCCCACTAACTTTCTCCCTGATGCCACCTTTTCATGATGCCCAGTATCATCACTCTCATTTGAATGGCAACTTGCCCCACCCCCATCAGCACTCCCAGCTCCCCTTACCCTGCTTTCATTCTTTTTAAAAAATAGAACAATTATGTTCTTCTAACATACTACATTATATTTTTATTTTAAATTCTTATTACTTTTCTCTCTTTTCTTAGATACAGCAATACATTTATTATATGTCACTTTCGCAAGGGCTTCCTGTTTTCTTCACCCATACATCTCAAGCACTTAGAATATCATAGGTACTCACAACAGATATTTGTGGAATGAACAAATAAGCAAATTTATTGAATCCCTAATATATAAACCGAATTCTGCTGGGCACTGGGAGTGTAATGCTGAGCAAAACCAGAAATAGGTACTGATCTCATAGAGCTTTGCCAAATTAAGAGACAGCAGACGATAACATAAATAAATACTTAGCTACAAAGTGTATTAAGAGCTAAGTGTGCTTGGAGAATGTACAGTTGAGAAATTTATCTCAGTTTGAAAGTCCCTACCTTATGAGCTGGATCCTGCGAAACGGCAGGAACTATATCCAAGCCATCTTTGTGCTGTTGGTCCAATCCTGCATGGCAATAATAAATAGTTAATTAATTTCTATTGAACAATATTAAATATATTCAAGTAAGCCCCCCATATTATATAGATAAAAACTATTTAAATTGTTCTTCAAGTTGAACCATTCATTTTCACCTTGCCACAAATGTAGGTGATGTTTTATTTATAGTATGCCTGGTCAAACACATATTCATATGAGAAAAATTACAGGCAATAACTGTAAAAATGCATTTTAAACTGGAATGTCATAGAATCTCAGATATCAGTATTACTACCAAAGTAATACTAATGGAAAATATTTTTATTTTAAACTAAACTTTATGGCACCTATAGGAAATACAGGCAGAATTTGAATTTTTAAAAATAGGATAAAATGGCAAGTTTATTTGATGAGTTGGACCACATA
The DNA here is from genome assembly GCF_024542745.1 of Macaca thibetana thibetana. NCBI lineage: Eukaryota > Metazoa > Chordata > Mammalia > Primates > Cercopithecidae > Macaca > Macaca thibetana. The sequence goes on from NC_065583.1 coordinate 93,502,715, forward strand.
AAACACAGTTAATTTTTTTTCTGAGATGTGTCCTAATTTCACAGGTTGTTGCAAGCTTTTTAAGGGAAGAAATTTTAATAACTAATTTTTGAATTACTGTTTATTTAGTACATGTTATCGGGGCTTGAGTTTCCAGGAATATTAAAGACCTATGGTAACGATTAGGAAAAGAGCCAAGGGCACATCAGAATGTTGGTATTTACCTTAAGCAAAAGGGATATAATGCTCCCCTGAGATATCTATTTTATATAGGCCAAAAGCTTATACACTGATTTTCTATTTAAATCAGAAATCCAGAGAATTGATTGTTTAAAACAACAACAAAATAACCCTTATCGAGTGCTACTTGAGGCACTTTACATGTATTAACTCATTTAAAAGTCAATGATTATTATTAACTCAAATTTACAGGGTAGACCCTGAGGCTCAGAGAGAAAATTATCTCTTTCTAGGAGTGGAACATATTTGAGATACCACATTAATATTGGAATATTTCAGAAAGGCAGTGGAATGGAGCAAAAAAGTATGACTGTGGAATCAGACAGATTCACATGAGAATACTGATTGCCATAATTTCCTGTGAATCCTTGGGCAAATCATTTAATCTCTAAGAATTGAAGTTTTCTCATCTGCAAAATGGGATAAAATCATGTATTCAACCTATTTTACTTACGCCATTTCTATCCACGTGGGCTCTGAATTGGGCATCAAGACCATTAGACTAAGGTAGGTCTTCTAACACCAACATCAGATTATGCAATAACCTTACTTTCCTTTTTCCCTTCCTTTTTCTCTTCCCTGCTTTTCTCTCTTCCTTCCTTTCTTCCTTCCTTCTTTTCTAAATAGCTACCATTTGTTACACACCTTCTTCAGGCCAAGTACTTTGCATACATAGATTAAGCCTTTCTTCTTTTTCCTTTTCATCTTTCTTTTATTATTTTTACAGTTAATATTTTCATCCATCTGTTGAAAGTGGTATTGGCAACCCTAAATTACGAAGGAGGTGGGCATGGGTCTGGTATAGGTTGTCATTGCAAATCAGACAGGAGTGCTTAGACCACATACTCCAAGTAATAAAAAACTAGGACAAGGTTAATCTACATATGAAAGGAACACATTCATTTATGAGTTTTGTTATAATACTTGGGGATCAATGTGGAGAAAGGTTTTGGGGAGAATATTGTTAAAGTTGGGATGAAGAGTTGGAAGACAACAACGGCTGCTATTTATATATGTGTCAGGAACTGTGGCAAGAACTTTTCATGCATGACCTCTCAGCAACTCTATTTACTTAATTTTAAAAGTTTTAATTTTTGTAGGTTTTTTGGGGAACAGGTGGTATTTGGTTACATGAATAAGTTGTTTAGTAGTGACCTATGAGATTTTGGTGCACCCATTACCCAAGCAGTATACACTTAACCCAATATGTAACCTTTTATTCCTCACCCCCCTTCACACCCTTTCCCCCTGAGTCCCCAAATTTCACTGTGTCATTCTTATGACTTTGCATCCTCATAGCTTAGCTCCCACTTATGAGTGAGAACATACAACGTTTGGTTTTCCATTGCTGAGTTACTTCACTTCACTTAGAATAATAGTCTCCACTCCCAACAAGGCTGCTGCAAATGCCAATAATTCATTCCTTTTTACGGCTGAGTAGTATTCCTGTGTGCGTGTGTGTGTGTGTGTGTGTGTGTGTGTGTGTATATATATAATCTCCACTCGATTGACGGACATTTGGGTTGGTTTCACATTTTTGCAAATATGAATTGTACTGCTATAACCATGCATGTGAAAGTATGTTTTTTGTATAATGATTTCTTTTCCTCTGGGTTATATACCCAGTAGTGGGATTGCTGGATCAAATGGTGGTTCTAATTTTAGCTCTTTAAAGAATCTCCACACTGTTTTCCATAGTGGTTTAGATTTTGCATGGCAAAAGGAATAGTCAGCAGAGTAAACAGACAACTCAGAGAGTGGAGAAAATCTTCAGAATCTATGCATCTGACAAAGGACTAATATCCAGAATCTCCAAAAAATTCAACATATTAGCAAGAAAAAGACAAACAATCCCATCAAAAAGTGGGCAAAGGGCATGAATGGACAATTCTCAAAAGAAGATATACAAATGGCCAACAAACATACGAAACAATGCTCAACATCACTAATGATCAGGGAAATGCACATCAAAACCACAATGTGATACCACCTTACTCCTGCAAGAATGACCATAAAAAAGAAAAAAATTAGATGTTGGCAGGATGCAGTAAAAAGGGAACACTTCAACTCCGAGGTAAAAGTCTTTTAATCCCACTTTACATATGATAAAATTGAGGCCCAAGTGCATTAAATAAATAATCATGTATAATTTCAAGATGATATCCAAAATTTTTCTTTACATGTCTAAATAGATTCAAATCTGTAGTTTCTCCCATGCTGTGAAATTAGTAGTTTAAAATATTTTATACCCATCACAATACATTTACACTATATATGAACATCCATATGAATATGGATGAACTTGACAAACATAATGCTGAGTGAAAGAAGACAAAAAAAGCACATAACATATAATTCCATTTATATAAAGATCAAAAACAGGCATACTTTATCATCGGACATTGGAAATAAGGATCATGGTTACCTTTGGAGGATGATAAGAGAGGGCATCAAGTGCTTTTGGGGTCCTGGTAACATTCGTAATCTTAATCTGGGTACTGTTTTACAGCTTCACTTTGTAAAAATGTCATGTGTTTTCCATGTTCATTGTATGGAAATTTATTGAGCTACACTTAAGATTTTTATAATTTTCTGAATATATGCTGACTAGATGCTATACTTTGATAAAAAGTAAGTAAATAAAAATTATAAACAAGGTCCTCTTTAACAACATTTTTCTATAACTTTTACTGATTGAGCCTATGTTTTGATTTCATTTTTCTAATAGAATTTTATCCTAATTGAAATAAAAATATTGATTGATCACTTAGCAACCAGAATGCTGTAAGTCTTAAAAAAAACTTTTGTTGAAGAGTAAGCTATCCTTAAGACTTTAATTGTACACAATTGGCAATATAGAAATATATTATAAATTTTTATAAAAAATTATTGAGCATGAGATTTTTAGAAATGCATTTTAAAATCAGTTGGATAGGCCTTTTCTTGGGGATGCATAGTTGGAATAAAAGAGGGCTCAATATCAATTCCATTTCTACTCTATGAATGTGGGAATGGAATGGACTGGAAACCTTGAATAAGAATGGAAGGGGTTTATTTTTAACAACAATATCTCACAACTATTTGAATTCATTTTTGTGGTAGAAACAAAAATCCATAGTAATGTATCACCAAAAAACATTTTTAATACTCTTTCATCATGATCTGTCTTCAATTTTGTTGAGAGCAAAGAATTATAAAAGAATTTGCAGAATAGCCTTTATATTTATTTAGTTTCTAAATTTCTGGTGAGCTTAATGAAAGGGTTTCACTAAGACTATTAATTTCAATTGACTATTAATTGCATCTGATTCTCTTTCATTTAGACGCACTTTTTAAAAACAACTGATATATTAGGAAACTTTTGGGAACATTGAAACATTGTTAATTTCTATACCTTTGCCAATACATAAATTTTCTGGTAAATTGCATTTATTATATCATTTGCTTTAAATATATTTTCATCAAAATTTGGCATGACAGATTAAAGCATTCAAATTATGGAACACATCTGTCATATAACCAAATAGGCAAAGCCAGTTTTCACTATTAAACCATTTAGGTAAGTTAGAATTACTTTCTTTCAGACAAATCTGATCTCATTTATCGATTCATGTAAATGTCTTAAGACACACTCCCTGATATCTCACTTCTTAATGTTACTTTAGAATAGACAGATCACAGAGTCTTACTAGGAGTTATTGCCTAAATAAAATACAGTTCCACTGCTTTCAAAATCTCTTACCCATACACTCTATGCTTTATTTTCTTAGGTTCTCCTTTAACAGTGGTGTACTTTTTGTAAATAGTAGAGTGATGGGAGACATGAGGTTCTTAAACTCATTATCACTCTCTCTGCTTTATTGTGTGCAACATGTACATCCCTTACATCCCTACAGAGGCCAAAATCCCCTATGTCTATGCCACACTTTGCTCTTAACAGAAATGTATATAATATAAAAACAATCTAACAAACATGAGGCCTAGCAATGATTTATGAAGTTTTTGTTAAAGAAGCCATTAGTACTCATAGTTTAATTTTTTTTTTTTCTCTGGGACCATGGAGGTTTTCAATATTACAAGTCACTAAGATATATTAAATTTGGAATGAGAGATTTTATTTATTTTCTATTTACCTAAGTACCTATGTATGTATGTATGTATATACTATGCATGTATGTTTGTGTGTCTATATAGAGGAGAAAAGAACAAATGTGAAATTGAAAAAGGTGAGGTGGGGGGAAACTGTCATGAAGGCTCCCATCTAAAACCATTCTCAGACAGATCAATTTTGTAAAAAACATATAGGGAAGGTGAGTATCTGGAAAACTAATCTCTTAAAACTATATTTGGTTGTGTATCCCTTGGAAAATTGTTATGTATCCCCAAGAGTTCTCTTTTTGAAGAATGCTGATATGGAATTACTGTTTAGGAGTTCTGTGTGCTCAATAGAGTCTAGGGGGCAGTGGTGAAAGTGGCTGAAGTAGTTCATGGAGCTGACTGGTTATGGAGGTGAATGTGTTTACAAAGGGACAGAGGCCTGGCCTGGGTCAGGAGTGAGTGAGGTTGGGAGGTGGGCATTGATAGTGTTGAGTAACTTGAAATTTACTCCATGGTGGTAGAAAACAGGAGATTCAATGGTGTGGGGGGGTGTTGAGGGAGAAGCAAAGTGTTTATCTTTTGCCAGGAAGATCCTCATATGGATTAGGCTGTGGTCATTTGACATAATAATTGATATGGGGGGAAATTGGATAAGAAATTGAAAGATCAGGAAGAGGATGACAGAGACATTTCTGCCACTGGAGATTGGGATTATTAAAGTGAAAGGAAAAGAAAAAAATATTTTTGTTATATCCTCATTTGTCTCTAGCAGTATTACATCCACAGTAAATTCTTGGTAAATACCTGTCAATTGACTGTATTATTTCTTAAGCAATGTGACTAAATCCTCTCTGTGTCTGTTAAAACCACTGCCGACTCACAAGGGGGAAATGTGGAGAGTGACTGTTCTCTATTCAACATGTATCAGGTGAGGGGTAGATCGAATTATAGTGACTTATTAAAGGAATTAGAATTAAAGGAATTAGAATTATATTAAAGGAATATATCATCCTATAAAATTGTTTGGTAGTCAAATAATCTCTGTGTTGGCTAAGTTGCTTCAATTATGAAGTCATTCAGTAGTGGACTTTTAGTAGTAGTTTTGATAATAGATTGTAGTTTTAAACAGTATCTGAGAAACATCTTTCTTATTACTTCTGCATTTTCCTAAAGAAACAAATATTATAGAAAATAAATATGCAAGGCATTTCTGGGAAAGAATGAAATTGTGTATATATTTTAATTAAAACAAGATTTTCTTCAAAATTTGTGATAACCTTTACAAACGTGAGAGAAAACACACAAAAAGATGTGAATGCAATAACACGCATACCTTGGGAGTTTGCCAAAGGAGAAAAAATAATTCTCATTAGTTAGCAAACATAAGAATAGAAATAATGGATTTAAATTTAAACAAGAAAGATTTGAAAGATTGGAGAAAAATTTAACAGATTGGGGAATGAAATCAATTTCTGGAAGAGATGACGTGATCAAAATTATGTGAAACCTTAAGGTTGCAGCTTGGGGAACACGTAGTAGGAAAACGTGAAAGATAAGACATGTGATGTCCCACTGGGGGGATTGGATAAGATGATCTTCTAAAAATCTCCTCTAGGCCACTGTTACAGAAGGAGGATGTGCCTGTGGACTTAATATTCTCTAAAGACACAAGTGAAGAAAACATGTGAGTAGAGGGGCAGAGAGGGTTTAAATCCCTGGTGGCCTCTTTTCTTCACAGTGTGAACAGAGAGGAGCCGTAGGCTGTGTGTGTGTGAGAAGGCCTGGTGCTGTAGGTGGGTGGGACAGTTCTTCTGTTGCTGTGTAATACCTGGTTGGCTGAGCCTGGGAGCCAAGCATAGGAATCCCATGTATCTTTTTTCTTTTATTGGTGTGGGAATTCAGGGAACATGAAAGCAGATTTTACCATTACCACCAAGAAGTGTAGTTTTAAAGACAGATAAAAGATATTCTTTCCTAGAATAGCAGGGCTAATAAATGGTCCTGTGAGATTCACTACTTTCCAGGCACAAGGAGGCCTAAGAGAGGTCGTGGCTGAGCACAAGGGATAGACGTATTTTCTCTTCTCAGCTCAGAATTCACCAAAAATAATGTTGCCCTGTGAGTGGAATTTATTTCTCCAAGACAAATGAGGATATGCAGAAAGTAATTGGGGAGGACAGAAAGTGTTCATGACTATTTCCATTACACCTGGGGAGCCAACTTGAATACAGAAGGGGTGATTTAGGACTGGTTACAAGAATGATGCCTTAAAATGTTCCTGTGCTTCAGGTTGCCTGCTAAAGGGTTACAGTCTACTGTAAATAAATAGAGCCACCCTTCAGCAGATTTAATTGCTTGATTGTTGCTGGGAGATTAGGCTATCTATGAAGCACAAATGCTCTGCACTTATCTCCCTGGACTTTTTGCTGTGTTCACACATTTGCAATCTCTATCTGTCATTGGGCACTGCCTTTAACAGGTGATGTCCTTCAAACACCTGGACTATATTATGGCCAGCTGTGCTCCAGGTAGAAAATATCTTTGATACCCACTGTTGAATTATGTCCCCTGTCCCTAAAATCATATGTAGAAGTTCTAACCCCCAGTACCTCAGAATGTGACCTTATCGGCCAGGCGCGGTGGCTTATGCCTGTAATTCCAGCACTTTGGGAGGCTGAGATAGATGGATCACTTGAGCTCAGGAGTTTGAGACCAGCCTGGGCAACATGGTGAAGCCTCATCTCTAGCAAAAATGAAAACAATTAGCAGGCATGGTCGCATGCATCTGTGGTCCCAGCTACTCAGGAGGTGAAGGTAGGAGGATTGCTTGAGCCTGGGAGGTGGAGGCTGCAGTGAGCAAAGATTGTATCACTGCAGTTCAGCCTGTATGACAGAGTGACTCTGTATCAAACAAACAAACAAATAAATAAATAAATAAATAAAGATGGAAAGAAAAAGAAAAGAAAAGAAAGCATGTGACTTTATTTGGAAATAAGGTCTTTATAGAGGTCATCAAGTTAAAGTCAGGTCATTAGGGGAGGCTGAATTCACAACTGACAAGTATTTTTTATGAGAGTGATAATTTGGACACAGAAATACACAGAGGGAGAACAACATGAAGAGCCAAAGAGAGAAGTTGGCCGTCTACAAGCCAAGGTGAGAGGACTGTTTACTCCTTCTCTTACAGTCTTCAAAGTACCCAACCCTGCCAAGACCTTGATTTTGCATATCCAATCTCCAGAACTGTGGGCTAATAAATTTCTGTTGTTTAAGCCACCCAGGTTGTGGTACTTTGTTATGGCACCCCTAGCAAATTAATAATACCAACTAATTATGGATTTATATAGATCTCATTCATTCATTCATTCTGGTGTTGAGTCCCTTCTGTGTTTTAGATACAGAGAATACAGTAACTTTGATCTCAACAAATTTCTAGCTGCTTGACGAAGTGAGATCCATAAACTAAGAGTTTTAAAGGATAACTAGAAGAAGGATTGAGAGGTATTCAGTTCAAATATTTGGTATGTACTATGTACTAAGCAGGGTGATTTAGAGTTAAAAAGCATATGTAAAATTCAGCTTTGCCACCGTACTTTTAAGGTTGAAGAACTATTTAATCTAGGTATCAGTTTCCTTATCTGTGAAATGGGAATCATGATATATTCTAATGGGATTTTTGTAAATATTGAATGAGATAACAAATGTAAAATGTTTACTTTAGTGCCTGTAACAGAACATAGAGAAGGTAGTATTACATGCTGCTTATGGAACGTGTCATAATTGGAATGGTATGCAGAAAAATAATTGAGTTGGGGGCTGACCAAATAACCAACTAGAATTGGTGGTTTAAAATTCTATCTTGCTATTTATGCATAAGAGGCACAACTTGAGTTTTTACAAGGGGATCACTAATAGTTCATTCAGAAATATCTGGTTAGACCTTCCTACTTGTTCATAAGGTCTTGGGGGCCTCTAAGCCCTCTCCTACTTAAGAGGAATAGCTTGTTTGGGGACCTCCAAGAGGAATGAGAGTGTCTTAGATTTGATTATGACACTTCCATTTTAAGCTGGGAAATGGAATTTGCATGGATGGTATCTTGATGATTTTCTGAGTTGTGACTTGGAAAACTAAACATGAAACTTGATGGTTAGAATCATTAAAATAATAAATTTTGGAGCTTTGGAAATTGTGAAGTTGTTAAAATTGCAAACTTAAACAGAGTGGGAAAAGACAGCTATTGTTTCAGAAACAGCTAAATAGAGTAATCTTGGAATACAGTTCAAAAATCCTCCCTGGCATTTATTTCAAGAGCAATGGCAAAACAGAATTTTAGCTTTAGTGTGCAGAAGCTTTTGGACAATGGAGGTGCTGGAAATAGTTTTGGACAATGGAGGTACTAGAAATAGGTACCTTTCTATCCTTGACTTTGTTAAGATAGGAATATTTTTAAAGCATAAGTCCCAGTGGTTTCCTGCCAGAAAAATATAGTCATTAATGCCCCGTGTCCTTTCTTCAAAGAAGATCCTTGTCTCTCTCCAGGCTATCTAGTACTGGGGCAGACTAGGGTCTTCAGGATCTGATAGCATCTTGTCCTTTATGACTTGGAATAACTAACAACATTCTGGCATAAGAGGAATGGCAATTTCCCCAATTTCCAAAAAAAACTATGTCCAAAACCAACCAACCAAATGCATTTTTTTAATGGTAGGACAAACCATTTTCATTTTTTAAAAAAAGCAACAAAAACAATAGGACAAATCACTGACGACGGGAGTCAAAGAAGTTGTGTTATGATCTCGAGGAATATTTCACTCTCTTCATCTCTAGGTCCTCTTTAAAAAACCCATACCTGGAATTGATTCCTTCCAGCTTTGGGATGTTCTTCACTGTACATGAAAAAATCTGGAAAATGGTAGAGTGATTTTATTTTCGTAGAAGGAATAACATGCATGAAAGTCTTTCCATAGAAGGTGGGATTTTTGAAACTGAGTATTTATTTCATGAGACAGAGTAAGAGATTAAGAGAACTTTGTGTAAAATACCCCCCTAAGAGGAAGCACAGGGGCAGGAAGTGTGGAAGAAAGAACTGAAAACACAGATAGTCAAATTTCACTGAGCCATCAAGGGAACTTATCAAATTCTGATGAATAGAAATCTTTCTTTCTGTAAATAGTGCCCTGGTACTGATCTCATCTTGACTGAAGTTTAATATACTCTATATATACCAGTTCTGGGGAATATTATCATGACTTTTGAACTATGAGTCAACTCTAGTTGAAAATTTTAGATAGAGTGATTTTGAATTGATTAAGTTAGCTTTTGAGTATGTCATGCCCTGAAAAGACTTGCAGTTACTCACTAGGAGATGACTTCCTTGCTGGTGTTGAGCTCCTGCAGTCCTTGTGTGAAGATAGCACTCTTTTGCATGTCAGGAATCACCCTTTCACGTTGGAGTGTCTGGTTGGTACACTAGAAAAGGATAAAACATGTGGTCATATCACTGACAAAAAAAATCCAAATACCCTTTCAGAACTATCCTTTCCTTGGCTTTACAGACTTCTTGAAACTCTGTATTTTGTAGAGACAGTATGGGAATAAATGAGTCTACTCAGGTATTTATATTTGACCCACTACTCATTTCCCTTGAAAGTTGAATTCATTGGCTTTAGACTTCACTCTTATAATGGGGGCACCATGTTGTCTTCCTGACAACCATAGGAATTTCAGGCAGAAAAAACCCTCTCCACACTCTTAATAATATGAAAACTCTGTCTGGCCCACTGCACTCCCTGTCAGAAGTAGAACTTGTACACATGTTTAAGAACCTGAGGCAAATTTATCATAAAGCTAATGAAGCTTAAGCTTTAGAACCTCAGTGTCTTGGGCTTAATTTTTATTTGTAATTCTGTAGTATTTTGCTTAAAGAAGGCCCCCATAATTATGTAAACATAATGTTGTAGGAATTCTAGACCTCATTTCTGGCAAGAACAAAGTCACTGGGGTAAAGAGGTGGATATTATTACCCCCAGTAATCCTCAGAGCTCATAATTCATGTTCATCTCTCAGAGTATTTACATGAAAGTTGAAAGAGAGTGAAGGCTTTTCAAAGTTTCTGCTGTGTTTATGATTCTGTGCTCTTCTCAATTGTGGATCAGTCTAGATCTGGAAATTCCCTCTGCAAGAGGACAGCTAAGGAAGTAGAAGCTTAGTGTTTTTCTTCTGCAGTTAACAGGGAAGATGGTTATTTTTCTAATTTTTGTGTGAGGTTCCAGAATATACATTTCTTCCATTATCACTGCCCTTTCATTTGCTAACATGGAAAGTATAAGATGAATACTCTTATAAGAAAGCTGACTTTGAGTGGGAATGTGCTCAAAGGTAGCATCATTTAATTCATATTTTATTCATTCAGTTGTGAGGTGCCAAACTGACCAGTTTCTTTTTTAAAGGAAGCTAATGATTAATAGTAGCTTATTAAATTTGGAAACAACGTAATAAACTACAGATTTTTAAAAAGTGGCTGTAATTTCCTATCTACCTTCAGATACATAAAATAGACAATATTGCTTTGATTTTTAAAGAAGAGGTATTCTTTCTTAATTAAAAGTCTGTGAAAGCCAAGGAGGCTTTTAAATTATTTTAAAGACCACTTACGTGAAATTTGCAATACACTTTTAAAACATGCCACTATCACAGCTGCTGTCTGATAAAGCTCAGGCTCCAATCTGTGCTTCTCAGTAGCCTGTGAGACCATTGCTGTCAGGTGGCATCAGCTTCTTAGCAACATCCTCCTCCTGTGTGCCATGAGGGAATAAAGCCACATTTCCCTGGGAAGCGCCTATCAGTGACTCGGGAGAAGTCAAGTTCTTTCTCAGGAAGCTCTTCAAACTTTATACAAATACGTTTCCACTCCATTAGTGACTAGAAGATAGGTTTTAATTGTACTATGAATATTTGCAATGATCTAAGTGGACAAGTTGAGGATTAGAAATAAGACAAAAAAGGGGCCGGGCATGGTGACTCACACCTGTAATCCCAGCACTTTGGGAGGCCAAGGTGGGCGGATCACAAGGTCAGGAGATCGAGACCACCGTGGCTAACACGGTGAAACCCGTCTCTACTAAAAACACAAAAAAATTAGCCTGGCGTGGTGGTGGGCACCTGTAGTCCCAGTTATTCGGGAGGCTGAGGCAGGAGAATGGCGTGAACCCGGAAGACAGAGCTTGTAGCAAGCCGAGATGGTGCCACTACACTCCAGCGAGACTGGATCTCAAAAAAAAAAAAAAAAAAAAAAAAAATAGAAATAAGACAAAACAGGCATTGTTGGGAAATGGGGCAAACAGAAGGTTTGGTATAGAAGTAATGAAAGCCAAGAGCAGTGGGTGAGTTGGGGGAAAGGTACAGAAGAAAGGTAGTTGATTCCTCCTTCTTAATCTCTGATTCTCAATTCAATCAGACATCAAGTCCATTCTTTTACTTTCATCCATCTGCTTTCCTAGAGCCAAAACTGGAGGAAGAGGTCATAGCACAACTTGAACTATACTGACCTATGCTTCAACGTTAAACTCCTTAGGCATTGATTCTAATTAAGATAGCATTAACTGAGAATGAGAACAGTTAACTTTCATTCTCAGATGACTCTGAGTCAGTCCTCTGCGTGGCTCTACCTCTTAAGAGAAATTAATGATACCTTTCCATTTTTGCCTCATCAAAGAGTAGTGATATCTGCCATTTTTACTTCACCAAATTTGGAGAGAAAGTCCAAACAGACATCAAAGAAAAACAGTATATTGATGCATTCCCAACATTACAGATATTTCATAAAATTGTTTTTTATTTCTCTTCATAAAATTGTTTTTAATTATTAAAAAATAGGATATTTTATTACATGCATTTGAAGCAAAGGGATAAAAACATGCTTTTGAAGTCAGGATGTCAACCTAGATGTGAAGAACACATATGTTGACACCGAAGTTAAAAAGACCCCACAAAAATGACAAATGATGAAGAAAAAGCACTATTACAGCAGATCTTGACCTTTTGAGAATATGATCAGCCTGTCAGCACTAATGGTTTTCTATGTTCATAGCAAAAAGCTATGAGTGCCTACATTTGGGATGGAGGTCAGATGATATCTCAATATAAAAATAATGAAATGGTACCCTGTCATACACATGCAAAAATAATTCTCCGATTTCCTCTTCTTCCTTTTCATCCTTTCTTCGCAACAGAGATGTACACATGTTTGCATAATATGAATATGCACAATGAACCTGACTCTTTTTCCTTCCACCATCCCAACCAATCCAGTTCTAAAGAGGACTCTTATTAATATCTCTTAAAGGTATTATGGTACTCAGAGTAGTTATTAGGACCAAAGGATTTTTTTTAAGAGTTCTCAAAACAGGATAAGGAGTCAGGAAATGGAATCAATTGATCTATTTAATACTCTTATTATGCACTTGAAGCTTTAGAGACTCAAAAGAATCTCTTATGGCTATATTTCACTCCCAAATCTCCAAACACAGACATTTCTCTTTTGACCTAAAAATTTTGTCTCCTCATCTAGCTCTCTTGAATTTATTAAAGAGGATCATAGTTTTTTAGAAAGGTCCAGCAATATTATGTTTTCCTGACTATCTGAGTTTTTATTAATGGATCCTCATAAGCAAACTGACAGGAACTCAGGAGAATAGCATCTTGATTTATGCAAGAAATGTGTGAGACATGGGAGGAAGGCCACCTCAAAGTTCCCTTTAATCCTTGGCAAGAATTGACTATGGTTATGGTTTTAAGGATAGTAGTAGACACAAAGTTAAAGGTGAGGTGAATTTCTCCTGGAAGTGAGAAAAAAAAAGATTTCAAGTACTCCACTGATACCTAAGAGTGAATAATAATAATAATACGGGAAATAAGAATTGCAGCAGAGACAAACTACTGCTGTGGATGGCCTATTAATCTTCATGAACCATAAGCAAATCAGATGCTATGACCAGGTGTCTGGATGTGAGGAAATTCTAGTTGAATTGAACCAGTTACCTTAACAGGAGGAGAATCAACTGGTTCATGCAAAAACAGACAGACGAACAAACAAACAAAAAACCTACTTACTGTCATTAAATTGATCCATCAAGCAAGAGATAGAAATCAATTGTGAATTTGACCTGAATCAAGAAATTTTTCCATAGGCTTTTTGCTTATATGTTAAGTGTTGTAATAGCTATAGACTATATCAAAACTGTTTAAACCTAAAGTTTCAATTTGTGTTTTTTCCTTGTTTTTCCTCACTTCATCAAATCTACACTTATTGTACCTGTGATGTCACAGATCTTATTGAAAAATCAGTCGGGCTTGGTGGCTCATGCCTGTAATCCCAGGATTTTGGGAGGCTGAGGCGGGTGGATCACTTGAGGTCAGGAGTTTGAGATCAGCCTGCCAACATGGCGAAACCCTGTCCCTATTAAAAATACAAAAATTAGCCAAGCATGGGTTACATGCCTGTAATCCCAGCTACTTGGGAGGCTGAAGCAGGAGAATCGGTTGAACTCGGGGAACTGAGGTTGCAGTGAGCCGAAATCACATCACTGCGCTCCAACCTGGGTGACAGAGTGAGACTCTGTCTAAAAAAAAAAAAAAAAGAAAGAAAAAAGAAAAAGAAAAATCATTACCAATGCCTCCTGACCTGCGCCCCCACCCCCCCACAAATATTCTGTGGGGAAGAAATTAAGAGCGATTTTTAAAAAATTGCTCCTGTTGTGACATAGCCTCCCAAGGCAGGGGCAGCACTGTACAAGGACAAGGAGGGTGAAAGAAAGTTCAGTCAGGTCACTAAACTCTGAAAAGACACTATTTCAGGTCTTAGAAGTCTCTCCAGGGATTCTTCATCTTCATCTTGCATTAAGTCAAAGATTTCCATTTAAATTTTATATCTCAATGGATAAACTCCATATTAATCGCCTCCGTGGGTCATGTTCTTCGTGGCATTTCTTTTATTCCCAGTCATTTGACATTTCTTCCTCGAGGTAGCATGACATACATGAGCTGTCTCAGAATTTCTTGAATAAATATTCACTATAATCATTTCAGAGAGGCAATGGTAAGTCATTGGCACAAAGGAGTATCTGAATTTTCTTGAGTTTAAGAAGTTTTTCTTCATAGCCTGGCAGATAACTGGGAGTCAGGCATTCATTTCCTTCCTGCTCTGTTTTGTCACTGGGGAAATATGCATTGTTTTACCTCAGTGATTTCATATGCAAAATGGGAATAATTATACTTTTTCTTTGGCTCACTGGAGGGTTAAGAGGATTAATGCGTTTTCTTTTATTTAGAAAATGCACGTACTTCATGAATGAAATATGCTTTAAGTGGGACTTATGATTAGGACTATTATCATCAATAAGGATTTAAACATGTTCTTTGTCAAATAGAATCCTAAAAGTTAAAATTCAAGCTAATAAATTAAAACAGGCTTGAGGGGATATGAACTTGAATGTCTGTCAATGACAATTGGATGCAGTGAGTAATCCAATTTACTTCAGGAAATAGGTAGCTATGGCAGGGATGAGAAGTAGGCATGAGGCTGGAAGACTAACAAAGGAAGTATATAGATATTCATTAATTCCTCCAGGAAATAGTAGGAGGGAAAGGAGGGGTTGGAAGACATATTTATGAAGTGAGGAGAGACAGGAACTGTAAAAGGATAAAATACAGAGAAAGCCCTGAAAAGTAAAATGATTCCGAGAAACTGGCAAAATTTACAAAGCACAGACTTGGATGCTCAGGAAACGTCAGCCGACTGACAGACACAAAAGAGATTCAAGGAGAAATCAAGGGTTTGGGGAGAAATAAAAAAGAGCTACTCAAATGATTCCATAATTAGAACTAAAGTTTTACTTAGGAAAAAAAGTATGGTGGAAAAAGCATAAAACTGGGAGAAACCACTTAAATTGCCTCTGAATTCTATACACCCAATTCAATGTAGTTGTCTAGAGAACAGAACTGAGATGCTCAAGAGACTGGGGGTACTATCCTCTGAAGATAGATTGGAAAGCTTGGACTCTTTCATCTAGAAAGAAGGAGGCAGAGCAGATACCTGCCTGAAGTCACTCATGTCACTGATGGTTTCTATTGAGAAAGTACAAGGCTGTTTTCTGAATCCCACGGTGCTGATTGAAGAGAACTCCCCTTGAAGCCTGGAAGAGGAAGACACATTTAGAGAGGTCAATAATCCAATAGGTGGTAATAACTAAGATGTAAATTGATTTAAAAAGATAAGTTAAATTCAGATATGGAGTCCTGATTTCGGTATTAAGGTAAACAGATACTGTTCTTCATTGACATCTCCCTTAGTGCTTCGATTAGAGCTAGACCTATAACCTAGATGCACCAAGAATATCACTCTTTGTAGACATCCACATGTCTTTATATTCTAGCTGGAAATAGCAATTTTATGTTTCACCATCTTTTAATATAAGGGAATGAAAAGGTCAATATTCTTCTTGCTAATGCAACAAGTTCTATTCATGCATGATTCCATGCTCATGGACCGGAAAAGGTAGGCAAGGTATGGGAAGGGGAACATCAGTTTACACTCCCTGTGTACTCCAGGGGTAGGGAGATTGTAGTAAGAGTGTTTAAGGTAGCATTCAGCAGCTGCTGTCCTCCACAGGGTCACAACTTAAACTTAGATAGGCCTGAATTAACGTCACAGTTACATCAACTTCTGTTTCATTGGAAATAACACTCAGAGGCCAATTGTCCAAGGTTACCTTGATAGATGAGAGGTCTCTGAAATTCCTGTGTGGTCTTTGTTGACAAAACTGCGTGTTGCACATGACAATAGTGATGTGACTATTGAGTACTATTATTTTCCAGACAACAATATATAGAAATTGTCCTGCCCTTGATAGACCTACCAACCTGGGACAGTGGGTTTTGTCTCTAGCTTAAAATTTTCTCTAGCTTAGCATTAGAATCATCTTGGAAGTTAAAAAAATTAATAACCACACCATGAGTCTCCCCTATGCCCACCCCCAATATGCAGACACATGAAGATTCAGTTTTATTTTCTTGGTCATGAGTGTTTTGGAAAAGCTCTCAGAATTTTTTAATGTTCACGCAGAGTTAAGGACCATTAATGAAGAGAAAAGACTGATACTGAATACATGTAACAGAAAGATGATGACTATTATGATAAGGAAGTATGCTGGGCATGGTGGCATGCACCTGTAACCCTTGCTACTCAGAAAGCTGGGGCAGAAGGATTGCTTGAGCCCAGGAGTTCAAGGTTATAGTGAGTCATGATTGCACCTGTGAAAAGACACTGCACTCCAGCCTGGGCAACAAAGTAAGCCCTCATCTCTTAAAAAAAAAAAAAAAAAAAAAAAAAAAAAGAAGAGGAAGAAGAAAAAGAAGTACCCACGGTACAATGGATGTTCAAAATCTCATGGACGGCATTTATCTAGAGTAGATGCAAATGTTTTAGGATTTGCAGGGTAAACATGACAGGTATGAAGGTTACTTTTATTTTATTGAGGATTTTACTATTAAGATTACATTTAGTTACAAAATTCACTGTAATTGATTTGCCTAAAAAGATCCGCGTTAAGGCAATCAATGGATGATATGTATAGATTTTCTCTGAAAATTCTCTGGATCTAGATTAATATGGACTTGCTTCACATAGATACATTAGGGCAGAGAAAAATTTAATAAAGCACACTCCTACTAGAGTAAGAGAAGAAAGTTTCTATTCATATGCACTGTGTTAAAAAACAAAATCAACTGGATTAGAGTATAGAAAATTAAGTCAACTTGAATCCTGAAATGCCGCTGTGAGAAACTAATAATTGGTCATCAATATAACCACATGTCAACAACCCACAACTGGATTGAGGATAAGCATCAGACTTAACATATTCCAGTTGGTTGCAGGTTGCGTGAGACATCGTTTTCAGACAGCATTATCACACAGCAATGCCTGAGGTTCCACTTTTGCAGAGGTACTTTAAATAACAAAAGACTCTCAAACATATTGTGGTTTCTTTATAATAGTGCTCGCCTGTGTATGGACCTACTCTTTCTTAAATCATACGGGTCACATAGACCATTATTTAAACTGTAGCTATGGGCAGGATGCTAAATGAATGACAACTCAACCTGAGGTCATGGGTTATCAAAGTCATATCTAATTGCACACATGTGCAATTTTCTCCTTCTTAAAGTCCCTCATTTTTAATGGCACATTTTAGGGTAGTTTTCAGCAGCAGAACTCGTTGTTTATTAGTAAATTATGAACTTTCTCCTTAGTATCTAAAAACAATGTTACCAGTTCTATACTCCAGGAAGAATGGAGGTTAGAAAGCAGTAGTTCACAGCAGACAGGACCATTTGTTTTTGTAATTCAAATCAATGTAAAGAAACATCATCTCAAAACATATTTTTAACAGTGACTTTTGGGCCTCTAGCACATTTTTCACAATTATTATCTGATGCAAACATATCAAGATAAAAAAAGTAAATTTTAATTTAACTTCCTTTGACTAGATCTTGAATGTAACCAGAGCTGTTTGTGGACTCCATTCATTAAAAACAATCAGAGGTCTCCACTGACCTGGGAGCTCTAGGGATAGATATCATCACTATTGGAAGAATTCTCAGCTTACAGTGGAAAGTACTGGAAAATTAACTCAGAAGCAACTGCCGACACGCAAGTGTTCTGTGATAACAGGTGCCTCTTTGTGTAGGAAAAGAGACATAAACTGACCCTATAAGGGCAAGGGTTGGGGGCACAGCGCCCAGCTTGTAGGTCTTTCAGAAGGCACAGGTGCGAGGTCGCTCAGGGAAGAAATTACAGATCACTTCCTTTGTCATTTATGCCTAAAATAGCTTCTTGTGGCCTTCTAAAACTCAAGGGGATACAATTTAAGCCCCACATGGAAGTGTCCAATATATTGGCATTGTTAGATAATGTACTCAGTGGGTAAAATAGCGAAGCATTCTCTTTAAGCAAGGACTGAGCACTCATGTGTCTCCTGTCACTAGATACATTCAGCTACATGCCTGTATTTTAATCAGAGATTTACATACAACCGAAGATTGCAGATGGTCTTAGGTTCTTATCATATTCTCCCAAGAAATGTTAGCAGGCTTTAAACATCTGGGATTTGTGTCTTTTGGCAAAACATAGAGATAAATGCTTTTCATGTTTGTTAATTACATATAGTTTTATCTCAGGGAGGCACTCTTCCTTTGTAGCATCTCAGCGAGAAACCGACAGTGTCTACTTCTCTTATGAGTAGAATGCTTTCCATTGTTACAAGGTTTATAATTACATGTTTGTGACTTCATCCCCAATAGCCTCACCCCATGAATACAGATAACATCTTACAAAAGGGGAGGCTGGGAACGACTCAGACAGACAGGGTGGGAGGAGAGGGAGGCTGATGTGCTCAGTGACCATCTCCTAGAGAGGCTCTGGGACAACCGGTGGGGGAACTTGGCCCTTCAGGTTTCTGGAGCGGCCTATAGTCTGAAACACTGCCCTTCTGTTTCATGAGCTGTGAAGCACCCTTGGGAAGATGAAGAAATACTCAACCTATAGGTTGACATTTTATTTATATCACATCTCTTGTTGAATCGTTCTGAAGAACCCGAGGTGGCCGTGGCATTCCTTCTCTTTATTCACTTGGTTACAGTTTAAAATTTGAATAGCTGTTTATGCTGGAAGGCTGAACACCCAATCAGTAGTCTTTGAATCGAAGCTGTATTGTTCACTCATGAAAATGCCTGTTTCATCTGTCAGCTCTCTTTTATAGTGAGCCTAATAATTTATGCTTGCTAAAGATGTTTTCTGACCTGTGATTCCATTGCCAGTTAGGAAAGGGCTTTGGCAGCATTCACACTTCCTTTCGTAATAGGGGGCCAGTAAGGTACAATTTAGTGAAATTACTGCTCCAGTGCACTAATGGTACCCAGACTCAGACTGGGGGAGGGCAGAGGGATGGGATGAGGGACCCTAGCCTTTAAAGAGGGCACTAGTCTCCACAGAAAGATACCCTGGAAAGAGGCTTCTTTGGGAGCCGTCTCCCTCCCTGAGGTCTGCATAACCCTGATGACTTTGAAAGAGTTAACGCAGCCATAAATATGCCACAGGGCACCACATGGGACAATATATAGTTTCCACTAATACAAATAAAAAAAGATTATTTTTACCTAGGAAGTTTATATCATCTCTTTGAATTTATCTTTTTTTTAAAAGGTATTGTGATTCTATTTGAGTGACCCATTTTTAGGAAAAAAAAAAAAAGCAATAAAAGTCCTTTGTGTCATTCAAAAGAGATTTATTTATATGTGGTTGAACTATGTATTCTTTATCTTATTACTGTTGAAAGCATATTAAGTGGGAGTTCTTTAAATGGGTCATCCTGCATTACAATTATAATCTTTTCAGGTCTTTAATTTGCAAGTTATTGGCAGGCCTGTCCTGAAGAGAACTTTTCTAATTGCAAATGGAACTATTTTCCAAGTAAGGTACATTTTTTTCCTTTTTTGATTCTCTCATAATATTTCATTTTTATTTCTCATAAAGCATTTATCTTATCCTCCATAAAAATCATTTGTGTACCTGTTTTATACTCTACCAGTTTTGTCAGTGTCTTGAGGTTGGTGACTTCATCTTAATTTATTTCATATTTATTACAGCCTCTATCTCAAAGGTATTCTTTTAGGAGGGATTTAATGAATATCGGAGAATTGATTTCAAGAATATTTTTAGCACAACATCTTTAACTGAAATAGATTATCTCTGTACTTATTCTAATTTCAGAAATAGACCTGAATATATAATGAACTTGATGAGTCCAGTCAGAAAGCAGATTTTACCAAAGACATAACATTTAATAAAATGAGTAAATAAAAATTGTAATTAAACTCTTCAAAGAAGAAATTTCAAGAGATTTTTGGATGACGTTTAAAAAATTTAAATAAATCTTTTAAATAAAGATATTTTAAAAGTTGATCCTTACTGACTTTCAGCTTTAATAGATATGGCAACGGAAATGCTGAAACACCTCTCTAGAAGCTGAAGGGTTATGGGTGTGATATGGACATTACAAATAAACCTTCCCAAGTATTCTCAGATGATAATAACTGACGATGTTACAGCACTTTGAAGTTCACAAAGGGCTTTCATATTGAGGTAGGCATTAATAATCCCTTTCCATGAATAGTTTCAAAAAGGTTCCCTGACTTGCTTGGGGTCATTAAATGAGCACGGAATAGAGCTAGAGTGAAGTGTGAGACTTGGACTGTGAGAGACACCTCTCCACAGTTCTGCCTGCTGCTGCTTTTTTGTCTTTCAAGTTATGCCTCCGTTTCTAAGTAAATAGGTGAAAGATGGTGTTTGCTATCTTGTTTAACTATAGACTTCTGCTTTACAAAGACATAGGATTTCAGAGCTAAAAGAAACTATAAAGCTCACACAAAACACAAAAATTTTTACTTCACAATTAAGGAAAGGAGAGCCTTTATTTTATTACATTTATTGTGGTTAATAATAGTAGGCTATAGATTTATTAAGCTTGTTAGATTCTAGTTCCTTAATCAAGAGCTCTGTGGCATAGATATATTTTCTATTCTAACAATAAAGAGAGAGGGTGCAGAAAGGACCGGTGATTTTCTCAACATCACATTTAGAAAAAGACAAAACACATCTGCTGTAGCCCAAACCAAGTCTCTTAATACTTATGGCATGATGTACCTTTACTACAGTTAAACAGTAATAGCAGAATTAGATATTATGATAGATTTTATTCTTTAACAATGCTTTTGCTAAGCAATTGATAAAAATGCACGAAGCTCCTTGCTCCTATCTTCAAATCTCTGTCTCTAATTGCACCTTTTCTTGAAGTGTTGTATAGGAGCAATGGACATTAAAAATTCGTTTTAATTATGTGGTTGTTTTAATGCAAAGTTTTGGTCTACATTACGTTGGACTTGTACCTGGCTGAGTGTTCCATCTTATTTTTACAAACCAAGTTCAAAAGTCCATTTACACTTAAACATGCTTTATGGAAAGTGAGAAATAAGTCATGAAACTAGAGAGTGTTCAGAGAAAAGCCTCTGAAATGATGAGAGACTTGAAAGGTGCTTTCCGAAGGCAGATCAACTAAAAGACAACTTCAGTCTAGAACGATGAAGGCTCTACAAATGCATGACATCTTGATCCAAGTTCAAGAGTTGTAATGTAACATTTTTAGGGTTAGTATGGATAGATTCCCTAAGCCTCAGCACTCCTTAAGGGACTTTTTAAAAGACTCTGTGTATAGCATATATACTTCTCCACAACATATCCCTTCCTCCATGATAGTTGCAGACGCTTTTGTGGGCTCCTTGTCCACCTTTGTATTTCTACTGGTTTTTGCATTGTACTATTCAGTAGGTAAATTCTTAGTAAATTTTTATTTAGTTGAACTGAATTACAATTTTCAGATACATACAAAGCATGGTTTTGCGAAGTGGCCAGTATAGCTACAAATCTTATTACTCCCAGAAGTGATGATAGACTTAAATTCTCAGCAGATTCATGAAACCTCTAGGTTAAATTCTGGTATACCTATAATTGATTTTTAAGGAATATGACATATCTGCATAAATAAATTACTTCTGGAGGTGTGAACTTGAATGACAGTAGAACACCTATTTGTTTTGGTGTTTCATAGAATACCTCTAGGATATTCAACTGTGGATGATCCTTGGTTTGGCTTAATATGATATTATCCTTCCTTATGTTTTTACAAGTTGTACTAAATATGTGTGGAAACATCATCTATCAATTTCTTTGAAAAGTCCTGCTAGGTTGTAGTCATTATGAAATATTATCTTGATTCTTATTCTAGCTGCTATTATTTTTATTAACCTCAGTAGTTTGTTTGGTTCTTTGGTCAGATGAGGACTTGAGAAAGCTAATGTATTAACACACTTTTAACTCATTGTTAACAGTGGGAACTTGGGATTTTGTCTTTGCTTCCTACCTAGTATCACACTGTTCCTCAACTAAACTCCTTGGCTATCCTCTCAAGGCCTTCTAACAATGCCCCACCTAGGCCGCTGACATAGAGGGATCCAAAGCAAGTCTCAAAGAACAGCTTGTGGATGGTTTCAGATTATGACATGTGATCATTGAAAACTCTTCTTACCTATCCTCACCTTTTTTTTCTTTTTCATTCCTCTCACCTTAAGTACTATAGAGATGTAAGCACCACAGCTACTAATAAAATAATTTGACTTTCAGTAACAGTTGGGAACCTCCATCTGGTGTAAACATGTAGAGGGATGCTCTTGGTGCTAGTTAGCAGAAAATGTGGGAAGCAGGGACAAATTCCTCTTCATAAACAACCCGCCCTGTGATGAGCTTCTCATTCATTATAAGTTATGGTAGTTACAAGTCCCTCAAATTTAGGTATAATCTAAGAATAGATGATTTTGGCTCCTTGTTAACCACAACTCTTCTGTTGAGAAGCAGCCACTGGTGCAAATGTGCATTGTGCAAATAATTCTTCCTACACTGAATTTAATGAGATAACACAATCCCAGTTGGAGTCTTTGCACAGAATAAAGATATATATTGAATGAATGCATGAAAGATGACCAAAGCATAGTTTGATTATGTCTAGGTGAACTGGTAAATGGTAGATGATATCAGGGATATGTTTTCTCTTCACATCTAAAAGATGTTGGTGGATGTTGTGGGTAAAGGTAAGTGGAGAGTAGCAATTCTTCAAGGGTGAAAGCGAGAATTCCCCTTGCTTACATGTATCATCTTTTTATTTTCCTACTCAACAACTATGTTAGTTAAGACAGGGGAAGGTAAGTTTGGGATAGCTTCTGTAAACCTTATATAATCTGGGAAAATCTAAAGACCGTAGTTTAGGGTGTGGTGCTCTCCTAGTTGAAAAGATGTTTTGTAAAACTTAATCATTAATTTTTATTTTTATGTTATTTCTTTTATTCTTGTGTCTATAGGCTAGGCAGTGCACCATGCTTTTCTGTGGAACAGATATCACCTCTCCATAAACAGAATCCTTTGGCTATCCCTCTTTGGTTAACTATTTGATGAAAAGATTACAGAATCAGGCTGTATCTGAGACCTATTTTGTAGCCTACATATATTTACATAAATTCTTTAAAAAGTAAATAAAAAGAACCAAATGAATAAAATGGTGAAGACATGTGAGATCTAAAGCAGCTACTTATTTGAAGGGTAGAAAAAGACAGTCTTATGCCATTACAATTAAACTGAGTACACCGGTTCATTTACTATTTTTGGTGAATTTTAATTGAGTTGTGTCTCATTTTTATAAATGTTGTCAATCTTCATTTTCTCTGTCTCCCATGCACCAGCTTAAACACACACACATGCAGATCCACATACGGGCATGTTTTGGGAGAGTGCTGACTATGGATATACCCTGACACGAACTTACACACAGTGACACATAATGCTATAAACACTAAAACATCCAACCTTGATAGAACACCCATAAGAACAACAACAAAAAAGCCTTCTTTTTAATGCATTTATTTTATGGACACAAAAGCTCAGCTAGTAATCAGTTTTGATAACTTTAGATGTCTGTTTCCCTGATGTAATGACTAGACTGAGGCAATAACAATACTTCATTATGCTATTCAAAGTGTATGGCAGGATTCAGTCAGAGCTAGACTCAAAACCTGGCCCACAGCTGAAAGCAGAGATGATGCATTAATCCACAGCAACACCCTCTCCCCCACTGCTCCCCTCAGCATTCAGCCACTAATAATGGATATCATTTTTCTTCATAAAACTAGTGGTACTTGAATCAAGCACATGACAGTTAAGGTTTGTTTAGTCTTTCAAGCAGGTGATTACAGGATTGAACTTCCCAAATGAGAAGCCAGTGGAATACAAATAGTTAAGAACACGTTTAAAGGGGGAAAAATTGTCCAGCCCCATCTGTCAAACTGTGTGTATGACATCATCAGATATTCTGCACTTGTTTGCAGCTATTCAGGACGGCCCGCCCCGCAGTCTATGCTTTGTGTTCCAGTTTCCTTTACAGGGCCAGCGGGCTGGAAAATTACCACATGCTGTCACAGTTAGCTCAGCCAGGTCTTGTTATCATTGTTTCCAAGGAATCCATTCATTCTGTTATTTTACATATTGGGCAGACGTCCTGCCACTGAGGCTTGGGCTGCAGTAACTTGAAGGGCCAAACGTTAATGGGCCTCTATTGTTGGTAGAATGGCAGTGCAATACGTGGGAAAAAATACCCAGACAGCTCCCTGACACTGGTTTAGGACCTCTAGACTTAGGGGGTAGCCTGTGAAGATCTTTTATGTAAACAAGCCTTCAATAAACAATGAATATCTCCTGTGTCAATATTCATAACCCATCAATAAAAAAAATTATAAATCTTCAACTAGAAAGAAGCCCAAATGTATTATGGATGATGGAGCTTTTCCTTAAAATAATCTATAGAATGTGGACAAGTCTCCTTCTACACACTGCTAATTTATAGAGGGGGAGGGCAACATTGTTGAGGCTTTGAGGAAAGAAAAGCATTTGATTTGGGGCTAGCTGTATTCTCATTGCAGTGGATAATACGGTGTGTAAGTTTTGTGACTTCCACCACTACAGACTGAAATAAAGACAAGGGCCTAGGTGACACATTACATCTTCACCATGCTGGCAATTTAAAGAAAGTTAATGAAAACATTAGAAAAGTTGTCTAGATAAAGCTTAACTTTAGGATGGATTATGTTATCTTGATTAATTAGAGCATAAATAAGAATGAAATTTAAAAACTCTAGTGATATCGATATAGGAAAATCCATTCTTTATGGAAGATATATAGTGAAGCTACAGTTTTTGTTTTTCTTTTAATGGAATACTTTCTCTTTCTTGTTTCAAGATAAATCTGATCTTTTGATTATACAGTGTGTTGGAAAGGGATCACAAAGTGTTATGGATCTTCTAATTTTTATTACTGGCCCCAGAAACTCTTCCACGTGACTTTCTTCACCTTGGACAACAGGCGACTTGATAACTAGACCTGGCTGCTCAAAATGGAACAGCATATGGTAGTTAGTTAAATCCATTGGCACTTAGAAAAACTGTAATTCAAGTTCTTATCATTTTAAACATTCTCATGATTAGTTCAGCTGTTACTTCAGCTAATTTATTTTATTGATTCTGCACAGAGCTCCAAATGGCCCTGTGGAAGTTTACATTAGAATAGTTCTTATCCCAAATCATTTGAAGAATTAGAGCATGGGGTTGAGCCCTTGGAGTGGAGGACTGAAAGAGAAGGAGATGGGAATAGTCTGGTTCTGACAAACACAATCTGTACCACATTTAAGATAAAATATAATGTATTAAAAAGTTGCTCTATCCCAAAGTCAGTTTTGTCACTTTGCCTTTTTTAGAAAACATATTTTAATTTCAACTAAGATCATTTTTGTGTCTGGCAGCTAATTTTAAATGGTTCCCCTTTTCAGCTGACATTAAGAGCCAATTGAGATAAATTTATTTTTCTGTAAAGTAATATATGTCAGGATGAGATTTCCTAAGCCAAGCCCTTCAGGCAATCATAATCATTTTGTAAACTGTTGATAATGTCATCTTTAAGAAAAAAGATTTCTTCAGTGTATAAATGTTGCATTAAGATAAATATTAAAATGTGGCAGTCCATTCGAATATAATATTTTAGAGAATCTTACAGAATTTTGAAATTGTTTTTTTTTTTTTTAAAGTAAGTAACATCCTTTACAATCTATTGTGTTTTTTTGTTTTTTTTTTTTAAACATTTCTTTCTGCTCTCAACTTGATTCTTTTGCCAGGCTTCTGCAAGAAACAAGTTTTGATAAAGAAGTCTACTTTGACTTCAAAGTTATAATAGGTACATTACTTATGATACCCCAAAGTAACATCCTTATTCCCACATTGAAAGAGAGCTTTTGGTTTAACCCAAAATTATTTTATAAAGTAGATTATTGAATGATATATCATCACATTTAAGAAGTGTAACAGTTTTTTAGTAAACACTAAAGAACTGTTCCCTTAACTTATGCAACTCCCTACATTTATTGCCACAAAATATATGTCAAGCTGTATTGTTTAGCAATAAATTCAAAGCAAAACAAAGTTATGCTTTCAAATTCTTTAGCGACCTCACATTAATAGTAACTTTCCCATGAAAGCAATTTATGGAAACAAATATTATTAATAGTGGCTCTCCTTATACAAAAATCTAAATGACTATAGCTATCTAGGCCTGTACTAAATAAAAAAGATCTCAACTCTGCTAATTAATATTCATAATTGTTTAGAATGGATTTAAAAAATTTCATACAGTATATTACTTACCTGAGAGAAATATTTTCCATTTACATAGCCAGTTCAGCAGTGATGTTCTCAAGCCCAATTTCTCTTTCTTTGTCACCACCTGGTTCCTATAAAGAAACTATTTCCAAGAAATCACACCAAAATAACTTAAACTGTTTTTTTTTTCCAAATAAGCCTTCATATCACATTAGAAACTTTTGATAATATTAACAATTTTCTTTCATTCTACATTAGAATCATATAATTTTAGAATTTGAGTTGCCTAACAAGATATGACTATGTAATCATTCCAGCAATTTTCATATCATATTAAGTGAAAACAAATACTAATATAATAGGATGCTAACATGAAAACCCCTAATAGAACATGACAAAACTTTTCATATTTTATTTATGCATTCTGGTTGTTGTTCTCCATTTCAACATTTTCCACTTCAGTTTATGGGAAAGTAGCATGGGTTTGCATGTTTTTGAATATCAATTAAGTGACATCATAATATAATAGTAATGCAAAAGTTAACTGCTATCATTTTGCTATAGAAGGAATACATTTCTTTGGGTCATCAAATCTTTATTTGAATGATAATGCTTTCATTGGTTTTGTTATTTATTTCAATTTAGTTTAGAAATTGAACTATTTGTAAAAAAAAATAATAATAAGAAACTCTTTGTAGTTGAGTATGAAGGCTCAATGAGTTGAAGAAATAATGCAATTGTCTTGGTAATTCACTGCTTCTCTCCTACTCCAAGTGTGTAGATAATAGAGATAAAGGTGAGCTTTTGCCTTGAGTTACGCAGGCAATTGTTTCCATTTTATACTGAGATTCTCTGTCACTACATACAGCACGTTCATCCAAAGACTCTCCCTTTCAACCCAGTTCATCTGAGCAACGTTGCTAGCAATGTTCAGCGAGAAAACAAACTAGAAGGAAATAGTCATTTGTCTCATCCTGAAGTCTACCAATAGAAATGAAGAGTGAAGACATTGATAAAGGGTTCTTTTGGAACCATCTCACGTCTATCAGTAATTGTGCTGGGTTTAAATACATCCTCCTCCGAGGCAAGAAAATATTTTGTCCTGGCAAAATGCTTTGATCTTTTCAAAATTACTTTGCACACTTAAGATACCAGAAGTACTCAGTAGGCATACTAAAAGAAAGAGAATTAACGCTACAGTGTTTGGCAGAAAAACACAACCCTTCCACCCCCATATGTGTATATAGTGATGTGTAAAATCAAACAGGAAAAACTCTGGCTACCTAAACACTTGGAACTTTTCTTTTCTACCATATACCACACCATCGTGCAACAAAGACATAGTTCACACATTTTAGTAAACAGAAGTCACACAAAGTCAAAATTACCTTTGAGACATCTTATAAGAAGGCACGATATTGAAGGGTGTACTTGTTTGTTCTGTCTTTAATAAATCTGACACAACCTCTTTGTCTTCCAGACTGCTGTGAATTCAGTTGAAGATAAGGTGAAGACAGTAGCTTATGTTTAGTTGTCATACCTTAAAAACACTCAATCATTCAGTGGTGAGATGTTCACATGAGTCGCAGGTGGTAACTGAGATTTCATATTTTCTGGATCAAGTTTACCTCAGGATGTGTTATCAGTGAGAATAATAGTGGGCATAATTTAAAGTTCTTATATTTCTCTTTCTTTTCCTCTCCACCAACCCCTTTTCCTTTTCTTCTTTCTCTCTCTCTCTCTCTTTTTTTTTTTTCCTGGTCTGAATGAATATAAGTAATGACATTAAGTAAGTATGTCTATAACTGTCTCCACTATAATTTCTCGACTACTTTCTGTCTCCCCTACTAATGTAGGCTCCCTCAGCACCAGGAGCAGTATCTTGCTCACTGTTGTTTCTCAGACCCATTTCAGTATCTAGCATGAATCAGGCATTAAGAAAATATGTGTTTAATAAACAAAACAATCAACTTTATGCTAGTTGACTTCTGCACACTTGACCTAAAAACAGAAACTAAAGATATTTCACACCACAGATGCAAGCAATGTAAGATACCCTTGGAACCATTGATAATGGAGGTCTGGTGAGTATAGCTCCAGTCCTGGCATTGAGAGGGGCTGGACTGAGCAACAAATTCACCAACTCCTTTACAGGGTGAGTTTTAAGACCTGCTGTGAAACGAGGAATTATTGGAGTTGTGGTGAGAAATTTGCATGGAC
Organism: Macaca thibetana thibetana; assembly: GCF_024542745.1. Lineage (NCBI taxonomy): Eukaryota > Metazoa > Chordata > Mammalia > Primates > Cercopithecidae > Macaca > Macaca thibetana. The sequence continues at coordinate 93,531,613 of NC_065583.1, forward strand.
CTAGTTTGTGGCAAAGAGTATATTAACCTCCTTCCACAGAACCCTGTCAGGTTGCCACACTCCAAGGTGCTATTTTAATATACGTTCCTCTGTCCTGACAAATAACTACATGGCTGCAGTAAGGCAGGAAGGGAGGTACTGGACCTAGATCTCCAAGATATCATTTGAGTGTATGACAGATTTCTTCTTTTCAAACAGTTTTCATGGGAATATATTTGGATAAAATACTCTATAGGGTGATAAGACATCAACCCTAAGATGCTGCCTTTCTACCCGTTTGAGCTAGCTGACTCATCCCCAAATGTATCTCTCTATTATAGGACATGACCTTGCATAGGAGACACGACTTATGCATGTTTAGAATTAACAGTGAAATGTTACCAAATGGGCTTTTCTTTGTGATGGGCTTCCAGCTATAACCACAGAGACAATGTAGAAATGGAAGGAAAATGAGAAGTGTTGGGCTCATCAATATGTAAATCTTTTAAACAGCACGTAAATGATTTACATGTAATGCACTTGGTTTCCTAGAGAAAATAATTTTCTTTTCTTTCAGTGATGGCAATACATCTCAGGGAACCAACAGCACCATAGCAGGCTGAAGGTTTCTGCTTTTCACATTCTGGGGAGAGCCATGGTAACCTGCCCCTGCCTTCTACCTCGTCTCTGTGTGTGGCATCCTGGAACCCTGTTTCCACCAACATCTTGACTGTGGCAGATCTGAGAAACTCTACATTATGCACAAATGTTCCCTGGCCCCTGAGATTATCGTGGTGCATTGGGAGAGGGTAAGGGGTGATGATTCAGGAAGCCAAAGAGGCTTGTGGCAGAATGTCTTCATTTTGCTGGAGCATCACGAAAAACTTCCTGATCAGAGTGTCCATTATGTATAGAGTTGTAGCAAGTATACATGTGTGAGGAGGAAGTAATTTTCTTTCAAAAGATCAAGGAAAGGGAGGCAGGAAAATGAAGTAATTAGGAGTCCAAAGAGATTAAGCTACATTTATACTTTAGTGTTCTCGTTTCATACCTGTATGACTTTGGGCAAGGTACTTACCCCTCTCATTCTTGGTTATCTCATATGTAAAATGGTGATAATATTGTCCTTTAGGATTTCAGAGAAGCTGAAACAAGACAGTGTATCTAAAGTGCTTAGATGGTTCCTGACTCCAAAAAGTGTTGGTTTTTATTAAGATACTGAAAGCCTGCCTTAGACCACTGATTACTTCTGTCTGAGTTGGAGAGAAGTCATGTTTGTATAAAATATGATACTGCACAAATAAACACAGAATTTCTTATTAGTCCCAGGAAATATATTTTGGTAGTTAGACATTTTAAGAAATAAAAATTTTAGAATTATTTCTGGGCTATCTTTTAAGATAATATTTCAAAAACTACATACATTTCATACTTTATTTTATATTGTCATTTCAATTATTGTTCACTTTTCTGTCAAACAAGATTTTTAAAAATGTACAACCAGTTACTTCATTAATTGAAATATTTTCTTGAATAGAGTGTAAATGAATAAATGTAATTATTCAAAATGAAATAGCAGATTATTGTATCTTTACTGATAATATTCCATTTGATAATTGAAGAAAATTGGAGGAATGTATGTAATCTGCATTTGATACCCTCAAAAATGCATTTTGGACATTCATTCATTCATTAAACTATGTGCCCATAATAGTATTCAATCTTTCTTTTTTACATATTAAACACATTTCTATCAGTCATTTTTATTTTAGAAAAAACATTTTCCCTTCTTCTAATTACCAGTGTATCTTTTCTCAAAAATGTTAATATGACTGATGCAGTCTTTCTAGTCGGATAATTTAGGGTTTAAAGAAATCAAACAAATTACTTTATATTCTTGAAGTAGTTCTCATATATTTTCTTATTACCATACTCCTGGCAATTAAGTGACCTTTAAAAAGGAACACAGTTTGTACCTGGAGGAGTAAGAGACATAAATGGGGCCCAGATCTCTGCCTTTTTCTCCATAGTTTGTATCATTCACCACTCCCATGTGGGCAACAATTCCTGTGGGATCTCCATACAGGACAAACACACCACTGGCCATTTCAAGATTTTATTTGAAGTCACCCACCTTCCATAGGGTTCTTTAGATAGAGGATGGCCTGAGTTGTGTCATCTCTTTGGGTTATAGCAAAGTTCTTAAGTTTCTACCTTAATATTTCTATCCTGATATAATAAAATAGTTAGATTCTATGATGCTCAGAATGTATTCTAAATTTTTATATTCCTGTTACAATGTACTGTGCAAAATCACCCAAAGCATCACAAAAGTTGTTGATTTTATTCATTTGGAAAATCATAAGGAATTCACACCTTTTTTTGATATTCTTTTCTAGGATGCAAACTACCCTTTGTTTTGATGTTGGTTCATCTGTTCAGTTAGGTTTTATTTTGGTTTCGTATTCATAGTTCATTAAGGGTAGGCTTGCAGTGATACATTCACCTGATAATTTTAGAGTCTTCATGACTTGCTGCTTTAATTCTGTAATTAGAGATTTTTAAAATACTTTTAATCTGAAGAGAACTGGAAAGCCATATGCATGCTGATTCTTTTTTTCAGAAGATAGTCAACTTGTGGAAAATACATCATACATTTTATTAGAGCTTCACTATTTGAAGATATGGGGGTCTGACTCTGGAGCCACGTCAGGACATTGTTGCAAGCTGTCCATTTGGGATTAACCATTTGGGATTGGTTTGACATTGTACTAACTCTTCTGGTTACAGCAAGGGGTTATATGCTATTATGTATATCAGAATAGCCAAAGCATTTGTTAAAAATGCACGTCCCTGTGCCCACCATTAGAAATTGCTAATGGTAGCCAGGTACAGTGGCTCATGCCTATAATCCCAGCTACTCTGAAGGCCGATAGGAGGATTACTTGAGCCCAAGAGTTTCAGACCAGCCTGGGCAACGTAGTGAGACTCCATCTGTTCCAAAAAATAAATAAATAAAAAGGCCAGCATGGTGGCATGTGTGGGCAGTCCTAGCTACTCAGAGACTGACGGAGGAGGATCTCTTGAGCCCAAGAGTTCAAGGCTGCAGTGAGCTATGATCATGCCACTGCACTCCAGTCTGGGTGACAGAGTGAGAAGAAAAAAAGAAAAAGAAAAAAAAGGAAGGAAGAAAGGAAGGAAGGAAGAGAGGGAGGGAGGGAGGGAAGGAAAGAAAGAAAGAAAGAAAGAAAGAAAGAAAGAAAGAAAGAAAGAAAGAAAGAAAGAAAGAAAGAAAGAAAGAAAGAAAGAAAGAAAGAAAGGAGGGAGGAGAAAGGAAAGAAGGAAGGAAGGAAGGAAGGAAGGAAGGAAGGAAGGAAAGGAAGGAAGGAAGGATGGAAGGAAGGAAGGAAAAGAGAAAGAGAAAAATAAGGAAGAAAAGGAGGGAAGGAGGGAGGGAGGGAGGGAGGAAGGAAGGAAGGAAGGAAAGAGAGGAAAGAAAGAGGGAATTGCTAATTGTAGATTTGAATTGAGTCCTGGGAATATGTTTGTTAAGCAAATCCTCTGTGTGATTTTAAAAAATGCAAATTTCTAAACAACTGCTTTAGAGAACTCCAATCACCTGGCCACTGTCCTTGTAGTTGTGCCACAGATTGGATGCAACTGAAGATAAATTGCAGATTAATTTACCACTTTTTGGATACAAAATAACAGACTTCTCTCCTCTGGAGGGATTCCTATGCTTCCTTTGGGAGGAGGGGGCAGCACTAAGGAGGAGATGGACAATGCCTAGTGAAGTGGAATGAAAATCCTTCAAGTTTTGAAGTTCAATTCAACTTCTGACTCTGCCTTTTGCCTGCCAGTTGAACTTGGACCAGTTATTTGACCTCTCTAACTGAATGTAAAGCTCAACTTAAGAATGGTGATAGTGTCATTGTAGGGTAAATTTAATGAAGATGTATGATTATGTCAGACAGGTAGTGGGCACTCATTCTTAGTTTTTGCTTTTTCTTGGAAACGTAATATTAATATTCTTCTGTCCAAGAGAGTCAAAGGCACTGAACTAGCTGCTGGCTTCATTATTTTCAAATGCATGTCAATCGTTGTCATAATTTAGGATCCACTTCCTTTTAACTTCCTTATGGAAAGTTAGCTTTTCTGTAGGCAAATATTTCAATGTAGTCTCATGATATCAAGCTTATTGCCATACTATTTCACATGGCAATAAGATTGACATTATGGAAAGCCAATGCCCAGGCTGTGATCTTTTTGTAGGGTAATCTGTAGCCTGAGTAACTTTCTGGGTTATTTACAATGATATGTGCTTTAAAAGTGAAATTTCCCAAAAATCTATGAGAAATATTTACTTATTTGATTACTCTCTTCTCTCTTTTGTTGGTAAATAATTCCGTGACATTATACTAAATTATGCTTTTTCTCTCTCTTTGCCTCTAAAACTCTAATTTGGATTTCTATAGAGATATTGGAGGTTTGGGCAATAGCCTTCAAACCCAAATGCCACACAAATACATTATCTAGGTTTTTGTGAGACTGAGTTATCTGAAGTGTCTTTCTATGTTGTCTAACTTCACTATAATTGCTCAATTCTGGTGCTTTTGGAAAAATGGTCTCTGGTGAAATTATACACAGTTATTGACTTATAATTATACACAGTTATTGACTATGTATAATTTACAATAGAACAAAATTGGCCAGTACATTTTTCAAAGGCCTCTTTTAATGATTCAGGTAGAACAAACTCAATACATGTGGCTGCAGATTGTTCAAATAAAACAAAAGAAGTGGCTTCTACTTATACGTGTTTATTCTGTTGCATTTATTGTTTCATATTGACCATATGGTTTCTGTCTATATAATAAATTAAGTAGAAAAAAGCATACTCATCCTCACACTGAGACAAATATTACAAACAATTGTCAATATGCTGGGGTATAGTGGGGTGGGTAAGGGATACTGAGAATGACAACCATGTATTTATATTTTTCCTTGAATCATTCTGGAGTACCAATTTTCCTCTAGATTAGGGAGGCAGTTTTATTGATTTTGTTTCATTATTTTTATTTTAAATTAAACATCTAATGTGGTGTAGGATCCAAAATTCTTATGAGATTTTATTAAAAAGTGTTGAGATATTAAAATGTTAACTCGATGGTAGACCTCTTTGGGCTAAGTTCAAAGGCCACCAGGAGTTTAATTTACTTTTCCTGGTGAGAAAATATGAGACCAAATATTTTCATGAATGAATCAGGAAGGCTTGGGAAACCCATTATCTTTGCCCCAAATCTTCTCTTACCCACTGGACAGTGATAGTTTATTTGCATAAGACTTTGATTCTTCCTAAAATGCAAATATCTTTGGGAAAAGTAATAATTCAAGCTATCAGCTATCACTTTTTATGACTAAGGGATAAGAGAGCAGTTTCTGATATGGGAAGAGCAGGATAAACTGGCCAACTTCTCTTCACAATTTTTACCAATGTAATAACCCTAAGAATAATATTTTCATCATTATATCATCATATGTTGTATCAACATAAACAATCACCTTAGAGTTATTTCTTTATCCTCATGCTGTTATATGTGATTTACTTTTTGGTGTTAGCTTTATTAGGACAATTATCTATTTAAAAATTCTGTTAATCATATTATGCTACAGTAAAAGATTTTCCAAATTTCATTACTCAAGTCTTGTTAAATTTACGGTCACCTGAATCTTAAACCTCCCAATTCTTAGTCTAAAAAATATGCACTTTTTCTTTTCCTGTCTTTTTTAAAATCGGTTTGTACTTTATAATTTAATTACAAAGTCTTTATGTTATGTTTGCTTATTTTTTCTCCAATAGATCCTACTACTACCTGACACATTTAATATCAGGAAGTTAAAATTATTTTGTCCTCAATTTCCTTCTTTTTAGTTTCCCACATACTTATTAATTAAATTAACTCTAAAATGAAACCTATTCGTATTTGTGTATGTAATTGAGATAGTTGAAATCATACATTTTCTGGCCTACTGTAGTCATGTTAATTCAATTTCTTTCATCTATTTTCATTCCTCTACTCCTTGTTCATCTACAGGTGCTATAAATACTGCCTGTGGCTGGGTTGAATATGGTGGTGTTCTTGGGGAGAGAAATCACCAGTTGTCTGTTGGTAGGAAAGTCATTATATCACTTTGTTTCACATTTTCCAACTTTAAAATTGAGATAGCAATGACTTGTTTTTGAATCTAACTTCATGAACATATATGTAAAGTTTATGGGATTGCAAAGTTGCAAGATATATTACTGCTTGATCATTTATCTGCAAAGTTCATTTCACTGTCTGATTCTGAAAAATGAAATAATAACTATCTTGGTAGTTGGTTTAAAATAAGTGGAAGTTTCTACTTATGTACTATTGTATGTATGGGTTTTATTTATTTTTTATTTTTTGGTGGCTTTTTCTCACGAGATATTGAAGGTTCTGTCTCATTTTCCCAAAGTGTAATCTTACATTATCTAATCCGAAAATAATTTTCTTAGCTTCCCTTTAATTTAGCCTCCATTTTATTCCTTTCCTGTTCCTGGTGTCTCATAATGTCTCATTGAAGTATTAAAGTACAATTTGACATCATCAAAAGTGTCATTAAGATGCAACTCTCATATATCCTACTTTAGACCCTTTATAACATCAACTGTATAAGACTTAAACACTGATTCCCTGCGTTACTACACTTTACAATTTGCTCTGTCCTCTTTGTGGCTTTTCAGCAAATTTCCATACCCTGCACAAATGCTCATTTTATTACCTATAATCATTTTCTTTGGTACACTAATACACACTTGACTAAAACCCAGCTATTTTAGTGGGCTGTTATTTGTAGTTTCCACTAAAAATATCTCGTTTTTATACAAGTAACAGAAACATCTCCATATTCATGTTTCTACATGTATTTTGAATTTTTATTGTCTTTTCTCGTGGTAGTAAAAGTACTCTCAATGAAGGTATTGGAATAGCTTTTAAACGTTTTTTTTAAACATATTCATCTTTATTTTTTAAATTATATCCCTGCAGAACTTAACAAGGTAGATAAGACTGATGTTATATCCCCATTTTACAGATTTATTTATTCTACATTTATTTATGGAATTTCTTCTATGTGATATGGATCAAGACAAACATTAAGTGTTTTGGTTAGGATAATGATAGCTGCTATAATGAGCGAACACCAAATTTTGAGTAACTTAGCAAAATAAAGTGTACTTATTTCTTATGTAACATTATAATACAGATATTCCTTGGTGGTATCAAGCCAGAGAGAATGGGAGAGAGGGGAAGTTGAGTTCCAAACATCATTCAAAAACCCAGGCAGTGAGAGCCTCTGAATTCTTCAACATGTGGCTTCAGGGAATACCTGAGCTTTGACATGATGAAAAAGAGAATTTAGAAGAAGGCAAATCTATTTCTTTACCATTTCAGCTAGAAAGTGACATACATCATGGTGAGATAGGCAATTACATAAAAGGGTGCTGGGAAATGGAGCCTATGGCTGGGCACCCCTTTCCCAGCAACAACCCTACCCTATAGGAGAGCCAAAGCCTAGGTGAACAGTCAGCCACTTCTGCCCTAGGTAAATATATCCAGGTAAAGTGAAATCAAGGACTAACTAGAATAGAGGGTTCTTATTTCACAACCCGGTCTCCTGGATGAGAATCCTTCCTCTTTTTGTTTTCAGAGATTTTGCAATTTCTTTTTCTCTTTCTTTTTTTGTTAACAAACTTCCTTTTATGCATGAATAAGTTTTTCCATTTTTTTATCTTTTATTTCAGGTTTGGGGGCACATGTGCAGGGTTGTTACATGGGTATATTGTATGTCACTTAGGTATGGTGTACAAATGATCCTGTCACCAAAGTAGTGAGCATCGTATCTGATAGGTAGCTTTTCAACCCATGATCCTGCCCTCCCACCTCAAGAAGTCACAAGTGTCTATTATTCCTATCTTTGTGTTCATGTATACTCAATGCTTAGTTCCTTCTGGCAAGTGAGAGCATGCAGTATTCGGGTTTTTGTTCCTGTACTAACTTCCTTATGATAATGGCCTCCAACTCCAACAATGTTGCTGCAAAGGACATGATCTCATTCTTCTTTTATGGCTGCATAGTATTCCATAGTGTATTTTTACCACAGTTTTTTTATCCATTCCACTATTGATGGGTACCTATATTGCTTCCTTGTCTTTGCTCTTGTGAAGAGTGCTGCGATGAACATATGAGTGTGTGTGTCTTCTGGTGGAATGATTTATTTTTCTTAGGGTATATACTCAATAGTGGTATAACTGAGTTAAATAGTAGCTCTGTTTTAAGTTCTTTGAGAAATCACCAAACTGGTTTCCACAAAGACTTAATTAATTTACATTCCCACCAGCAGTATATAAGCATTCCCTTTTCTCTGCAACCATGTCAACATCTGTTATTTTCCAAGTTTTTAATATTAGCCATTCTGACTGGTGCGAAATGGTATCTCTTTGTGGTTTTGATTTGCATCTCTCTAATCATCAGTGAGGTTCGACAGTTTTCCATGTATTTATTGGCTGCATGTATGTCTTCTTTTGAAAAGTCTGTTCATGTCTTTTGCCCATTTTTAAAAATGAGAATATATGTTTTTTGCTTGTTGATTTGTTTAAGTTCTTTATAGATTCTGGATATTAGACCTTTGTCAGATGGATAGTTTGCAAATATTTTATCCCATTCTGTAGGTTGTCTGCTGACTCCATTGATAGTTCCTTTTGCTGTGCAGAAGCTCTTTCATTTAATTAGGCCCCATTTGTCGATTTTAATTTTTGTTACAGTTGCTTTTAGGGACCTAGTCACAAATTCTTTGCGAAGGCCAATGTCCAGAAAGGTATTTTCTAGGTTTTCTTCTATTGCTTTTTTAATTTTAGGTCTTACGTTTAAGTCTTTAATTCATCTTGAGTTGATTTTCATATGTGGTGACAGGAAGGAGTTCAGTTTCAATCTTCTACATATGACTAGCCAGTTATCCCAGCACTATTCATTAAGTATGGAATCTTTTCCACAATGCTTCTTATTGTCAACTTTGTGGAAGATCAGATGGTTGTAAATGTTAGGCTTTTCTTCCGGATTCTCTATTCTGTTCCGTTGGTCTGCATGCGCATTTTTGTAGCAGTACCATGCTGTTTTGTTTGCTGTAGCCTTTTAGTATAGTTTGAGGTTGGATAGTGTCATACCTCTGGTTTGCTCTTTTTGCTTAAGATTACTTTGCCAATTCAGGCTCTTTTTGGGTTCAATATAAACATTAGGATTGTTTTTTCTAATTCTATGTAAAATGACATTGTACATTTGAAAGGAATAGCATTGAATTTGTAAATTGTTTTGGGCAGTATGGCCATTTTAACAATATTGATTCTTCCTATCATGAGCATGGAATGTTTTTCCACTTGTGTCATCTCTGATTTCTTTTAGCAATGTTTTATAATTCTTACTGTAGAGATCTTTCACCTCTTTGATTAACTGTATTCCTAAGTACTTTATTTTTTTGTGAATATTATACATGGGATCATGTTCTTTATTTGGCTCTCAGTTTGATATTATTGGCCTATAGAAAGGCTACTGATTTTTGCACATTAATTTTGTATCCTGAAAGTTTACTGAGGTTGTTTATCAGTTTTAGGAGCCTTTTTGAGTCTATGGTATTTTCTAGGAAGAGAATGATATCATATGTGAAGAGAAGTAGTTTGCCTTCCTCTCTTGCTACTTGGATACATTTTATTTCTTTCCCTTCCCTGGTTGTTCTGACTAGGACTTCAAGTACTATGTGGAATAAAAGTGGTGAGAGTGGTGTTACTTGTCTTGTTCCAGCTATCAAGAGAAATGTATCTAGCTTTTGCGGATTCAGTATGATGTTGGCTGTGAGTTTGTAATAAATGGCTTGTATTATTTTGAGGTATGTTCCTTTGATGCCAGTTTATTGAAGATTTCTAACGTAAAGGAATGTTGAATTTTATCAAAAGCCTTTTCTGTGTCTATTGAGATAAATCATTTACTTTTTGCTTTTAATTCTGTTTATGTGATGAGTCACTGTATTAGTTTGTTCTCATACTGCTACAAAGAAATACCCGAGGCTGGGTAATTTAAAAAGAAAAGAGATTGAATTGGCTCATGGTTCTGTAGGCTGTATAGGAAGTGCAGATGGGAAGGTCTCAGGACACTTACAAATATGGCATAAGCCAAAGGGGGAGAAGGCATGTTTTCACATGGCAGGAGCGGACGGAAGAGAGAGAAGGGGAAGAGGTTCTACACACTTTTAAGCAAACAGATCTCATGAGAACTCTATCATGAGACAGAACTAGGGGGATGGTGATAAACCATTAGAAAATGCCCCGATGATCCAATCACTTTCTTCCAGACCCCACCTCCAACAGTGGGGATTACTCTTAGACATGAGATTTGGGTGGGAACACAGATCTAAATCATATCAGCTACATTTATTGATTTTTATATGTTGAAACAATCTTGCATTCCAGGAATAGAGCCTACTTAATCATCATGAATAAACTTTTCAATATGCTGTTGGAATTGGTTTTCTAGTATTTTTTTAAGGATTTTTTATCTATTTTCATCAGGCATATTGGCCTGAAGTTTTCTTTTTTCATTTTGTCTCTGTTGGGTTTTGTTATCAGAATTATGCTGGCTTCATAGAATGAGTTGGGGGGAGTCCCTCCTTCATGACATTTTGTGGAATAATTTCAGTAGGATTGATACTAGTTTATCTTTGTATGTCTGGTAGAATTAGGCTGTGAATCCATCTGTTCCAGGGCTTTTTTTCATTGGTAGTTTTTTTTTTTTTTTTTTACTGATTCAATTTCAGAACTCATTATCAGTCTGTTTAGTATTTCAACCTCTTCCTAGTTCAATCTTGGGAGATTGTATATTCCAGGGATTATCCATTTCTTCTAGGTTTTCTAGTTAGTGTGCATAGAGGTGTTCATAATAGTCTCTGAGGGTTTTTTATATTTCTGTGTCATTGGTGGTAATGTGACTTTTGTCATATCTGATTGTGCTTATTTGGATCTTCTCTCTTTTTTCCTTTATTAATCTAGTTAGAAGCCTATCGATCTTGTTTATTCTTTCAAAGACCTAATTTTCGGTGTTTTTGATCATTTCTATGGATTTTCACATCTCAATTTCATTCATTTCAGCTTGATTTAGGTTATTTCTTTTCTTGTGCTAGCTTTGGGGTTGGTTTGCTCTTGTTTTTCCAGTGCTGCTATGTGCAGTGTTAGGTTGTTAGTTTGAGATCTTTCTAACTTCTTGATGTAAGTGTTAAGTGCTATAAACTGTCCTCTTAACACTGCTTTAACTATATGTCCCAGAAATACTGGTAAGCTGTGTCTCTGTTTTCATTAGTTTCAGGGAATTTTTTTATTTCAACCTTAATTTTGTGTTTTACCCAAAAGTCACTCAGGAACATGTTGTTTCATTTACATTTAATTTTATGGTTTTGAGAAATTTTCTTGGTATTGATTTCTATTTTTATTTCACTGCTCTGAGAGTGTAGTTGGTATGATTTCAATTTTTTGAATTTGTTGAGACTTACTTTATGACTGAGCATGTGATCAGTGTCAGAGTATATGCCATGTGCAGATGTGAAGACGGTGTATTCTGGTGTGTTAGGGTGCAGTATTCTGTGGATGACTATTAGGTCCATTAGGTCAAGTGTCAAATTTAAATCCTGAATGTTTTCATTAGTTTTCTGCCTTACTGAGTTGCCTATAACTGTCAGTGAGGGTGTTGAAGTCCCCTACTATTACTGTTTGGTTATCTAAGTCTCTTTGTAGGTCTCTGAGAATTTTTTTTATGAACCTAGGTGCTCCAATGTTGTTTGCACGTATATTTATGACAGTTAAGTCTTCCTGTTGAATTTAACAATTTACCATTATGTAATCCCTTATTTGTCCTTTTTGATCATTGTTGGCTTAATGACTTTTTTGACTAAGATTAGCAAGCCGTGCTCTTTTTTTTTTTTTTTTTTTTTTTTTTTGAGACAGAGTCTCGCTCTGTCGCCCAGGCTGGAGTGCAGTGGCCGGATCTCAGCTCACTGCAAGCTCCGCCTCCCGGGTTTACGCCATTCTCCTGCCTCAGCCTCCCGAGTAGCTAGGACTACAGGTGCCCGCCACCTCGCCCAGCTAGGTTTTTGTATTTTTTAGTAGAGACGGGGTTTCACTATGTTAGCCAGGATGATCTCGATTTCCTGACCTCGTGATCCGCCCGTCTCGGCCTCCCAAAGTGCTGGGATTATAGGCTTGAACCACCGCTCCCCGGCCCTGCTCTTTATTCATTTTCCATTTGCCTGATAGATCTTTCTTCATCCCTTTACTTTGAGTCAATGGGTGTCGTTGCATGTGAGATGGATTTTTTTAAGATGGAAGACAGTTACTTGGGTATTGTCTCATTATCCCACTTGCCACTCTGTGCCTTTTAATTAGGGCATTTAGGCCATTTACATTCAAGATCAGTATTAATATGTGTGAATTCAATTTTTTTTTCAAGACAGAGTCTCGCTCTATTGCCTAGGCTGGAGTGCAGTGAAATGATCTCTGTTCACTGCAACTTCCACGTCACAGGTTCAAGTGATTCTCATGCCACAGCTTCCCGAGCAACCGGGATTACAGGTATGCACCACCATGCCCAGCCAATTTTTTCTAATTTTAGTAGAGACAGGGTTTCACTGTGTTGGCCAGGTTGGTCTCAAACTCCTGACCTTAAGAGATCTGCCTGTCTTGGCCTCCCAAAGTGCTGGGATAACAGGTGTGAGTCACCACACCTAGCTGTGAGAATTGGATTCTGTCATTGTGTTGTTATGTCATTTTTATGTAGACTTGATTGTATGGTTGCTTTATAGTGTCAGTGGGCTATGTACTAAGTGTGTTTTTATGGTGGCAGGTATCAGTCTTTAATTTTCATGTTTAACATTCCCTTAAAGACTTCTTGTAAGGCATGTCTAGTGCTGACGCATTCCCTTAGCATTTCCTTGTACGGAAAGGATGTAATTTATCTTTCACTTATGAAGCTTAGTTTAGCAAGATATGAAATTCTTGGTTAAAATTCCTTTTTTTTTTTAAGGAATGCTGAGAATAGGCCCTCAATTTCTTCTGGCTTGTAAGGTTTCTACTAAAAAGTCTGCTGTTAGACTGATGGCATTCCTTTTGTAAGTGACCTACCCCTTCTCATTAGCTGCCTTTCAGAATTTTTCTTTTACATTAAACTTGAAGAAACTGATGACAGTGTGTCTTGGGGATGGTTATATTGTATATTATTTCACAGGGGTTTCCTGAAATTTCTTGAGTTTGCATGTCAATCTCTCTAGAAAGATTTAGACAAGTTTCATGGATTCTATCCTTAAATATGCTTTGCAAGTTGCTTACTCTTTCTCATTATCTTTCAGAAATGCCGATGGGTGGCAGAAATGCCAATGGGCATATATTCTGACATTGATCACATGCTCAGTCATAAAGTAAGTCTCAACAAATTCAAAAAATTGAAATCATACCAACTACACTCTCAGACCACAGTGTAATAAAAATTGAAATAGATACCAAGAAAATTTCTCAAAACCATAAAATAAAATGTAAGTGAAACAACATGCTGCCGAACGACTTTTGGGTAAAACACAAATACCTGATCTCTTTAGATAATCCCATATATGTTGGAGGTTTTTAGAATTCTTTTTTTTTAAATTTTTGACTGCCTGTGTAGATTTGAAGGAATAGTCTCTGAGATCTGAGATACTTTCCTTGGCTTGGTGCATTCTGTTTTTAATGCTTCCAACTCTATTAAGAAATGCCTGGAGGGAATTTTTCAATTCCAGAATTTGTTTGGTTCTTTGTAAAATGCTTATGTCATCTTTCAACTCTTGGATTGTTTTACTCTTCCTTGGATTGGGTTTCAACCTTCTCTTGTATCTCCTTGAGCTCCTTGTCATCCAGATTCTGAACTATATGTCTGTCACTGCAACTATTTCAATATGGTTACAAATCCTTGCTGGGGATCTAGTGCGATTGTTTGCAGGCAAGAAGACACTCTAGTTTTTAGAATTGCCAGATTTCTTGCACTGTTTTTTTCTCATCTTTGTAGGCTCATTTCTTTTAATCTTTTAATTTTCTATCCTTTGGGTAGGGCTTCTTGTTTTCATGTTCTTTAATGCCCTCAAAGGTTTGACAGTAGTATAAGTTGGATTTCCTTGATTGGCTTCACTTCTGTATGCTTTCAGAGGGCCAAGGTTCAGCTCCTGGACTGTGTGCTCTAACAATCAGGGCCTGGAACTACACCTATACCTTTTTTCCCTGACCCCTTGAGGTCAAGCAATGTCTATTGTGAAGGTGCTAAGGTTCTTCCGGTCCACTGGCAACAGTGCTCCATTGCAGGCCACTGGCAAAAGTGCTCTGATAGTGTGGGTCCTTGGGTGAAAGCACTCCGACAGGTTGGGGGAAGTTGCAGGTGAAAGCACCCCAGAGAGTTGGCAGGGGATCTGTGGGCAAAAGTGCTCTGGCAGGGTTGGGGGGGGGGCACAAATTAAAGTTCTTTGGTGAGAGGTCATTGGCTAAAGTGCTCCAGCATGATGTCTCTGGGGCTGCTGGTGAAGGTGCTGTTGTGGTGGCCACTGGCAAAAGCACTCTGGCAGGCAATTCAAGGCTGTGCTGAACCCTGTGCAGGAACCCTAAGAGGGGCCAACAGACAGGAGGGCACTCATCTCAGACTCACCGCAGTTTCATGGGAAAAACAGCCCTGCTCTCTCTAGGTCTGGTAGTTAACAAAGGTAAAAGCCACTTAGAGGAATATGGAGAATCTGGTAGTTAACAAAGGTAAAAGCCACTTAGAGGAATATAGAGAACCTTGGAGGATGGTCACAAATGGCTGTGTTTCACTGAAGCTATCCCCATGCCAAACTCTCTGGGCTCTGCACAGACTTTAGTTCTATCTTTGTTGACTCTCTGGGAAGTTCCCCTTCCCAACTCAAATGTCCATGGGGATTGTGGGGCTTCCTTCAGTTAGAATCCCAGAAGTCCATAGTGAGAGTGGGCCACTCAAGTTATTCACTCACTTCTTCCTTAGGAGACAGGCAGGGCCAGGAATGAGTCCTAGCACTTGGCAACCCTGTGTAGGGTTTCCAGCTTCCTCCCCTTTAGCCCCATTGTCTGCATCTTCTCTCTATTCATTCTAAATGTCTTCTCTCAGAAGGTCTGTTTAGAATATCCTGGCCTACTCAATATTTTAGTCTCTCTCAATGAGAGAAGCTCTTCCTGGGTACATCTAGTTGGCCATCTTGGATTTAATTCCAATTTCTGATACCATGACTGAACATGTTTTGAAAAAGCCTTCTGGTTTTTGGGTTCACCCCATGATTCCTTGCAATGTAGTGGTTTTGTGTCAATGGACATGCCCTCTGTAGTTCTCTGAAGATCTCTTTTGGCTTCACTCTGAAAATTCAGTAGCTCTATGGTTGTTGGAAAACAAAAGATATTTTAAACTTACAACCCATTATTGGCATTTTGGTACAAATTGATTCCTATGTGGGAGTGATTCTGTTATGTCCATACACATGTTCACATTATGGGCTAGTTTTAATGGCCTTCTTTACAATGATGCAAAATCTGATCACCACAAAGATTCTTTTCCTATGTCTCGCAAATTATCCTCAAAGCCTTAAAATTCCTTTGCTCTGATAGGGGGTTGCTTCCAAGATGGCCATTTAGGAACAGTTCTGGTCTGCAGCTCACAGCGAGATCGACACAGAAGATGGGTGATTTCTGCATTTCCAACTGAGGTACCTTGTTCCTCTCATTGGGAGTGGTAGAACAGTGGGCACAGCCCACGGAGGGTGTGCTGAATCAGGACAGGACAACACCTCACCTGGGAAGTGCAAGGGGTTGGGGAATTTCCCTTTCCTAGCCAATGGAAGCAGTGACAGATTGTACTTGGAGAAATGGTACACTTCTGACCAAATACTGTGCTTTTCCTGTGGTCTTAGCAACTGGCAGACAAGGAGATACCTTCCTGTGCCTGGCTCACCAGGTCCCATGCCCACAGAGACTTGCTCACTGCTAGCACAGCAGTCTGAGATCAACCTGTGATGCTGAGGCTTGACGGGGGCAGGGGCATCCACCATTGCTGAGGCTTGAGTAGCTCACAGTGTAAACAAAGTGACTGGGAAGCTCGAACTGGGTGGAGTCCACTGCAGCTCAGCAAGGACTACTGCCTCTCTAGATTCCATCTTTGGGGGCATGGCATATCAGGACAAAAGGCAGCAGACAGCTTCTACAGACTTAAATGTCCCTGTCTCACAGCTCTGAAGAGAGCAGTGGTTCTCTCAGCATAGCATTTGAGATCCTAGAACGGACAGACTGCCTCCTCAAGCAGGTCCCTGACCCCCGTGTAGACTGATGGGGATGCACCTCCCAGTAGGGGCCAACAGATACCTCAAACAAGTGGTTGCCCCTCTGGGATGAAGCTTCCAGCGGAAGGATCAGGCAGCACTATTTGCTATTCTGAAGCCTCCACTGGTGATATCCAGGCAAACAGGGTCTAGAGTGGACCTCCAGCAAATTCCAACAGACCTGCAGCTGATGGGCCTGACTGTTAGAAGGAAAACTAACAAACAGAATGGAATAGCATCAACATCAACAAAAAGGACATCAACACCAAAACCCATCTGTAGGTTACCAACATCAAAGACCAAAGGTAGATAAAACTACAAAGATGGGGAGAAATCAGAACAGAAAAGCTGAAAATTCCAAAAACCAGAGCACCTCTTCTCCTCCAAAGGATCGCAGCTCCTAGTGAGCAAGGGAACAAAACTGGACGGAGAATGAGTTTGATTGGTTGACAGAAGTAGGCTTCAGAAAGTAGGTATAAAAAACTTCTCCAAGCTAAAGGAGCATGTTCTAACCATCACAAGGAAGCTAAAAATCTTAACAAAAGGTTAGATGAATGGCTAACTAGAATAAACAGTGTAGAGAAGACCTTAAATGACCTGATGGTGCTGAAAACCGCAGCATGAGAACTTTGTGATGCATGCACAAGCTTCAATAGCCAATTCGATCAAGTGGAAGAAAGGATATAAGTGATTGGATAACAAATTAATGAAAGAAAGCAAGAAGACAAGATTAGAGGGAAAAAAATGAAAAGAAATGACAAAGCCTCCAAGAAATATGGGACTATGTGAAAAGACCAATATACTTTTGATTATTGTACCAGAAAGTGACAAGGAGAATGGAACGAAGTTAGAAAACACTCTTCAGGATATTTTCCAGGAGAACTTCCCTAACCTAGCAAGGCAGGCCAACATTCAAATTCAGGAAATACAGAGAACACCACAAAGATACTCCCTGAGAACAGCAATCCCAAGACACATAATTGTCACATTCAGCAAGGTTGAAATGAACAAAAAAATGTTAAGGGCAGCCAGAGAGAAAGGTTAGGTTACCCACAAAGGGAATCCCATCAGACTAACAGTAGATCTCTTGGCAGAAACCCTACAAGCCAGAAGAGAGTGGGGACCAATATTCAACATTCTTAAAGATTTTTCAACCCAGAATCTCATATCCAGCCAAACTAAGCTTCATAAGTGAAGGAGAAATAAAATCCTTTACAGACAAGGAAATGCTGAGAGATTTTGTCACCACCAGGCCTGCCTTACAAGAGCTCCTGAAGGAAGTACTAAACATGGAGAAGAGTGACCAGTACCAGCCATTGCAAAAACATGCCAAATTGTAAAGACTATCGACACTATGATGAAACTGCATCAATTAATTAGCAAAATAACCAGCGAACATCATAATGACAGGATGAAATTCACACATAACAATATTAAGCTTAGATGTAAATAGGCTAAATGCCCCAATTAAAAGACATAGACTGGCAAATTGGATAAAGAGTCAAGACCCATCAGTGTGTTGTATTCAGGAGCTCCATCTCATGTGCAAAGACACACACAGGCTCAAAGCAAAGGGATGGAGGAAGACCTACCAAGCAAATGGAAAGCAAAAAGAAGCAGGGGTTGCAATCCTGGTCTCTGACAAAACAGACTTCAAACCAACCAAGATCAAAAGAGACAAAGAAGGCCACTGTATAATGGTAAAGGGATCAATTCAACAAGAAGAGCTGACTATACTAAATATATATGCACCCAATACAGTAGCACTCAGATTCATAAAACAAGTCCTTAGAGACCTACAAAGAGGCTTAGACTCCCACACAATAATAATGGGAAACTTTAATACCCCACTGCCAATACTGGACAGATCGAGACAGAAGGTTAACAAGGATATCCAGAACTTGAACTCAGCTCTGCACCAAGTGGACCTAATAGACATCTACAGAACTCAACACCTGAAATCAATAGAATATACATTCTTCTCAGCACTTATTCTAAAATGACCACATAATTGGAAATAAAACATTCCTCAGCAAGCGTAAAAGAACAGAAATCACAACAAACTGTCTCGCAGACCACAGTGCAATCAAATTAGCACTCAGGATTAATAAACTCACTCAAAACCATACAACTACATGGACACTGAACAAGTGGCTCCTGAATGACGACTGGGCAAATAACGAAATGAAGGCAGAAATAAAGATGTTCTTTGAAATCAATGAGAACAATGGCACAATGTACCAGAATCTCTGGGACATATTTAAAGCAGAGTGTAGAGGGAAATGTAGAGCACTAAATGCCCACAAGAGAAAGCAGGAAAGATCTAAAATCGACACCCTAACGTCACAATTAAAAGAACTACAGAAGCAAGAGCAACCAAATTCAAAAGCTACCAGAAGGCAAGAAATAACTAAGATCAGAGCAGAATTGAAGGAGATAGAGACACAAAAATCCCTCCAAAAAATCAATGAATCCAGGAGCTTTTTTCTTGAAAAGATCAACAAAATAGATAGACTCCTAGGAAGACTAACAAAGAAGAAAAGAAAGAAGAGTCAAATAGACGCAATAAAACATGATAAAGGGGATATCACTGCCGAACCCACAGAAATACAAACTACCATCAGAGAATACTATAAACAACTTTACACAAATAAACTAAAAAATCTAGAAGAAATGGATAATTTCCTGGACACTTACGCTCTTCCAAGACTAAACCAGGAAGAAGCTGAATCTCTGAATAGACCAATAACAGGTTCTGAAATTGAGGCAATATGTAATAGCCTACCAACCAAAAAAAAAGTCCAGGACCAGATGGATTCACAGCCGAATTCTACCAGAGGTACAGAGAGGAGTTGGTAGCATTCCTTCTGAAACTATTCTGATCAATAGAAAAGAGGGAATCCTCCCTAATTCATTTTATGAGGTCAGCATCATCCTGATACCAAGCCTGGCAGAGACACAACAAAAAAAGAGAATTTTAGGCTAATATCTTTGATGAACATCAGTGCTAAACCCTGCAATAAAATACTGGCAAACCGAATCCAGCAGCACACCAAAAAGCTTATCCACCATGATCAAGTTGGCTTCATTCCTGGGATGCAAGACTGGTTCAACATATGCAAATTAATACACGTAATCCATCATATGAACAGAACCAAAGACAAAAACCGCATGGTTATCTCAATAGATGCAGAAAAGGCCTTTGACAAAATTCAACAGCCTTCATGCTGAAAACTCTCAATAAACTAGGTATTGATGGAACATATCTCAAAATAATAAGAGCTATTTATGACAAACCCACAGCCAATATCATACTGAATGGGCAAAAGCTGGAAGCATTCACTTTGAAAACTGGCACAAGACAAGGATGCCCTCTCTCACCACTCCTATTCAACATAGTGTGGGAAGTTCTGGCTAGGGCAATCAGGCAAGATAAATAAATAAAGTGTATACAGTTAGGAAAAGAGGAAGTCAAATTGTCTCTGTTTGCAAATGATATGATTGTATATTTAGAAAACTCCATCATCTCAGCCCAAAATCTTAAGCTGATAAGCAACTTCAGCAAAGTCTCAGGATACAAAATCAATGTGCAAAAATCACAAACATTCCTATACACCAATAACCAACAGACAGAGAGCCAAATCAAGAGTGAACTCCCTTTCACAATTACTACAAAGATAATAAAATACCTAGGAATCCAACTTACAAGGCATGTGAAGGACCTCTTCAAGGAGAACTACAAACCACTGCTCAACAAAATAAAAGAGGACAAAAACAAATGGAAGAACATTCCATGCTCATGAACAGGAAGCATCAATATCGTGAAAATTGCCATATTGCCCAAGTTAATTGATAGATTCAATGCTATCCCCATCAAGCTACCACTGACTTGCTTTATAGGATTGGAAAAAGCTACTTTAAAGTTCATATGGAACCAAAAAAGACCCCACATAGCCAAGACAATTGTAAGCAAAAAGAACAAAGCTGGAGGCATCACGCTACCTGACTTCAAACTATTCTACAAGGCTACAGTAACCAAAACAGCATGGTACTGGTACCAAAACAGATATATAGACCAATGGAACAGAACAGAGGCCTCAGAAATAACACCACACATCTACACCTGATCTTTGACAATTCTGACCAAAAAAAGCAATGGGGAAAGGATTCCCTATTTAATAAATGGTGCTGGAAAAATTGACTAGCCACAAGTAGAAAGCTGAAACTGGATCCTTTCCTTACTCCTTATATGAAAATTAATTCAAGATGGTTTAGAGACTTAAATGTTAGACCTAAAACCATAAAAACCCTAGAAGAAAACCTAGGGAATGCCATTCAGGACATAGGCATGGGCAAGGACTTCATGTCTAAACCGACAAAGCAACGGCAACAAAAGCCAAAATTGACAAATGGGATCTCATTAAACTAAAGAGCTTCTGCACAGCGAAAGAAACTAACATCAGAGTGAACAGGCAATCTATAGAATGAGAGAAAATTTTTGCAATCTACCCATCTGACATAGGGCTAATATCCAGAATCTACAAAGAACTCAAACAAATTTACAAGAAAAAAACAAACAACCCCATCAAAAAGTGGGCAAAGGATGTGAACAGACATTTCTCAAAAGAAGACATGCATACAGCCAACAGATACATGAGAAAATGCTCCTCATCACTGGCCATCAGAGAAATGCAAATCAAAACCACAATGAGATACCATCTCACACCAGTTAGAATGGCAATCATTAAAAAGTCAGGAAACAACAGGTGCTGGAGAGGATGTTGAGAAATAGGAACATTTTTACACTGTTGTTTGTGGTGTAAATTAGTTCAACCATTGTGGAAGACAGTGTGGCGATTCCTCAAGGATCTAGAACTACACATACCATTTTACCCAGCCATCCCATTACTGGGTATATACCCAAAGGATTTTAAATCATGCTGCTATAAAGACACATGCACACGTGTGTTTCTTGCAGCACTATTCACAATAGCAAAGACTTGGAACCAAACCAAATGTCCATCAATGATAGACTGGATTAAGAAAATGTGGCACATATACACCATGGAATACTACGCAGTCATAAAAAAGGATGAGTTTATGTCCTTTGCAGGGACATGGATGAAGCTAGAAACCATAATTCTGAGCAAACTATCACAAGGACAGAAAACCAAACACTGCATGTTTTCACTCATAGATGGGAGTTGAACAATGAGAACACATGGGCACAGGGTGGGGAGCATCACACACCAGGGCCTGTAGGTGGATGGAGGGCTAGCATTAGGAAAAATACCCAATGTAAATGACGAGTTGATGATTGCAGCAAACCAACTTGGCACATGTATACCTATGTCACTAATCTGTACATTATGCACATGTACCCTAGAACTTAAAGTATAATACAAAAAAATCCCTTTGCTCCTACTTATCTCATGTAATACAATAAATACGATTCTTTTATTATTTTGTCTTAACAGTCTTTAGTGGCTACTCTAGGCACAGCAATTCCTTTTTATCTTCAGAGAACTTATTTTTCTTTTTCCTGTGGTTCATCATTTGTGGGTTTTTTTTTTTTTTTTTTTTTGAAATTACTTCTACTTTTAATTTTAGCCTAACCTAATTAGGTGTGTTGCTATCTTTTTAAAACGGTTATTCTTATCCATTTTCTTAATCATTGCACAAAATATTAATAAGGTAAATTAATTTGTAATATATATTAGTCTTATTTAAAAAATTTAACATAGAAAGTGGTGATCTGTGATTTGTGAAAGAAATACCAATAGATGTGAATAATTTTCTCATTTAATTAGAAACTCAAAACTCCTGAATGGTTCCTACTTCTGTGTTGTTGATCTTGACCTACAATGACTATTGATTCTCACTTTTGTACTCGGGAGTATTATTCTCCATTTAAACCTTTCACAGTGACTTTTCTTGTGATTCTTTGGAGACAGAGCTCTTTTAGCAAACATTTTTTCCCATCTACCTCAGGTTTTCTCCTGCTGAAATCCCAATGATTGCCATTGATTAAAAACCAGTCTTCCCATCAGATAAACCCTTAAATTTTCCTCCCAATTCAGTATATAAAGTAATTATATAATGTTATTATTCATATAGAATGTTAATATGTAATACTACTATATATTAAAATGTTGATTTTTTTCTTTTCTTTTCCTTCTTCCCTTCCTTCCTCCTTTCCTCCCTTCCTTCCTTCTTTTTTTTTTTTTTTTTTGACAGAGTCTTGCTCTTTCTCCAGGCCAGAGTACAGTGGCATGATCTTGGTTCACTGCAACCTCTGCTTCCCAGGTTGAGGCATTTCTTCTGCCTCCGCCTCTCAAGTAGCTGAGACTAGAGGTGTGTGCCACCATGCCCAGCTGATTTTTGTATTTTTAGTAGAGACAGGTTTTCACCACATTGGCCAGGATGGTCTCTATCTCTCGACCTTGTGATTTGCCCGCCTCAGCCTCCCAAAGTGTTGGGATTTCAAGTGTGAGCCACTGTGCCTGGTCGGTTATTTTCTTTTTATCTTTTATCTACTATAGGTTTATTTGTGGTTATCATCAGGCTTACATATACCATCTTATAACAGTCTATTTTAATATGATATCAACTTAATTTTGACTGCACATAAAACTCTACACTAACTTTTCCTCACTGCATATTTTATTTATTAATATTATGATTTACATCTTTTATATTGTGTATCCATTAACAAATTATTTATTTTTATTATTTTCATCTTTTAAATTTTATAATAGAGTATAACGCACCACCATTAGGGTATTATGGTACTCTGAATCTGAATATGGTCTTACCTTTACAGAAAGTTTTATATTTTCATTTGTTTTCATGTAGTTATTTAGTGTCCTTTTGTTTCAACTTGAATAACTTTATTATTTCATGTAAAGCGGGTCTAGTGGGGAATTTCTTCTGCTTTTGTTTTTCTTGGAAAATTTAATTTCTCCTTCATTTTGGCTTTGCAACCTATAGTATTTCTATTGGTACTTGATTCCTTTCAGTACTTTGAATGTACCATCACATTCTCTCTTGGCCTGTAAGGTCTCTGATGATAAATCTACTGATGATCTTATGAGGGTTCCCTTGTAATGGATGAGTCACATTTTGTTGTTGCTTCTAAAATTCTCTTTGTCTTTGACCTTGTTGAATTTGATTATAATTTACCTTAGTAAAAACCTTCTGCTTAATCTCTTTGATGTTCTTTTGTCTTCATAGATCTTAATGTTCATTTTTCTCTTCAGGTTTGGGAAGCTTTCTGTCATTACATCTTTAAATAAGCTTTCTGCTCTTTTCTTTTTCTTCATTCCTTGTAGGACTCCCATAATGCATACATCTGTTCTCATGATGGTATCTCATAAGTTCCATGAGTTTTCTTGTATTTTTGTTGTTGTTGTTGTTGTTGTTATTCTTTCTCTTTTTTTCCCCTCTGATTTGGTAATTTCTGATGATCTGTCTTTAATCACTCTGCTTCTTTCTCCTGCTTGATTGAATCAGCTGTGAAATTATGAAATTTTTCAATTCAGTCATGTTCTTCAGCTTCAGAATTCCTGTTGTTTTTTAATGGGTTCTGTCCCTTATTGGACTTCTAATTTTGTTCATTTATTGTTTTCCTGATATTGTTTACTTGTCTGTCTGTGTTTTGTAGTTCACTGCATTTCTTTCAGATAATTATTTTGAATTTTTTGATGGGCTTTTCCTAAATTTCTATTTCTTTAGAGTTGGTTACTGATGGTGCTTACATTTTTTTCCTATGTGGCATCATGTATCCCTAATTACTTGTGGTCCTTGTGACCTTACATTTGTGTGTGTGCATCTGAAGAAGTAAGCACCTCTTACAGTCTTTACACAATGGCTTTTGTAGAGAAATCTTTTCACTAGTAAGCCCATCTAGATCTACTGAGTGGCCTCACTGGCAGGGTTCACAGGGAGACTTGCTGCTGTTATTTTAGAACTTTCTAGCCTAGTCCCTGGGTCAGTGGGTGGATGGGTCTGGCTCCTGGCTCCACAGGGAACATCCTGGTACCCGAGCAGGCTTGGTGTCTGGACCCACAGTGGTGAATGTGGAGCTTGTCTCTATGTGAGAATGTCTAGCTCCTGGGTTCATGGTAATAGGCCTGGAATCTGAGTCTTTCAGTTCAGGCCAGATCCTGGGTCCACAAGAGATAGCTTGGCATTAGCATACACTTGGGTGGGCCTGAAGTTTGGATCTGTAGGGGCTGGCCTGAGGTCTGGGTTCACAGAGTCCAATAGCTCTGAGGTAGACCCTGAGCCTCAGTCTGTGAAGGCCAGCCTAGTACTGAGGTGGGCTTGAAGCCTGGGTACTCAAGGGTAGTCCTGGGTCCTGAGGCTTTAGGGTCTGGCCTAAAACCTGAGGCCAAGGAGACTGGTCTGGTGCTGGGGTGGGCCTGAGGCTTGATCCTCAGGGGCTGGCCTAGAGTCAGTTCACTGGGACAGGTCTCATGATGGGGTCCATGGTGGAGCTGGTTTCTAACTTTACACTCCTTCCCCCTTATAAAAATATCTCTCTGCACTGTGCTGCCTGTATTGAGGAAAGGATTATGTAAGTAATATGAAACAGTCCTTTTTACCCTCTTCAATGTGTCTTTTATTATTTATTTACTCCACCCATGTGCTGTAATCTCTTACCTGGATTCCTTAGCTTTTGAGAAGGTATTTTTGTGTGTGCATAATTTTTCAAATTGACGTTTTTGTGAGAGGACAAGCACTGAAAACTTCTGTTCTGCCATCTTGCTGACATCACTACTCTATCATCTAGATATGTATTTTAAGTACACTTTTAATTGCCAGTACACCATGTCTGCATAGGTATAACAGAAACCAGTCAAAGTCACATGTTATGATAGTGTGAGTGATGTGTACTTTATTAATCTGCTTGTAGGGTCTAGAAGAAGCTAACAGAACAGATGAAAAAACATATTTCCAGGAACCTCAACAGACAGAACATCCTTAACTCTTAAATCTTAGCATGACTATTTTCTTTTTTAAAATAATTATATTATTTTAAAAATTAAAATTATATTTTTAAAATTATATTTTTAATTGAAGTATAATAAATTATTCATAGTTATGAGGCACAAAGTAATATTTTAATACATGTATACAATATGTAATGATCAAATCAGGGTGCTATATTTTGGGTGCTTGTCCCACTAAAATTCATATTAAAATTTGATTCCTAATGTTGAAGACTGGACCTAATGGGAGATATTTGGGTCATGGGGTCAGATTCCTCATGAATGGCCTAGGGGCATCCTCACAATAATGAGTTAGTTTTCATTCTATTAGTTCCTGTGAGAGCTGCTTGTTATAAACAGCCTGGTACTTCCTCCCTCTCTCTCTTTCTCTTGCTTCCTCTCTTGCCATGTGATCTCTGCACATGCCAGCTTCTCTTAACCTTCCACCAGGAGTGCAAGCAGCCTGAGGCCCTCATGAGACCTTGAGCAGATTGCAGCACCATGCTTCTTATACATCCTGTATAACTATGAGCAAATAAACCTCTTTTCTTTACTAATTACCCAGTCTCAAGCATTCCTTTATAGCAATGCAAATGGACTAGGACAGTAAATTGGTACTAAGGAGTGGGTTGTTGCTGTAAAGATACCTGAAAATGTAGAAACAGCTTTGGAACTGGGTAATAGGCAGAGGTAGAAAGTTTGGAAGGATTAGAAAAAAATTAAAAAGTGAGAGAAATTTTGCAACTACTTAGGAAGTGATTAAGTGGTTGTGAACAAAATACTGATAGAAATATGGGTAGTAAAGCCATGTTGATGAGGTCTCATATGGAAACTAGGAACTTATTAATAACTGAACCAAATGTCACCCTTGTTTACTCACGTAAAAGAACTTGGCTGCATTGTGTCCATGCCCTGGGTCTTTGTGGAGGGCTGAACTTAACAGTGAAGACCTAGAGTATCTGAAGGAAGATACAAAATGCAAATCAAAACCACAATAAGATATTGTCTTATCCCAGTTAGAATGACTATTATAAAAACCAGAGCACCTGTAGTCCAAAAAGATATTTGGCATAATTTTGATTTTTTAAAATTTGTTGGTCGGGAGCAAGATGGCCAAATAGGAACAGCTCCAGCCTCCAGCTCCCAGCGCGAGTGACACAGAAGACTGGTGATTTCTGCATTTTCAACTGAGGTACCGGGTTCATCTCATGGGGAGTGCCGGACAATCGGTGCTGGTCAGCTGGTGCAGCCCAACCAGTGAGAGCTGAAGCAGGGCAAGGCATCGCCTCACCTGGGAAGCACAAGGGGGAAGGGAATCCCTTTTCCTAGCCAAGGGAAACTGAGATACACAACACCTGGAAAATCGGGAAACTCCCGCCCTAATACTGCACTTTACCAAGGGTCTTAGCAAACAGCACACCAGGAGATTATATCCCACATCTGGCCCGGAGGGTCCCACACCCACGGATCCTCCCTCATTGCTAGCACAGCATTCTGAGATCTAACTGCAAGGTGGCAGCAAGGCTGGGGGAGGGGCGCCTGCCATTGCTGAGGTTTAAGTAGGTAAACAAAGCCTCCGGGAAGCTCGAACTGGGTGGAGCCCACTGCAGCTCAAGAAGGCCTGCCTGTCTGTATAGACTCCACCTCTGGGTGGAGTCTGACAGCTGTCTGACAGCTTTGAAGAGAGCAGTGGATCTCCCAGCACAGAGGTTGAGATCTGAGAATAGACAGACTGCCTGTTCAAATGGGTCCCTGACCCTTGAGAAGCCTAACTGGGAGACATCCCCCACTAGGTGCAGACTGACACCTCACACCTCACACAGTGGGGTACACTCCTGAGACGAAGCTTCCAGAGCAAGAATCAGACAGCAGCACTCGCTGTTCAGCAATATTCTATCTTCTGCAACCTCTGCTGCTGATACCCAGGCAAACAGGGTCTGGAGTGGACCTCAAGCAATCTCCAACAGACCTACAGCTGAGGGTCCTGACTGTTAGAAGGAAAACTAACAAACAAAAAGGACACCCACACCAAAACCCCATCAGTACGTCACCATCATCAAAGACCAAAGGCAGATAAAACCACTAAGATGGGGAAAAAGCAAGGCAGAAAAGCTGGAAATTCAAAAAATCAGAGCACATCTCCCCCACCAAAAGAATGCAGCTCATCACCAGCAATGGATCAAAGTTGGATAGAGAATGACTTTGATGTGTTGAGAGGAGAAGGCTTCAGTCAATCAACTTCTCAGAGCTAAAGGAGGAAATATGTACCCAGCGCAAAGAAACTAAAAATATTGAAAACAGAATGGAAGAAAGGATAACTAGAATAATCAATGCAGAGAAGGCCATAAATGAATTGATAGATATAAAACCAAGACACAGGAGATACGTGACAAATGCACATGCTTCAGTACCAACTCGATCAACTGGAAGAAAGAGTATCAATGATTGAAGATCAAATGAATGAAATGAAGTGAGAAGAGAAGTCTAGAGGAAAAAAAAAGGAAAAAGAAATGAACAAAGCCTCCAAAAAATATGGGATTATGTGAAAAGACCAAATCTACGTCGGATTGGGGTGTCTGAAAGTGACGGGGAAAATGGAACCAAGTTGGAAAACACTTCAGGATATTATCCAGGAGACCTTCCCCAACCTAGTAAGGCAGGCCAACTTTCAAATTCAGGAAATACAATGAATGCCACAAAGATACTCCTCAAGAAGAGCAACTCCAAGACACATAATTGTCAGATTCACTAAAGTTAAAATGAAGGAAAAAATGTTAAGGGCAGCCAGATAGAAAGGTCGGGTTACCCACAAAGGGAAGCCCCTTAGACTAACAGCAGATCTCTCCACAGAAACTCTCCAAGCCAGAAGAGAGTGGGTGCCAATATTCAACATTCTTAAAGAAAAGAATTTTCAACCCAGAATTTCATATCCAGCCAAACTAAGTTTCATTAGTGAAGGAGAAATAAGATCCTATACAGACAAGGCAATACTTAGAGATTTTGTCACCATCAGGCCTACCCTAAAAGAGATCCTGAAGGAAGCACTAAACATGGAAAGGAACAACCAGTACCAGCCATTGAAAAACGTGCCAAAATGTAAAGACCATCAATGCTAGAAAGAAACTGCATCAACTAACGAGCAAAATAACCAGCTAATATCACAATGATAGGATCAAGTTCATACATAACAATATTAAACTTAAATGTAAATGGACTAAATGGTCCAACTGAAACACACAGACTGGCAGATTGGATAAAGAGTCAAGACCCATCAGTTTGCTGTATTCAGGAGATCCATCTCACATGCAGAGACACACACAGGTTCAAAATAAAGGGATGGAGGAAGATCTACCAAGCAAATGGAGAACAAAAAAAAAGCAGGGGTTGCAATACTAGTCTCTGATAAAACAGACTTTAAACCATCAAAGATCAAAAGACAAAGAAGGCCATTACATAATGGTAAAGGGATCAATTCAACAGGAAGAGCTAACTATCCTAAATATATATGCACCCAATACAGGAGCACCCAGATTCATCAAGCAAGTCCTTAGAGACTCACAAAGAGACTTAGACTCCCATACAATAATTATTGGGAGACTACAACACCCCACTATCAACATTAGACAGATCAACAAGACAGAAAGTTGACAAGGATATCCAGGAATTGAACTCAACTCTGCAACAAGCGTACCTAATAGACATCTACAGAACTCTCCACCTCAAATCAACAGAATATACATTCTTCTCAGCACCACATCACACTTATTCGAAAATTGACCACATAGTTGGAAGTAAAGCACTCCTCAGCAAATGTAAAAGAACAGAAATTATAACAAACTGTCTCTCAGACCACAGTGCAATCAAACTAGAACTCAGGACTAAGAAAATCAATCAAAACTGCTCAACTACTTGGAAACTGAACAACTTGCTCCTGAATGACTACTGGGTACATAACAAAATGAAAGCAGAAATAAAGATGTTCTTTGAAACCAATGAGAACAAAGATACAACATACCAGAATTTCTGGGATACATTTAAAGCAGTGTGTAGAGGGAAATTTGTAGCACTAAATGCCCACAAGAGAAAACTGGAGGGATCTAAAATTGACACCCTAAGATCACAATTAAAAGAACTAGAGAAGCAAGAGCAAACACATTCAAAAGCTAGCAGAAGGCAAGAAATAACTAAGATAGAGCAGAACTGAAGGAGATAGAGACAGGAAAACCCTTCAAAAAAACAATGAATCCGGGAGTTGGTTCTTTGAAAAGATCAACAAAATTGATAGACTGCTAGCAAGATCGATAAAGAAGAAAAGAGACAAGAATCAAATAGATGCAATAAAAAATGATAAAGGAGATATCAGCACCGACCCCACAGAAATACAAACTACCATCAGAGAGTACTATAAAAACCTCTATGCAAATAAACTAGAAAACCTAGAAGAAATGAATAATTTTCTGGACACTTACACTCTCCCAAGACTAAACCAGGAAGAAGTTGAATCACTGAATAGACCAAGAGCAGGCTCTGAAATTGAGGCAATAATTAATAGCCTACCAACCAAAAAAAGTCTAGGACCAGATGGATTCACAGCCAAATTCTAGCGAAGGTACAAGGAGGAGCTGGTAGCATTCCTTCTGAAACTATTCCAATCAATAGAAAAAGAGGGAATCCTCCCTAACTCATTTTATGAGGCCAACATCATCCTGATACCAAAGCCTGGCAGAGACACAACAAAAACAGAGAATTTTAGATCAATATCCCTGATCAACATAGATGCAAAAATCCTCAATAAAATACTGGCAAACCGAATCCAGCAGCACATCAAAAAGCTTATCCACCATGATCAAGTAGGCTTCATCCCTGGGATGCAAGACTGGTTCAATACATGCAAATCAATAAACATAATCCAGCATATAAACAGAACCAAAGACAAAAACCACGATTATCTCAATAGATGCAGAAGAGGTCTTTGACAAAATTCAACAGCCCTTCATGCTAAAAACTCTCAATAAATTTGATATTGATGGAAAGTATCTCAAAATAATAAGAGCTATTTATGACAAACCCACAGCTAGTATCATACTGAATGGGCAAAAACTGGAAGCATTCCCTTTGAAAAGTGGCACAAGATGGGGATGCCCTCTCTCACCACTCCTATTCAACATAGTGTTGGAAGTTCTGGCTAGGGCAATCAGGCAAGAGAAAGAAATCAAGGGTATTCAGTTAGGAAAAGAAGACGTCAAATTGTCCCTGTTTGCAGATGACATGCTTGTATATTTAGAAAACCCCATCATCTCAGCCCAAAATCTCCTTAAGCTGATAAGCAACTTCAGCAAAGTCTCAGGATACAAAATTAATGTGCAAAAATCACAAACATTCTTATACACCAGTAACAGACAAGCAGAGAGCCAAATCATGAATGAACTTCCATTCACAATTGCTTCAAAGAGAATAAAACACCTAGGAATCCAACTTACAAGGGATGTAAAGGATCTCTTCAAGGAGAAATACAAATCACTGCTCAGTGAAATAAAAGAAGACACAATCAAATGGAAGAACATACCATGCTCATGGATAGGAAGATTCAATGTTGTGAAAATGGCCATACTGCCCAAGGTAATTTATAGTTTCAGTGCCATTCCCATCAAGCTACCAATGACTTTCTTCACAGAATTGGAAAAAAAACTGCTTTAAAATTCATATGGAGCCAAAAATGAGCTCACATTGCCAAGACAATCCTAAGTCAAAAGAACAAAGCTGGAGGCATCATGCTACCTGACTTCAAACTATACTACAAGGCTACAGTAACCAAAACAGCATGGTACTGGTACCAAAACAGAGATATAGACCAATGGAACAAAACTGAGCCCTCAGAAATAATACCACACATCTACAGCCATGTGATCTTTGAAAAACCTGACAAAAACAAGAAATGGGGAAAGGATTCCCTATTTAATAAATGGTGCTGGAAAAATTGACTAGCCATAAGTAGAAAGCTGAAACTGGATCCTTTCCTTACTCCTTATATGAAAATTAATTCAAGATGGTTTAGAGACTTAAATGTTAGACCTAAAAGACCTAGAAGAAAAACCCTAGAGGAAAACCTAGGGAATACCATTCCGGATATAGGCATGGGCAAGGACTTCATGTCTAAACCAACAAAGCAATGGCAACAAAAGCCAAAATTGACAAATGTGATCTAATTAAACTAAAGAGCTTCTGCACAGCAAAAGAAACTAACATCAGAGTGAACTGGCAACCTACAAAATGGGAGAAAATTTTTGCAATCTACTCATCTGACAAAGGGCTAATATCCAGAACCTACAAAGAACACAAACAAATTTACAAGAAAAAAACAAACAACCCCATCAAAAAGTGGGCAAAGCATATGAACAGACATTTCTCAAAGGAAGACATGCATACAGCCAACAGATACATGAAAAAATGCTCATCATCACTGGCCATCAGAGAAATGCAAATCAAAACCACAGTGAGATACCATCTCACACCAGTTAGAATGGCAATCATTAAAAAGTCAGGAAACAACAGGTGCTGGAGAGGATGTTGAGAAATAGGAACACTTTTACACTGTTGGTGGGATTGTAAACCGGTTCAACCATTGTTTAAAACAGTATGGCTATTCCTCAAGGATCTAGAACTAGAAATACCATATGACCCAGCCATCCCATTACTGGGTATATACCCAAAGGATTATAAACCATGCTGCTATAAAGACACATACATACGTATGTTTATTGCGGCACTATTCACAATAGCAAAGACTTGGAATCAACCCAAGTGTCCATCAGTGACAGACTGGATTAAGAAAATGTGGCACATATACACCATGGCATACTATACAGCCATAAAAAAGGATGAGTTCATGTCCTTTGTAGGGACATGGATGCAGCTGGAAACCATCATTCTCAGCAAACTATCGCAAGAACAGAAAAATCAAACACCGCATGTTCTCCCTCATAGGTGGGAATTGAACAATGAGATCACTTGGACCCTGGAATTGGAACATCATACACCAGGGCCAATTATGGGGAGGGAGAAGCGGGGAGAGATGGCATTGGGAGCTATACCTGATGTAAATGATGAGTTGATGTATGCTGACGAGTTGATGGGTGTAGCACACCAACATGGCACAAGTATACATATGTAACAAACCTGCACTTTGTGCACATGTACCCTAGAACTTAAAGTATAATAAATAAATAAATAAATAAATAAATAAATAAAAAAAAATGTGTTGAGTCTTAACCTATGGTCTATCCTTAAGAATGTTCTATGGGCTGATGAGAAGAATGTATGTTTTGCAATAGTTGGTTGAAATGTTCTGTAAATGTTTGTTAGGTCCATTTGGTTTATAATGCAGTTTAATTCTGATATTTGTTTGTTTTCTGTCTAAATGCTGACAGTGGGAGTGTTGATGTTTCCAACTATTATTATAGTGGGGTCTATCTTTATATTTAGTTCTAATAATATACACTTCGTATATTTGGGTACTCTTATGTTGGGTGCATACATATTTTTAATTTTATATTTTCTTGCTGAATTGATCTCTTTATCATTATGTAATGACCTTCATCCCTTTTTTTTGTTTGTTTATAGTCTATTTTATCTGGTATAAATATATCTTTTTCTGTGTTCCTTTGGCATCTGTTCGTGAGGAATATTTCATTCCATTCCTTCACTTTCAATCTTATGTGGTCTTTATGGTAAACAGAATTTCTTATAGGAAGCATATAATTGGGTCTTGTTTGTTTTTTAACTCATGCAGCTAGTCTATCTTTTAATTAGACACTATAACTGCTTTACATTCAAGGTTGGTAATAAGTAAGGACCTACTCTTGTCATTTTGTGAATTGTTTTCTAGTTGGTTTGTGTATCCCTGTGCTTCTTTATTCCTCTCTTTTTGATTATCTTTGTAGTTTATTGGTTTTGTATAGTGATACGTTTGATTCCTTTCTCTTTCTCATATGTTTATCTGTTTTGCCAGTGAGTTTTAATCTTTTAGGTGTTTTTACAATGGCAAATATTCTATTTTTTTTTTTCTAGATGTAGGTTTCCTTTGAGCATTTCTGGTAGGGCTGGTCTAATGATAATAAATTTCCTCTGTTTTTGCTTGTCTGGGAATGACTTCTTTTTTCTTCATTCCTTAAAGATAGTTTTGCTGGGTGTAACATTCTTGTGACATTTTTGTTTGGTTTGGTTTCCACACTTTGAATATATTTTCCCATTCTCTTTTGGGCTATAAGATTTCTGCTGAGAAATCTATTATTCTGATGGAGATTCTGCAACTCTCATAAGGTCAAATTTTGTTCACATCATTGTGTCCCATATGTCTTGTAGGCTCTCTTCATTCTTCATTCTTTTTTATGTTTATTTTTTCTACTTATGGAGATGTAGGGGCAATTGGGCCCCAGGGTAGAATGCACTCTGATGGTGGCTCTGCTTTTAAAATGGTGACATTCTGCAGCAGTCTAGGTTACTGGTAATGCAGTGGGGGGACCCATTATGAATTATTTCTCTGGAAGCTCCCTATACTGTGCTTAATGCCTACGAGAGTTGTGGGGCTCTCAGGTAGTTAGAATTTAGATGTTCATGATTGATATATGGACTCTTGGGGATCTCCTGTTTACCTTTTCCTTCCAGCAGGGAGTCCCTCTTGGGTCTGAGTTGATCCTGGCCAGGTGCTTTATTTCTTTCTCTAAGCTGCTATCCTGAGTCACCATGCGTCAGTGGGTCTTTGTCATTTCTTTGCTAAATTCCAGTGTTCTTTCCTAGACATTGTGTGGTCTTCCGGATATGTGGTTATCTATTTTGTTGTTGTTGTGTTCCTTTGTGAAGGAGATAAGTGCTGGGTGTGGTAGGGAGCCATCTTGATGACTTGTCTTCTAAGCATGACTATTTTCAGTGAGTAACCTAGACTCACACATTTCATTTACACTTACTTGGTATTAAATTATTGCTTTTCTTTGGAGAACTACTGTAAGGACATGTAAAACTTCTCAGAGATGTAAACATTACAAAGCTTTTAAGAAGCACACAGGATACTCTCTTTCATACTTTACTGTTTTATTAAGAAATATTTATATTAGAATTTTGAAAAGTCAAAAATGTCAAAGCCTTCAAAGAATCCATTTGAGGTTTTTCTTGTAATGTTTGCAAGCAGGAAAGGGAGCTGAAAGTTGCAGGTAGGTTGTTACAGAGGTGTGCCCTATATGTTGATTGCAAGAAAGATAGTAACTCTTTAATTTAGGATATGTTGTTGTAATGTTCTGTGAAATCTGAACTCTAGTGATTGTAGCAGAGTCTTCCAAACCTGTGGTTGTTTTTGTCGCTCTAGTCTTTCCTAAGTCTACAGTGGTACAGCCACTGTCTTAATCAGCTTCTTGGTAATGCATTAATGAAATGCACTTCATACACAACCCACAGTCTCAGATCAGGCTTAGGAGATTGCTTTACTAAAAGAATCAGGAGTATAATGACCTTATGTTGTAGGTAGATTCTATCTGACAAACCACCCATTTTAATTCTTCTTGATCCCTGTTATAGTTTTTGATTCTGGGGATCATGGGACTTTATTGAAATGCCTGTATGGCATTGGAGACCTCAGAAGCACAGTCCTGTCTCAAGTTTCAATTTCTGTTTCTATCTGAGGAAATGGTTTGGAACTGCTTCATTGCAATTTTCAACTCTGTGGAAAAAAATGTGATGGATTTAGAATTTATGTTAGCTTCCACGTCTTTTTATTTTTGTAAAAGTGTGCATTTGAAAATTTTTAATGATCTACAAACACTTCTTTATTACATTGTCATAATTTTGTTCATAGGGTAGTTCATTGTTAGTTAGGAAGACATTTTATGAAATTTTATTGATTTATCTGTCAGATACAAGAACCACATAACTTTTGGGCAGATACTTTTCAACAGAATTGTTTGTAGTTAAAATTGAGGAGGCAACCACAACTTTTAGGGAAAAATAACTGGAAAAATTATGCATTTCCAACACATGGTTAATATAGTGGAAATGAAACTTCAAAAATGTGTGGAATTTCTACTCTAAAAGGAGAAAGTTCTCTGAACAAATCAATTATTTTGTTTTATGTCTGTGATCCTTTCCAAATTTAAAGGGAGAAATTGTGATTTAAAAAATAGATGTATAGAAAATTGATCTGTTTGATAAGAACAGTTGAAGACAAAGCTATGAATTAGGCAATTTTTTTTATTTGGCAATATTTCTATTGCTCCTTAAATGTTTTTCCTTTTTGGCAGTATGTTCTTTCTCCAGTTACCTTCCAGGCACACTTATGCCAAGGTTTTACTTTCTTATTATGTCCCTCTTCCGTTTAAAGCTTACTTGCATATATCCCTTTGCTTCATAGCCAGTTAAAATAATACAATAGTTTTATTAACAGATACTGGCTTAACATACTATTGATAACTTTCATTTTTATGAGAAGTTTTGGAGATAAGTATTCTTAAAATTAATTCAGACACATTTAAAGGAGATGGAGGAATTAGAGATAACAAGAAATATATTTTTGCACAGACAGAATTTTTCCCAAGCATTCCTCAAATTACATCTACTTATTTTTGTATAATAACTATTCTGCTAATATTAAGCACATTGAATTCATATAACAGAAATGGTTCACTTGTTATTTGAAAATGAAATTCATTAATTATTAGGGTGGTTTACATTTCTGAAGTAATTTCTTGTGCATTTTCTCATGTGATTATCTCAATAACCATATTAGGAAGAGCACACAGTGTCACCTTTTTACAAATGACGGAATTGAGCCTCAGACAGATTTATAGATTTGCTTAAGGTGACCAACCACTGTATAGTAAAAATAGAAAATAAAGCAATGTCACTGGACTCCCGGCCTCATAATTGTTCCATCATTGCTAGTCAAGATATATAAGAGATGAACATTTAATTAAATATCTTTCTCTTTATTCAGTACACATATATTAATTACCAGTAATATGCATTGACTCATAAGGGATACAGAGAGGCAGAGACATGACCTTGCTAGGAGTTCCCAGTCTAGTTGAGAAAGTTAAAACATTTAAAGAGATTTCTGTAATACAAGATATAGAAAGTGAAATATCCCAGTAAAATTGAGGAAGAGATATAATAGTGAGTGAATCTAAAGAAGGACTTTTTAGCTGTAAAGAGAAAATTGTAGTCTTCACACTGGAGTGTGCACATGGACATGGCTTTGCATGATGTCTAGGATATGGATATATAGAGATGAAAGACAGTACACAAAAGCAGAGGGAATATTGAGCACAAAGTTACATCTAGGAAAAAGGGTTGATGATATAGACCTTTTCTGCATTTTCTTTCCTTTGCACTGATGTGGAATACTCTTCTGTTAACAATACCCAAATATTTCTTTGGGCAGCCAGCTCTTTCCAACTCTAAATATATGTGTTTGTGGAGAGATTGATCTGACCATTCTGCTTTAAAGGGGACCACAATTCCCAGCCTGATCAGTCAGAATTACAGTGGTTCAAGGATATGCATATTATGCAGGACTTCTGAGAAAAAGCACATTTTTTTTCTTTCTGCTGAGGTTGCTCAGAAAGTAGAATGTAAGTGGTGGTCTTCTTTGCCCCGTCATGGAAAAAGCCTTCTGTTTGTATACAGTTCTCAATGGGTCTCTCACATTTCTGCCGATCTTGTGGATAAAGTACAAATTGCCTTTTTTTCCAGACTATACTTTAAAATATGTTTGCTCAGTAAATAGCCTTGGGAAGAGAGAAAGAGATCCAGAACAAAGGAAAGGAATGCTTACTGTCCATCAAAAAAGATTCAGGCTCTCTAAGCTCAGAGTTCCTCTACTGCAACACAACCTACTACCTGGGTAGGCATACACCTAGGCTTCTCTGTGTCCCTCATGATATTTATGGATTAGAGGGATTCACAGAAATATACCTTTGCCTCTGGTCCAGCAGTCTCATGTTTTCTGTCAGCATTTATATAACCAAGGCAGGTTAACTTGCTAACTTACAAGCAAGGTAAATCGCAGACCATTCTCATTTTTCTGACAATTTTTGGATAAATAAACCAACAGAGGCTTCTAGAAAGATGTACAAAGAAAGCTGTTTGTGGCAATATTTTTTTTGACATCTGTATCAAATTATGCCTTAATTAAGATATCTGCATCTTACTCAGTTAAATGAACTACCACATTTCATTCCTGCTTAAGCTTTCTTAAATTATGTTTCCATCACTTGCAAGCAAAAAAAT
This sequence comes from Macaca thibetana thibetana, assembly GCF_024542745.1. Classification (NCBI taxonomy): domain Eukaryota; kingdom Metazoa; phylum Chordata; class Mammalia; order Primates; family Cercopithecidae; genus Macaca; species Macaca thibetana. Next base: position 93,569,310 of record NC_065583.1, read on the forward strand.
CTGTATCCCAATATTGGAGAACTATCTAAAAATTTAATTTAATTCGATGCAGAAATGGGACTACTGAAAGATTAGATTAGATATGAATTTCTAGCATAGCTGCAAATTTGACTGGAAGTGAATGAAAACAATGGAATTTTTCCATTAGAATACAATATTTTACACACATTTAAATCTTGAGTATCAATATGGAATTTCATTCCAGTGCATTCTATGCATGTTCTCAACTAGCAAAAAAAAAAAAAAAAAAAAAAGTAGGTATTTAATTGTTATTAGCTTTGAGAAGATGAAGAACAGATATTATTTACGATAAGCAAATTTAAACCAAGTGACTTTCCTGAAACTTCACTGTGGCCTAAAAGTAAACCATAGCTTATGTGATTCTCTTTAGGGTCTCCACATATTCTTTTCTGGCACATTTCTCCACAAAATATCTCATCAAGAAAGTAAATAAAAAAGAAAAATGCACACTGATTACATAAAATATAATTTTTGCTGCATATATTGTAAATAAAATAGTAACCTATATACTTAAGGGTTTCGTTTTTTCAAGTAAGGTACAAAATATGATATTATGAAAGGAACATTAAGCTTGGAATGATTTTACTTGTGTTTTCGCTACAGTGCTGTGTAAGACAAAACCACTAAGTCTTAAAATTTCTTGTGTAAATTTGGATAATTAATCCTATCTTCACAGAGTAATTGTTAGGTAAGTTATGTTGTATGTGAATGTGTTTAGCATGTACTTGGAATAAATGTAGGTGATATTTTATATTTATTGTCTTTATGCTTTGTATAAGGTATAAATATAGAAGTGTCATTTGAAGTGCTCAAAGATAATAAAAGATGATTTTAGAAGAATAAATGTTCATCTCTTTCAGAATTAATTCTGAAATTCTTCAGATAAGTTCATCTAAAAGATTAATACATGACATATGAAAAGTAAAAGTAGTGACAGCTTGCTTTCTCAAATGTTAAAACATAGCATAGAATAATAATGATTTTAGAAATGCAGAATGTATATAAGAATCAATAAACCAATCAGTGGAACAGACTAGATAATCTTAAATGACAAAATGTAAACTAATTTATAAAGTGGAACAAATAATAAAAAAAGTACAATTCAACAAATGTCAAAACAATTTTCTCTGGGGAAAGAAAACCAAGTTGTTTCATTTACTAATATAATTTTCCTGTGGATCTAAAAGTTAAAAGTAAAAATGAAAGTCTTAAAATTATGAGGCAATTTTTGAGCATAAACACAACAGAAAAAAAATCTTAAAGGTTATTATTTAGTAATTTGACCACATGCAAGCTTGATACTTCTGTATGTCAAACATGAATAAAAAGCAAATGATCAACTAGGAAAATGTTTGCAAAAAGTATAATGAGAGGAAAGACTTCTCCCAAATTATTTTAAAATAACAACCCAGTGGAAAAATGAATAAAAGACTCATAGAACCATGTAATATAGAAAGAAAAGGGGCCTGGAAATATATGAAAAATTTGCAACTTTGGTAGTAACCAAAGAAATACTAATAAAATAAGATTATTTTCATCACCACTGGAAAATTTATAGTGATCTGGGTTGCTGAAATGTGTACAAATTCATACAGATGTTCTGTAAAAAAAATTGCTACTTTGTGTTAAGAAATAAATATTCCTATTGATTATCTCCTTAATCCTACTCATAAATTTAATCCAATTCTAGTCATAGCCATACCACAAATTCCTATGACTTCCTAACCTACCAGCAATCTATTCAAATAAAATAATTAGTAATTCTTATTGAAATTTAATATAAATATAAGTATAATTTTAACAAAAAGTAGGCAATAAAAGAATAAAAACAGTAAAATAGTTAAATATTAAATACACAGGTAAAAAAATTTATGACATCATTAAAAAGTCAGGTTTCAAGAAACATCTGGGAAAATGTTCATGATATAATACAAATAAATGAAATACAAAAGAAACATGATAAAACAAGAACACAATTTGATACCTATTATGACAAAAAAAAAAAATGGCATTTAACAAAAGAAAAAGAATTGTACCAAAATTGAGATCATGCTAATTTCAAATACGTGCTTTATATTTTATATTTTGTATTTTATATTTTCTCAATTTTTTAATGATATGTTTCTATAACTAGAAAAAAATGTTCTTTAATTAAAAATTTTTAAAATTTTATAAAATCAAATGCTCAAAAATATTCTTCTCTTTGGATGAAACCAGCTTATCTATAAAATTGTGTACTGCTGAAATTTCAGAGTACCCAATAAGATAAGAAAAACTAATTTGCTTTTACGGTACAGAGGTTAAAAAATGAAACACACACTATATGCTTGTGATATGAATATTTCTAATATTAGAACCACCAATAGAAGTACACTATTTTGCATATTTTTTCTTTTCTCTTAGCATTGCATGACCTTATGTTTAATTTGCATAATTTAAATGAGTCCTTTGAGTGGCATGCAGTTGCATAATTATTCTTTTAATTACTGTTATTACTGTTTGTGTAATAGCAGATAATTTGAATAGATCATTTTTATTCTTCAAATTTTGCAGTTTCATATGCAACACAGATAGACTATATCAAAATGCTAAAATTACATGTGAAGATATAAAGAGAGCTGTTGAAGATTTTTAGAATCGTGGATTTGTCTGTCTCCTAAATAAGCAAAAGGAAGAATCTACATTTTTTGTTTAGAAAAATCAAAAGTCAAATATTTAACTCTTACAACTTGTGTAATTGTGGAAGCCATCCACACACACACAAAAATGGAATAGACGTTAAATTGTTTAAGTCTGTTGAATAATATACACTTTCTTATTTTTCAGGAATTTTTTATATAATAAACCTGAGAAGAAAATCATGTATCATTAAAATATATATGCTCAGTTCTTGATAAATATATAAAAATTGTATTCAAAATCAGATCATTGTTGATGCTTGATATGGTTGGCTGTGTCCCTACCCAAATCTCATCTTGATTTATAGCTCCCATAATCCCCATGTGTCGTGGGTAGGACCTAGGGGGAGGTAATTGAATCATGGGGCATGTCTTTCCCATGCTATTCTTGTTATAATGAATAAATCTCAAGAAATCTGATGACTTTATAAAGGACAATTCCCCTGCACACACTCTCTTGCTGCCACCATGTAAGACTTGGCTTTGTTCCTCCTTCTGCCATGATTGTGAGGCCTCTCCAGTCATGTGCAACTATGAGTCCATTAAACCTCTTTTTCTTTATAAATTCCCCAGTCTCAGGTATGTCTTTATTAGCAGCATGAGAACAGTCTAATACAATGCTATTTTCATTTACAGTTCTCTAAAAGCAAAATATTTTGTTATTTACAGAATCTTTAAAATTTAGATTATCTAACAATCATTCCCACTCTGATTTATTTTAAAAAGTAATAAAGCTCTCATTATTATAGGATATGTCAGACTCTTCAAGTTTTTAAATTAATTTTCCAAATAGGCATAAGGCATAATAAGCAAAAGACATAAGACAGAATAGGCATAAGGATTAAAAAGGTAAAGCAGATGCCTGGTACCCCATCAGGCATAGGGCATGGTTCTGTAACTTGAGATCAAAAGAGACTGGGCAGCTATGGCTGGGATGTACAGTTGTCACTTCTTCCCATAATTAACAAACATTTCTTTAAAATGTTCTGCACTTTACCATGAGGAAGCATCTGATATGCTGCCATAATTGAAGTCAGTTTTGCTTTCCTTGTGCATATGTCAATGTCAGATGTTATGAGGACAATCAAGAAGTAGAAGTCAGGCTCTGGCTTTTGTATGCAAAGACCTTGTATCTCCACTGGGGAAGGTCAACCCTTGTGTATGACCTTGGTTCCCAAATAACAACAGGACAGAGTTGTGTGTTTTTTTAGCAACAAAATATGTGGGATAGACATTGAGTCCCCAGAAACAAGTCTTTAACCAAGCCCTAGCCTAGTGAGAGAATAAGAGCAGACAGGGGTTTTAGCAAAGATGAAAAGAGCCAGGGCTTGTTGGACCTGTCATGGGCGTCCATGTCAAGAGACCACCAAACAGGCTTTGTGTGAGCAACATGGCTGTTTATTTCACCTGGGTGCAGGCGGGGTGAGTGCGAAAAGGGAGTCAGCAAAGGGAGATAAGGGTGGGGCCGTTTTATAGGATTAGGGTAGGTAAAGGAAAATTACAGTCAAAGGGGGTTGTTCTCTGGTGGGCAGGAGTGGGGGTTACAAGGTGCTCAGTGCGGGAGCTTTTTGAGCCAGGATGAGTCAGGAAAAGGAATTTCACAAGATAATATAATCGCTTAAGGCAAGAACCGACCATTTTCACTTCTTTTGTGGTGGAATGTCATTGGTTAAGGTGAGGCAGGGCATTTGCACTTCTTTTGTGATTTTTCAGTTACTTCAGGCCATCTGGGCATATATGTGCAAGTCACAGGGGATGCGATGGCTTGGCTTGGGCTGAGGCCTGACATTCCTGCCTTCTTATATTAATAATAAAACAAAATAGTGTGTGAAGTGTTGGGGTGGTGAAAATTTTTGGGGGGGTGGTATGAAGAGAAAATGGGCGATGTTTCTCAGGGCTGCTTCAAGCGTGATTAGGGGCGGCGTGGGAACCTAGAGTGGGAGAGATTAAGCTGAAGGAAGATTTTGTGGTAAGGGGTGATATTGTGGGTTTGTTAGAAGAACATTTGTCGTATTGAATGATTGGTAATGGCCTGGATGCGGTTTTGTATGCATTGAAAAACTAAATGGAAGGCACAAGGTAAGAGAAGGAGAAAGAACAGGTATTGAAGGACTACAAATTGGGAGGACCTAGAATATCTAATTAGAGAGTGCCCAAGGAGGTTCAGCATAGCCTTGCCAGCAAAGATTGTTTATTTACCTTAAAAGGAAATTTAGAGTGGTGGTTTGGGATAGCACTAGGAGATATCAGCTGTGATGGCTTGGAGAAACAGTGTAAACCGGCAGTGTAAACATGAGCAGGGCATTTATGAGTAGTTGAGAAGGTATTTTGAATACGAGTATGACTAGACAGAAGACAGCAGGGATGAAAGTTTTTTGGGGTGCAGTCTAAATTGGTCTGGTGTCTGGAATGAGACTGGGACCTAATAAAAAGGAGTGTCTACACAGGAGCTCAAATGGGATGGGACCTGTAGCATTCCGAGGACAGGCCTGAATTCTGAGAAAGGAAAGTGGTAAAAGTATTGTCTAGTCCTTTTTAAGGTGGTAACTGAGCTTGGTGAGGTGTGTTCTTAAAAGACTATTAGTCTGTTCTACCTTTCCTGAAGATTGAGGACGGTAAAGGTTTTGAAGGTATCACTGAATACTAAGAGCCTGAGAAACTGCTTGGGTGATTTGACTATTAAATGCTTGTCCGTTATCAGACTGTATAGAGTTAGGAAGGCCAAACCGAGGAATTATGTCTGACAGAAGGGAAGAAATGACCGCGGTGGCCTTCTCAGACCCTGTGGGAAAGGCCTCTACTTATCCAGTGAAAGTGTCTACCTAGACCAAGAGGTATTTTAGTTTTCTGACATGTGAGTAAAGTCAATTTGCCAGTCCTGTGCAGGGGCAAATCCCCGAGTTTGATGTGTAGGAAAGGGAGGGGGCCTGCACAATCCCTGAGGGGTAGGAGAATAGCAGGTGGAACACTGAGAAGTGATCTCCTTGAGGATAGATTTCTAGGATGGAAAGGAAATGAGAGGTTCTAAGAGATAGAACCTAAATGGAAGAGGTTATGAAATGACGACAGAATAGAATGGGCCTGTGAGGCTGGAAGGAGATAACTTCCTTGGTCTAAGAACTATTTGCCTTGTGTGGGAAGAGATTGATAGGTGGTTTCAGCAGGTAAGGAGGTGGGAGTGGCCGATGTGAAGGAGGAAAACTGCCGTGAGGTATAGAAGTTGGAAGCTAGCTGCTTTTTTAGCTAACTTATCCTCATAAGCATTGTCCTGAGCGATGAAGAAAATAGATTTTGGAAGTTATGAGAACTGTAGAGAGTTGAGCATAGTTTGTGATTTTTAGGGCCTCTAACAGTATTAAAGCAGTGCCAGCCACTGTGCGCAGACATGAGGGCTAGGCTAAAACAGTGAGGTCAAGTTGTTTGGACAGAAAGGCTACAGTAAGAGGTCCCGGCTCTTGTGTAAGAATTCTGTCCGCACTAACCATGCCTAGAAAGGGAGTTGTTGTTTTGTAGAAGGGGTTGGGGTTTGGGAGATTAGTCAGACACAATCAGCAGGGAGAGTATGTGTGTATTTGTGAGAATTATGCCAAGATAGATAACAGATGAGGAAGATATTTGGGCTTAACTGAAGTGATGGGGGCTGTCTGTGAAGCCTTGCAGCAGTACAGCCTAGGTAATTTGCTGAGACTGATGGGTGTCAGGGTCAGTTCAAGTGAAAGCGAAGAGAGGCTGGGATGAAGGGTGTAAAGGAATAGGAACAAAATATGTTTGAGATCCAGAACAGAATAATGGGTTGTGGAGCGAGGTATTGAGGATAGGAGAGTATATGGGGTTGGCACCATGGGGTGGATAGGCAAGACAATTTGGTTGATAAGGCGCAGAGATCTTGAATTAACCTGTAAGCCTTGTCTGGTTTTAGGACAGGTAAATGGGGGAATTGTAAGGGGAGTTTACAGGCTTTAAAAGGCCATGCTGTAGCAGGCGAGTGATAACAGGCTTTAATCCTTTTAAAGCGTGCTGTGGGATAGGATATTGGCGTTGAGCGGGGTAAGGGTGATTGGGTTTTAATGGGATAGTAATGGACATGTGTTCGGTTGCCAGGGAAGGAGAAGAGATGTCCTATACTTGTGGGTTAAGGTAGGGGGTACGAGAGGAAGATGCAAAGGAGACTTTGAACTGGGGGAAAAGGCAGCAATGAGGTGTGGCTGTAGCCTAGGAATAGTCAGGGAAGCAGATAATTTAGTTAAAATGTCTTGACCTAATAAGGGAGCTGGGCAGGTGGGGATAACTAAAAAGGAATGCATAAAAGAATGTTGTCCAAGTTGGCACCAGAGTGGGGAGTTTTAAGAGATTTAGCAGCCTGGCTGTCAATACCCACAACAGTTACGGAGGCAAGGGAAACAGGCCCTTGAAAAGAAGATAATGTGGAGTGGGTAGCCTCCATATTGATTAAGAAGAGGACGGACTTACCCTCCACTGTAAGAGTTACCCAAAGCATCTGTGATGGTCCAGGTGGCTTCTGAGGCAATGGGGCAACATCAGTCTTCAGCCGCGAAGCCGAGAAGATCTGGGAAGGAGTCAGTCAGAGAGCCTTGGGCCAGAGCTCCAGGGCCTCTGGGAGTGGCTGCCTGGCAAGTTGGACAGTCCAATTTCCAGTGGGGTCCGGCTTAGATGGGACATGGCTTAGGAGGAATCTCAGGCTGTGGGCATTCCTTGGCCCAGTGGCCAGCTTTCCAGCACTTGTAGCAAGCTCCTGGGGGAGGAGGTTCTGGAGGAACCTCTGGCAGCTGCGGTTCAGGCATTTGGAGTTGTGTGCTGGAGATGTGGCTGGGGTTTGTCTCATATTGGAGGCAAGGAATTGCAACTCAGAAATAAGTTGCTACTTGGCTGCCTCTACTCTATTATTGTACACCTTGAAGGCAAGGTTCATTAAGTCCTGTTGTGGGGTTTGAGGGCCGGAATTTAATTTGGGGGGTTTATTTAATGTCAGGAGCAGATTGGGTAATAAAATAAAATGCATATTAAGAATAAGATGGCCTTCTGACCTTTCAGGGTCTAGGGCTGAAAAGCGTCTCAGGGTTGCTGCTAAACAGGCCATGAACTGGGCTAAGTTTTTCATATTTGATGAAAAAGAGCCTAAATGCTAACTGATTTGGGAAGAGGTCGGATAAAGAAAAAGGAACATTAACCTTGACTATGCCTTTATCTCTAGCCACTTTTTTAAGAGGAAATTTCTGGGCAGGTAGGGGAGGGCTAGTCGCGGAACGAAACTGTAAGCCAGACCCGGTGTGAGGAGGGGAGGTGATAAAAGGATTATAGGGTGGGGGAGCAGAGACTGAGGAAAAATTTGGACCTAGCTCGTCCTGGCAAGGAGGGGAGAGGTCAGATGGGTCTGTAGAAAACGAAGATCAGAAAGACTCAGTGACGCTTGGGGTTAGGACTGAGGGGACAGGCGGGAGAGAAAGAAGGAAGATTTGGGATGAGTTGCATTGGGAACAGAGACTAGGGAGGGACTGATGTGTAAAAGAATGCCTGGACGTCAGGCACCTCAGAACATTTGCCCATTTCACGACAAGAATTATTTAGATCTTGTAGAATAGAAAAATTGACAGTGCCATTTTCTGGCTATTTGGAACTACTGTCGAGTTTGTATTGGGGTCAAGCAGCATTGTAGAAGAAAATAAGGCATTTAGGTTTTAGACCAGGTGTGAGTTCTTGAGAACACAGGCTACGGAGAAGAAGGAGGAATGGAGGGTGGAAGGTTGCCCATAGTGAGGGGGGCAAGCCCAGAGAAAAGAAAGAGTGGAGATACGGAGAGAAGGAGTTCTGGGGTTCTTGCCCTCCAGAAAACTGGGAAAGGGATCGGGGCATGGAACTAAGGGATTGGGGAGCAAAAATAAGAGATCAGGGTGGAAAAATAAGAGGGGGGAGCAAAAATAAGAGGTCAGGGCACAAAAGTAAGAGGGGGAGCAAAAATAAGAGGTTGGGGTTCTTGCCCCTCCCCAAGAAAAGCAGAGAAGGGGTAGAAACAGGGAGAGAAGGGGTCGGGGTGCTTGCCCCTCCCCCAGAAAAGCAGAGAAGGGGTAGAGACAGGGAGGATAGGGGTTGGGGTGCTTGCCCCTCTCCCAGAAAAGTGGGACTTTCTGCTTAGGGTGTAGGACCAAGGCAGGCATCCCCGCAGCATGGTCAGACACTCCTGAAACGTGGGTGAGTAATCAGAGAGGTGTCCCTGCAATGATTAAACACTAAGGGAAGGCTGCCTTCTGCAGTCCGTGACTGGCGCCAGCGTTTTGGGTTCCACGGATAAAACGTGTCTCCTTTGTCTCTACCAGAAAATGAAAGGAATTGAAATTAAGAGAAGGGAGAGATTGATGGGTGGTGCCAAGATTGAAAGGAAAAAGAGGTTGAGAGATAGTGAGAGAGGTTGGAGAAGAGAGCAAAAAGGGGGCCGCTTACCCAATTTAAAATTGGTGAGATATTCCTTGGGCTGGTTGGTCTGAGGACCAGAGGTCATAGGTGGATCTTTCTCACGGAGCAAAGAGCAGGAGGACAGGGGATTGATCTCCCAAGGGAGGTCCCCTGATCCGAGTCACGGCACCAAAATGTCATGCGTGTCCATGTGAAGAGACCACCAAACAGGCTTTGTGTGAGCAACATGACTGTTTCACCTGGGTGGAGGCAGACTGAGTCCGAAAAGAGAGTCAGCAAAGGGAGATAAGGGTGGGACCGTTTTATAGGATTTGGGTAGGTAAAGGAAAATTGCAGTCAAAGGGGGGTTGTTCTCTGGCGGGCAGGAGTGGGGATTACAAGGTGCTCAGTGCGGGAGCTTTTTGAGCCAGAATGAGTCAGGAAAAGGAATTTCACAAGATAATATAATCGCTTAAGGCAAGGACCGGCCATTTCCACTTCTTTTGTGGTGGAATGCCATCCATTAAGGTGAGGCAGGGCATTTGCACTTCTTTTGTGATTCTTCAGTTACTTCAGGCCATCTGGGCATATACGTGCAAGTCACAGGGGATGTGATGCCTTGGCTTGGGCTCAGAAGCCTGACAGGACCAACAAGTGTCCCATGTCAAAATACAGAATTAAGAACAAACTATTAATTTTACTGGAGAGTGAAATTATCTGCTTGAGCCAAAAAAATCATTCTGGAGTATCCCTTTCTCACGTTCTAATTTCAATGTTACCAAATCTGTCAGTTCTGCTGTGTTAACATCTTTCCCACTTGTAGCCCTATACCATGTCATCCTTTCTGCTCTTGCCTTAATTTAGTACCCCATTAGCTTTCAACTCAACTATTGGAATAGGCTTCCAACTGATTTCCTTACTTACTGTGTTAGACACCCCTTCTATCCCCGTACCATATATCCTGCCTACATTCTGCTGTAAGTATCATCATTCTAGGATGAAAATCATGACACGCTAATCCCTTGCTTGAAACCCTGGTCTCTTTACATTTGCTCTCAAGTTGAAGCACATGAAATTGCTAGTATTGAACAGGTTTGGACCTATAAAAACAGCAATTTTATAATGCAACTGCTGAAAACTTACATCAGGAGACTTTGGGTTGTAAGTAACAATACCCAAGTAAAAATGGCTTGAAAATGAAGGCATTAATTAACACTTCTCCTTCAAATTTGTGCTTCATAACCTCCCTTTTCAAGACTATTGTCTCATTTCTCTCTCTCCTGGATGGAATGAATCATTAAATACACTACTTAGCAAAGCACTTATTATTAAAGTTATTAGTCAACCTATCATAACATTTATTTTTCTTCCTCTCATAATCGCCTCAAGTTCTTTGAGGGCAAGAGTCATGTTTGATTCATCTGCATATTTCCAGAACCCTGCACAGTGCCTAGAACATAGTGGGCACTACATATTTGTGGATTAAGTGAATGAATGAAAGGCAGGATGGATGAATATATAACTGAGTAAATAGGATGGGGTCAGATTTTATATCATGGTTATATGAGTGCCATATAAATGTCTCCATTATTTGCTGTACACCATGGGTTGCAGATTGGAGGTTTTCAGCACAACACATTCTTTTCCCAGTGCTTCAGTGAAGTTATTTCCAAAACAATATGTTATTTTCATGTCTGACAATATAAGTACAAATTAATATCAATATCATGATATAATTGTGCTACTTGCCATCTAGAGGCAATCAATTCAAATTAGGAGCCCTCAAAAACAATTACCCTTCTCCTATCTATCTCATATAAATATCGTGACCATCTATTAATAAAATAATGCTGTTTAAAGTTACTTGGAGATTTTTTAGTGCTAAAGTTTAGCAAAATATTTGCTAATGTTTTTAGAAGGTACTTTTGAAATTGCTAATATTCCCTCAATATTTGTTTAAAAATGAGACTTGTTTCATTGAAGAGAAGCCTATTGGTCAGGTGTGGTGGCTCATGCCTGTAATTCCAGCACTTTGGGAAGCCTAGGTGGGTGGATCACCCGAGGACAGGAGTTTGAAACCAGCCTGGCCAACATGGTGAAACCCTGTCTCTACTGAAAATACAAAAATTAACTTGGTGTGGTGGCTGGCACCTATAATCCCAGCTACTCGGGAGGCTGAGGCAGGAGAATAGCTTGAACCCAGGAGGCAGAGGTTGCAGTGAGCGGAGATGGTGCCATTGCACTCCAACCTGGGGGACAAGAGCAAAACTCCATCTCAAAAAAAAAAAAAAAAAAAAAAAAAAAAAAAAAAAGAAAGAAAGAAAGATAGATAGATAGATAGATTTATTATTACTACATCTTGACTTTATATTGAAAGCCTTATATGATAGATTAAAAAATAATGAACTGGATTCTGAGAGTATAGATTAAGTATCAAATGAAATAATTTTGTAGATTATCAACTTTATCAAGGTCATAAGGTTATATATTTTTGTGCTTTCCATAAACTGTTTTACAGTACATGCCAAATGATCTGTTGTTTCTTCAGATTAATGAAATAATGTGCTTGTCAAAAATCTTTATTCTTAGCATCACATAAAACATGTAGATTGGCAAGAAGTTTTGCTAGGGTTCTTAAAGTTTGGACTCAAAAAAAAGATCTCTATTCAGAATCGCATATGATAGAGTAAATTTATGATTCTAAAATAAATTACCACTTCTAACACTTAGAGAAGTACAGTGGAGTTAGAGGTGTCTGGCCTTACTTATTAATTCCACCTCTCCACTCCTTGTTCAAGCTTCAGTTTTTTTTTTATCTACAGTTGAGTATCTTGCAGAGGTAAGTGCTGAAAAGAATATAACCAAGTCTTGCATTATGTAACAGAACACACAGAGAGATTTTGTGTGGGCTACAAAAAAAAATACGTCTGAGAGTGCAGAAAGTTAGCATTAAGATGAACAGTACATGCCAAGGTATGTATTATAGAAAGGAAGGACATTCGTGTGTGTATGCACATGTGAATCATTATAAACAAAGGTACCAACCTGCAATTTCATTACAAAAGATGGTCCAACAAATAAGAACCCTATTTTCATTTCTTATGAACGATTTTGTTTTCAGAAACTTTAGGCAAATTCAGGGCTATATAATATATGGCAAATTAGAGGAACCACTCTTTAGTATTTGGAAGTCTATCTTGCTGGAGTGACTCAGTGGTTCAAGAAGCATCTATGGGAGGAGAAAGATCCAAAACCATTTGCTGGTATTACACAAATTAGCAATTTCACAAAACATCACCACTGTTCAGATCTGGAGTCAGGAGAAATAATGTTAAGGCAGAATAAGGAATGACTAGAATGTGTCCTGAATTTAAAGTCAAGAGAATATGGGAATTCAACTGCACAGTCAAGACTAAGGCATCTAGATATATCATATATTATAGGATATATGAGTCTAGAAAGTGGACCTGAGACAAGCACAAGGAAAATGGACACGTGGAATACACTGGAGTCTCTTAGAGTAAGTCTGAAGTCGTGTCTAAATTTGGATTGTCAAAATCTAGTTATGGTAGCATAATTATAGGCAGCAGAACAGGTAATAAAATTCATTCACAGTGAGCCTGAGAGTGAATGTTAGAAGCAGCTCAGCCACAGGATGGCTTTAATGGAAAGCGTTATTGACAGCTAGGGTCCCTTTTATCCCCCCATCTCTAGCTAGAATTAGTCTCAGTGTGGCCTCAGCAGAGTCTGCAGGTAAGAGAACCAGAAGAATGCAGGGGCTAGTACTGTCAGTTACTCTCCTGCCCCAGTCAGAATGTCTGGCTGCCATTCTCCTTCATCCCTTTCCCTCTTCTTTTATCCCCACCCTACAACACCCTCTTCTGGGTTTCTCCCTACAACTCCGTGAGAGTGCTCCTAGGATTCTCATGAATGGATAGGGTATCCGGAAAACCCACTCCTGACGGTTACGTGGGTTCTTTTCTATTTCCTAGGCATCTCAGCTTGTTTGAGAAATAAAGGGGAAGAGTACAAGAGAGAGAAATTTAAAGTTGGGTGTCCAGGGGAGACATCACATGTCCGCAGGATCCGTGATATTTTCCGAGCCATAAAACCAACAAGTTTTTATTAGCGATTTTCAAAAGGGGAGGGAGTGCACGAATAGGGTGTGGGTCACAGAGATCACATACTTCACAAGGTAATAAATGGAGGCAAATGGAGGCAGGGCGAGATCACAGGACCACCGGATGGGGCGAAATTAAAATTGCTAATGAAGTTTCGGGCACGCATTGTCATTGATAACATTTTATCAGGAAACAGGGTTTGAGAACAGACAACCTGTCTGACCAAAATTTATTAGGCGGGAATTTTCTTGTCCTTATAAGCCTGGGAGCGCTACAGGAGACCAGGGCTTATTTCATTCCTTCCGCTTGGACCATAAAAGACCGCACGCTTCCAAGGGTGCCATTCATAGGCCTGCCGTTAGGGGCGCATTCTCTTTCTCTACAATGTTGCTTGATATTTCTCCTATTTGCTTTTGAAAGAGGAGAAATATGGCTCTGTTCCGTCTGGCTCACCGGCGGCCAGTTCAAAGTTACCTCCCTTGTTCCCTGATCATCGCTGTTATCCTGTTCTTTTATCAAGATGCCCAGATTTCATATTGTTCAAACACACATGCTCTACAAACAATTTGTGCAGTTGACACAATCATCACAGGGTCCTGAGGCGACATTCATCCTCCTCAGCTTACGAAGAAGATGTTGGGATTAAGAGATTAAAGACAGGCATAGGAAACCACAAGGGGATTGATTGTGGAAGTGATAAGTGTCCATGAAATCTTCACAATTTATGTTCAGAGATTGCAGTAAAGGCAGGCATAAGAAATTATAAAAGTGTTAATTTGGGGAACTAATAAATGTCCATGAAATCTTCACAATTTATGTTCTTCTGCCACGGCTTCAGCCCATCCCTCCGTTCGGGTCCCTGACTTCCCACAACAATAGGGAATTTTCTTCTCTCCTGGACAAAGACATGTTAACACAATTCATCAGTCAGCAATCTGTCTGTACACATGTCACTTCTAAATGACTCAGCTGTTTGATTCCCATGCTTCTTGCTTTCCAAGTAATCTGCCATTTTTCTTCTTCCTCCGCAAGTAGTCTTAATGGTATTCTATGAACACATAGAATTCAAGATGATCTATGAGTCTCTTGAGATTACAATTACAATTTTGGATATACTTCTGAATGTGAACTTTTCTGAAAATAGAGTTTATGAATTTCATTGCATTTTCAGTGGGGCTGGTGATATAAAATGATTAAGAGCCATTAATTTATGACATTTATTTTATTCATTGGCTTCCTGCCATTTCCTTTCTAGTATGACAATAGGGCCACGACCACAATCACTAATGGAATTTGTACAGCACTCTACAGCTTATGATATTCTTTAAAATACTCTTTTGTGTTCATAAACCCATTTGATGTTCATGACTTTCCTGAAAGGTCAGGTCATTTTTTTTTTTTTTTTTTTTTTGAGATGGCGTCTTACTCTGTCCCCCAGGCTGGAGTGCAGTGGCGTGATCTCAGCTCACTACAACCTCCACCTCCCAGGTCCAAGCGATTTTCCCGCCTCAGCCTCCTGAGTAGCTGGGATTACAGGCACCCACCATCATGCCTGGCTAATTTTTGTATCTTTGTAGAGATGGGGTTTCACCATGTTGGCCAAGCTGGTCTTGAACTCCTGACCTCAGGTGATCCACCTGCTTAGGACTCCCAAAATGCTGGAATTACAGATGTGAGCCACCATGCCCGTCCCAGGTCTTATTATATCCATTTACAGATAAGGAAAGTCAGACTTAGAGATTAAGAACCATCTAGCTAAGTATATGGCAGAGCTGGGACCAGAACTCAAGTATCTAAACTCTTCGTCTGCAAGCAAAGAGCTCTTTGCATGGCCAAGATGTTTAATAACTATTTAGGACTTTTCCATCTTCAGTCTGCATTTATTTTTCCTCTTTAGTACTGTCTTTGATCCTGGAGAATAAGCTTGGTGTGCAATTTATCCAGATTTTCCCTATTTTCAAATGAGGTACTGTGATACAATGTGAATTTTTTTCCTAGGGCCTTGAATCTCCTTCAGTATATTTAGAAACAAAATGATTCACGGATTTAAAACATACACAGGAAGTCAGTAACTCAGAGAACTAAATGTGTCTCTGGTTTAGATTTGCTGAGTGACCTTAGACAAAACACTTAACCTTTCTTTCTCAATTAATCTGTGAAATGGAGTTAAACCATTTTCTCATACAGTAAAACAACAGTTAATAACTCATTGAACACTTAGAAATTTACACGTCATGTACATAAACATGTTTCTGATGTTATTTTGAGTAGGTCAGTGTTTCCTGTGTGAAATCATTTTAAAAATTCACAAGATTAAATGTGTAATTCACTTTCTGATTAGACTGTTTATTTTAAAAATCCACATTTTTTTCCTGCATTTTTGTTTGATTATTTTTCCCACTAAATTTACTGTCTCATCAAAGCAGTGTTTGTTCATTTGTAGAATCATTTAGTGTGTATTGGACTATGGGGACCTGAGATGGAACTTTTCCCATTTAAGAAAATAGCCACTCTGTATTTAGATTCCTGTAGGGGACACTTTAGGAGAGTGATGTTGTTATGTCATGCCTACAAATACCTCATCTGGGTCTGTAGTCTCTGATATATCTGCTCATTCAAGATAGTGGCACTTAGCAATTCAACCAGATGTAAGTTGGCTAATAAACAAAGCCAGTATTCTCTGGGGGCCTGAACAACACTTCCTGTGTTTGACTCTGGTTGCCCCGAAGTTGTTTTAAGTCCAGCACTGCTGGTGACGTTTCCCCTGGTGTACTGAATAGCTCATGCCATGTCAAAGGGCGTTGACCTTTTCACTCTTAGAACAAAAAGACTGGAAACAAATTATGCTCTGAGAATTGGTCAAAGGATAACAACACCACCACCAAAAATGTGCCTGACCCCCAAAACAAGTGATGAACACAAATTCTAAGCTTTAGAGTATTATCATTAAGAGTATTGTCTCTTTAACCAACTTTTCCTTAAAGTGTAATATGAGCATTTGCTTCAATTTACTCTGAAACCACCCACCTCCAACCCGCTTTGGCTCCTTTTGCAGAACACAATGAACCAACTACTGTTGTCTCTACTCCCCCTATCCAGCTGAATCTATTCCAGTTTACGAACTGTCCACCATGGAGCTGAGTCTTCCAAAGAGAATGACTCATCTGCAAGTTTTGCTCGTGGCTTCTGAGAGTATATTTAGTGTGAAGAACTGGAGGATGCAGCATATCCAAACACATGCTAGGCTACAGAATTTGAGTGGGAAAAAGAGGACAGGGCTAAAATAGAACTGTAATAAGCCAAAGAATTAGAGGCCTGGCTTAGCTTTTTCAGCTATGTAGCTTCAGCAACACCTACAGTTCCCCGCCAAGAATGGCACACCATATTAATGTGAAGAAAATGAGGCTTCCCTGGTGGTTTCTTTTGGAAGGAAGAAAAACATACTTAATGTAAAAAAAATCAAAAATAAAACTAAACCAGTGCTTCACTATTGTTCCAAGTTAACGGGAAGATAATTTCTCCTTATATTAGTGAAATTAAGCAACACTTGCCCAGGAGCTACTTGTGCAGATAACTGGTGGGCTGAACATACTTCTTAGGAAATTGTTTAGGTTGGTTCTTCATTAGTAAACTCAAGCTGAATTTGACATAATTGCAGGAACCACTCTCCTCTTCTTTCTCTGAGACATACTCTTGAACAAGAAGTTTTTGTGTTAATTGATTTGCCTTTTGATTTTATTGTTTAAATGTTCCATCAATGACAATTATGGAAACTTAGCTATGATCTCACGTTTATATTGCTCAACAGTTCATCAGTGTTCTGACACTAAGTCAGCATTTGAAAGCAGTGATTACAAAAGCTAACAATCAGGGGTTCATGTCCCAACACACGCCACAGTGTGACCAAAGTAGCTTTCTTTGGCTTGAACTAACACTCCCCTCACAGACTTCAACCCAGCTCTCCTCTGTTTTCCTTCCTTTATGGCTCTGTGCTTACTTGTGTTTCTTCCTTTCTGTAGCTGTCGATGTATTTATCCTGTTTACTTGTCTTTCTCTTTTTTCCCTTTTTTCTTCTATCTTTTCATTTTGTTGCTTCTCTCTTCTGTTGCTCCCTTCATCTGTTTTTCTTAAGTGACTATGACAGTGAACTAAAGATTATATTTAAATAACTGTTGTAAATCTCTGCAGAAACGTTCATTTTTTTTCTGTTTAATAAACTATTATCAATAGCCAAGGTTTTGTATTGCTCTCATAAAAATACGTCTTTTTTTTTTAAATGAAGCCCTGATTTCTTTTTTGTTTCCCAGTAGCTCTTGATAGAAAAAGCAAAAAATTTCCTTAATCCTAAATTCAAAATGGATTTTCAGAGTAGAGCAGTTCAATTTGCCTCCTCCCCACCAAAAAATAGGGAAAACTTGTTTCTAGCCAGTTACTTTGAAAATGATTATCTTTTATTACCCCCAAACTCACTTATGCATAGAGATAGTATTTGATTTACTTTAAGGAGAAGGCTAGTAGACACTAGTAAATTTAATTGCAATTTCAATTATGCTTTATAAATAACATATATTATAAATATTTCAATTTTTATATCTTTTTTATTGGTCAAATTTCTAACTATATTTAAGTGAAATCTTTACTGTAGTCTAGAAGTATATTGCAACAAATCTGTCTGATAATCAAATAAATGTAAATTGAAAAAAAAAGTCAAATAACCTCTTTTTTACCAATCAACTAAGAAAGATGAAAAAAATTGTAACTCCCAATGCTTGCAATGGTTCTATGAAATTCAGAGTTCAGCTTATACATTGTTGGCAGGATTGCAACTGTTTCTCTCACTCTCTCTCATGTGTGTGTGTATATATATATATACACAAAATCCATATTTTACATATATATGCACATAAAATACATATATATACACAAAATACATATGCTGTATAAATACATATACATTTTCTTTGCAAAAACACATATAGGTATGTTTTTTGAGCTAATAATTCCACTTTTAGAAACTTACAGCAAGAATTTTAAATTTGAGGGCAGGCATTATGATGCTTTTCAGAGATTTATTTATAGTTTTTTTAAAAAGGAGACAAGCAAAAGGTTACTTATAGGAGAATTACTAAGTAAACTTTCAGTGTTTACTAATTATACTCAACAGCATTTAATTCAGACATTAAAATAATAGTTTTGGAAAAGATGTAGTAACATGGGGATATGCTTATGATGTAATGTCACAATCATGTAATAAAAAAACATTGATTTTTGTGTTTCCTTGAACGGAAACACAAAACCATCCAAAATATTTGTATGAATATTAAAATTGTTTTTTTAAAAAAAGGTTTTTGTATAGTCAAATGTTTATAAATGCACATGCATAACTTTTAAAAACTCATATGAAGGTCTATACCAGTCACCATCCTTAGCTCCTCCAGTAAAACTTAATTGTCATTATTTTTCAGAATCTTATGCTCTTAAAAATTTGGAGAAACATTGTACAAAATTCTACACACTTTAAAAATGTTAAAAGGTTATGCATTTCTAAATTACTTTGAACTCTAAGGGAAAAATTGTATGTGAACATGTGACATCCCTTGATGACCATTATTTGCATTGTAAAAAGTTGCTCCTTGGTTCTACCAAGTAACAAAACAGTGTCTTCCAGATGTATTAAAAATTTTTTTAAATCCAATTATTGTAATCTTATTCATACAAAAATAAAGGAAATATAGGGAGATATTTTATGGTATTTGATACCAGTATAAGGAAAGGAAAAAAATGAAATAAAAACCATTCTTATTGTTATTACAAAACAATTTTATTTCTAGAAATTTTACTTTACTTTTCTCCTAATATTTAAAATCTGAGGCTTACATGTAACACATACAAAATACATACCTGTACAATTGTGATTATGAATGTTGTGTTAACAACTACTGCTGTTCTATCAAAACTGCGAACAGAGAATGGGTATTAATTAATGGGAGACATTAACAGGCGGGAAAAGTTGAGGGAGTATTCAATAAGCTGTCAAAACAGGAGCTAAATTCTATAGAACGGGTGTTCACATATCTGACAAAAATCGATCCTGAAACTTTGCTTTTCCATTTTTGCTTAGAAACAACACTACCCAGACTCTCACCTACTAATCTTTCAATTGCTCGAATAATGGTGTTTATGGCATGAAAATCAAATTCATTTTAGTACTTTTAGATCAACAAACCCACTGTGAATTGTGACACAAAAGGGATACACAGGTGTGTATTTAGAGCTGTACTTGAAACTCTCTTATTTTACCTTGTAGGATTAAAGATCTCAGAAAGATAGAGCATGGTTTGGGAAATAAGCTGTGTCAAATATTATCATTAAATATGGGCCATAGAAATCTCCAGAAAATAAATCAGTTTTTAGATTGTAATTTCAAATATGTAAATTCTATTTTAACATGTTTATTTTAAATTCCTGTGGGAAAAACAGATTGCATAGGGCATGTAAACCCTAAATAAAATCTCTGAGGTCAGCAACTTAGTCCTAAATATTTTTCATTGAACATTGTGAGGGATTACTTTGAAGAAAAGCAAAAAAATTGATACACAAACACCCTGATTTTCTAAACTCCTTACCTCACAATGGAAATACCACCAAAGATGAAGCCCATATTTCTACAAATTGAGCATATAACACAGTGCTATTGTTATTCCTGGCAAGAGCCCATAAAGTTCTATGATCTGATAGGCACTGAAAGGCATATGTATCACAAATATTCTTCCACATTCCCTTGATTCCATACCTGAAGTTCCAACATTAGTTACTTCTTTCTGTTGAGAAGCACTGGCAATCCTTTGCGAAGTGCTTGTCAAAATACTACAACAACAGGCTATAATAGTAAATTACAAAAGAGGAAATACAGATGAACAGTAGATATGTGAAAAGATGCTTTGTCTCACTAATAATTGTCACTCATACTTTTTTCCATTTTTTTATTGCAGTAAAATACATATAAAATGTATGATGCTATGTTAACCATTTGTGAGTATTTGTAATGTTGTGCAAACATCACCATCATCTCTCTTCATAATTCTTTATCATCTTGTAAAATGAAACTCAATACCCATTAACAACAACTTCTATTCCCTCCTTCCTCTAGCCCCTGCTATTCTATTTTCTATCTCTATGATTTTAACTACTCTAAGTGCCTCATAGTAGAATCACACAGTGTTTGTTTGTAACTGGCTTATTTCATTTGGTGTAATGTCCTCAAGGTTCACTCATGTGGTAGCACAGGTCAGAATTTCCTTCCTTTTTAAGGCTGAATAATATTCCTTAGCATGTGTGTACCACATTTTGTTTATCTAGTCATCCATTGATGCATATTTAGGTAGCTTCCATGTTTTAGCTATTGTGAATAAAGCTGCTAAACACATGGATGCACAAATATCTCTTCCACATCTTGTTTTCAATTCTTTTAGATATATACCCAGAAGTAGAATTGCTGAATCACGTGATAATTCTATTTTTTATTTTTTTTATTTTTTGAGGAACCACCATACTGTCTTCCACAATGGCTATTCCATTTTACAATCCCATGAGTAGTGACCCAAGAGTTCCACAGTAACATATTTTTAGCACAAACATCATTGTGACAATATTTCCAATAATGAAAAATTGAATACAGTAATTTATTCATCAACATATTGAAGCATGTTATATCCATATTATGAACCACTCTGCTGCTACTGGAATGAGACTTAGTTATATTTATTGACAAGGAAAAGTATCTGTACCATATATAATTGAGTTAATAAAATCAGATTACATAAGAGTTTATTTAAAAGTATGCCATTTCTGTAGAATTGTATACTTATGTTTATAAATGCATAGTAATGTATATGTGCCTAGTTATCTATGGATAACTGGTAATTTGTTACTTTCTTTTTTTGTGTTTTCCATATTGTTCAATTTTTTTAAATGTCTCTAGATCATTTTACCCAAAAAGCTATAAAAATAATATATACCATTCATTATTATCTTAAAATGTTTTTTAATCCCTTAGCTGCTAATTTTCCTAGATGAACCAACTTAAACGTCAGCTGATTATTTTAGTATTCACTGATGGCCTACGATGTGTCATTACACCAGTAGGTCCTTAGATAAAAGAAGGAGTAAGACATAGTCTGTGCTCACTTTCCAGGTGCCATGGTTTAGTGGATCACATATACTTACAAACAAATCATTATAAATCCATTGGATGAATAAAACAATAAAA